>NC_092506.1:87575353-88200353 GCF_047511675.1 Marmota flaviventris
CTCTGCCTCATTCAGCTCTATAATATAAAGTTCTAGACAAAAAAAAAAAAAGTGATTCACTCTTCAAAAAATACTGTCTGCTCCTAAAACAAGTTCTTTAGCATGAAAAGGCTGTCAAGAATACTCCCAATGGCAGGAGTAACAAACTGAAGAGGACATTTAGATAAAACAGATATTATTCCTAAAGTGATTGACACTTCTAACTTCTGACTTTCTTTTGTCTTTGGTGCATCTGACATTGAAACTAATCATAAGAACAAGTTGAAGGAAGGGGGTGATGATATATGATGTATTTCCTGTATAGCAAACCCATATCTGCATGCATTCCCTATGGTATGCTGTAAGAATTACATAAAATATATACAATGTAGTTATATCTTTACTGTTGTGTTGAAGAATAAATTGGGATTCAGAGTGCTTATGCTCATACTCACAAAGCCAGAAAGTAGCAAGGCTAAAATTTGCAATGAAGTCAGGTGTGTTTGATTTAAGAACAAATACTATTTCCAGTACAAGACACTTTCCCAGAAAATAATCTGAGAAATGGAATCGACTGCTCTTATGCCAGTAGAACCTTGAAACTCCCATTCATAAGGTCTTTCCTTTGCAAAGGGAAGGGAAGGAGGAGACTGACACTTAGACCAAAGGACTCTAATAAGTAGTAGAATCTGAGACATTGTAATAACTGCACTGAATAATCCTTCTGCCCTTATGAAAATGGTAGCATATTCACTGGATCTTATCATAGGCCAGAACTAGGATGTCATCATGACTCTTCAATACTCTGATTTCCATGTGTGATTTCTCATGGGGTGGGCATTCTGTATTCCCAGCGCCTGATGATTTTTGCAGAATCACTTCCCCATTCATAAAGCATTAGTATTCGATTTCTTGAAAGGGCATTAAATAGTATTAATGTTGGTTGTTTCTGTAAATACAAACCTTGACTAAAGCCCCAAGTTTTTTAATACTGTATGACTGCCCCAATGTTATTCTAAACTCTACTATTCCTCTTGGGGATCAGAGTGACAAATCAACTGGGAATCCAGGTTGGTGAAACCCAGGTCAAGGTGTTTTGTTTGGAACTCAAATCTGTCACAGAACAATATATGACCAAATCAAATTTCTAAAAGGATCAGGGCATCTCTTGAAAGCCACTCCACAGTATTACTATAAACTCAAAACTGCACCACATCCTCTCAATAGTTATTTGTCCTAAAATCTGAGTATTTCACTTCAACATCCACTAACTCTCTCATGTCTACAACAACCCTCTGACATAATTGTTTCCATATATTTTATTTATTTTAAATTTTAATTTTCCAGGCTTATTGGGATATAATTGGCCAATGAAAATTGTTTATATTTAAGGTATACAATGTGATGATTTGCTATATGTAAAGCCTGTGAACTGATTACCATAGTCAAACTAATTAGCATAATCATCACCACGCCCAGTTACCAGTGTATGTGTCTGTGTGTCTGCGTGGTAAGGACACTTGAGATTTACTCTCTTAGCACATTTCATACCATATAAGTGAGTGAAATAACTAAGGCAAAGCAAGATGAAGTGACAACTAAGTTTTATAGAACTAGGACTTACATGAGCCATGTCCTGGGCTCAAAACATGGTAGGTAGGTAGTATGGAGCAAAATACCTTGGTGGTAGGGAAACAGACATTGTTGGCATAACTGTGAGTCACTATTGTGTTAAATCATGCATTCATTACTTATTTTCTGTCAAACAAATTTCTTAACCACACTATGTTTTGGTTGAAATACAGATCATTGTCATACCAATTTTAAAGGATTACATGAGGATTAAAAATGATATTTTCTATTGTGCTTGCCAGTTTTGAGTTACTATACAGCAAATACCTAAGATAATGAACTTATTTTTAAAATGCTTATTTTGACTCACAGTTTTTGAGGGTTCAGTCTATGATCAATCCCTGTTGCTTTAGGGGTTCTGGTGGGGGAAGGGAGGCATATCATACCAGGATTGTGTGGCTTAACAAAGCAGTTCACTTGATGGCCAGAAAATGAAAGAAAATAAAAGGAAGGGGCTAAGATCCCACTATCCCCTTTGAGAGTATTCTCCAATGACCTCTCACTTGGCCTTACTTTGTTAAGTTTCTTTCATCTCTATTATCACCACTCTGGAGACTAAGTCTCTTGTTCAAGTCATCTTTTTGTCATTGTGACCAAAAAGCCTGATAATAATAATGTAGAGTAGGAAATTTATTTTGCTTTATGGTTTCAGAAGTTTATTTTGGTTTTATGGTTTCTGAACTATGGCCAGCTGACTCCATAGTTGACTCCATGGTATGACTCCTGGGCTCAAGGTGAGGCAGAACATCGTGGCAGAAGGGCATGGTGGAGAAAGCAGCCCAGGACATGGCAACAAGGAAGCAGAGAGTGAGATCCACTCACCAAAGGCACATGGACCAGTGACCTACCTCCTTCATTCACACTCCACCTGCCTACAATTACTACCCAGTCAATCCATGTCAGTGGATTAATCCACTGATTAAGTTACCACTGTAATAAACTAATCATTTCACCTCTAAAAATTCTTATATTGTCTCACATGAGATTTAGACCTATTTCTCATATCTAAAATATTCCATTCTTGACCCCCAGAAGCTCTTGCCCACTTCACAAAGCAAAATACATTTAATTCATTTCCAGGTGTCCCCCCAGTCTTATGAATATCAACACTGCCAAAATCTCCAAGTCCAAAATCTCATCTGAGACTCAAGGCAAAAGCACAAGGGATCTTTTCCTCTGAAACTTTTCATTCAATAGAGAAATGGGAGCACAGAAAGAATAATGGACCAAAGTAAGATTGAAATCCAGCTGGGCAAACAAGTTCTGCAGCCCCACATCCTGCATCTGGAGCAGATGGCATTGTGATATTCTCTCCAAAGGGCTTGTGTAACACCACCTCTCTGGCCCTGCTGGTTGCAATTCATATGGCCCCTCTTTTGGTGTGTGGTCAATTCCTGCATGGCAGACATTTCATGTTATTGGCATCTCTTAATCTTGAGGATCTCCACTGAAGCTTTGGCTTCTATTTCACTTCTTCGCACATTGTCCTCTCAGGGGAAGCTTGTGGTGACTTTGTTGCACTCTGCCTGACATCCCAGACCCTCCTTTGAAATGTTGGTAAAAACCTCCATGACCCCTAACTCCAGCATTCTTCATTCCTACAGAACAAGCACCACGTGGTCTGCCACCATCTTGAGCAGTAGCCAAGACTCCTGGAACCATGGCTGCAACAGCCTCTGGGCAACTGAACATGGTGAAAAACATCCTAGGCACCCCTATGCAAGCAAGCACAGCCATATTTTCTTCTGAGAGGAATTTTTACTTGGTCTTGCCAATTCCTGAGAGACCCGCAAATGGTCTTTCCTATTGTTTCTTTGTAGAGTACTTTGCATCTGTTTAGTGGCTATATAACAGCCACATTGCACTTTCATTAATTTTTTTTCCATCAGAATAATTAGTCTATCATCTTGACACTCAGGACATAGGTAAAATGTAAACAACTTCTTTGTCAGAACATGACATGAATGGCCTTTAGTTCAATTTCCAATAAAATCTTCTGTCCGCTCTGAAACCTCGTAAGCTCAGTCTTTCTTGCCCACAGTCCTATTGGCATTCTGGTCTTTGAACCCTCACCAGAATCACCCACTAAGCTAGGCTTATAGAAATCTAAAGCTTTTCCAGCTTGTGTCTCTAAACCCTTCAAAATTCCTACCCCCAACAAACCAGTTCCAAAACCTTCTGAACCACATAGTCAGGTTAATGACAGCAATGATCCCATTCTCAGTACCATTTTCTGTTTTAGTCAGTTTTTCATTGTTGTGTCCAAAAGACCTAACGAGAAAATTGTAGAGAAGAAAAGTTTATTTTGCACAGTTTCAAAAGTTCAGGCCATGGTCAGCTTGACTCCACAGTCCTGGGTTCAAGGTGAGCAGAACGTCATGGCAGAAGGGCATGGTGGAGAAAAGCACCTCACGACACGGCAACAAGGAAGCAGAGAGTAAGTTCCATTCACCAGGGAAAAATATGGCACCAAAGGCACACTCCCAGTGACATATCTCCTTTGGTCACATTCTATAATGTGACCTACAGTTACTACCCAGTTAATCCAGATCAGAGTATTAATCCACAGATTAAGTTACAACTGTCATAATCTAATCACTTCACCTTGAAAACTTAAATTGTCTCACATGAGCTTTAGAGGGACACCTCATGTCTAAAACACAGCAGCCTCTGACACATGGGCCTTTGTGGAACATTCCAGATCCCTGCCATAGAATCTAGGGAGATTAGTAATCATGTTAGTAGTCTCTCTTCAGATTCATATTCTTGACTATTTCAGCTGCAAGTGAACAGTCCTGCAGTAACAGTAGCTTTGTTCCAGCTGCTTGTCTTCTCTCAGAGAGCCTCCTGCAGACAATTTCATCAATATTGCAGATTACATAAACAAAGAACAACACCATTTTCCCTTGAAACTGCATCTCAAAGTGAGAATGATCCTTGGTTCTTCCTTTAATCTTCTGTCAAGGTGGACATAACTTCCAGTTTTGATCACTGTGAAGCAAGGTATTACATTCTTACCGCCTTAAGCATGCAAGGTAGGCTATATGCTTCCTTCTCAAATTCTTACAGAGACCCCCTTCCAAAGGACTAAGTCTTCAATCACAGGTAATTGTGGTCCTTGTGTGTACAGGCAAAGGAAGTCAGGCTTCTTGATAAGGGCACCCTTGAAATTAAAAAAGCTTTGTCATGAGGCTGGCAAGAAATCTGAGGGTATTTCTGGAGCAGTGAGGGAACTGGGAAGAGCTGGACTTCTGAAAGTCCCCAGGAAACCCTCAAGAAGGAAGAGAGATCCATTTTTAAAGCACCTGCACCAAGATGATGGGGGAGGGAATGACAAAGTTTGGGGGTTTCAGGTGGAGGAGGCTGGGATGGTAATGAAGTGCATTAGTCCATTCAGGATGCTATAACAAAATGCTATAAACCGAGTGACTTATAAATAGTAGAAATTTAATTTCTCACAGTTTTGGAGGTTTAAAAGCAAGGCACTAGTCAATTCAGTGGCTGAATGGATGAATACCCTCATGTATGAGAAGTAGCAAAGGAATTCTCTGGGGTCTCTTTTACAAGTGTACGAACCTTGTTATGCCTCCTGCTCTCATCACTTTAGGAGATAGGGTTTCAAATGTGGATTTTGGGGGGCCTACACACACATTATCTACTCCTTGGAGCATTAGGGCCTGAAATTTTCAATGATACTTGTGCAGGAGTAGGTAGCTGCCTTTTAGCTTACATACAGGTCCTGTCACAAATGAAATCCCAAAAGCTTCTCAGACAAAACAGAGAAGTCCAAGGGTAGTGAGATTTCCAGGATCCTGTGTGAACTGCTTCCAAAACCAGGAGGAATGCAGCAGTCTTGCCAAGGGATGAGCTGCCCCTGCCCAAAAGAAAGGGAGGACTCTTCTTTATTTTTTCTTTCTTTCACAATAAAATGAAAGCATACCCAAGGCCATGGAGACCTACTCTCCAGGATGCCATGACCCTTCACATTCCAGTCTGGGCCATGAAATGGGGCAGGATCTGCCATTTAGCTTTCTATATAGCTTGTGAACTTATATTGTATTCAGGTTTTGGGAAAATGCTATGCTGTATAGTTGTATATATTTTAAAAACTTCTTCTTAAGATTTGATTAATGCAAACATCTGACTGTGAGAAAAAAAGATTTCAAAAGACGAAATTTAAAGGACACTGTTCCTTTTTTAAGTAATTTAATACTTTCTTTAGTGATTTGTAAACAAACATATATAGAATCAGATTTAATTCCTCTTCCTAATACCATTTTTATTTTAAAATCAAAAGTAAAGATGGGTAAAGAATTCTAGAAGATGTAGTGTGTTTAGGTTCATGTCATAGTTTTTGTTATTGACTTTGGTGACAGTGAGGCTCCATTTATATGCAGATGAATTTTAGAAGAATAATACCTGATTAAAAACTTGACCAAAGTAAGCAAATTGACTTAAAATAATTAAGGCTATCATGCTAATTCTTATAAATGGTAACACACGATAAAGAAGTAAAATGAGGGGGTCCTAAATGCTAACATCAGGCTGTCACAGCTTCTCTCTCACTCTATATTTAATCAACATGATTCTAGATTGACATACATAATAAAATTCTTTGGGGATTGTCCTAAAGATGAAGACTATCATAGTGTTCTACTTTATTTCTCAAGTTGAAAAACATTATTCATGTTGATGAAGTGGCATTTTTTGCAGGTACTGAGAGAGACAATGAAACATTTCAATTGCTAATGGAATCTCCCCCTCACTGCACACAGGAGGTTTACCTAGGTACAGTGATAGACAGCAGTGATTTTCTGCACAGGTTATTGTGCAGCAACTGGAGTGGAACTTCTGAGAAAAGAAGCCAAGGATGGAAGTAGGTATTAGACCATGAAAATTACCACTAAAGCAGCTGGTTGTGCTGAAGCAAATCCCAAATGTTGCCAGTTAAGATTTATAAAATTATGCATCTTTCCAAAGTCATCCTACATTAGCATTCAGATTCAACAAGTGTTCTCAAGATCAGGTATGTGGGAAATAGCTCAAGGATGTGTGCAGATTTTATCCCATGTAATTCCTCACATAAGCATTCATAGTGGTCTTTATTTCCATTGTAACCCAACCCATGATTGGGTTCTGGTTCTCTTTTGTGGGTCCTACTTTGTACCTTTGAGTTGTCATTATACAAAGGTTTCATTTTATTTTCTTATATCTCCATATTATAAAATCCCAGGCAGATATCAGCAGAAGTTTCCTAGGGCAATTCCAAGCTACAGGGAACATTTGGCAATGTCTGGATACATTTTTATTGTTACAATAAGGAGAAAGTTACCAGCATCTACTGGGTAAAGTCTAGGATGCTCAGAAACATTCTGTAATGCACTAATCATTATTGGTCCCAAAATGTTAACAGTGCTGAAATTGAAAAAATATTGGACAAAATAAATACTAAATAAATAAAGTAGCTAAATCATGAAACATAAGTCTGAAATTTGCAGCTACTCGTCTGGAGTAAAAGAGTAGAAGCATGATTAAAGTGCACGTCAATTTTAACTAAGCCAGTTTTTTGATGATCTAAGATTTTATATTTTTTCCCTTTTGAAGCAGCAAAAATAGATTTCCATTTATAAAATATTTATTGAACATTAGTATGTGTCAAATATCATCCATGAAGACATAAAAAATAAACATGGTTGCTACACTCAGGAATTTCCAACTCAAATGAGGAGATGCTGACCAAAAACTCTAATCATAGTTGTGTAGAGTGATAGACATACATGGAAGGGTCAAGACACTGTCTGGTTTAGTCAGAGAAGGCTTTCAGTTATGAAAATTAAAAAAAAAATGCCTTTTGAGTATTACGGAAATTTGATGACAATTTGAGATTCATGGTGTATTGGTAGAATTTCAATCTGCTGTATTTTTAATGTGCTTAGTCATTATCTACTTCCTAGTAGCTTTTAAAATCCCAGAATTCTTTCAAATTCACTTATATGGTAGCTTGAACAAACTCAGAGATGTTCTCTACAGTCCTTTAGAATGGGATCAAAGTCTGAGTTAATAGTCCTTTGCTGAGAAAATGGCCACTCTTAGGGCACTTACACAACTATTATTTAGAGCTCTGGGAGTGCATCTACCATAGTCCTTTCTGTTGAAAACTCAAGAGCCATGGTTTGTTTATTTAAATCTCTACATTTCCTTACCATTTTTTCCATTTAGATAATTTTCATATCCTTTCTTATATAAATAGCAGCATTCAGAATGTAAATCAACATACCTTCAGTGTCATTTGGAAGTAAGTATGAGGAGCTTTGAAGACAATTAGTTAAGGTTGAGAAACAAGTGAAGGAATGGGTATGATCAGTTTGCATCCTTTCCATCTCTCCACTCGTCACCAGTCGTTGATTCTGCTCAATGTATGCATATATCTAACATCATAGCCACTATCCTGATCAAAACTATTAACATCCTTCTTCCAGGTCTTGCTATATTACCCTAATTGGTCTCCCAACATTCTTTTTGGCTACAAAATAAGGGAGTGTAGGGGTAATCTCTTAAAATTCAATTTTACCACTTCACTCTTCTGCTTAGTCATTATCTACTTCCTAGTAGCTTTTAAAATCCCAGAATTAATATTATTTAATGGCTACTTGGTTCTTTCATGAGGAATTAGCTAAAGGAAATAGATTAACAGATCAATGACCATATGGAAAATATAAAACTTACAAAAATAACATGAGACAATTTGCATTTACTTAAAAATCCATCTCATTTAACACCTCAAATTCTTTTGGATATTTTGATCTCTAATAGAATCCAATTTATTTTTTAGTGCTCAAGTTTTTGTTTTTGTGCCTTCTTCCTTATTTTCTTGATTAGGTTAGCTATTAACTATTTTATTGGGTATACCTTACACTAATACATTATATATGTGTTAGTAATCCTACAATTTTTTTCTAATTCATACATTGTTTATATGTTATTGTTATTTCCTTTCTTATCTCTTAAATTCCATTGGTTGCTTTTTTCTGGCTTCTTGGGTAGAATATTTAACATTGTTAAAAAATTTATGTGGCATAGTTTGGGTTCTGGAATGTTCTCCAAAGGCTTATCATGGTTTGGAGGCTTGGTTCCTAATGCAGCAATGTTCAGAAGTGAGGCCTTTGAGAAATGATTGGATCACTAAGGCTTTGGCCTCATCAGTGGATTAATTCATTTATAGATTTATATTTTGGCTTTATTGGCAGGTGGTAAAAACCGTAGGAGGTGAGGCCTCATTGGAGGAAGTAGGACAGCAAGGGACTTCTATGGAAGGATATGGTTTGTCCCAAGCCTCTTTTTCTCTTTTTGCTGTCTGGCTGCCAGGAGGTAAGCAGCTCTGGTCCACAACATGCTTGTTGCAATGATGTTTTGCCTCACCAAAACCCCAAATTGATAAGATCAAATGAACAAAACTGAGACCTCTGAAGCCAAGAGTCAAAATAAATCATTCATCCTTTAAGTTGATTTCCTCATATATTTTGTCACAGCAATGAAAACTGACTAACATTATGTAAACTTTTGATTTACTGAAAATTATGTAAACATTTAAATTCAAGTCTTAAATGTTTTTCTGGCCATAGTTTTATTCCTATTTGGTAGATTTTTACATCTAGGATATTCAATATTTGTGTTTTTTAAATGTTCTGAAATTCTGTTTTTTCTTTGAAGCCATTACTTAGGAGAAATTTTAAGAATTAAAGTGATAAGATTATATTGCTTATCTTTATAATTTTCTTTGGAATTATTTTCTAATTGTATTCCATTTTGGGCAGACAGTTTCTGATTTTGGTCAGTTTATTTCCACAGGTAACTTGCTTTCTTGCTTTACCAATTCTTTGTCTATTAAACTTTTGATTCATCAGTGTTTAAATATGCTTAAGTATCTCATAACTTAATAATAATAACTTAACTCCAAAATAATATTCTTTAAGTTACTGTAGTAACTTGGTGTTTGTCTATACCTATTATCACACTTTTTTTGCTTTCATTTGCTCTTCAATCCTCTGTCATCTGCACTGAGCTCTCAGTTTTCATTGAAAATATAATTTTCAAGGTCATAAATGATTTCATTATTGCTAAATCCAAAGTCACTTTTATATCCAAATTTTTCATACACTAGGTGCTCACCATTCTTCCTTCCATCTTGCAAATATCTCTTTTCTTGGCAACAAAACTTTCCTCAATGTTCTTCCTAATCCTCTCACATCCTTTATTAGAGTTTCCTTTACAGCCTCTTATTACTAATCTCCCTTTCGATGTTGTATCTGTTATAGTTCTGCCCAGGTAATTCTAACTCATACTTGTTGATATAACTATTATCTATTAACTGATGACTCCATAGTCTCTATCTCCCACCCAAACCCTGCTTCTTTCTCCTGAAATCCAGATCAATATATATAGTTGCTTCCTGACCATCTCTAATTGACTCTCCCACAAATATCCCAAATCAGCATGTTTACAATTGAAATCATTGTCTTGTCCTCAATCCTGCTGTTCCCCATATTCCTCATCTGGATGATGGCATCATCACCCACTCAGTTGCTCAAGCTGGAAATGTGAGAGTTATTATAACCAATCTCCCCTGCGTTATCTCTATTATCTTACTAACATCAAAGAAATTTTAATTCTATTTTTTTAAATTTCAAAATGCATCTACTTTTCTCTACTTCCACTGACACTACTTTACCTTCTCCTCCTTCTATCTTAACTTCCAAACTTCTCTCTCTCTCTCTCTCCCTAACATGTGTGCACACACAGACACACTCACCTACAACTCATTCTCTCTACATGTGAATATAACCAAGATATAGTCCTTTTATTTAAAAAATTCAACATCTCCTCATTGCCATAATGAAAACTTTGAATTTTATAACTAGTTTCTTGGAGTGTCTTAATTTGGTGAGTTATAACTTTGAAATGGTCTTGATTTTCTCTACTGACTTCTGGTGGTTAAGACTGGCTCTCCTTTCCCTGCTTAGAAACAGAAACCTTTATGAGCTATGGACAGGTTCCTTAACACTCAGCTCATTTTTTTCTTTTCGCAGTCTATTGAATTTAACATGGTAATACCCTGCTTAGGATTAATCTAACTTCCTCTGCTGTTTCTCTTCTGGATCAGGTGGGTATAGATGAAGGAGACCTTCTTGAACTCTCAGTTTGGATGGGTCTAGAAGAGTGTGATCTGCTTTTCAGACACTTTATCTCTTCTAAGTTCTAACTCCTAGGCAATATATATAGCTGCTTCCTGACCATCTCTAATTGACTCTCCCACAAATAGCAGGCAGTGCCAGGACAGAGGGGTGGGCAGCAGCTGCCTCTCCCTAAAGTGATGGTTCTGTGGTTCTCTCTCTGTTGGCTGTTGCTGCTTCTCTAGCTAACACCAACTGACCCTTTGAGCCCTTGTTGCTGCAGGTATTCAAATGCTGGCTCTCATATTGTGGAGAGGGATTATATGCACTCTTCTGGGGGTCCCCTGAGGTGGGACAGGACATGCATTGTTGATGTTCCCTGATATGAGAGATTCAGTCACTTACTGACATCTTCTACCTGCTTCAGCTCCCCCTCCTCATTATTTTCACTTAGCAACTTCTTTCTACTTGATTTTCTTACTAGATTGTCAACACTCCCAGATTAGGTAGCTAAAAGAAGACTAGAAAATGTACAAAATGACTAGAAAATGTACAAAAGACTAGAAAATGTACTTGCCATGTACATTGCCCCATTCTCTGACATCACCTGAGTGAGGTCAGTTAACTTAGAGGTTCCATTTTCCATTGCTTTTCCTCAGCACTATCTTTCTGAAATTCTTCACATCTCCAGGATGGCCCACTACATAGATGAGGTATGAAAACAATCTTCAGAGATATTTTCATCACTAATAGTAGCCTGAGCCTCAGAGATAGACCCACGCTTCCTATATGCTACTTCCTGGTTCAGAGGGGACATCTTTTCTTTCTGGTTTGGGCCCTTCTCCAATTTTCTACCTGAAGCTGTTTGCTACCAAAACCCCTTTTTCATAAACATTTCAACTTCTTCATTTTCTCCAGCCCACACTTTTGAAAATAAAAGCTGTTAAACTTTTTTGTGAAAACGAAGAAAGACAAGATTTCTAGAATACAAAGTTCTAAGTACCCTTTGTAGAACCAAAGAAGAAAAGCTTCCCCACTTTCCCCTTCCTTTTTACTGATAGTCTCTAGCTGAGAAACAAGGTATAATTAATATATTTTTTTGAGAATTTCTTCCACATTATCTTTTCAATAAATTATACAATATAGGTGATAGGAGAAGAAATTCCAGTATTGGCAAAGGGTAGCTAAGTGGTTGCAAAGGTCACATGACTGAATCAACGAATCAGCAGCTGTTACTAGGGAAGAAGGAAGGGTATGGGTATTCTCTTAGGTTCCTCTTTCCTCTTGGGTCCAAAACTCAGTCCTGCAGAGAATCAACCTGCCCTCCCACTCATGCTTCTTAAATTGTGTGATTGTTGTTGTAAGTTTTTTTTTTTTTTTTCTCTCTCTCTCTCTCTCTTTTGTATTTCACTACTTTACCTACATTCTCTTTCTGCCTCTTGCCTGTTTCCCATCTTTTGTTTAGAGAGCAGGCTGTGGGATTCAGCCAGCGGGATCTCTTGTTGTCTTTAGAGCAGGCATCTTCAAGGTATAGATAAACTCACTTCAGTGCGGGGCAGATCTTCAGAAGAACCACACACAGTATGAGGGAGGATGCAATGGCCTCTCAGATCTCCTGCTTCAGGGAATGTAACTCCTTGTTGGTGGCCTCAGCTGCTGTCCCCCTGGATCCACCCCCACATTTGTGCTAGGGCTGTGATTCCCATGGGTTCCTCCCAATTAGCCTAGGGTATAAAGCAGGCCTATTCCTAAAGAACACAAGACTCTCTTATTAAACGGCTTTGCTTGAGAACTTCCCAGAACTGTGCTGCAGTCTGGGATCCTTACTACCCTTTCTTTGGCAGATCTAAAAAAATGTTTAAATATTGAGATAAGTTATAAAGGCTTGAGAGAACTTGGGAACCTAAAAAATGGGATAGAAGTATCTGATGGATGTCCTAACAATGTTGACTCTAAACACCGCCCCCCCCCCCCAGCCATCCTGAGGTCGCAGCACCAGGTACCCTTCCCTAGTAAAAGCTTAACACTATTCCCATTCTCGGGCTCACTAGCTGTCCTCTGCATCCCTCCTGGACTCCAGCTAAAGTTAATCTTAAGCTTAATCTTCAGTGATAACCAACTGAAGATATGTGAGGCCTGATAAGGAGAGGAGGAGATACCAGAGAAGCTACAAAAACTCACGAAGTTATACCAGAATTGAGTTTTAAGGATTTTCGATCAAAGGTGCTAGACTATAGATGTGAATAAGAAAGAATTCTTTGACTTGGACAAACTTTCTCAATACACCAAATTAATACCCTGGTGAGAACTATAGATGGGATAAATTTGCTACCAGGCCTGGAGAAAGCAATGGCCCTGTTTAAGTAAATTCCTGAGTTTTTCTGGAAAATAGTAGAGGAAGGATGTTGGAGGATATGGGCATGCCAGCATGGATATATTTTTTGATGTCAGCAGAACCAGCAAAGGGTCGTATCTCACAAAAAGGCTCCGAAGACACATCATTCAGCAAGGCATAAGCAATGTCTTATGACATTGAGAAGTTCAGTTGTGGGTCTCCTTGCTGGCCAAGATTGATGGTAGGAAAAACTGTTATAGAGCCAACAGAGCTGACTGAGCTTGAGAATATCCCAAATTGGTGGGGGATTCTTGTAGTATTCAAGGTTAGGTGGTGGCACCTAACTGGCAGACCTGGAGACCATAATGACCACAATAACTGGCAAGGATGGAGGGCAACCAAGAGGACTTAAGCTTCCAGTAGTAATGGAGATTATTAATTAATTGAGCATATGGTTTCTAGAAGCAAAATAGGAGCCAAAAGATGCTATAAAAATCTACAGACAGAAAAAGGAAGATAGGGGAGGGGTAGGAGGCTGAAGACAGCAGCTCCAAGGTTACTCTTTGCTCTATTCCCAGAATTAAGCCAAATTTTACATGTGCAACTGATTGACATATCTTATCCTGGAAGAGGTGGTACCATCATTAGATGTCTAAATACTACAGTGGTGATAGCCCTATTATGTGTCCACTCTGGCCTTTATGTAGATCTTGGAGATATACTGCCCAGTATCTCCTGCTCAGCTTAGAGTACCCCTGATCATAGCTGCTATGCCAGAAGTGATAGATTTACAAGGTCTCAGATAAGTGGTATATAGTTTTTTATTTAGTCAATAATTTTTGCTATTCCAGTTAGAAAAAAAGGCTAGAAACTATTTGTATTCACAAGAAAGGGACAATACAATTTCACCTCAAAGCTGTATTAATTCTCTAGCCTCCATTACAATAAGTACAAAAAAGCTGGTCATACATAGGCATCCCACAGAACATTGCCCTGATCCATAACATTGATGGCAAATGTCTGATCAGACAGGACAAGAATGAGGCAGTTAATACATTGGTGAAAAACTCTGTGGAAATTCATCACCCACCATTACAGTGATGTTTTTAGGAGTCTGGTGGTCAGGGGCATGCTGGGATGTATCTTCCAAAGTGTAAGACAGATTGCTGCATCTTGGATCTCCTATTATAAAAGAGAAAGCACAGAACCAAGCAGGGCCTTCAGAATTGAAAGGTAACACATACTATTCTTAAGAGTGCCAATTTAGCTCATATGCCAGGTGACACAGAAGGTTGTCAACTTTGAGAAGGACCTAGAGTAGAAAAGAAACCTAGAAGGTCCAGGCTACTGTGCAATCATCCCTGCCCATTGGGCTCTATAATCCAGCTCCTTGGGCCACGCATTCCAGCCAGCAGAGGGAATAAATTCAACATGGAACTTGGGGTGAACCTCAGTAGGAAAACCACAATTCAAGTCCATGACATTCTGAAGCAAGGCTATGGTTTCTAAAGCAGAGAATTAATTGCATAGCTTTTGAGAAGCTTGGAACCCTTGACCATGGGGCACCAGGTAGCCATGCATCTGAATTGGCCATTATGAGCAGTGAGCCAGAAGGCCACACTAATAATAAAATTGTGTTAGAGTACACCAACCAACGACCTGGCCCAAAATTCCTTAGAACTGTAATGCAGATTGCTGTAGTTTGTGTTCCCTCCCACCCAATAGTCCTTCTATACCCTCCCTGTCCCTCACAAGTGTCTGTTTCTACCCACTTCTTAAATTCCCTCCCTTTTATCCTCATAGGCATTCCCCCCAATAAATCTTTTACATAAAATCTTGCCCTGGTGTCTGTTTCTGAAGGATTTTAACTAACACAGAAGAGCTTTCTGCTATTGGTCTATGAGAGAAAAGCCAGAAAGTGTAAAAAGCTCCATTAAGGACTTATTTTGCCTAGGTAATATTTTTCCCCTAGAATTTTCCACTCACCCTCTGGTAAAAAATCTTCAAATGATGAATTGTTGTCCCCACACCGTCCCTGAACTCTCACAATTCTATTTTCCAAGGTTCTTCCCTTCCACAATAGAATATAAATTACAGCAGTGACTACAGCTGGGGTTGAAGAAATGCACTCCAATTTAGGCTCCCAAGGCCAGAGGGCTCCACTGGATTCTCAGGGTTCCCATTCGAAGTCATTTTCATAATCTGGTGGCTGGTGACTGTGAAAACAAAAGGAAGCTTGCTGTTCATTACTGATCATAGTCCTGTGTGGTCTCTCTGTATGCAAAACAAGATTCCCTCTCTCCCTTTAATTTCCTTCTCAACAGTCCACCCTAGATGAATCCTTCTGTGGTTCTGATAAGATTTCAAGATCCACCCTCCCCTCAGCCTTTTGTGATATGACCTGTAATGCAGATTGCTGTATTTGGGTTTAATGAAAATATCTAGAAAGGAAAGCCCTACTATGCCCATCACTTTCCACTTAAGCTGAAATTTGTAATCACTTTCACCATACACCTTCAGTTTTAAGCAAGAGATCATCTGGTCTAAATTTCTTTATTTACTTAAAATTGAGGTGATGTTATCAGGACAACTGCCACTGCACCTAGACTCTCCCCTTATCTGAAATGGGTCTGAAACCACCCCCCACCAACTGGCCCCAGAGTCCCAAAGTGCTGCTGGTTCCAAGTTGAGATGGAGTAGAGACTGAGGAGCTAAGTGGTGGCAAGATGTGCATCAGACCATCTGGAAATGAGAAGTCGGTATCCATATTGTGTTATGCTTGAATTCGGGACCCCCAAAAGACCACCAGAGACCAAGATCAATGTAAACAGCAAAGAGGTATTTATTGCAAGCTAGCTCAGTCCTCCGCATGCACACAGCAACTGGTGATGTTGAGAGGCCCCGAGCCCAGGGTTTGCAGCAGTTTTATACACTCTTTGGGGAAGGCAGGGACTTCACATACATCATAACATCTCTTAGCAAATCATTACACACCGTGGGAAAATCATAAAATAACTCTAAAACATGATTAGCACATTCACTGGTGGGAACAAGTTGGGTAGGGGTGATTGGTTACTACAAGAGGGGGATTCATTTGAACTGATTGGTTTAAGCCAAGAGGGGTGTTCCTGCTGAACTACATGGTTTCCCAACACGTTATCAACCACCATAAACTACTGGGAGGGTCATCTGGCATCCCAGGTATTTCCCTGTCTCATGCTGATTGGTGGCTGCTAGGGGATTGCTATGGGTCCCCACCTAGCCTGACTGAGTCAGGGACACCTGGCACAGCAGATCGCTCCTGTTATTTCTAGATAAACAACTTAGCAGGGTGGGAATGTGCCTAGGAGTGCTCTGTGGGTCTTTCCAAGGACAAAAGTCATGTCCCTTCCTTGGACAGGCTTTGCTCTGAGGTAGAGGCTGGTTTTTCAATTGGATATGTCTCTGTCTTCCAGAAGCAGTGGAATGCATACCTCTTGGAACCATGATCCTCCAGACATTTTCAACACTTTACTCAGGGCACTAAGATGTTGAGGACCCTTTTGGTGTTTACTGAGGCAACCAGACAATACAGAGTGAAGTGAGCAGAGTGTGAGCAATTGCCCCTAAGAAATTTTCAGTTATTCCTGGAGGATTTACTATCAGGGAGTCTCTCCTTCCCAACCACGGGTGATGTGGGAGGAGCCCCAGTTGATGCCCTTAAGGAAGCCAGGTATTCTAGGAGTAGCCATGACCCTCAGTGAAAATGTAAGGATGCTTCCTCAACTTGAGGCTGTCAGTCTCATCCTCAAGTGGAATCTCAATGTTGTTCCACACCAGTGCCCTGTCTTCCATCAGAGTCTCTTTAACACATAAAAGGTTGGTGACTCAACCATGCCCTATGCTCCCCTCTGTGACACAGATATTGCCACCTATAGATTCCTATGACCGTGGTTGCCCTTAGATGTGTCCCAGTTGTTTCCAACTTAAAAAAACCCATAACTTTCTTATGAGCCAGTCAGGAAGACTGTTTCCTATCTGAGAAGCTCACACCTGCTTCTCAGAGACCAGAGAAATCCAGGGTCCAGGAAAGGGCACCCAGGAGGGAGTCCCCACTTTCAAGGCCTTACTGCCGCCAACGTAAGAACTGTGGTAAAGCTTACCTCCAAGCACTCTCACCTCACAGGTCACCAGCGCAAATACACAGCTGAGAAGCCTCATAGGCGCTACTGGGAAGGCTATTGTGGTCTTTTTTCTGTTCTGATGAGCATGGACAACATACTTAGAATCACACCAGATACTGACCACGTAGATGTGATCTATGTGGCCAACAATCTATAAAATCTGACCATCTCAGGCAACATGAAAGGATTCATCAGTGGATGCCAGGATCTCCATTCTTAACAGGAGCAGTGGACAGCAGATGGTTCTCTTGTTCCTAGTCCTTATTTCCATCTCTTCTTCCTCTTATTTTGGCTTCCCTATCCAAATCCTGCCTGCCTCCAACCTGCTCCTCTCTTTGGTAGGTAAAGGCGTAGATGAAAACCAAGACAAAGACAACATTGAAGCCCAAATGAAGCTCTGGACTACCCTGAAGTTTCTGCAAAATCTTCTAAAATGTTTTGGATAACCTTACTGTTCTGGGGATACCTACTTTTACTGTTTAGCTAGATGGGAAAATGAAACACAGTAGAAATTGAGAGCTTTACTTAAAAGCTGTTTATCTCATGTCATTCTCCAGCTTGAAACTTTTTAGTGACTCTCCTTTGTCTGCTACATAAAATCCAAGTTCTTTATCTTGGTCTTCCACTGTTTCCAGAGCCAGACTGTGTTCCAATCTTTGACTTTCCAGTTAGGAGCCATATGACCTTGAGAAGGATCTTTGATCACTCCACCTTATATATCCTCTTTTGAAACAATGAGAGAAACAGTACTGGATTGTACTGGGCATGTCATATGTACTGCATCAGATTTTCTCTGGCACTCACCATCCACATGCTCAGAGTTTCTTCCTCCTCCACAGGGCATGGGGTCTGGAATCTCATGTTGCCACAGCAACCTGAAAGTGTGAGAGAATTAACACTCGTGGGGTAAAATTGGAGTAACCACCGTTCAGCCCATGGGGAGATTCCCACAGGGCCAGTGCACACACTTGCTGTGCCTCTTCCAGGTTGTCATGCCTCTTGGAAATGCATCCACTTGTACTACCTCCAATTCTTTCCTGCCTCACTTCCATTTTCTCCCCGGGCCTGAGGGAAATAACTATCCTAGGACTCAGCCAGGTACTTTTGAACTTCATTTCTGGACTCATCAGGCCTTCTTGCTGAACAGTAAACTAATGGTAATAAAGGAGCTTCGCCGGGCGTGGTGGCACATACCTGTAATCCCAGTGCTTCAGGAAGCTGAGGCAGGAGGATTGTGAGTTCAAAGCCAGCCTCAGTAAAAGCCAAGCACTAAGCAACTCAGTAAGTCTCTGTCTCTAAATAAATACAAATTAGGGCTGGGGATGTGGCTCAGAGGTCACGTGCCTGAGTTCGATCCCTGGTACAAAAAAAAAAAAAAATCTTGACCAAGGTACCAAGTGGCAGAGCTAGGATCCCAACCTGGCTCTTTCTGCTCCAGAGGCGGGTCTCTTCCCTAAGATGGTGCCTTATATAGGTGTTGGTCTTTGTCTATTCTGGTGCCAAGCACTGAGATGGCCAGAGAGATGAATCAGATCTGATTCCTATGCTCAAGAGAACATGATGATATAGAAGGAGAGCCCAACTAGGTACAGTTCCTGTGGGGGGAAAAAGCCCCTAAAGAGGAAGATCAGAAAACCTTTCTGGAGGAGGTGGCCTTTGAGCCCAGTAAGAATATAACATTTAGTAATTCCTCCTGTGTTGAAACAAACTGAGCAGGTGAATAAATAAAGAAGAATATTCCAGAAAGAGAACACTGGCTAGTGCTCAGAAGAGTCAGCCTGCAGGCTTCTATAATAGAGAGCACCAAGGCTTTGCACCCTGGTGAGGGCATGGAGACAACCAAAACATGTGTTAGGGAAGAAAAGACTTTGCAGAGATATGCCTGAGTCAAACCTGAAGAATTCAAGGGGGTTTGCAGTGCCTCCCAATTCCTGTGGATATACCCTTGGTCATCTCCTGTGCTGGACACCAGGAGTTCAGAAACACATGAAGGCCCCTGAATTAGTTGTGGAGCAGTAAGATCATGGTAAAAAATTCAGAATGTGTTTAGTGCTGCCAAGGAGAGAAGCAGGACTTTGGCAAGTTCAAACATATTCTGGGCCTCTAGGGAAGCCCCACCCACTTGACTGTGCTGGCCCTTGCCTTCCCACTCCTACACTGACCCCATTCTGAATGGCTGCCTTAGACTGTGCCACTAGTGGTCCCAGCATACTTGGGTGTGCCTCTAGATGTATTTTATCCAAACTCAAAGTCCATGTGATAAAAAGTAATTGGCGAATGGAGCCCATTTGTGACCCAGTCGCTTGCTCCAGGGACTGCAGTCTGGGGTGCTGAAAGTCTTCCATTCTCAGCTAAATACCAGATCTCTTCCATGGAGCAGGTCATATTGGGGCTCAAAGGGCCAGAACTGCTCTCCCTCTGTGCCCACCTGGCTCAAACACAGCTCTATGGGAGGCCCAGGTTACTTGTTAGGGTGCAGGATATGAAGTCTGGTTGGTGACCCATCCCTTGCCAAGGAATAGACGTGGGCAGAAACCAGATGTGGAATGGTGGCTTTGAAGCGGTCATGATCTAGTGGAAGAGGGATATTATTAGAAATTGCTTGTGTTATTATAATTAACAGAAGAACCTAATTCATATTCTATTTATTTTAAATCTATTTACATAAAAATATTTTATATATGTAATTTAAATAATAATAAATATTCACCTACTAGATAAAAAATAAAATTGACAGATAAAATTGTATGTATTTTTCATGTACAATGTGATGCCTTGAAGCACAAATGCACAAAGACAAATATCACCAGGTTGATATTGAGTGCCTTCATCACAGTATTTCCTGAGGAGTATTTGCATATATTTCAGATGAGATTAAATATATACATATATACATATATGCACATATATAATATATATCTTAAATATATTTTAATGTATATTTATATACTTTAAATGCACATATATACATGTTATACATTATATATTTATATATGAATTTATGTGTGTGCATGTGTGTGCATACAGGGATACAAAAAAATGAAAACATTTGGACTTCAGGACTTTTCAGGGTCTTTATAATGACTAAGTATTATCAGTCTCCACAAGGGAAATGGAGTATTTTACATTTTCCAGTTTTGTTCATGGAGTTGCTCCTGTTTTCAGCAGGGTAGCTTTCCACAAGCAACACCCAGGAACTGGCACCCACAAGGCTAATGGGCAGAAGGACACAGAAACCTTTCCCTTGTCTCCACAAGACTGATCTCTGCCATGCTTACATGGAACTTCCTGCAACCAGAGCCCTTAAGATTAGGAATAATGTGATTTTAAAATACTGGATCCTTCTATGGCAACGTAAGGGTATTTAACTCTAGTCTCTGTCTTCAGTTTCCAGATCCAGACTCTGAGCTTAATTATGTTAGTTCCCTTTTCTCCCAGATTGAACTGCATCCCATCAAACAACAAAGCTCATGGGGATATTGGGGGGGGGGGGGAGGCTGAGAAAAACAAGCCACAGTTTGAATTGATTTGGAAAGGGAGGGTATTGGATTATGTCCCTGAATGCCTCCTTGGGCAACACTAGCACTTCCAAGCTCTTGCTAAGTAAACTGTTCCTGTTTATGTGACACACCATAAGCCATGAGCCCAGATGGCCCTTCTGTGTGATGGCCTCCTAAGTTGTAGTTTATCTTCAAATCTATTGCACATCACCATGCAACATTCAGCAAATCTCTCCAGAATACATATAAATTCAGAGGCTTCCTGGTATGTGCTTAAATCTAAGTATAACCTGGATTGCTTTAGAGAGAACATCTCTGCCAATGACTGTCTGGAGTTAGGAGCTCATTTCCAAGTAGATCAGCCTGACAGACCCAAATAGGGAAAACAGCTTCAATCAAATTGAAAAGATTAAGTGCTTGGCTAATACTGCAAATCCTAGGGACTGAGGAGTTGGGGAAATTGCCTTTGTTGCTGGTTTTCTTACAGTCTTGAGGTTCAGTCTGACAGCTGGACATAATTCAATTTTTAAATACTCCGAGAGTCCAGCTCAATGAGACTGACTGCATGGGAGTGTCTGGGAATGCAGAGGGAACTGCTGTCGCATTGTGGAATAAATATTCCAGTCATTACATACAATTTTTAAAAAGTTTTCATGAATCTTCTTCACATACCATTGAGATTTAGTCCAATTTTTATTTATATTTATGTATTTACCACTCAATTCCTCCTAGGGCTCTGAGGACCTGGGTTTATTCCAAGAATATGAGGTGTCTCTAAACACACAAGGCTTGTTTTCTCTCCATCTGGTGCTCATTGCTCATTCGGCATCAGCTACCAAAAACTGAACAACATAATCCCTTCTACAGCAATAAGACATCAGGCTTTCCTTGTTCCCACTTGCCACTATTTTTTATGGAGTAAGAAGCAGTCAGGGAGAGGGTCTGAACAATGAGGTAGGTGTAAGGCAGAGTTTGGAAGGGATTAGGAGAAAATGGGAACAGAATTAATAAACATATCAAGAAGTAGAATATGTCAGGAAACTCTTGAGCATTTGACTTTCTAAAGTATCTGGTTTAACTATGTGCATTCACATAGTTAAACCAGACACTTTATATGTATATAAAGTATGTGGCTTAACTATGTGGAATTTTTGTTCTTTTTCCAAGGGAAATGGTCCTTCTGGCTTGCAGAGACAAGAATTTTCTAGTTGAATACATTTTCCAGGATCTTATTTTTCTGCTCCAAAGAAATACAATAAAAAAATTCTGAAAGATTAAAAAAAATAAAGAAATGAAATTTGATGTGTAGACCCTAAGCTCAGTTTGAGGCAGATGGTGCTCCCTGAGTGCATGAGTGGGGCAGCTGCAAGGAGAATGGTCAAAACAGCAAGAATTACTATTATGGTTTGGATGGGAAAAGTTCCCCAGAGGCCATGTGCTAAAGGTGTGGTTGCCAGCCTGTGGCACCACTGGAAAGTGGTGAAAACTGTAGCAAGTGGGGCCTCATTGGAGGAAGCTGGTCCCTGGGGGTATGCCCTTGAAGGGTATATTGAGACCCTTCCTCTCTCTTTCTATTTGCTTTCTGCCTGCCAGGAGATGAACTACACTTCTCTACCATGTTTTCCCCGCCATGATGCTCTGCTAAAGGCAAAAAGCAATGGAGCCAAGTGATCATGGACTGAAACCCAGAGGCAAAATAAACCTTTCCTCCTTCAAGTGGACTTTCTCAGGTATTTTGTCACAACAATGAAATACATGACCTATACCTGTCACAAATTACAGTGCTCATGCTAATATCTGTTGGCATGAGAGATCTGGGGCATAATGGGAGGAATTGATTTCTTTAAAGATGAGACAGTCTGAAATTTCATCATCAACACTTTTAAAAACAATTTATAAGAGGACAAATTTAGGGTCATGTGCTGGAAAGCCATTTTCAATCTTTACTATAGTGTTGTATAGTGTTGTCGTTTTCATCAATTGAGAAGTTTTCTAAAATTCTCCTTATTCTATAGCTATGGAGTAAATTTCTCCCTTATCTGTACAGTACCTTTGCAGCTTTTGTGCACAGATCTGTTGTTACCACCCTATTTGATTACTTTTTAAACTTTTTTATAAGCTACTTATGGATAAATAGGTAGCATTTCACATTCATCTCACTTCCTCTGTGCCACACAGTACCAGGTATTCAATAAGAACTCACACAGTGTTGGCTAGAATTGAATATAATTGAATATGGCCACAGTGGGAGCAGAGAGAGGTTAAACAGTATAAAACCTTCTTTCTTTTCATACTCTGAAGAAAATTTGGACAGAGTTCATAGATGCATTGAGCTTCATTTGCCCACCTGCAGTCACAAATCTAACTCCAGTTCAGTTTGCACAACCTCTTCTGTAGTTCAGACTGAAAAACCAAGGTTCTTTCTCCATAGTTCACAGTATGAACAAGCCAATCTAGATTTGTACCAGCTACCAGCTGCTCCTTGTCCTTGTCAGACAGAAAAATAGATGCATGACCTATACCTGTCACAAATTACAGTGCTCATGCTACCCAGAATAGTACAAGCTGTTCTTTCTTTTCTCAACAGTCAATCAACCTAGATATGGAAAACCCATTAGGGCATCTTTGCTGTTCATCTGCCTCCTTCATCCTCTCATTGTATCCCTGCAGGAAAGTCTCGAAGCCTAACTATTTCTTTTTCTAAGTTAATTACAGCAGGGGACAGACACTGCAGCTCATGAGAAGTGATTACACACATGAGCAGACTTTATCATTAATGTCTCTCCCTTAAACTATAACATACTCCGTTTTCCATGGTTCCGTTTTATCTATTACTCCTAATTAGAGCCAGCTCATACTGACTCAATTTATCAGGTATTTATGAAGCATCTACCATGAGAGTAAGGATATGTCTGTAAGCACTAACAGCGAAAAGACAAATCTAAATGTCTTCAATGTTTGATCTTCAATGTGCTCATTCCTGATACATATGAACAGAGCAGTTCAAGACCTAGCAGGATAGTACCATAGGGACAAGGAGACCACTTTGCTGCTGTTGGGGATATTTAAGCATAACTTCATTCATTCATTCAACCTATTTACTCAGTGTTCCCTAGTATATTAGTCCCTGTATTGTCCACCATTTAACTTTCATGCCCAGCAAGGTAGTTGGACTTTAGAAGTGGTGGTGGCAATGGTGGAGTAGGATTAGAGATAATTCTCTATCAGTTAAATCTTTCTGATTCTTCTGGAATAACTGGGCAAAATTGATTATTTACAGACCAATCCTAACTTACTAAAAGGGAAAATTAAATCTATCCCAAGAAGGATGACTTGAGCTATTGACTGGGTCTAATTTAAACTTTTAAAAAATGTTTTCTAGGGCTGGGGTTGTGGCTCAAGTGGGAGAGCACTCACCTAGCACCTGTGAGGCACGAGGTTCGATCCTCAGCACCTCATAAAAATAAAATAAAAGATACTGTATCTACACAAAAAAACTAAAAAATAAATATTAAAAAAATGTTTTCTAGTGACTTAAAAAAATCTAAGTTTCAAAGACACTAAGTTACCTGTATCCATAAAGCCCAGTTCCCTGTTTGCTTATAAGAAAATTTTCTGACTGAATTACGAAATTTCATGAAAAGCCGAAACAGGAGTTTTGGGCATTTTTATTTGTTTTGTTTTGTTTTTGCAATACTGGAGATTGAACCCAGGGCCTTTGCTAGGCATGCACTCTACCACTGAGCTATTCCACCCTCCAATAGCCTTATGACTTTAGAAATCCAGGACCTTTTTCCTAGACCTGGGTTCTGCTGAGTGCACATCTTGGGCATGTATTACAGGAGGACAATGGCACCCTCTAGTGGCTTACTTTTGTCAAGATGCTGTTTCCTTCAGTCCTCACTTGGCAAATTGAAAGACAATTTGTTCTTTTCCCAACTTCACTGCCGACAGGAGCAACTTGACCTGAGTTTGAGGATTACTTCAACACTTTTCCTCTTGGAGAGAGTCTCTTCTTTTGCCATTACGTGCTTGCATGAATAAAGCATTGGCCTTTGCCTTAGAAGATCTGAGATTTCAATTCTGGTCTTAAGCAAGAACAGTGATTGCCCCTTCTTTTCTCTAAGTCTCAATATGAGGACTGCTGGGAGGGTGAAATAAGCAAATGCATTAAGACATAACACAAAGCACACCCAGAGAAAACAGGACACATTAAGTAAGCATTCTGGGTGGGGATTACTAATCTAATTTTTTTTCTTACTCTGTGTATCAGAAATACATCTTTAACAGCCAAATGTATGAAGAGAATGAGAGAGACAGGGGGATTCTCAACAAATCTTTTTTGTCTCCTTTATAAAGTGTTGAGTTAAAAGCTTTGCAAAGAGAATTAAACCAGTACTTATGCTATGTATTTATCAGAACCATCTGTAAACATCTTTGGTCAATTGTAGAGCTCAGTCTCTGAGTTCTTACAAAACAGTGGTGTTAGCTTTAAGCCATCTAATGAAGGAATAGAAGAGAATTCAGAATAGATCAGCTTCAAAACTAAGATCCTCACCAGATCATTCTTTGTTTGTTAGCTTCATGTTTAACATATTCACATTTTGTCTCTACCCTGAACACAGCAATGCAAAGTGGGAGATGGCTTCTAGCTGTCACTGCCCTCTGAATGGCCAGTTTTCTCCTTGAGCTGTGATAGCATGTAGAGCAAGTTGTTTTGTTTGTTTTATCTTGTTTTGTTTTGTTCCTCAGGGTTGGAACTGAATTGGTAGCTGAAAATATATTTTATCATTTTTGAGATGCTGTAACAGACTTGATTCAAAACCATTAAACATGTACAAATCATTCTCCACCCACAAAAGCAACTATAGGCATGTGATAAAGTCATTTTAACTCCAATATGGACATTCCTTCTACTTCACTATCATTCTCAAAGAGACCTGTATTTTGTGGGGAGTGGAGGGGTGGAATACTGGAAATTGAACTCAGGGATACTCAACCACTGAGCCATATCTCCAGCCCTATTTTCTATTTTATTTAGAGACAGGGTCTCACTGAGTTGCTTGGTACTTAGCACCTCGCTGTTGCTGAGGCTGGCTTTGAACTTGGAATACTCTTGTGTCAGCCTCTCAAGCTGCTGGGATTACAGAAGAGTGCCACCATGCTGGGAAAGACCTCTATTTAAATCCTGATCCTACCACATATTAGCTTTATGTCTTTGAGCAAGTTATTTGTTCTAAGCTTGAATGTTGTCATGTTTGATAGAATAATAATATCTATCTCACAGGGTTGTCCTGAAGTTTTAATGAAGTAATGCTGATATAAGACACACCATAGAACCTGACATTTACATGTATTTAATAGATGAGAGCTATTGTTTATTAATAGCACTAAGTATTTTACAACTAGTTAGGACTGTTGGTAAAAATTACAAAATAAATCATTTAAAAATTTTTATTATTTTTAGATGTGTTTTATATTCTATCTGAGCACATTGACTTGAAAAACTCAAATATTTCAATACCATCCAATTCATTGCCCTGGGAAGGGGTGGGGATAATGTGAAGGAAGGATGTGTATATGGCCGTTATACAAGTAAAGCCATAATTGCATTTACTCTATAGCTCGTCTTTGGGGCCTCATTTCAAATTCCATAATTATGAGTAGGAAGAGCTTGCCAGTGATCCCATAAAGACACAGATCCAGTCTGTGTCACAGTGCTCAGGGCTGCATGATAGCTGCTCTGGGCTGGTGGGTAAGGTTTGGTTGTTCAGGACTGGTGGATCAGGGCTGACTAACCCTGACCTTTGTGCCACTACAGCCATGCATTTGCTCCTTCATTGCCACAGGGTGGCACTAGAGAATGACCCAGAATATGGCTCATCAATATGCTCTTTGCTTGCTTCAGAGTCAAACCCCATTTGGCATATGTTGAAATGCTGACTCAAGTCTGTCAATTTCTAGAACTAAAAAGAAGGGACTTTTAAATTTCTGTTTTAAAATCAATTTTACTTTTGTTTTATAATGCCTGACGCAAGTACTATGTTGATTTATATTTTGAGAAAAATAGGAGGATGAGATGGTGGCCATTTCTAATTAAACACTAAGCAGCCTGGTAACTGTTTTAGCACCAGCTTCTAATAGGTATTTAGAAAACCCTGTGGTTAGCTCCAGGTTCATAGCATTCTAGGAAAAAAAGAACCCATGTCAAGGAAATTATGGGGGAAGGATAGTTGAAAGGAAGTCATGAGATTTGGCTAGAAGCTAGCAGGGAGGAGCATGCTGGTCTGGCAGAGCTCTGGCAGGCGAGGCAGGGCAAAGGTCTGCAAAGAACATTACCTGTGAGATTTTGACCTGTGAGTTCTGATGCTTCTAACACTATACAAAATTGCCATTCATGTGATAATGGTAACATGGGATGAGGACAAGCAGGACCCAAAACAAGTGTAAGAAACAAACTGCCTGGACAGATAGCAAAAAAATATTACTTTTGATGTCTTCAAAAATCCTGCTTTGGGGGCTGGAGATACAGCTCGGTTGATAGAGTGCTTGCCTTGGATGCACAAGGCCCTGGGTTCAATCCTCAGCACATAGATAAATAAATAAATGGTTTCCTATTCCACTGGGTATAAACAGCCTTCCTGTGACCTTCCCAGTTCTCCATGACCTGGCCAATTCTTGTTTCCTCTCTAATCTCATCTCCTAATTCCCTCTGTCCATGTGCTCTCATCCCACACTTCCAGCTGCTTCATGCTCCTGCCTTGGGTTCTTTGTATCCAGGTTTGCCCTGTCTGGAATGTTCATCCTCTGCTTAGTACCTTCCTCTGCCTCCTTCAGAACTTTTCTCATGAGACTTTTCTGATCATCCTAATTAAAATTGCATCTATTTTTCTTCATAGTATATTGCAATATATATGTGTGTGTGTATATATATATATATATATATATATATATATATATATATATTTTTTTTTTTTTTTACTTATTTATTTTTCTTATGGTATTTTGCCCTTCCTGATTCCCAGTTCCTCAAGGAACTTCATTACCTAAAACAGTGCCAAACCCACATGAGGAACTGAAAGCATATTTGTGGTACAACAAATGAGTTTTGTACTTGCTGACTCAGGTCTTTGGTTGGAGCAAGAAGTTCTAGGGAGTCTCAAGTCCTGAGCACAAGAGGATCACACCAAGGTATCAAGGAAGCAACTCTAACCTTGTGGGACCTAGGAGTACCTGTGTGTTTAAGAGAAATAGAGCTCTGCCATTTTGTGGGTGTAGTAAGTTAACTGACTTTGAGGAATAGGCATAAGATTTGGGGAACCAATGACTAAGCTCCTGTCATCAATACCCTAGGAATGTCAAAAAATAAAACCTAGGATGTAGCTATGTCCTCACCAGAGACAGCAGTTCAGTAATGGAAAGTAAGACCAGTGTGAAGGTTGAAGGTGAAACTTACGATCTTCATCATCCAATATCTACAGACAAGAAGAGGTGTGTTGGCTTGTCACAGCTCTAGCCAAGAGCCACTCATCTCCCTACCCTGCTGTCTGCCACCCATCTCCCCGAGAGCGGTTTGCTTATGTCTCAGCCTGGTCTTCATTAATCCAGATGCACACACTAATTCTTGTCCTAGCACAAATAGCACCTCAAATTTGAGTTGGTGTGTAGCAGGTGGGATATAGAAGATGGATAAGCTATTATATTAGCCCATTTCCTAACAGAGTTTCTCACCTGCAAGATCCTCAGAGACCAAGTATTTCATGAACATCTTATTAAATCCTCACTTTGACCTCAGACGTTTTTAAACTTCTGAGAACTGTAGGCTTCAGGAAGTTTCAGCATTTGCCCCCACACTCCCAGAATGAAGGAAGTGGCAGTGTGGGGGTTTCCCTCCAGGTCCATCTCTGACTCTGTGTGCATTTCTGTGAGCCACATTGCTACATGATATCGGCACCAGCAGGCCCAGCCACTTCCCGCCTGGTTCCTCTCAGCCCTTGTCATCAGCCTGCCTAAACTGTGTCAGTATGACCTCGCAGTCTGGATAGTGCAGAATGGTCTGGCCAGCAGCCATGTACAAAGGCAACAGAGCCCAAGTCAAGCTAGGATTGTGAGCTCTCTGACAATCAGTATGTCAGCTCCTATAGCAGACAGACAGAGGTGGCTCCCCAAGCATTGGAGATCTGTATTCTTCACTAGGTCTCATGCTGACTGAGCCTGGAGAAGGTACTGAGATGCCCACATCAAAGTGCTTGGCCAGCAAGTCCTGAAATCATCTCCCTCTGGGTTTATCTCTGCCTGGGGTGTGTTCTACCTTTCCCCTCCCAGGCAGTGGCTGCCAGCCCTACTTGGGTTGCAAGTGGGACCAAATAAAGGATTCACTCAACATAATGTATTCATTCATTAAACATTCTTTGAGACCATAATATATGCCAGAATCTCTGAAAGCACCTATGAAGTAACTCCCTGGGTTATGGGTCTCTGAGGTTTGTGCAATATCTTTTTTGGTAGCAGTGGAGACATGACTACTGTGACCAAGGGAGGATTAGTCATTGGTGCCTTCGTTGCATTTTTTTAAGGTACTCTTGGCTCTTTCATTAACCTGAAGCTAGTACATTACTGCTGCCCCTCAGGCCAATGACACTGCTATCATGTTCTTAAGGTGGTCTAACAAAATGACCCCATATTCTGCATCTTTTCTAAGAACTCTCCTCATCTAATTTACCACATCTGGGTCTCATTCTTTAGAGATCCAGATAAATTCATTCAGGCTAATTTCGATAATTGATAACCTTACTTCAAACTGCATTTCAAAGGAACTTATTTTATACTTCCAGTCAAGGGGATGGCAACTGGCAGGGACAATTTGAAAAGTCTGGCTGCCCCATGTCCAGGATATCCTTGTAACTACCAGATCATATCATTTCACTTAAAGGAATGGACGGCCAACCCCAGACAACCCAGAAATTCCTTAATTTCAAGAGGATCCAATCCATCTCATCTGGAGACTCAAAAACAGATACTATTTCTTAAATTTCCAAAGTTCCACATAAAACCAAATACATTTTAAAATTTCTGATGCAACCTGGAATTTCTGATGCAACAAGGAACACTGTTCTTGGCACTGTGCCTTGGGCGTGGAGTGGACACTGTTGGTGCTCCTCCCAGATCCCTATTCAGCACGTCTCCTTGATGTCTGCATTTGATTCTAAATCCCTGAACCTACTGCTCTATCTGGAGGCCTGCCCTTGGGGCCTTTGCTCAAAGAATCTAGGAGTTTGTTTTCCCATTAAGGCATCCTTTAGCTAATGACTGATGGAAAGGGGGCACCTTAGGAAAATCCAGCTCAAAGTCCTACCTTCAGAATTCTTCTGCAGGATCAGATTGAAGTTATACTTAGCAGGATTATACCTGAGTCACAAAGCTGCTTAGATTTCTCCTTCCATGTCTTGCTTTCCCTACCTCATTATCAGTTTTTCCTGGGAACATTTCTTCAAAAATCACTTGCACATAAATTTTCATTCTAGGGTTTACTTCTGGGAAACTGTTTAAAATATAGTACATGAAGACAAGCAGCATTTGAACAACAGATACCTTTCTGACCCTATTGTCCCTGAGAAATGGAAGTGACCATGCTGCAGTTTAACTTCAGGCCTTTCCAAGATGTATATTATTTCCAACCAAAAGCCTCTTAGACTTGCAACCGCCAATCCCCATATGCACACCAAGATGCTCTTCCTGGGGGCTCTCAGCATTTATTAGACTACATGTCTGACTCAGAATTCTTGGAGTGCAGAAACTGTGTCTTAGTTATTGTTTGAATTTTCAATGAAACAATTGAATAAACCGTGTGTTTCTGAGTGCCCACAAAGTCTCAGAAGCTCCACTAAGCATTGAGATGCATAAAAGTCATTGGACTAAAAGTGACATTAGAGAGATGTGGAAAGACACATTGAGTACTACATTAATTTTATTTTCTAACTATTTCTTAAAGTCTTTTTGCAATTCTTGAGAAATTTTGTAAAAGACTTGAAGGATATGGTTCTGGTGCCTGCTTGGAGAAGGAGGAATTGGAAATGATCTAGACTATGGTTACAGTCAGCTGCACATAGGTTATAGTTAATGTCTACATTCTAACTCTAGGCATAAATGGATTGCCAAGGAGAAATCATTGTGTCTTTATAATGTCAGAACCTCAGGCCAGCTTCTTTAGTGAAAAAAGTTTTTTTAAAAAATCAAAAACAAACAAAAAAAGGTTTGCTTATCATATGCTAAATTAAATTCTTTTACCAACCATAAACAATATTGGAGGACTTCTGATTTGCCCCAAAAGAAGCTCATCCAAAAGACTACGGAGGGAGGAACATCATTGCTCCTCACACAGGTTTTATTTATAAAGCCTCATGGGGCTCTTAAACCATCAGTGTCAATGGTTATGTCAATGGTTAAGACAAAAAAACAAACAATAAAAAGAAAGCCTAAATATATCCCAAGGTCAAACCAATGTAAGAAAAAGTAATAGGTTCCCAAATGGACAGTATCAGGCAGAAGTGACAAACTGAGACATGCTGTTTTGTGTCTTGCTCATTAGTGAGGCCCAATGTCAAATGAAAGGACACAAGCCAAGGTTTAATTGTATTCTATTAGTGGATCAAAAACTACAAGTGGATTATGACTCTGAAGCAATCAGATAGGTTAGAATCCATCAGTGAATTAACAAGAAATATTTGGCATGTAATTAATTTAAATTATTGATAATTATTTACTGAGTTAAGGATAATGTTCTTATTAAATAAAGTGAATGAGTCAAGTTATTACCCTCAAAGAGGAACATGAAAATTAATAAAAAACCACCCAATCAATGACAGGACACTATGCAAGTTTTCTTACATGGATTGGCTTTGCACTCTAAGAAGTAAAGATGAAACCACAAATTGGAGCAAGTAAACCAGACCTAACAAAGATTGTTTGGATCTCCTTATGCTTTCCTTTCCACTCTGAGGATGTTGAAGAACTTCCTAAATGTTGTATAACTACCCAGGATAAAAATAAGCTCCATGGAACTCGCTTATATTAATGTTTCAGTAGCTTATAACTACTAGACTTTACTCATGTTGTTTTCAGTACTGCTACTGGAAATAGCCCCAGATCACTGCAATAAATATCACAAGTTACCAATAAAAGTTTTATGAGCAGGATCTAGAATGCTTCTTGCCCTAAACAACCATTCAATGTTATTATAAAAAGATACAACTATGATCAAAAGTAGTAGTGGTGCCTTGAAATTTTTCCAAATATTGTTCAAATGTGATTCATTTTTTCCAAGAATGTCAAATATGCAGCATGAGAGCCAACTTGCCATGTCCAGAACTAGTACTGCAACTGTCTCTATGTCATTCTTTCTCTACTGGTTCCATCTGGGGCCTCAGGATCCTTCTTAGCCTAATGCTCAAGACATTATGTAGCCATTGATCAAAGAAACATGAGTTAAAAACCTAAATGTCCTTGGGTTATAGAAGGTTTAAGATGGAATGGTTTAAGACAGGGTAGAAAAAGGAATTTCAGAGCCACACCCTTTCTCTGCAATTGCTGACATTAGCTGAATGCTTACCATGAGCCAAGTACTTTGGTCTGAACTTAAAATGTATTAACTCATTCTTGCAATATCTCAATGTAGGAGATGAACTTTGTTTTTTTGTCTATAAAATTGGGATAACAAGGGCCAGAAAGGTTAATAAACTTGATGAATACATAGCTTATAATTGTCAGAGCTGAAATTCAAGCCCACACATTCTGGCTACAAATCCTATACTCTGAACTACTAGGCTGAAAAGAACTCATTAAAAAGACATAGATAACATACAGAGATTAGAAAAAGGGCAAAATCATTAAAATGAAGAAAAAAAATAAAATGAAAGAACAAATGAGAACAGAAAAAAAATCCGTATTTATAGTGTTTTTTTTTTTTTAGGATCATAGATAGCTATGCTTTCAAAAATATCTTTGATCATATACACATGTATTATGTTTATTTGTTATATATCATGGTATACTATGTATATGTATGTATGTATATGTTCTACATGTTAATAAATTATAGCAACATGTGACAATGGATAAACATTTTTAAAATACAAGAAAACACTCTAAAATTTGACCTTTACCAATTATTCCAATGAAAGTCCATTTTCTGAAGAAGAGCGAAGGGTAAATGTCATGTGGTGAATCATAGACTACTGAAAAGGTTAAGGCAAAAGCAGAGCATTGCTGTAGTTCTTTTAGCCTAACACAAGATAATAAGTAAACAATTTATTCTGAAAAAAAAATGTTTTTATGGTGATATGAGGGTCTATCTTCATGGACAATAATTAGGGCAAAACCCCAGTACAATAAAGTTCAAGATTCACTTTCTGAATGTCAGCATCAGGGTTTTCCATCTGTTTTAGAAAAAAACATTCAGGATGTACTGTGCTTTTCCTAGGGGACATGCCTGCCACCCACATTCATTTACTGTCCCTATAATTTATCAGTGGACACTGATAACGCTTCATGGCTCACTGAGTGAGCATTAAAAAGAAAAGAAGAAAAATTCTTAGATTCTGTACATACCCATTGTTATGGACTGGATGTTTGTGCTCCCCACCTCCAAATTCATATGTTGAAATTCTGTCCACTAAGGTGGTGCTAGTTGGAGGTAGGGCCTTTTGGAGATATTAGGTCATAGGGTTGGAGCACTCATGAATGGAATTGCATCCTTATAAAAGTGATCCCAGAGAGCTGCCTTGCCCTTTCTATCATCTAAGGACCAGCAAGCAAGTACCACCTATGAATAGGAAGCAGACCCTCACCAGCACTGAATCTACCATCTATCTGTACCTTGGTCTAAGACTTTTTGGCTCCCCAAACAATGAGAAGTAAATTTCTTCTGTTTATAAGCTACCCACTTAATGATACTTTTTAAATAGGAGCTCACACAAACTAAGGCACCCATCTTTCTCCTGGTTTTTCTGTCCATCTCAGATAACATTGTAATTAGAAAATATTATGGTCGTTATAAATGCATGCTTGCTTTAGTAGATAACTTTTACTGTTAATCAAGATTGACTTCAATATGTCATTTTCATGAGAATTTGAAAAGCATAAGTCACTATCCCTATGATCCACTTAAAATTGATAAATAGCTTATCCAAAAAATGACTCCAGTATAAAAAAAATCATTCAGTCATAAATCTCTGCAAAAATTAATTTAAAAATGAAAGATTTTTGATGGGTATTATCACCAAATTCATTCTGGGGAAATACTTTGTGGTTATACTTTGTTTGGTTTTCAAGTACTGGGGATGGAACCCAGGGGTGTTTTACCACTGAACCATTTTTTTTTCTTTTTTTTTTTTTAGAAAAGTTCTCACTAAGTTGTTATGGCTGGTTCAAACTTGTGATGCTCCTTCCTTAGCCTCTTGAGTTACATACCTCTTAGAGGTATGTGCTGTGGCACCTGGCCTGAGAAAGTATTCTAAAAGTGTCTCCAAAAACATTTAGACCTATAGCTATGAACATAAATGGAGAATATTCAAACAATCAGTCTAAAGATTTACAAATAGAAAAATGTGTTTGCCCTTATTATTCATGTCTTTCAGGGAGTTAGTTCATGGTATATCTCTCACCTCAGCTTGACATGAATAAAAATAAGACTCAGATTAAGAGTCAAAGTCTCATTCCATAAGAGATGTTTAGCTGAATTTTAAATTTCCTTTCATTTTAGGATGCTGGGCTGTACTCCTGCACAAACTTTCAACTTGTACACTTGAAAAGCTGTGTTCTTTCCATCAAAGGGCAGAGACTCTAACATGTAGGAACTTTGTCTTGCACCATACAACAGAGCTGCCAAGGATGACTGTCATGACCCTTGTAAACGTCACTTGGCACAGGGTGGTGAAGGAAGGTTTCAGAGGAAAGAGGAAGATTTCATTTGCATATTAGAATCAGCACTGACAGCCCAGTGCACATGCCTGTAATCCCAGAGGGTTGAGAAACTGAGACAGGAGGATCTCAGTTCAAAGCCATCCTCAGCAAAAGCAAGGTGCTGAGTAAGTCAGTGAGTGAGACCCTGCCTCTAAATATAATACAAAATAGGGCTGGGCTGGGAGAAGTCTATGATTCCCTTTTTTTAAATAATCCCTGCTTTATAAACTTATCTCGGTGTGTTTCTCTAATGTTATCCTTCAACATGTGAGGAGGCAGAACTGGTCACTGGTAACCAGTGATAACTACCCCCAAATATGGCACCTTGGTATGTTGACTATTTTATGCTGAAGAAATCTGAGGAATGGCAGAAGCTGGAAGTCCACTCTTACCTTCCTCTCACTCTTCTTTTCTGAAATAGGACAGTAAACCTAGGAAGGATGTTCTGACCTTCCTTCAAAGCTGGAAAGGAGGCCCTCATTCAAGAGAATTACTTTACCCATATCCAGAAAAAGGAACTTCCTTATCCCTGAAGACATGAAGACCAAGAGGAATCCACACAGACAAGTTCTTACAAGGTTGCCTCAGTTACATCCTACCCTCTTGTCCAGTAAATTTTTTCCATGACTGTCCACTCTTCCACAAACTTAGCTTAAAAACATGTTTGATGATTTCTTTGAGCCTTCATTTCTGAAGACTCCTATGTAACAAAAAAACTAATATTAAATAAACTTGTGTGCTTTTCTCATGTATTTTGTTATAGGAACCTCAGTCAGGAAACTGGGATAAAAATGTTTGTATATTTTTTCCTCCCCTATGTCTACAATGCATTTGAAGTCAAATCTTCTCTTTACCCATGGCCTTCCTCACATTGTACTGTTGTCTGCCTCTCGACTGGATGTCTAAGAGAGTTAGGGGGTCAGGTAAAGCCCGTTTTCCATACCTAGGTGTTAAATAAATGCACAATGAGACAACTACCTCCAGCATCTACCTCCAGTCAATACCACAGTTATCTCATTTCCAAAATTAGAAAAATAACATTTACCTCACACTGTTATAATAAACATATGAAGCTAAAGTGAGTATGATTGTGTATAAAGTAAGTATGGGAAACATTTATCACAGTAACTGACACGTGATGTATGCTCAGTAAACATTTCTCAGTTGTATCAAGTTCCATTTCTCCATTTGAGTGCAGATACTCACTTTGTTCCTTTCAATCCTTGGTAGGTTTAAGAAGATGGCGGAGTCTAGAAATTTATTTTATATACCTAGTAAAATCATACTGAATTTGTGCTATTTCATAGTACTGAAAGCAGCAGAGAGTAAAACCAAACATTGATGTACAAAAACAGGACTTCTGTTCTGTGTGTTGGTGGCAGCGGGTCTGCTGTGAGGAAGGTGAGGAGTGTGGGCCAGGCTTCCTGTCAGGGGATCAGCTGTGTGCTCAGGATGGCAAGTATCCTGCTGTGAACTCTTCTGGGGCCCAAAAGCAACTCAGAGGAGAGAGGAAATTGGGATATGTACATTTCAACTTATCTGTCACCTTATTGTCATGGATTTAGAGTTGGTGATTTGAGGCTTTTATCATGATTTGACCATCCAATATGCCTTTAATTAATCTCTTGTTGGAATTTTTTAAATCTTGCTTAATATACTCTGACATCTCTTTTAATCTTCCAATTAAAGGGAATTTAGAAGAGTTTCTAATTCAGCTGTCCTTTGAGGAAAATTCTCTGACTTCAGGACATTAATTCTGAATAATAACAGGAGCCACTTAGAGAGTGCATATTTTTCCAAGAAACCCATATTCATGCCTATTGAATTCCCCCAAACTTTTATCCTGTCAAGTCAATCCATCTTAAAAGATATTGAGGAATCTGAAAATAAACTTTCCTAGAATCTTCTGGAGCCAAGCCCATGCACTCTCGTACTACAGTCCTTGGTATGGAGGCCGGTTTCTCACAGGGCTCAACAAACTTTATGGAAATTAGATTATTTTAGTTTGTTGATATTGTACTCTGTGTGAGATCAATTTTTTACAACTGCCGATTCAAATATTGTCATATAGCATGTGAAGATGGACCTCTGTTGTATCACTAAGCAATTTCTTAGTAATAAACATCCACAAATACAAAATCACTCAATATAAATTTTTAGCTATATTTTCTAGTCTGGTTACCTAAAGGACTTTTGATTAAATTAAGCTGAAGTTGGAGATAAAACAGCTTTTCTGTGATTTTTTTTTTTTTTTTTAATGAAGCTGAAGATTTACTTTAGAAGCTTCTCCTTACTGAATTTTAAGTACATTTCTGGTTAATGACCAGAATCATCTGAATGTTGATCCTCATTGTATAAACAAATGAAACTTGATTTCCCTTTTTTGTCTATGATATCACCTCACATCATCAGTAAATAATAACAACCACCTCTTGGTGAAAGCACACAAAAGCAAATTGCTGTTTTATATATTTGAGGAAAACAGTAGAACATATTGGGAATAACAAAAAAGTATTGCAAATTCCCACATCACTTTTTTCCCTTTTACATTCAGTGGCTAAATGTAATTTCATCTGTTAATGCCCTCAGAAATGGCACAAAATTGTGCTATAATTGAATCAAATAAATGCATCATTTGTGACTTTTATATTTCTCCAGCAAAAGGTCCATATTTGGACAGTAATTTTTCAGTCACAATACAAAAATCATAATATAAAGAGCTCTTGAGTGTTTACATCAACTACAAAAAAAATAGGGCAAGCATTTTATGTATGTGTATACATACTTTCATGTGCACACATACAGTCAAAACACACACACACACACACACACACACACACACACATACACACACACATGTTTCCAGGGTTCAGAAAAGGAAATACCTTTTCATTATTAAGGGTAATGTTTTCAAATAGATTAATCAGAAAATATGACATAGATGTAAGCCCATTTTGCACATAGTATTGGTCATATTTGTTGGGGGTAATGTGAGGCCAATGATGACTGAATAGCATTCTTTAAATGGCCATAGATTATTTCCCCCCATATTTCTGGGCTGGGAGTCACCAGCAGGGGATCCACCAAACAGGAAGGAAAATGCCTGAACTTACCTTTGGAGGAAAAACTACACAAAAAATTATGTGGATCTGTCCCCTGCCATCTGAGATCCATTCCCAGCCAAGCACTACATGGTAATTACATCATCTCAATAGTTACACCCAAGAAAACCGTTTATAAAGCAAACTCCAAGCAACAGGGCAACATTTCCATCATCTCTACAATCGTGGTCTCAGTGATACAATTAATAACAAAAAATATTAGATATTTTGAGGGTTTTTTTGAATATTGAACTATTTGGTAGGTTTCAGATGATAGGATGGTCCAAGATAGCATTTTTTAAAGGATTTTTTCTTTTTTTTTTTTTTTTTACCATTGGCACTTAAAAAAATAAATCAGAAAATAATATGGCTTCAAGTGGACAAATAAATACAAATTTTTGAGGAAGTCTTGGCATTATCTATTGCTTTCCTCTTGATTTGGCTCCAAGGATAATTTTTCCCCAAGTTTTCTAATAAGTTCTGCTAGGTCTTCCATATTCTGAGATTTTTCTTCAAGGAGTTCATAACGGAGACTTGAGATGTCCTGCTTAATTTCCTTCAGTTCCCCTGAAATGTGAGTGGTAAGAAGTTAACTGTAAATATGTAACACAGGAAAACCAGTGATTCAATGCTGGGACAGGATAAAGCCAGTCACAATTTTACACACATCTTCATTTTGAATCTTTTCAAAAGAAGTCATTTCCTAATGGAGCACCAGGTTTCTACTATCTCAGATAAGTCCTCCCAGGGCAAGTTCAAAGGAAATGGTGAATGTTGCAAGGTAGGAGAAGCAGTCCCCTTCACCTGTCCCAACCATTTCCTCCAAGCCTCCACAACAATAGCTTTGTGTCTAGCAAGTGACTTCTGCAGAAAAACAGTCTGCTTCCCATGACATCATGAAGCTGATGATGGTAAGATCTGTTCTACTTTTCCCACTGGGGTGCAGTCTTCCCACACCCTCCTTTCCCAGTTTCCCACCAGCTCTGCATCAGGAGCTGTCTGTCCCTGTGTTCAACTCACCTTCATTGACTTCATCGCTCTCTTTATCGATCTGGGCTTGCAGTACATATCTTTTAATGAGCCTCTTCATTATTTTCTAGACAGAGAAAGGAGAAATCTATCTCATTATTAAGTTCATGACCAATCTTTCATTTGGAATGTATTTCCAAAGTTTACTCCCCTCAGTAAGCATTTTGGAAGTAAATATCAATGATTTATGTGTCAGGGAACACATAATATCTCCAAATTTTGTTTTTCTTTTGGAAATAATTTTCACAGCACCTGAAATAATGACTGAAAAGTTAATTCTTGAGAAAAATGAGTTTGAAATAAGCATCTAGTTCTTTATTTACATTGTTATATTTTATTTGAAAAGTATTGGAGCCAGACTTAGCCTTTCTGTTTGGCAGGTTAAAGACCACAGTATTGCAATGTGCAAAGGGGGAATTAAGCAAATGTCCAGTTGTTTATGTCCCCACCCTACTCCACAAAGACTTGTAGCGAGGGTTGATTTTATATTTGTTTTTAATGAGGAATAGCAAATTTCAATGTGATAAAGTTTTTCCAGTTTTGGTTTGTATCATACAGATATTGCTTTTATTGTTTACTTTGTATGAAAATCAGGAGTCTCAGAATGTTTGCAGAAAGTTCTGTAGGGATATATGGCTAAACCAAATCTTATCACCTAAGTCCCACATTAAATAATGGAAAATAAACTCTGTGTTCAAGAACTATTCTAAGCTGGGCACGGTGGCATATGCCTATAATCCCAGCAACTTGAGAGGCTGAGGCAGGAAGAATCGTCAGTTTGAAAACAGCAACTTAGTGAAGCCCTCCCTCAGCACCTAAGCCACTTATTAAGACCATGTCTTAAAATCAAGACCAAAAAGGGCTGGGGATGTATCTCAGTAGTAAAAGACCTCTTGGTTCAATTTCCAATACCAAAAAAAAAAAAAAAAAAAAAAAAAACAAACAAAAAAACTTATTCTAAAAATGTAATAGGCTATGTCGATGAGTATGTTTATATCAGTACCTTTATTAATAATAGGAAAAGGTTTTTACATGCCAAAAAATAGAGAATTATTTTAATAAATCAAAATCTATTTATAGCAAGTATATATATGTATATATATATTAATAGGAATATGTTTCATAGAGTGCAAAACATAGGCTACAAAACTGTTACTCATTTTGTAAGTGCTGTTAACTTGTTTATAAAATATTTCACATAATATTGAATATTAACTATATAAAAATTGTACATGTGCACACACACATATAACTTCATGTGGAGTATTTGCCACAAATAAGCAGTCTTAATTTCTTAGAGGTGAGATTTGAGGTAAATTTTCTTTTTTTTTTTTTTTAAGATTAGCCTTTTGCAATGAACACAAATGTTCTAAGTTATATGACTCTAATTTTTTTTTCTATTTTGTTTACTTTTGTATTTAGCACTTAGAAAGTACCCGGAACATGGTATATATTCAATAAATATTTGTTGAATTAATTTATCATTTTAATATTGAGAAAAAATCCTCATGATAAAATATTATTTTATCTAACAAATTAAATAATTTGAGAATCTAAATATTAGAAATAACTAGCCTTATTTTTAAAAAATTCATGCTTACCTGATATTGTCTGGGAGGATTATTGAAACTATTTAAATGGAAATCCTCAGAGCTCCTTATACTTGATTGTTTGTTGTGCCCAAGCTGTAATTAGAATAAAAATGTAATTTTTAATTTAATTTTTATATTAAATAATGTGTGAGATTGTCTATTATATACATAAACTAATACATAGTCTCATGTATGTGAATAAACTCCTCCATAGGAATTTAACCAGAGACCTGTGCCTAACAGAAGAAAAAGTAGACCTAAATCTTCATCATGTCGGATTAAGCCCAACTTTCTTAATAAGACTCCTATAGTGCAAGAATTAAAATCAAGAATCAATAAATTGGGTGGATTCAAACTGAAAAGCTTCTTCACAACAACAAAAAAAAAAGAAAGAAAGAAAGAAAGAAAAACAAATTACCCAATCAGTAAATGGGCCAAGGAACTGAAGAGACACTTCTTAGAGGATGATATACAATCAATAAACAAATATATGAAAAAATGTTCAACATCTCTAGCAATTAGAGAAATGCAATAAGATTTCATTTCAGTTCAGTTAGAATGGCAGCTATTAAGAATACAAACAACAATAAGTATTAGCGAGGATGTGGGGGAAAAGGCACACTCATACATTGCTGGTAGGACTGCAAATTGGTGCAACCAATATGGAAAGCAGTATGGAGATTCCTTGGAAATGGAATGGAACCGCTATTTGACCCAGCTATCCCACTCCTCGGTTTATACCCAAAGGACTTAAAAACAGCATACTACAGGGATATCTCCACAATGGAATATTACTCAGCAATAAAAGCGAATAAACTCATGGCGTTTGCAGGTGAATGGATGGAGTTGGAGAATATAATACTAAGTGAAGTAATCCAATCCCAAAAAATCAAGGGCTGAATGTCCTCTCTGATAAGTAGATGCTGATCCATAATGGGTTTGGGGGTAGGGAGCATAGGAAGAATGGAGAAACTTTAGCCAGGGCAAAGGGGAGGGAAAGGAAGAGAGTGGGCATGGGGATAGGAAAGTTGGTGGAATGAGATGGACATCATTACCCTAAGTAATGTGTGAAGGCACGAATAGTGTGACTCTGCATTGTGAACAATCAGAGACATGAAAAATTGTGTTCTATGTGTACTACGAATTGAAATGCATTCTGCTATCATGTATAACAAATTAAAATAAATAAATAAATTTAAAATAAAAAAACCCTCATCCATATGTGTATTTTCATTTTATCTTGCTTAATATTCAGTCTTCTAATACAAATAGTGGCACTTTGAATATGACCAGTCCCTCAATGGCTATTAGAGGTTGCCTGAGGAGCCTGTTAGACTTGGTGGCTGTGCATCATGTTTTCCAAGATTCATGCTATGACTTTTCCATAGGTACAATTATGGTAGAGGAAGAGGCAAACACATTGGAGAAACAATGGTGCTGATCTCAAGTGTCCACTGACAAGAGCCCAACAGTCAACGGACTAACTACAACAACCACATCTGGTGTAGGGTCTGATGAAGATCCTGAAGAAGCAGCAAAGTAAGACTATGTTGTGGGACAGAATTGAGAGGCCAAGAAAGCACTAACTAATTCATTTGAATTTGGAAATTTGTATGGTACACAATTTTTAACATAACATTCTATTATGACTTTACTTTTTTTCTTTTTAGGATAATTAATATATATATATATATATATATATATATATATATATATATAATTTTTTTGTCTTTGGTTGCTTCAAACTCCTCTCTTCTTTGGCCAGGTGCTGTGTCCCATCCGTGTAACCCCAGCTACTGGGGAAGCTGAGGCAGGAGGATAAAGAGTTCAAAGTCAGCCTCAGCAAAAACAAGGTACTAAGCAACTCAGTGAGACCCTGTCTCTAAATAAAAAAAAAAAAAAAATAGGGCTGGGGATATGGCTCAGTGGTTGAGTGCCCCTGAGTTCAATTCCTAGTACCAAAAAACCAAAAACAAACAAAATACTCCTCTCTTTTGACCTTCATAAATTTTTAATATTTATTTTATTTGTTCTTTCTAGTTATACATGAAAGTACAGTTCATTTTGATATGTTTATACAAGCATGGAGTATGTCTTATTCTAATTAGGATCCCAGTCTAATAGATGTACAATAGAGATTCACTGTGGTGTATTCTTATATGAATATAGGAAAGTCAGGTTAGATTCATTCTACTGTCTTTCCTATTCCTATCCCCACTCCCTTCCCTTCATTTCCTTTTGTCTAATCCACTGAACTTTTATCCTTCCTCCCTATCCACATATCAGAGAGAACATTTGACCTTTGATTCACAAAATACTAAAGAAATATGTAATAAACATGATAACATACGATATTAGCATGTTAAAAAGATGATAAAAAAACTAACGTATTTTCTGTAGGGAAATGGGTTTTACAACTGAAGAAGAAAACCTCAGCAAAACAGCAGCACCAAATCTCCATGGTTGGGGTAGAAGTTGTCTTCTGAGAAAGAGAGACTCTAAGAATATGTTCAAAAATGCACGATTTGTACTTCCCAATATTTTATTAGCTACAAGTAAGTTTCCATAAGACTCAAGTAAAATTCTCACTTTAACTTCAATACTTTGTTGCTTTAGGTAGCCGCATGCCAAATTAAAATAACTGCACACACATTCACCCATTGAACAAGTATGCATTGAGAATCCTTTATACATACAATGTAATGCTGGGCTCTGGATATTCAAAGCAGAATATAAATAATATAGTCCAGCTGAGTTAAAAAATCATAGGTAATATATGTAAAGACTGATTAAAATCATAGAAATAACACATAAATTTGAAAACAATTATTTACAGAGCATCCATTTTCAGGTAAATTTTTCGTTAATCTCCTCTAAAAATGTCAGCAAACTTTCCATATATTTTTACGTATATTGATTTTTAAAATCAATAGGATAATATTAAACAATTTATCAAATTAACCAAAAAGATGCAATGCGGGGGGATTTCAAAAAGAGCACTTGATGGGACCATAAATGTCTTCAGTTACAATCTCGTTCTGCCAGAAGCTAGTTGTAGAGCATCAGGCTATATGCTTAACTTACTGTAATCCCTTCTGATAATGATGGGAGTGGTTCCCTACAAATTTACAAATTCATGAAAAGCCTGGAAACTTTAATAACATTTTTAACATTTTATAATAATAAATCTGGCTTTCAAACTATGATTTATTCCTTAAGAACTTCATTAAATATAAGGACCAAGTTCAAGCTCACATTCACCACAACCCTCCCTCCCTCTGCCCCCCGTTAGGATACAGTATGAAGGGTGAAGACAGGTTCATAATCAGGGCAACAACACCCAGAAAGAGAATATGGGTGGGCTATGGCATGATTTTCTATCCATTGATAAACTCACAACCTCATAACCACTATTAATTTATTTGGTGACTCCTTTCTTGAGAGGGCAATTACACATTGATAAGGTGTTAGTGGAAATAGAAAAATTTTAAATGTGCTTCTCTGGGAAATTTCAGAAGGAAAATCTGTGGTTCTTAATATCCACACCTCTCAATCCTTCTCACTTAAGCAGTTCTATGACACACCAGACCTGTGGAGATGCTCTTATTTCAAACCTAGCATTTTATGAATAACATATGTCTTCACTTCTCACTGAAGGTCGATTTTTTTAAACTTTTTTAGTTGTCTATGGACCTTTATTTTATTTATTTATATGCTGTGCAGAGAATCAAACAAACCCCAGTGCCAGGCAAGCACTCTACCACTGAGCCACAACCCCAGCCCCAATTCTTGAAACACTTTTCCTGGCCTAGCTGACTTGCTCTGACTTATTGTTTGTATTTTATTTATTTATTTTTTTTTAGATTAAAGCAGAAGCTCCTCAGAGAAGCTTTCCCGGCCCATCCCATTAAAAATAGATCTTAAAAGCAAGCTAGGCCTTTTGTTTACTTCATAACACATGTCAATACTGACAGTCCTTCTCCTCAGTGGTTTGGGAACATGGTTATTGTCTACATTCTCCCAGGAAGGAGGTGCTTCATTTTGTTCATTCCAGGGTCCCTAGTGCCTGTACTGGCATGTGGCAAGTGCAAAAAATTGTTCATTAATTAGATGAATGAAAGAAAAGTGCTTTTTGGTCACTAATGGGCTTCACTTGTTTTCTGGACATTTTGCTCTACCAAACTTGTACAGTCTGGGTTCATGAACCAGTTGATTCCTATTCAACTACATAGTAAAGACACATTTGAAACATAGGGAATTGGTTTTAAGGCATGAGGCAAATGCTTACAAACTTGAACAGGTTGGGTAGCACAGAAGAGATAGCAATGCCAAGAAAGGCAGAAAATGGTAGTTTGCTCATTTGAGAACATATACGATTTTCTAGAGTGTGGATATGAAAGTATCAACGTCTAAACCTCCAGTGTGTTCACACAGTTTCAGCAGCACACTCTGCTCCCCCCTGCACACCTTTAGTGGGGATAGGCTTAGTTTCTCAATCCTGATGCTATTGCCATGCTGGGCTGGGAAATTCTTTGGTGGGAGGGATATTCAATGTACTGTAGAATGCTTAGCAGCAACCCTGCTTCTAACCGCCAGATGCCAATAGCAGCTCCCTTCCCATTCTTTGGTAACCCAAAATGTGTCCACATCAAATCAAAATCACCCAACAGAGAACCACTAATTTAGTTAATGATTTATGACTAAACAGCTACAACTCCATTTTGATCATTTTTTTTTTTTTGGTGACTAATTCTGCTTTAAATCTGAAATATCAAGTTGTACATGGAAATACAACATATGTCTTTTCAGCAAAAATTCCTAGTCAGCTTCTAATATATCACAGAAATTCAATAAATCTTTACTAAAAAAATGAATAGTACAGAGAAATAGTACATAAAACTTAATATGCAAAGAGGCATTGTAACCACTTGGTGGCAGAAAATCCCAATATATAATTATTCCCATGTCCAGCTACTAAAATAGTTTAAAATCTGAAAAGTAAGGTCTGTAACACTTTGGTACTTCTGTAAATACAAGGAAATTTAACTTGCAATATGAGTAGCGTTTAAACGTAGAGATTTAGTTATTTATAGATTGTGCCAGTATTTATCATGCCACAGGGTAGGGAGTGAAGAGTCCTTTTGATTGGAAGCAATAAAGACTCTTTGTGAACTTTGTCCTACTATGTGTACCTATGGTCTCTCCAATTATGAATGAAGTATTGAAAATTCCACTTTTTTACACTTCTTACCACATTGTCTGTGTTCTTTATTCTTTTACTTTTTCATTTCCTAATTTTGAGTTTGATATCAGCATTTCTCATCTTTTAGGTTCATTGTAGGACCAGTGAGAAACACTAAATAAACTTTTTGTTATTCTTTAGGAGGAACAAGTATGCTTCCATCTTTGGAATTCTTTACATTGCTAGAGGTAGACACGGTTCTGGAAATGTCCAGTTTATCGTAAGTATTAAATGGCCTGAAGCCTGAAACAAAACAGTGAACAGAAAAGGTGTAGGCCCAATACTCGGGTAGCAGGGAGCGCAGGCGTGGAATGGAGCAGGGCTGCACTGAGCTTGCGTCTTGCTTTGCAACCAAGTAGATGTGGATTTGAATTTTGACTGCCACTTGGCTGATGTGGGATTTTGAACAGGTCATTCCTCTCACAGTTTCCTCAGGTATAGAATAGTGAAAATAATCTCACCTATCTCCTAGCTAACATGAGGATAAAGTGATAAGGTATATAGAATGTGTAAGATACTGTAGTGGGAATTCTACCATTGTCAATAACTGCTAGATTAGCACTATGGTCGCCTAAATTCTTATTAAAATACACATTTCCATGATCTCCTGCCAGATTTCAACTCAATAGATCTGGGAAAAGGTACTAGGAATATGAAAATAGAAAATCACATGAAGAAGTGGCCCTAGCCAAGTGGACACAGTTGGAACCACTCTTTTCTGTGATTGTTTCATCAGATGATTTCAAAAAAATGTCTCTGCCTAAGCAGTAGCTAAAATCCACAGTTCCTGGACAAATAACCAACAGAAAAATTCTCACTCAATACAGTGCAGAACAGACCAACTCAAGAGGGCATAAAAACCTGCTTGCTCTATAACAAACAATTTGAGAGCAATCTGTTCTGAAGCTGAAACAGCAGTTATTCATGAAGTTATTCAGTATTTTCAGGTTTACATGTGATACAGTATGTGGCAGACATCAACTTTTATTTACATTCTCCTTCAGACTGTGTATCTGAAAAGCTAATGCTAGCAACCACCAAAGCCAGTGGCCATTAGATTTGAGGATGTCATGGGAGATAATGAAAGGCCTGCCTACCGTGTTTCCAAAAATATTTTTATATGGCTCTTCTTACCAATTTCTGTGGTGTACCTGGAGCCAATGTGAAGGCAGCATTTGTGCAGCTAACTTAACACTTTAACCTTCAAGTGGTCAGAGGGAAGATCTGAGTGAAACAGAAACTAACTGTGCCATTCCAGATGTCAACTTTATGAAAAAGAACAAGTAAAAGCCACATGAACTGGGTAATAAAGAATAAACCATGAGAGTTTTTCTTAGTGCTTGTTAGGGCCAAACACATTCCAGTGGGAACCTATCTCAGTAACACTGGATAAAAATGTTTTGAAATATAAATGATTCCCTTAAAAATATTTTTCTTCCGAATACAGTTAATGTACCAAGTATAACCAGGCTATGTGCCTCAAATTTTGTTGATCACAAACTCATATGGCAAGGGGGAATAAATACTTGTGTTGATTTGAGCCTCAAGGAATCAAATGCCAAAATAGAGGGAGAAGTGTGAAGTGTATTCAGAATAACACCCTGAAAGACAAGAGAGAGAGCAGAAGGTAGAGAATGCCTCTGGCTGTGAGGGCCTGCTCACCCGTGAAAGAGGGAGAGGTCAGAAGATTGCCTGAGAAAGTCACCAGCTCCAGGGGAGCTCCAGTATAAAGATGGCCAGAGAGGAAAGAAGCACCCAGGGCCTGAAGAGCTTAGTCCCACAGGTCCCCAGCTACAGCCTGTCAGCCAGCCACACTTATCTGTGCAGACTCTTTCCATGGCTGCCACAATATAACACTACACAATGTCATGCTAAAAAGACATTAGAATCAGAGAAAACATTCGGCCAAAAATGAAGGAACTTTGATGGGGCAAAGGGGAGAGGGCATGGGAGCAGGAAAGATGGTGAAGAGATAGACATCATTACCCAAGGTATATGTGTGACTGCACATATGGTGTGATGCTACATTGTGCACAACCAGAGAAATGAAAAGTTGTGCTGCAATTGTGTACAATAAATCAAAATGCATTCTGCTGTCTTATATACCTAATTAAAATGAATTAATGAATTAATAAAAAAAGACATTGGAATTAATATTTTACTTCAAATTCCACAAAACTGGGCCAGATACTACAGGCTTAGTAAAGTTCCTAGAGTTTGTTTTAATCTGAGGTTAAATTATGTGCTCTTGGAAAGTTTAGAGTCATCCATATCTCATTGAAAATATATAATACACATTGGCAGATGAAAAACAAATTTTTATATTTCTGCATTTTTATAGAAACTATGAAGAAAATAAAAATTATTTGATTGGTAGATACTATAGTTTCTATCATAAAGAAGACATTTTGAGGGGTTGTGGCTCAGTGGTAGGGTGCTCACCTAGCATGCATGAGGCACAGGGTTCAATCCTCAGCACCACATAAATAAAAATAAAGATATTGTGTCTAATTAAAATGAAAACATAAAAAAAGGCATTTTGATTCTCTTCATCCTATTTGTCCAGTGATTTGTTATCATACATCCCTTATCCTTTGGCATGTGTATTTCTTACTTGAAAACTATAATATGCAAGTTACACTAATCCGATTTTGCAAAATTTGGATTGAGTTATTCATAACCAAATGACAAAGGAGCCACTTCTCTATAATAGGAATTTGTAGTGTTTATAATTTATAAAATACCAATTTCATTATCCTAACAATCTTTTGTGGTGGACTCTACAACTTGATCACCCCTGTTTTATAGATGGGAATGCTGAGGTTCACAAAAGTTAAATAGATTGCTGAAGGTGCACAGAGGAGAAAGATCCCAATCTTCTAAGTACTTAGCTCAATGTTCTTACTGTTTCAATTACTAAAAATTAAGTTTTGATAGGAAAGAAAAACAGTGAATAGAAAATATTCACCAAACTCACTGAATTTCATATGCTCACGTGAATTCATTGTCTGTAACGTAACATTGAGTGAACACTGAGATACCCTTTGAAAAATTATGGAATGTCATTGTTCAATCAAAGCCTTAGTATATTATAAAAGGAAGATAGTAGAAAGGGAAAGAGATATTTCCCTGGATTATGCAATTAAGAGTCAGTTTCTGCACTGTGAATTCACTTAATGCCACTGAATTATATTGCTAAAATGGTAGATTTTATGCAAAGAATATTTTTCTACATTTAAAGTAATTTTTTAAAATCAGGTGTTTATATACACCAATCCCAAATTATCCAAGCTATCAAAGATATTTTGGCTTTATTGAGGGACTGTTATTCTTGATACTAGTACCTCAAAGTCTCTTATTTGTAAGAAAACATAGTGGACCATATTGTCAATGAAAAGATTTTATAGGTGTAAGTAGGATTAAATATAGCTAGCAAAAATTAAATTATACCACATAATTGTAAATTGAATTATATATTCCACAAAATTTTAAGCTTTCTAAAACTATTATTAATGATATGTTAACAACCATACATTTTTCACAAGTAATTGGGACCAGCAGTATGTCACCAGGAATATTGGATTCAATTCTAAATATATCCACTAACTAGGGAAGCCTTTGAAAAATTATTATGTCATTTTACCTTGATCCATTTTCTTATGTAATAAGCACAGACAACTCAAATAAACAACAGGAATTATTAAAGTATTCTATGAAATTATAATATATTTTTTGTTGAAAACTTTTTTTGGAGACAAGCTATTTACATTCTTTTGATAACATTTTCCCCTTCATCCTTATGTCCACTCATCTGTCCTATCCACTCATGTATTCCTTCTTCCCACAGATACTCGTGAGTCCCAATAATATGAGGACATGGAGGATCAGAGCTGAACTGAGACGTGGGCTGTGTTCTCCAGGAATCCACACCCTCACCAGTTAGTCTGCCTCTTCTTCCTCTGGGCACTGGTTAGCATGCCATGAGCAATAAGATTTCACCTATTTCAATAGGGAAGAGGAATGGGAGGAAAAAAACTGATATGTAAGTAGCAAAATATACTTTGACCATGTGCTTTGGTGGGTATTTTATTTCATTTACTTTAGTTTTTGAGACTGTAGTAACTACAAGTAAAGAAACTCAGGCCTAAGAAGGCCACACAATTTGCTTAAGTCCCTAACTAAAAAGTGGTGGGAAAATCAAGGTAATTTGTGTGTGTGTGTGTGTGTGTGTACATGGGCATGTTACTGCCAAGCATACACAACAAATGCTAATTTTGTTGCCATTTTTCAATTAATGTATGCTGGCTTCCAAATTTATTCTGACATTATGAGTCACCATTATCATTACAGTTTCCTCCATTCACTAATTCAATTATTTCAGATCATTTTTTACAGATACATCCATTTACTTTTTTAACTGGACTCCTTTCATTTTCTGTTTGTGTTCTTTCTCTAAGACTTTTAGGACTAGTCTTATCCCTCTGTAATTGCATCACTATAAAACTGTGGTTGTATGTGTTCCTTCTGCTCTCTAGTAATAAGAAATTTAATAGCTATTATGTACCTACTATGTGCCAGATATTGTTGTAAGAACTTTACATGTATGTACTAATTTAATATTCTGAACCACCCTTGGATGTTAGCACAATTACCGCCTATATTCTACAAATAAGTCAAGAGCCTTAGTGAAGCAACTTTCTATGTACATCAGACACAGACATGTATTACAATGATAGAAATTGCTTATAAAATATTTGAACCTAATTGTCTGTGTTTTTTCAAGTTTTCTATTCATGATACCTATCAGCATAAGACCAGGGGTAGCAAGCTTTTAATATAAAAAGCCAGATAATAAATATTTTGCACTCTGTGATTCACATTCAGTCTGTCACATATCCTTCTTTCTTCTCCTGCTCCACAAAATTCTAAAATATAAAAACCAACACACACACACACACACACACACACACACACACACACACAGAGCCTTTATTTTATGTCACCAAACAAAACAGGCAGAAAACCAAATAAGGCCTGAAGCCAAGGTTTGCAGACTCCCTAGCTACCCTCCTAACCACTATACTTCTCTGAAGTGAAATTGACTGTGAAGCTCTATTGTATGCATTACTTTTTACTTCATAAGTTTTCCTTACTTCTACCATTTTAAAATGGAATCCAGATTCACCTGGTAACCTAAAGGCAACACAAACAAAACTTCTCTGAATAGCAAGATTCTGCCAATTTTCTAAAACCCTGAATGCCACCTGTCTTGGAAGACCAGAGGTTATTTTCATCTTGCCTTCTAGCTGTTTTACCCTCAGCCCAAACTGCCGCATGGTGTGGCAGAGCCTCAGATGCAGCAGGCCTGGTGAAATTCCTGCATGAGTCTCATACTCCACATTCACACATCCCACCACAGCCTGCCTGGGATACTATTCTTTAGAAATCCTTCACAGTATACTCCTTATTTTTACCAGGGCTTATGACCCAGGGTTTCCTTTTCCCTAAAATTCCCCTTTGGGTTCTGATAGGAAATGGAGAATGGACAATATACCTTGGCTGGGATGGTTAATAAAGGAAGTCAGGAGGTTGGAGATAGGCCCTAAGTTTCCTATTTTGTTGGTGTAGGTAAAATATCCACTTAAAATAAATAAACAAAATGACCTTCCTCCTTGGCATTTGTGTTCCATGCAACACAATCCTGGCCAGTGAAAACTCCTAATGGACACTCCTGGGAAGAGCTTCTGGAGGTGGCAGCAGATTTGCTAGCATGCCTCACTTTTCCTTTGCCCTAACTCCTTTGTGCCTCAACAGTGGACGTAATGGAAGGAGGAAAAGCTGCCATCTTGTATCTGACTCTGACCAAAAAAATCCAGGAAAATCACAGACACTTGCCCCAACAACAGCCCTACACTGCCTAATTCTGGAGAGTTAAATAAGAGGGTGGAGATCAACTGTCTTATTTGAAACATCATGATTTCGGTTATTATATGCAACTGAACAGAATTCCTACTTAATACACTGCCTTCTCCTAATTCACTTGTTTCCAATATCACTTTAGTATTTATCATCCTCTGCTAGGTGTGCACAACAATAAAGGAAGCAAATATCCTGATCACCACCAAGGATGTGCTTCTTCTATAGTTGATGCATCTTTAGGACACATTGCTCATTACGAATGGTGCTGACCACCATAGCTACAAAATTCCCACAGGGCTTTTTTTGACAGCTTCTTGATTACTGACAAATAAGGAGGAACTGCTGGCTGTGTGTGTTCCTCTTGAGCTGCTGAGTTAAGTTAATCATACCAGGCCTCGGGCTCCTGACAGATTCCTCTCTTAATTTTGCCTTTTCTACATCACTACATCCCTACCCTTTATTCCATCACCCATAAGTAAATATATGCTGAACATATATATTAAGTATATACATAATTCTTTTTGATAATTAGACATAGGCTTATTTCTACCTCTCAATAATAGATTCTTGTGAACATTGTCAAATTCTTTTTTATTTTTACAATGTTTATTAGTGAATTCTAGTTGTACACAATATTGAAGTTCATTTTGACATAATTATACAAGCATGGGCTATAATTCGCTCCAATTCAGTCCCTAATACTTCCACTTTCTCTCCATTTTTCCTTGCCCCTGTTCCCCTTCCTCTACTGGCTTTTTCTATTTGTTTTTAGTTTTTTTAAATTAATGCATTATAGATATACATAAAGGTGAAATTTACTGTGGGGTCAAATTCCTTAATGTATCTGTTACCTATTTCTTTATTTCTTGAAATTGCTTCCGAATGTTGGCCTCTTTTTTCTCTGAAAAGATACACTAATGATATGCATAGCTTCATATTTTCAAATATTATCTTACCTGTTTTTTGTCAAGTGATAATTTTGAAAGGTCTTCATGACTTCCCAAAATTCCAAATTTCTTTTCTTCATTTCTCTTTTAAAGATAGATGGTATATTAAGTACAATCGACAGCTGATTTAATTCTTTAGTCCATATTTTAAAAGCTAACTGGTCTAACTCTTGAAGTTTTAACAAGAAAAACACATTCTCATAGGTCCAAGCACTTGCCCAAAACACTTTGGACAAGTGCTTGGACCTTTCCTGTAGATGCCAAATTCTCTCAGGTAGCACTTCCAATGAGACACACAAACTGTACACTCTTTTGCATTAAATAAAATAAGAAAATTTTCCATACAACTCACTGAATCCGGTAAATCATACGTCTGGAAGAAGAACATTGGTGGAACATTTTTACAAAATTCCTACAATCTAATTACTAAATTTCAAGAGGCCTTTAGAAATCTCAAAGCACGTTTACATATTTATTTGACTTGATTTTCATGATGTAGATGTAATTGTTATTCCTATCTTACAGTTGTGGCAACTAGAACTTAAAGAGCTTGTTACTTGAGAACCCCAGGCAACAACTGCCAAAGGGAACAGCAATTCAAGTATGTTTCCCTTCTATTCAATGATAGAACTGGATCATTGTGAGGGACCTCCATAATCATTTGGTCCAATTGCCCACCAACTTAGGAAGAAGAATCTTGTATAAATTCCTAATATCTGTCATCCAGAATTTATTATCTGCAGTTTTAGAGAGTTGTCTACTTTCTAAGACAGCCCGCTGCGCTGTTGGACAAATCTTATTGTTACAAGTTTGTGCTCACATAAAATTAAAATTGAAGTGTTTGTAACTTTTGCTCATTACCTCTTTTCCTAGTTTTGAAGAGACAAAAAATAAATGTATTTCCTAATAAAAAGTGGGTAGTCTAAAAATATTCTTGTTCCCCTTCAATTTTCCTTTTTCAGAAAAAACTTCCCAGTCCCTCAATTCTCCCTAATATGGCAACATACCTGTCCCCATCCTAGTTCTCCTCTTCTGGGTTTACCTAGTGTCTCCACATCTCTTCTTGGTGCAGTGTCCTGCAACCAGCAGAGATCATTGCACAGGGAAAACCTCTGCCCAGGACCCCCAATGATACACAACACTCTTCATGTGCTGTAAACACATTTGAACATTTTGCAAGCATCCTACCCTCTCTTTTATGTCTTCTTGCAATTGCATCAATTCATGGGATTATTGTTTCAAATCAGTATATTTGGACCTTTCTTTCTAAAGCTATTCAGTGCCAACACTGGTCTAACATGTAGCATGTGAGCAATTGATTTCTGAACAGGTTCCCACCAGTCATAAACAATGGCTGATGCTTACCTGGCTCTGTAAATGGATGGTGAAATAAGGAACTTGTAGCCACCATGCCAAACATGGGGCCCAAAATAACTCTCCCTTTTGGTACCCACTTCAGATAATGTAATATATTATTTGAACAGCATTGTGTAACTTTTCCAAAGTGCTTATGTCAAAACACATAAAGCAAAGAACAGTGTTGCATTTAATACATTAAAGAACTTGTATTGGGGGATGGATGGACATTTCATCACAGACTGACACTTTTTAGAGTGTGGCTCAGTGATTACAATGGTCATAGTATTTAAGAGCATAATGATAAAGATCAACTAAATTACCTTATTCATCTCCGTATCCTCTTGGAAACCTTTTTTATGACCTTGAAACAGCTCAGTAATCCATTTTTTAAACTTCAGTAAGAGATAAAACAGGGACTTTGGACTTGGTACCAGGTTAAAGGGAACAGGAAGTGTTCTTCCCTCTTCAAAGTAAGAAAACCAAAGTTTCGCCCTTGCAAATTTCCACTCCACATCAGCGTCATCCTACACAGATACACATGACTGTTCAGCAGGGAAATGCACACACACACAAAAAAAAATTGTTCTAACACTCTGAAAAATGCTCCAGGATTTTTTCAAAATGTTAATGCTTTACTCACACAGTCTTTTCTAAATATATTTAAAATTTTGTTAGTTTTACCAACTACAGTTCTCAAAACTCACATGTGTTTATAAATAAAAATACTGAAAGATGAAAATATATTTTCCTACACTCTGAAAAACACTGAAAAATGATCTCTCTTATTCTGCAATCGATCACTCATTATTCAGTACACAGACCAAGATTTCTTGAATAAAAACTATCACTACCACTATCACTATCACTCCCAACTTGAGAAAAGATAGGTTTTAAATATCACTCAAAAAAGTTGGGGAATAGTGTTATTCATAAGCAATAGTTTTTGAATATTTTAAAATAAAGACATTTATGCTCCTTATGCCTTACAGTTCCACCACCCCCCTTCTATATTGTGATGAAAAGTACAGAATTAAAATTTTCTGGATTACTGAGTTAAATAAATAAACAGGGAAACAATAAAGAAAGACTAGTAATTCATACTTCATCCCACTGCTTAGCTGGACCCTGGAATAATCAAAATATGAAACACAGACTGTACAGATGTGTAGAGATTATACCTCAATTTCCTGGAATGAACTGTTAATCATTGCAATTAGCATATTTAGCAAAACAATGACCATTGTAACATTATAGACGCCATAAAGAACATAACCGATGTTTTCAATGAATTTGTGATTATAGTTGATGACCACTGATTTCACTTCAGAAAGTCCAAATATAGCCCAGAACAGTGTCTTAAAACTCTCCTCAACTCTGGGGACAAAGAAAACAAAGAAACAAAGTAAGAAAGTATATAAATATAAATATATATATATATATATATATATATATATATAGTAGTAAAATGAATAGTAAAATTGAGTTGATTCAGTAACATTGAACTTCTCTTTTCTGTCAAATGTATAGAATAACATTTATTTATTTATTTATTTATTTATTTATTTATTTATGGTGGTGCTGAGGTTTGAACCTAGGGCTTAATGCATGCAAGGCAAGCACTCTACCAACTGAGCTATATTCCCTAGAATAATATTTAAGATCGTTGCAAGCATTGGTGACAGTGTTCTTAAGAAGCATGTAACTTGATATCTATGGCACAGAATAGGCAACCAATAAGTGCGATAACATAACTTCATAACCAAAGATACTAACATTTAAATAAATGATACCTTTGACAATGAAAATGTTAAGTGTATTGCTTAATAAAAATAATATAACTTGTTAGAGTCTTCTTAGGTCTCTGGCTCATCTGTGCTTCTACTCATATCTAATAAATAAAAAACAATAGAATGCATCTTAAGGAAAAAAATAACAGTGTACACACAGTCAGTGTTACCCAAATCACTGACATGCCTTAGGTAGAAATTCCAATGCTTTAGGCATGACTCATCAGAGCTAAACCCATCTGCTTAACCCAGGTGGTTTCATTTCCCTGAAAAAAATGAACTTTAGAAGAATATGGAAAACAGTAGGTTCTGCTTCAGTTGGTTTTTCACATTGTAACACTGAAGATCTAACATTTGAGTAATCGATTCCAAACAGATTTTATAAAAAACACATGTGCCCATGGTGAACTTTAGTCAAAACTCTGTTATCACTGATAACTTGAACTTTTCCAATGATAAATTCTGAGAAATTGAATTAGGAATGCAGCTGTTAATCATATTTACCAGGATCCCTAGTAAATAGGAGAGCATTTTAGGGCAATAGATGCTAGTCATTGAAAAGAGGCTATATACTGGCTTTCCCACATACTAGAAGCTATGGAACATTTGGCGAATTATTTAACTTTTGTGAATTTCAATTTCCTTCTTCTGTGGAATGTGGATAATTAAGTTATTCTTAAAGGTATTTACTACAATAACTGGCTCTAAAATAGTTAGCTATTGTTATTTTAGTTTCCTATGTTTTAGATCTCATTTTAAGATCTCACATTTTGCTAAAGAACAAGAGAGAAAGTCTTTACCCAAGCATGGAATTATATGAACAATGCTAAATGAATGCTTATTCAATCGGCAATTTCCATCATCGAGACAGCTGAGACAACGTACGTTGTGAAGGCTTCATTTTGTTTTGCCCCAATGTAGTAGGAGTAGAGGTTGAACATTCCAATCATAAAGGCCACGAACACCATGATGAATATGACCATGAACTTGAAGATATCCTTTACTGTTCTACCAAGTGATATCTGCAGAGGTCCAAAGCTTTCATTTGCAGGTAAAATATATGCTATTCTGGAGAAACTTAAAACTACAGCAATTGCATAAAGACCTTCAGAAATAATTTGAGGATCAGAAGGGTCCCACTTTATCCTGGCTAGGAAAAATCAAAGACAAGAGTGATGGTAAGTTTCTTATGTGGATAACTTCTTTTCTGAGAAAAAAAAATATCATATATAATTACATTAAAAATATAGCTCACAAATGAAGTCTCTGATCTTAAAGGGTTTCTTTAGTGTCAGCTGTATTCGAGCTTCTGAATTCATTGAGAAGATGATGACTTCTGGTTTGCTAGCAATTTCCCATAAGGGTATAGCATAATATTTAAGTGCTGAACCTATAGACTCAGTAACTGTGAATTCCTGTACATTGAGTGATCAACTATCAATATAATATTGATAATCACAACTGAAAGAACTTATTCAAATTACTTTTCTCTTTGTTTATTCCCCCTCTCTAAAAATGAGATAATGTCACTCCCATTTCTCTTATCTGTTGTGAAAATTCAGTAAGTTTACATATATTCAGTGTTTAGAAAGTATCTGGGCACTTAATAAATTGTAGCTCCTATTTTTTAGTCTTAAACTAATTATACTATAATGTAATTTGGTTCCTATGGAATACTTGCAGTTATTTAAACTTACTAGAAATAATTTTTATCAGTTATTCAAACAAGTCTATTTTACCACAAAAAATGTTGCAAAAATTCATTTGTGAATTTTTCTGGCATTATTATATCAAGTCATCAAAACCCAATCAAGAAAACCATTATGAAGGAAAAAGCAAAACACTGTCAGAGAAAATATAAATTTGTATTCACTTATTTTCTGAATAGTAGAATTAGGAAAAGATAATAAAAAACTAATAAATGTAGTTTCCTTTTTATAGTGCTTTGAATAGTAGCATTATCTATAGATAGAAATCTTCTAAAAATTATTCATATTTTTAAAGTATTTAAAGATTATAATAAACACTAAAAATTTATAATGCAAAGAGGAGACCTTATATGATATAGCCATGAAACCCACAGAGGTGCCAATTAAGTGTTAGCTTGTTATCAGAGGGTTTGAAATAAGTATTCAAGGGATTATATTTTTCCCAACTCCAATTTCTAACAAGGAGGAGTTTTTCTTAAGCAAATAACTGAAACTATTTCCACCCCTTAGTCACTTGTCTCCTGGGAAGATAGGGGACTTATCTAATTGCTAAACTGGGATGACTAATTGGGTGTACATGGTTCAGCACTACCCTCTTAGGAATTCTTCTGTGTTCCCCACAGAGGTATCTCCCATGATTAGGTGCTTGCTGCCACCCCCTCCTGGTGGGAAGGACTGCTCTAGTCCATTGCTGTTTGGAAACTGGGAGAATAAGTCTTACTAATTCTAGGATTCAATATTATCCATCCCATTGACTAATAGATCTATGTCATCTACCCTAAATTTCATTAATATTTGAGCTTACTATAGGCCTCCACATTGTTTTTTAGTTCAAAGCCTGGTTGGGAAATAGTGGTATTACTTATTTTACTGGGAGTACTTTGAAAGAACTCAAATATTCCTTTGCTTTCAAATAGGTTATATGTCTTTAAATGGAAGTAGCACTCAGTTGTGGATTTTTAAAAATTACATATATATATATATATATATATATATATATATATATATATGATATAATGTTTTGACATATATGTTTCTTAATGATTAAATCAAGCTAATTACTATACTCATTGCTTCACATACTTTTTTTTTTCATGTATATTGAGAACACTTAAAATTTACTCTCTTAGCAATTTTCCAGTATATGGTACATTATTATTAACTATAGTCATCACGCTGTACAACAGAACATCAGAACTTATTCCTCCTAACTGCAACTTTATACCATTGGTCATCTTTTCCCCATTCCTGAAAATCACCATGACTCTACTATGAGTCAGACTTTTTTAGATTCCACACATAAATGAGCTCTTGCAGTCTTCCTGTGCCTGTCTTATTTCACTCAGTATAATGTCTTCCAGGTTCATCCATGTTGTCATAAATGACAGGCTTTCCTTCTTTTATAAAGCTAGACTTTATTTATTCCATTGTATATAGATAATTCAAATGCAAACTATGTTTACTGACAAAAGAAAAATAATCTAAGAGATGAGATAGGCAACAATGGAAATTGATTGTTAGCCATTTGATCCAAGTGATACAAGAAGATGATTCTCATGATTAAGAGATATTTCTACCCAGTAGATAAATCAAAGAAAAAAAGCACAAAGTAGGACTTTTCATTTACAGATGCTCATCCTTCAAAAACAGATGTTTAAAACTAAATAATAATTTTAGGAGAATTGGGCAGTTACCGACTACTAGTGACATCTCTTGTATAAGAAAATTCTGAATTTTTATGAATTTATGTAGACTGCATAATGAAAACTCACCCAAATTGTAGTATTTCACATTGTCTCCCAATGTAACTTTTGTCAAGTCCTTCAAAGTATCATTTGCATCAATGATGCTCTGAGCTTTGGAAGCATGCCAAAATGCCATGAATCTTGCAATGAATGATGCTGCAAAGATTGCTAACATACCAAAATCAAGCATATTCCACAATTCAAATAAGTATTCTTTGGGGCCTTGAGTCCAAATTTCTTTACATTCAGCCCATATCATACCTGCATCAAAAAGAGGTTAAAATATCAAGTCAATTTCATTTTAGCCTTAGCTCTTCCATGAAACAAAATAAAACTGAAAGTTCTCAGCCTGATAGTATTCCATTGTATATAGATAATTCAAATGCAAACTATGTTTATTGACAAGAGAAAAATAATCTGAGATGAGGGAACCATCATCAATAGATATTGGTTGTTAGCCATTTGATCCAAGTGATACAAGAAGATGATTCTCATGATTAAGAGAGATTTCCTTTTCAAAATCCTTCCAAATTTGGCTCCAACTTTCCTGCACAGCCATAATTCTCACATCCCCACCAATCACAGTCCAGCAATATCAGTATATCACCTGAATGCAATCTGACAAACTTCATCAAGATGCCTAAAACAAAAAGCATTCTATCGATCTATTATTTGTACACACAGAAAAATGTTCAGAAGATGTTCGTTATAATACCCAAAACACACAAACACTCTGACACACTTAAAATAGAAAAACCAATGGGACTTCCACAGATAGGCAATCAAACAGGGATTTGATATGATACCTTATTAATTTTCATAGGGAGATGGGACCATGAGAATGTGCTTTACTGACTTCCAACTACAAGAATTTCATTGTCCATGGACCTCAGGTACTACCTTCTGAAAATCATTACATCTTTTATCCAAGGCTTTGCCTCCCATGGCTGCTCCTGGCCAATGACTGAGGGTGCCCCTTCTTAGGATCCATGGGTCTCTTCTAATGGTTCACTTTGGCTCAGGATTTCTTGCCAAACTTGCTTTAGTCTGCATTGAGAGCTAGGATGCCCCCAACCTAAGATGATTTCCTTCCCTCTCTAAAACCCTTAGAGTTAGACTTGCATCCAAATTTGAAAGTCCTTGCAACCTTCCCAGCAAGATTTTCATTTTTCTCTCACAAAAAGTGTTCCTTAATAAAATTTCCATTTTTTCCCAATCCAACTATTGTACATTTAATCATTGTGCCTGTTTCCTGGAGAACCTAACACACATCTGAAAAATCATTATGCTATAAAGTTAAATTTTAAAAGTTTAAAATATTATGTATACTGTGAGTTCACATTTAAAACAAGCATAGTGAAAGATGAGAAGAAGTTACAGCAATTAGTACATATTCTATTTCTTAATTTGGAGATTGTTACTTGATTAAAAGTAAGTTACTTTAAGATACCCTGCTCTCTGATATCTATCTGACCCTCTAGCCATCTGAGGAAATATAATCCAAATACCAACAACTAATCAAAACCTCCTTCCACCAGGAGGACTTTCAAAGTCTATGGTTGAAATTAGTCTTCTCTGCTTATCAGCAACCACCTGCCCCAAATTCTCACATTTGTCCTAAATGTTTGTCACAGAACCTGCCAAATAAATGGCCATGGAGCCCTGTTGAGATGAAGAAAATATCATGGCCTCTGCCCTCCAAGAGCATGTCATATGCTTTTCTCAAAACCAGCATTCAGTGTAGCATAGAAAATGTGAACTTAAGACAACTTCACTAATGCTTTTCAGCTCTTTCAAGTTAAAAAGGGATAAGAATTGAATTCACATGTACTCTAGTGGGTCAAATTTGTAATAGGAAATACTTCATGAGTGCATTTCTCCCTCCCCCTCCCCCTGTCTCTCCTCTCTGTCTCAAAACAGAAATGAAAAATCCTGCCAGCCTCAACAGGAGATAGGATCATTCAGAGCAACAAGCATAGGGACTACAGACTGAAGCGACATCTGAATACATATAGTCCAAAGGGGGAGAAATGAATGACAGTAGAGGGGGTAGAGAGAGAAGAGGGGAGGGGAGGGGAGGGGAGGGGAGGGGGGATAGTAGAGGATAGGAAAGGCAGCAGAACACAACAGACACTAGTATGGCAATATGTAAATCAATGGATGTGTAACTGATGTAATTCTGCAATCTGTATATGGGGTAAAAATGGGAGTTCATAACCCACTTGAATCAAAGTGTGAAATATGATATATCAAGAAATTTGTAATGTTTTGAACAACCAACAATAAAAAATTAAAAAAAAAATACATACAGTCCAGCAGTTTTCAAATCTTCCCTTTCTCTATCTTCTCTCTCTCTCTCTAGAATTCTTGGTACAAATGATGCCTTCCTGAAGCTTACACACTAAAACAAAAACCCTGAACTATTTTGCCTGAAGCGAGAGTGTCTTATTTCTCCTCTCTTCTCAAATGCATCTGGAGACAGGTGCTTGCTCCTTCTAAAGGCCGCTCATCCCACTGTCAAATTTTCAGGAATAGCCCTTCAAAGTGGATCTGTTGGTTCTATTTCTGCCCTCTAGAGCAGTAGAGAATGAATCAGCTCTCTCTGCCCCTAAAATTTTTTAACAAACAACCCACTTGTGTGCTCATTAAATTTGTTCTTCTCCAGCAGGAACAGGTTTAAGGTAAAGCTAATGAAGCTTCAGCTTTGAGATACCCTACTTGCCTATGCTTTGTCCAGGGCTGTTTTGTCTTTTTTTTCTCTAAATAGGGCCCTCCAAATAAATACGCCTCAGGTTTCCTGGATCTCACTCAACCCCTTACCACCACCCCTAGTCTCATTGCCATTCTGACTTGTCAAGATGTCCTCAAACGTTAGCTCTATCCTTCAGCTTTTTTTCCTCAACTAAAAATTATATAAGTTTGAATTCTGTGATCACTAATGTTAATCTGTTCCCTCAAGCAAATGTAATACATCCAGGCTCTAAACTAGATTGGCCACTTCTTATTAATATTTCCAGAAGGTTCTACAACAATTTAAAGGGAGATAATTACCAGAGTCAATAATTGAACCAGGAGTCTAACATGCTATAAATACATAGCTATCTGTTTTGTGTTGTTCATTATTTTCCCTTTAAATAACCACAGATAGTCTCTGAAGTGAAATACAAAGGTGAATAGGACAAGAATTCCAAGAAAAATGCTTTTATTCACAAAAGTAAAGGTTAATTTAATAGTCTTGGTTTACCTTTCTAAATGAAAAAGAAAAAAAAAACTTCTGAAGTTTATAATAAAAAAGTTACTATGAGGAGGGTTACTTTATCATGATAAAGTTACTTTATCATAATAAAGAAATAAATGAACATTCATCTTCTCTAATGCTCTTGTATAAAACTTAGTTTTTTCAAAGTTTCATCTTGAACTAAAAGAATCTTGCCTAATAGGTATTCGGTATGAAATGCTAGCTCTACACAGAAGTAACATAGACTCTTAGTGAAAAATCTAATTATCTGAAATTTATTGATTATTTTCTATGCACCAAGCACTGTATTATATATTGTACATATTCTAATACATTTAAAATAAACTATAGCACATAGGTTATTAGTCTAATATCCAAAGGCTATTTATTCTTAAGTCAGATATTAGAGGTGAAATGCAATTTGTTTTAGTTTCATCAATTAAATTAGAAAAGAAATAGTGAAGGGGCTGGGGCTCTGGCTCAGCAGTAGAGCGTTCACCTCGCATGTGTGAGGCACTAGGTTCGATCCTCAGCACCACATAAAATAAATATTAAAAAAATAACTAATAAGTCAACAAAGAAACCATAATAAAAAAATTAAACAAGAAATAGTGAAAATTAAAGAACTCTTCTTTCTTTGAACTTTATAATTACTTTAGTGATACAATTTACATGTTAAGCTACTACTTAATCTTTTTCCTTCAAATGTATCCAGAAAATGAAGAGATTCAAAGGTTCGAATAAATAACTCTCTAATGTATGTTGAATTAACTCACATGCATTTGAAATAATTATTCAATAATTTTCACAGTTCTTCCTCATATTTCAATTGATCATCCCACTTGGCTCTAATGTGAAGAAGCCAAAAAAAACATGTTCTGGCCCAGAAGTAAAAGAAAAGTGATCAAGATTTTTCTCCAAGTAACAGAAGGGAGGTGAGATGGGAAAGGGGGGTCTGGGTGGAAAGGAAGCTATGGACTATTAAAAGTCTAGTTGGCAGATCCCCTGTGCTCTCTTCTTTTTACACCTATATAATACCACCCTAGGTAACTTTATGCATACTCAGAGCCTTATGTGCCACCTGGAAATTGAGGATGGCTGGAATTCTATCCATCAGCTTTTACCAGAATCATACTTTCTATTACCTAGTGGACATTTCCACCTGGAAATTCCATGGGCATTTCAAAGCCAAACCTAAACGTATTTATCAACTTTTCATTCTCCTAGTCCCAAGCATGGACTTCCTTCTATATTCTTCCTCTTACAGAATTTCAGTCACCACCTACTGACCCATGAATCCACAGATCTCCCTTTCAATGTGTAAGAATCACCAAGTTCCTTGCAGTTTATCTTTTAAGCAGCTCTCAGGTCCTTTCCATCATCCCCTGAGTTCTGGCCCTCATCCTCCTCACAGAGATCACACAACTGGGTCTCAGCCTCTGGAAATACCACTCATTGAAGTCACCTTCTACCCCAGAACCACTAAGACCTTTCTGAAATGTGATCTGATCACATCACCAACCACTGAAAATCTCCTCTGTCCATTTCATCACCCTTATCTCCTCTTACCCACATCCACAAACACCAGACCCTGGAGTCCCACAACTCTGCATCTAATGTTCCCAAGCCTTGCACTATCCTTATCTCCCAAACACTCTGTCCAGCTAACATTTCCTTTTCCTTGAAGTCTCAAATTGAAGCTACTATCCAGGTAAAATTTCCATGCCCCTTCCACACCTCACCTCACTCAGATTTAGATGCACAATTTGTATATATTCATAAGATCTTAACAGTTCCCAAAGTATAGCATTTGTCACGTTGAGCTTAATTACTGATTGATTTATTGACTTGTCTCCTAGACTTAACATTTCTCAAGTGCAAAAACTGCTTCTCATTCACCTTAGTGTCCTTATTACCTCACAAAGACACTTAATAGCTATTGAATTTCTTTATTAATAAATACACATTTGAAATGTTTATCTCATTTGTATTATATTTAATGTCAAGACATGGATATATTGAATTCTAAGGAAAAAACATATAGTAAATAAGACTGAATTCTTTCTCTTTATTTGTCATTTGAGAGATCTAAAGCAAGCTATTTAATCCTCACATAAGTCCAAAAGATGGATGTTATTATATATTACATGCCAGAAGACTGAGGCACAGAGAGATTATGTGACTTGATGTATGTAAAGTGCTTTGAAAAATTCCTGGCACATATGATAAATATTTAATAAAAGCAAGGGGCTATTAGCTTCAGTTTCTACTAAATCTCAACATAAAATCATGTGGTTGTATTCAAATTTGAAATCCCAGCTCTCCAAAAATATGAATGATAGTTCTTCATCACTAGTGGGGTTTGTTTAATACCATGATGTTCTCTTCCTGTTTTTTGCTTTGATTTTTTTTTGTTCTTGTTTTGTTTTGTTTTAAAAATGCAAAAAGAACATGGCATATGAGGAGACTAGGACATCAATAATGAACCCAAGGCAACTGTGCTTTAAAAACACAAAGGAAATCATGATGTGTGATGCATTGTGTCATGCTGCATATATTTGTATAATTGATGTGTGAAAGAATTAGTGTCATTCAGTCCATCTGCTAAGCCTGCAAAAAGAAATGATGACATAAAATCAGCCTTTACCTATTACCCAGGATATAATGAGCATCTCCATCCATGAGAAGCAGGATGTTTTCATCCTGAACAGCTGTTTTGCATTATCTGTGCTGGTTTCATTAGGAAGAAGTTTGGTGCCTTCAAATCTGTCAGCTGCATTCATGACTAAAAGTCCCAGAAATATGGTGAAGGAGGCTGCATGTGCTACAAACTTCATGAATGGTCCACGCATTATCTTTCCTATCTGTCATAACACACACCAAAAGAAAATCTTAACTTTGTTTTGTGCATTTTGCAAAATACGTACACATACATACACACATAAGAAAAAAACTTCTGCATAATTCAAAGTCCTCCTAAAATAATTATTTATATTTATATAATTGGTGTTATAATAATATTTCCATGCCATTAAAACATTTTGATCACATTCTTCACTTATTTGTGCTGGTATACTTAATTAATAGTTGAATAAACCAAATTTTATATCAAGGATATTTAAGTTCTTAAGATACTATATGATATTGGTGAAAAAACACAGAACATATATCAGGGCTATTCAGAGAAAGTAAATTAATATAGTGGGCCTTAAGTATTGAGGAAACAATGAAAATATTGATCTGAATCTTCTTTGCAGTGTATAAATCCCTGTTGTTGCCTTCACGTCTACTTCATTTATGTTCATGCCACTGAGGCAGCTGAAGTTGCTATCCTGGTGAAATTTTAAGTGGATTAAAAATCATGAGTACCAAAAAGAGAAACTCCAACTGAGGACAGGGTGGGAGAAGAGTTCCCATAATGTATTGGAACAATGTCCTGGAAGGATACTGGATTTAAAGTCCAACATTTCAGGTTAGATTCCAGCTTCATTCTCTCATCAACTGAGTGACAATGAGCACATTTCCTAAATTATGTGAAAATCAGATTCTTTGTAAGAAATATGGAGATGGTAAAAACTATAGTGTCCCTATAGTATAACATTTATTTGTCTGAAATGCATAGATCTTAGCCTATGGAGACAGAGGAACTAGATTGTGTTTCAGGGAATCTGGGCATTTTTCAAATGGGGAACAAAATTCAGTATGTGTGTGTAATCTGTTTGCTTGTTTTCCTAAAGGGAGAGCCCATAATAATAAACAACAATGTGTCTTTCTTTCTCCACGGTATGCCATATATACAATTTTAATTCTATGTTGTATATGTGATTTATTTTAATCACGGAGTCAAGCAAACAAAAACGTATTGCCAGATTCAGCATCTCCTCATGGAAAAAGCACTTATACATTTTAAACCAATTTTTTCAAATTGAAATGTATTAGGTTGTTTTGGACAAAATGGAACTGGGGGCAATATCTGCTAGTAGTGAAATTCGTGGATAGATGATGTATTACTTGCCTTGTTTTGGCAAGAATAAGACACAAGCTTCAAGGACACCAAAAATACAAGATAACGTAAATTAAAATAGAACCAAATAAATAGGAAAGAAATGAAAGATGACAAAATGAGGTTGGGGACATAAGATAGGGCTGAAAATAAGACTACCCACATTAGAATACCCATAATTTTGATAACTCTGGAAGCTTAACTTGGCTTTCCTGGACATCTCTGAAGTCAATGTACTGTTAACTAAGTGGAGCACCTGACCTCTCTGCACCTTGCCTGGCTTATCTTCCTTCTCCACTGGGCTATTCACCCTTATATAATATAATTCCTTCATTTTACTCTGAAGGGAGAGTGAACAATCAAACCAGGCATTGTTGCTTCTTCTTAAAAAATAAAAAAAAACAAGCAAACAGACAAACAAAAGCAAACAAAAAGTGGGTTGTCAGGAAACCCAAGTGGTGAGTTTTCTCATTTCCCTCATTTTTTTGTTACAAACAGTTGAGAGTTGCATTTCATTTTAAAGTAAGGAAAATGTTGTCACTGGTCAATGGGCTTTAGGAACATAAGTAAATTATCCATTTTAATAAAATTGCCATCTATGTCTTCTGGAATATAAACAGATTTCCTTAAAAAAAAAAATAAATAAAAATGAGAGAGTTTGTGGAATAAGTTGAACAACAGTTGTACCTGGAAAATATTTAAGGGTAAATACAAAGAAATGCTTGACTTTAAATGTTATATATCATACTCTTTTTAGGTATCTGTTTATGACCAAATGCCTAATTATCCAACACACAGAAATCAAAAGAGTTAAGGCTAGCTTAAACCAAGACTATTTGAAGTCACAGTATAACCTATAATTATTGTAATGAGCATGTGGCAACTAATATTTGGGCTATAGAAGAATGTGAATAATTAAGGACAAATAATTTTTGAAAGGGAAAGAGAAAAGCCCTCTGAGGACAGAAAACCAAGTATAAACAGAAACAGGGCTTCTATGAAGAGACAGATGCTTACAACAACTAGATCTGAATCAATTCTCATGGACATATTGGAAATTCTAAAATATTTTAAATATACCTTAAAAGCATCCATTCAAAGGAAGCTATTTCCCCTCTCCAGTAAAAAGTAAATCCTGTGACCTGCAAATAATGTTTATGCTCATTGCTAACGGGAAAAATTACAAAATAGATTTTATCATGATGTTTCAAAAGACCAAAAAAAAAGTAAAACAGAAAAAAAATCCTTTGAAATGTCCACTTAATGTGATTATTTGCCTTATTGCTCATAAATGAGGATGGAAAACAAATGCCAGAAAAAAAACATGGCCAGAGAAGAAGAAATAGTGAAGGAAATCAGGTTAATTAGGATTCAATCAAAATTCAAGAAATGTGTAAATCAAAGAACTGTTTTAAATGGCCTGTTTCAAAGCAGCGGATGCTCTAAAAGGCATTGTGCTTTTGAATTTTATGGTTATAGGAAAGGATAATTATTAACTTTAGAAAAGAATATTTTAACAGATCACAGTGATAACAGATAATTCAGCTTAAATCTCCAAAGACAGAAAATATGAGTTGAAGTAGAACAAAATATATACATAGATGCAAATTATGTTCAATTGAGGACCATTTAGATTTTTTTTTATTATTTTGCAAAGTGAAATTTGTCTTCCTTTGAAAAGAGGGAACAATCTAACTTTCTAGGAGAAAATCTGTCACAATAAATGCTATTCTAATAAATCTCACTATTTTCATTTTATATTCCTCATTTATGTTATTTCTAGAGAGTGATTTTTGATTATATATATTTTAAGGTGGAAAAACTATGATGATGGATTTTACTGTCATAAGAAAATGTCTAGTTCCCAGAAGTTCCTACCACGGTCACTAGAAATAAGTATGAATCTCCCATTGTGTGAATGGCTTTGCATCAGCTTTCTAGAATGAATCATTTTGAGAGCTCCCTAAATGGCTAAAACATTAGCCATGTAACTAAGAAGGTGGTATGTTGAGCATGGTGGTGTATATGTTTGTACCCATGTGTTATATGTGTCTGAAGATGAGCCGGGTACATGTTTAAGAATGGCAAGATGGAAGAATGGGAGATCAGCTGATGCTTCCACATAGCACATATGTACATGCTCCAGAACACAGGCAGCTTTAGAATTATTTCAGTTTGCCTCACATATAAACTTAATCAGATCTAAAAAGAAGTCTTCAAAAACATGTGGAATAGGATTGTTAGCAATTCAGGACACAAATTTCTAGACAGTTAAGAGACAAGTGGGTAGATATTCCTCAGCTTTCTTGTCATACAAAGTCCACTGGAACTTGTTTTCACCAAAGCCTGGTCAAATAGATTTTGCTAAGAAAATAGGCTATCTTTGTTGTTGGTTTCTAGTGTACTTTGTCCCTAATATAAATATTCTTAACTGAAATAAGTTCACATGAGGATTTACATGATTGTCATTTACGATTGTCTGGTCCTATCAGCTAAAATAAACACAAAACAGAACTTCCATCTCAAACATTGCCAGAGGAAAAACAAAGAGTAGAAATCAATAATTTTTATGATGATTTCATTAAAATATATAAAAGTTTATGCATAGATGTGCCTGGGGAAAGGACTGAAAGGCGATAAATTAATGTAGTAACTAAGGGTTTCTTTCACACATTAATAGTAGTAATATTAGAGGTGAATTTTTTTTCTTCTTCCACTTTTACTTCTATGTTTCCCTAGCAAAAAGTGTATTATTTTGTGATATGAAGAACAACAGATTATTTAAACACTACTATACCTCCATGAAATTTTCATTTTGGAAATAGAATGTTTCCCTCCTATCATATACTTATGGTAGATAACAGAGCTGCAGGCTTCACAGACCTACCTTGCTGCAAGGAGCACACCAGTAAATGAGAGCCAGGAAGGGCAGTCCAATGGCAACAGCAAGGACCACGAGGAACTTGACTGCCATCGTCTGCTGCCTTAGACCAGAAAGGTTTTCATACCATATGGAGAGAAGCTGCTGTTGGCAATTTGGATGAGCTACAAACTAGCAGGGCAGTGAGAAAACATTTAACAGCTTGATTAAAGAACGGTTCAGCATAAATTATACTCACATGTTCTAATATTTAGCTTTGTTCTTTCCCATGAAAAATATTGCTGGAATTAAAGAACAAATATGAAACATCTAATTAACAGACATCAAGCAAGATGGTAAGAGGCTCTATTACATATGGTATAAATTTGGAGATTCCAATTTATCAAGCTTTTCTTTTGTGACTAATAGGCTTTCTTTCAAAGCATATAAAATTTGTTTTGAAATGTGATATTATGAGAAGATTTATCAATATTTTCCACAAGGGCTTTTGTGATTTGTGTGTGTGCATAGTGTGTGTGTGTGTTTCTTTCTATTAAAAGTGAGGTTAAGATTACACTAGCCTAAATGTGTAGACTTTTAAAAAATTAGACCACATTTTCTGCTCTAACCTAAAATGCTGAATCTATTTTCTGCTCTTCCCCTTTGTGTGTCAGTCTGTTTCTGGGTGCCTGTTCCATTTCACTGATAGCTCTTTTTATTCTTATGACAGAAATTCAACTAAGAAAACTTTAAATATCATTTTTTACAGAATTTTTTATTCTCAAATGTTTATTTTTTACAAATATTTTTCTCAATTATTTGAGTTTTTATATAAAACAGAGAGTAAACTTATTCAGTATATAAAAACAATAACCCAAAATAGAACTTAGTAAAGCATATTAAAATATTATATAAAAGAACTACAAATGTCTTAAGGATGGTTAACTTTGAAAATAAATTAAAACTAGATAAAATGTTTATGTACTCCTAATGGTAAAGTTTGGTAACATCCATTGTGGGTGGAAGAGGTAAACCCTCTTATACATTGTGGGTGGGTGTAAACTAGTGCACCTGCTTTGAAGGAAAACTTAACAAATGTTTTAAATTTTAAAAATGAAAATTTGACATATCAATTCCACATCAGGAATTTTGTCTACAGATATGACTCATGCAAGTAAACAAGCTACATAAATGTGTGCACTGTACAAAAAAGTCAAGATTGTAATAAATTACTATCTAAAAAAATGGAGTAAACATCCTTAAACAGTAAACTGATTAAACTGATACAACAATGGAGGCTTTGAAGAGAAGAAGTGGATATTTATTGACTGATACATGAAGATATCCAAGATATAAATTTGTGGAGGAAAAAAATGTGACAATGGTTAGTCACTCTCCATTAAGCGTTGGACAGAATAAGGTAAGCTATGTCTGTACTATTTGAATACTTGCAAGAAACAGGGATTACTTTTATTACAAATGAGTTCAAAGCCAGACTCAGCAACTTAGCAAGGCCCTGTCTCTAAATATAAAATATATAAAAACGGCTGGGAATGTTGCTCAGTGGTTAAACACCCCAGGGTTCAATCTCTGATAGAGGGGGTGGGATGGGGGTGGGGGACAAAAAGATCTTACATATCCTAGGAAAGGGGTAGGCACCACTGCATGAAGACAAAAACTGAAAAAACATCCTTCAGATAAAGATATAGCTGGAGGGGATTCAAATGCTCTAAAGAAGGAATTAAAGGTATTGGCTCTGTATTGAAAAAGATCAACAAATGGAAAAATGTAGTTGAGTTTGAAATACTCTAATGAGATCCCTATCATGCAACAATCACCTTATAATTTGTATACACAAGGCTATTTTTATATCATCACTTAAATCAAGAAAATGGCAATCACTGTTATGTTCTGCATAAGTCTAAATTAAAAAAACTGACATGTGGTGCTGATTGAGTGCCTCTCATGTGTATGATTCATTAGAGAATCTGCCTAGTGAAACTGTAAATTAGAAAAACCTAGCTCAGTCTAACAATGCCAAGCCTTCATCCTCATTTAGCAGTGGTAGGAACTGAAATAATGAAAAACGGGCTTCATGCCTGACCTTACTTTTTTTACTTCATATTTAATGGCAAGTTTTAAACGGCTCAGATTGGGACGGCTGTGATCACCCGGGTGCCGTGTTTCAACATCCCCATTCAGAATGGCTTCAACTTCTTCAGTGTTTCTGCATAGATCAAGGAGTCCAACCACAAAATCTTTGCATTGCATTGACAGTTTTTTGTAGTCATTCTAAGAAAAACAAAGCAAAATAAAAAAACAATAATATAGAAGTAGCAGATTTTACTCTGTTACACAGCAGAAGTTACCAGCGTCTTAAGGGATGGTACATTTCAAGAGAAAAATTCATCTTTAGGTTTTTTTTTTAAACATACTTTCCACAGCATCATTTTCGTGCTTTGCATATATTGCATGCTTCATGGTCATAATTTCATGTAGGTTCATAATGCACATTTGATGGATCTTTGATAGATTTTGTGAACTGCTGATAAACTTGAGAGACTGAACATTTGGAAAGGTTCCAGGAGAAGCAAGCACATATCAGTTATCTTTTTAACCAATTGTTGTTATCAAGTAACTTTATATGCCAAACACGGAATTAAAAGATGAGGTATAGATATAAACCCTACAAATTGAGTGATTCTCCTTAGAGAAAAGAAAACTTATTGAAAATGCTTTCACTGTTTTGTTATTGTTCTGTAGCTTGTACCATGTGGCCTAATATTCTGCAGTCATTTAGAGAGTGAAAGTCAAGCCCAAATTACCATAAACTCAAGTCATCTTTCTATAGAACATTTATTCACATCTTCATTCAGATCTTTCTAATATCTCCTTTCTCTTTATTTTCTTAATAAGGTCACACATGTAAATTTTAATCAAGAAAACCTATTAGCTAGAGCTTTTTGTGTTGCAGGGGAATCATTATTATCTCATTTAATCTTCACAATAATCTTGCTAAGGGTTAATAATGTGTCAACATCATGCAGCCAATAAGCGTTAAAATTTGGTTTAAAAGCTAAATCTGTTTGGCACCAAGTCCCTGCCTTTAAAAATAGTGCCATTTCATCTTTTCTTCATAGAATGCTTTCCTACATTGATTTTTTGAAATAAATATGGGGTGTGAAGCAAGTGGGGCAAATGCTATTCCCGTCTCACAGATGAAAAATTTAAGGTTCCCTGAAGTCACAGTTTCAGCGGGAAAGTTTGCTCTTAAACTCAACTTTGCAGATTCAAAGTTAGTTTTCTCCCCATCCTAAAACTACTATGTGTTGTAGGTTGAAAAAAATTCTTTGTAAGGATCAAGAGGAACTTTCTGGAGAAATCTGCGTGTAAGTGGATGTCTGTCAATAAGTCAGTATTTGGGGGAGTCTATCTGGGACATAGTTCCATAGTAGGTCTGTGTCAAACACCTACGTAGGTTCCTCTCTATGAAATATACCATGTGAACTTCAAAACAGTAACTTCTTAATAGACTACACTTTGCTAAGTCCAAACAGATTCTATAAAAGCAAACTATCTCTTGACCAAGAATGGCCCACACTACTTCTAAACGGGTGTCTGGTTGGATATTTATGAAAACAGGGTTATGAGGAAATAGCTTTGCCCCTTTCACAACATAATTGATTAGGGCCAGGGTATAAATGTTGAGATGTGGAAGTGCAGACGTTGCCCGTCTACTATTCATAGTGGTTAGGATCTTGGGCTTTTAGAGCTACAAAGACCTGTAATCAAATCCAAGCTCTTTGAGTTATTAGCCATGTGACCTTAAATAAGTTCAAACCACTCTGAGAGTGCTATTTTTACACTCATTTTACAGGTCAGAAAACTGAAAGTAAGATTAAAGAAGTGTTAAAGTGATCACACATGCAAAGTACTTCATATGGTACTGAGAATTTATCAATCATTCAATGAGTATAACTACTTTATTTCATGTCATCCAAGGCAGAATCTAGAAACAGGCCATCTCTGTATATTCATAACATTCATGGAGCTATAACAAAATGTGATGTTCCTAGCTTTATTGTATATACTGTTCAATTTTAAAAGTATTCCTTTTCCTTTAAAAGATAACAAAGTAGTAGCCAAAATCCATACTGTCTAGGATTCTAAGAAGGCTCAAGAATAACTAGGTATTTTGAATGCGTATGTGATCCTTCAAATGTGGGGGACATTTTTTTAGCAGAAACTATGTGGAATGGCAAACTCCTATTCAGCTGTGTGATATTTAATAACTAACCTAGGTTTTTTTCTAATTAACATTCTCAAGCAAAAATACCTATTTCTTAAAAAGAAGAAAAATAAAGGATTAGACTCTGCTTTCAGAAACACAAACTTTTTTTTTTTAACATAGGAATCCGTTTACAAATGCTTTCATATCCTAAGTTCTCTCAACTTGACATGTCAATTCATTTAAAATGAAATGTTGGCAGTAGTTTTTACCCAGTGTGTACCCACTGAGATTGTGGTTCTTTGAGAGGAAAATCGAAGGTAAAGGGTTGACTTAATAGGTTGATTTAACACTGGGTTGTCTTTGGGTCAGACACATATACCTTACATTAATAAATTAGAAATGAGTGCTTGCCCATTGTCCTTCCAGTTGAAGAGATAACTGATAATAGTTAAAAGAATTTAGAGACTATTCAGAAAAACAAAATATTGTTAAAATAGTTCTTTCAAAATGTCATCCTAAAACCCTTGGATTTTATACAGTAGAAGAAATATTGTGACCTATAATTGTAATCTCTGAACGTTCTTTCTATAGAAAGAATAAAGTTGACTTCCCAGGAAACCAATAGGGTCAGGAAAAATATAAGGCTTGGTTCTTGGTAATCAACTGTAAGAAGAGCAGACCTGGTTTTGAAAGTACACTGAGCCTAGTTATTAGTAATTGACTTAAAGCCTCATAACACTTATGGTGAAACAAGAACAATACTATTACCCACTTCTAAGGGTGCTGTGAAAATTATACAAGGTAACAAATACCAGGTTCCTGGCACAGGACAGTGCTAATCAGCAGTAATTATTATTATTTTCATTATTGCATAAACAATATCCAGCTGTCCTCAATCAGTTATTATAAACCTTTACTAACAAATGTAAAGGCATCTTGGGATTCCTGGGTGTGATCTGCACTGAAATTAAACAATGATCCACACATGCTCTGAGCATTGGTACTGTGATAGATAGTACAGTCTTGAAAAGATAGAAGTTTTGCAAAATAAAAATCTGTACATGAAATGTGAGGTAAGTAGAGAATATTATTATTGAGATGGTGATGAATGACCAGCCATGCTTGGGAAACCAAATATCACTCTGGAACTCTCCTACTTCTTGGGATAATTGTCACTAAATGGTACAATGATCACTGAGCTCCATCTCAGTGGATGTGGTGATGATTAGCAAGCATTATGGAGGACCTATGTGGGGTTTTAAGAGACATAAAAGTTAATCAGATACTATTCCACAGGAAAGGTAAAAAGAAATGGGGTGTAATTATAAAACAAGTAAAGGAAGACATTTTGCTAGCTATTTCGGATTCTATTGACTTTTCTGTTGATTATTGGCATTAGTAGTGGCTGCTTGTTTAACTCAACATATGGTTGGATAACCAGTTTTTATTCTTACCTAAGCATAGAAATTTTCAGGTCCTATTAAAGCTATTAAGTTGAGGGAACTGTGGACCCTCCTATAGCATATTGCCATACTAACTTCCCTCCCTGAAAGCTGACTTGTCATAACCTAAATTTCTGCCAGAATGAGAGTTTCTCTAACCCATCCATTTTAAGCTGTGAAGGAAACTCAATGAGCAAACTTCTAGAACACACACGTGCTCTCTCACACACACAATCATTTAACTATGTTTACTTGCTTACATATCTGCTTCCTTTCAACAGACTCAAATATTTTTAAAGACAAGGATTCTATCTTACTTGTCATTGAAACTGCACAGCCTAGCACACTGGGAGGCATAGAATAGGTGATCAATAAAATTTTTTGACTGACAAAAAGAGAAGAATGTGGCTGGGTAAAAACCTATCTGGACGTTGGAAAAGTTACTTCACTTCTGGCCTTTCCCCCAATTATGGAGGACTTAAGTGTTACTATATCAAAAATTCAGAGTGTAAATCACTTAGAATAATTCATCAGGCTCAATAATGGTATATTTCCTCCTTCTCTTTGGTCAGTCTCAGTCCTGCATGTGATTCTGCCGTGCAGACTACTTCACATGTCAGTGACACCAGTGCAGTCCTGGAAGTTCTGATAACAATCATATTGCCTTCCTGCTAACAAAAACTACTTTTCTAAGCCAGTCTATTGCAGAATATTTCTCCCAAACAGTACTAGATACTTTTTTAACATTATACACCAGAACATAGCAATGACTTAGAAACAGACACAGCACGAGCGAGTCTCTCCACCATCCCTCTTTCTTAAAGTCTGCAGCAGAGGCATCTGGAGGGCCATGTGCATGTCAGCACACAGACTTTTAGGAAGACATAAAGGAGCTGGAAAAGCTCCAGAAAAGCTATCTATCCAGAATGACAGTGATAAGGACCATCTTGCTATATAAAATAAATTATGTTAGGAAAGATAAAAGGAAGCATTGTGTATTGCTACAAACTACCATGTAAGCACATTCTGAAAAGGGCTTAGAGACCATCATAGGTACAGAGTGAGATACTAAAAGGAAATCAGAAATCTAGGGAAATGTATTTGTTGACAAGACTGACCCTGGTATTGATCTGTATCCCTTTAAGCTTTTCATTCCCGCTAAGATCTTAGACTTGAATCTAGAATATAAATCAGGAATATTGCCTCTCCTTTAATATCAAAAACAGCCAATTTGAGGATTCTATTTTTTATAAAGTCTGTGTGTGCAGCTGAAGTTAGGTTTAACTCAATTTTAAGCTTAATTTGCCCAAGTTTTCATGCTACTAAAGCCTAAAGCTATTGATTAAGATTCAATAAAATATTGAATTTAAATGAGTAAAAACTTTTTAATTCTTTCTAAAATTTTTAGTTTATTAGTAATTGATAGATAATAATCATATGTCTGTATGGAGCAAATACAATGTTTTAATACATTTATATATTGTTTAATGATCAAATCAGGATAATTAGCATATCCATCACCTCAAACATTTATCATTTCTATTTGGCAAGAACATTCAAAACCTTCTAGCTCATTCGAAATATACAATACAATAATACAAGGTAAAAAGTCTTTTGAATATTCATTCTCCTTTTAAAGGCTTACAACTCTCTAAGGCCTACTGGTTTTCTTCTTGTTCTTGCTCCATCTGTTAGATTTCTTTTTGTGGTCTGGTGTCCCCTCTTGTTATAGTTTGGATGTGAGGTGTCCCCTAAAAACTCACATGTGAGATAATGCAAGAAGCTTCAGAGGAGAAATGATTGGGTTGTGAGAGTCTTAACCCAATCAGTGAATTAATCCCCTGGTAGGGATTAATTGAGTGGTAACTGAAATGGTAGGATGTGGCTGGAGGAGGTGGGAATTGGGGGACGTAGCCGTGGGGTATATTTGTATCTGGCAAGTGGAGACTTCTCTCTCTGCTTTCTGATCATCATGTGAGCTGCTTTCCTCTCCCATGATGTTCAGCCTCACCTTAAGCCCTGAGGAATAGAGCTGGCCTTCTATGGACTAAGATCACTTAAACTGTGGAGCCTCCAAATAAACTTTTCCTCGCCTAAAATTGTTCTGGTCAGATCTTTTAGTCCCAGAAGCGAAAAAGCTGACTCAAAAAACACCTCTGCTTGGAGCCAGCTACAGGCTTGGTGTTACAAGTAATAAAGAAACTTGTTTGGCTTAGAATATTCTAGGTACAAGTCTAAAATTGCCTGAGATATTCTGAAGCGACCCCCCTAGTCTCTGTTGTTAATGGACTATGGATTATTATGGAAGTAGAAAACATGGAGGGAACTTAGAGAAGCTATACATTGGAGCTTAGAAAGTAGTTGTGAAAGTTCTTATTCTCTGACCATCATAAAATAGATTAGTTATCTTCAAGCAGAAACACAGAGACTTTCCAAGGAGCTATAAAAGTACAGGAAGTCCTGCATTAATACGTATTTTTGTTGAAGATGAAACAGTGATAGAAATACAACACGTTGGCTCATGTTATAATCCTTTCAGTTCATACATACAGTGACATATGGTGACAGAAATAGAGATAATTTTTAATGTAGTTCACCTCCTCATTCTATAGAATTGTCAAAGAATGCATCCCTCTTGAGTGAAAGTCCGATAAGAGCAGAGCATCAGTAAGGACTATTGGATATGATACTCACCTTTATCCATAGTTTCACTTTCTATAGTTTCAGTTACCCCTGTTTATGTTAGTGGAAAATTCCAGAGAGAAACATTTCATAAGTTTTAAATTGTATGCCTTTCTAAGCAGCATAATGAAATCTTTCATTCTTCCACTTTGTCCCTCATGGGACATCAACTATCCCTTGGACAAATGCATCTATGTTGTATATACTGCCTCCCATTAGTCACTTAGCATCCATCTTATTATCTAATTTTCTATTGTGGTATCACAGTGCTTGTGTTTGAGAAACTCTTATTTCACTTAATAATGATCCTAAAGCTTAAGAGTGTGGCAATTGCATATTTGCCAAAAGAGAAGCCCTTAAGTGCTTCTTTTAAGTAAAAAGTAGAAATTCTTGACTTGAGGAAAAAAAAGATTACATGCTGAGTTTGCTAAGACCCATGGTATGAATGAATCTTCTATCTGTAAAAATGTGAAGAGGGAAAAGCGAATTTGTGCTAGGTTTGTTTTCACACCTCAAACAGCAGAAAGTGCAATGGATGTTTATTGAGACAAAAAGGCATTTTATTTGTGTAGGTCAGCATAGGAAAAAAAAACATAATATATGTAGGGTTTGGTACCATCCATGGTTTCAGGCATTCACTGAAGGTCTTCTCCCTGCAGATACAGGGAGATTATTGTACTAAAAAATTTCCTTTTCATATATTAAAAAGGAAGTGATTCTTTTAAGGTTAATACTCATCTTAATACTCATCTTTTGAACATATCATCAACTTCAAAGAAAATTATCTCAACATGGGCAAGGCAGAGAAGGTTAGTGAGTTAAATCTGACTTAAAATAGTTCTTAGGACTCAAAATTTCAAAGGATACTTATTAAAATCCATGTGTGAGACATTTATGTGATTTCTTTCAGATCTAGTGTGCATAAAGCAGTAATTAGTTCTCAAGTCACATAAAATATTCATTCCAACTATAATCAATTCCCTCCTAATTTTACCTGATAAAATATTTAATAATTTCTATATCCTATTAACAAAGACTAACATGCTGGCTATGATATATAGTAGTTTTAAGCTATATTGTATACACATTTTTCTTTCACTAAACACATAGCAAAAATGTGAACATGGTTAATACCACTAAAAATGTATTCCCAAGAAGAACAGTATACTGTAGAGGTAAAATTTTTCAAAATTTACATATATTTGCTATTTTGAACAACTGGGTTCAATTTATGTAGTTTTGATCAAATGTATTAATAAAAGATATAATGGTAATTCTCTTCAAAAGTTTTTAATACCTAGAGGCTATCATCACAGGAAAAATAAACAAATTCTAAAATATCATATACACATATGTTACATACTTTTATATATATGCTTTACATATACATATATATACATAAGGGTGTATATGTGTGTGTATGTGATTGTTAAGAGATTTTACAGTAAGAAAATATTATATTAGAAATCACTTTGGAAAGGAAATTGGATTAGAAATGAAAATTCAAGGAGAAAAAGGAAGATGTGACTATTCTGAAGATTAAAAATTGTCACGTATTTTTAAAACAGCCAATGATCAGCACCAAACCATAGCATTTAGAGTCCGCTGCATACATCTAAGAGAGCAAGTTGAGTTCTGTATTTGAATGGTAATGTGTACGCTAGGCAGAAATCATTCTTTAAAAATATTTAAATTTACAAAAAAAAAATGAGATATCAGTTTTTTAAATGTGCAAATAAGCACAGAATGTTTCAAATGCCTTTCAGGTAGAAAGGGAGCCAAAGAATTTGAAGACACAGGTGGGAGGATTTCCTGATAAACAATCTCTCAGGTCCCTGTGAGATAGACCAGACCTGAGTTAGTCCAACTTCTGCAAACTGAGCTGCCTTATTTCCTGAAACTCTAAGAAGCTTGACTGTTTAAGCTGGGCGGGGGCGGCGGGGGCGGGAGGAGGGGGGGACCTGAAAACAGGACCTGACTAGAAGATATGAGCAACATATTGGCAATGTATCCATGTTTGTTTCTTGGTAACAAAATTAGGAATGATTTTTCAAACTTTCTTTATTTTTATAATATTGTTTTCTAACATGACTATATATTGTTTCAAAATAAGAAAAACATTGATTTTGAAGAATAAAAGCTGCAGACCTCACAGGAAAGCTCACCTCCGAGACATTAACTTCTGTAGACTTGCCAGCCCTGTGACAGGAGCCATGGGTAGTGGGAGAATGTGGGCTTCTCTAAGAGTTAACACAAAGCAATGGCAGCTCACACCCATTTGAGACTGTTTTTACCTCGCTGCCCAAATGTGTTAAAGAATAGAATATTTGTTTTAATGCTTGATGGCTGGCAAGAAAGAAACATACTGGTTTTTGACTTGCATTTGTAAAAGGCTGCTTTATTTAAAGAGGGAGGAAGGAAGGGAGGGAGGGAGGGAGGGACAGACAGACGAACTTGCTTTCCTTCTTTGTGTATTATAAGGACCCTTAAGTCAGGTTCCTAAGTTGAAAAAACTGGTGCTTGCCAAGTTCTAGGAATACTTTTAAAAATACTCTAAAAACTACTGCCCTCTTTAAACAGTAAACTAAATTTTTGAAAATGACTTTTAAAGACATTAGGAATAACAACTAAAAAGATTTATGTTTTCAGAATTATCTCTTCTTCTGCCTTAACACTCACTGAAGTAGAGTGTAAGACCTCTAAACAACTGCTAAAAGACAGTGAAACTAACAGAGCAAGGTGGAGTGGAGAAAAAGTGCCTCAGCATACATACATCATACTTAAAAGAGCAGGAAAAAAGTGTGATGAGTCAGTGATACAGTGAACAGATCTCCTAATACTCATAATCCTGTGGAGACCTCTACATTCTGCAAGGCATTTAGGGACCGCAGGGAGTTCACATTCTGGTTGTGATTCTTCCCACTTTTGAGCCTAGCCTGCCCTTCACTCCACAGGGTCACGTATAATATTAGTGACTCCACACAGATCTTTTCTCTCCCATTAGATTGTAAACTAATTGAGGGCAGGATTGCTGACTGAATTGTCTATGTGTGTTTTACATCTCCATCCTCATGTAAAACAGAGGTTGAAAAGATGTAGGCAAGTGAATGAATGAACCAGTAAAGGATATGACAGTCTTCAGTGGCTGAGAAGTATATAAACAAAGATACAATAAAAGAAATAGAGATGTTGGAACCTAAGCAGTAGAATCACATACAAACTAAATATAAATTTTAAAAGTAATTTACATTCATCAGATTTCAAAGAAACTACATTAATTTGAATCTGCAGTTCTTTGAATCACTGAGTCCTAGGAGTTTAATGAAAAGTACAAAAAAAAAATTGTACTTTTCCAAAGAAGGGAAAAGATCCATTCTCTTGTCCTACACTCTTAGGTGCCAGATAGCTAGAGGAAAAACACCTGCCTTCATCCTGGAAGTCAAGCACATTCTAAGTGTTTCTATAGCCATTCACATTTTCCCCTCCTTCCTGGAGAGATAGGACCTAGATAGATGGACAAATGTCATCCCACGAGCAATGTGAAACCATTTTTTAGTGGCATCAAGAAGCTTCTAAAGAGAGCCTGGGCTTCAGTCTCCCAAGGTAAAGAGTACAGAAACAAGTTTTTTTCACAATATATAGCATAGAAAGAAAAAAAGATCATTATTTACTGTGTAAAACACTATAACTGATCCGTCAGAGCTGATTCCAAGCTGCATATAACTTAGTAAGGCAGAATATACATCTTAAACAATGGCAATACATGATAGAATAGGAACACTGTAAGATAAGTCAGATAACCCACAGAGGGAGTTTAGAAGTATGCCAGGGGATTCTTTGGAGGTAAGAATCTAAGCTTTAATCCTTTCCAAATACAGCACAGAGCACATGAACAATGGCAGTATCTGATACCATTTCTCCCTCCAGATGCCTTCTATTAAGAGACTGTTTAAAATTCTCTTGCCTGCTTTATTCAAATCTACAAGTATTTTTTCTTCTGTTTTTGCCATTACCCTAACCTAAAATATCTTTTCCCTCATTCTCTGCCTTCCAAAATCTATTCATTCTGCCATATACAGGTGAAATTCCATCTTGTATGTAAATTTGCTGCAACCTGGTAGGAACTAAGTATTGCTGTCTCAGAACCTCTATGCACGTTGCTTACAGCTCTGCCTAGCAGCTGCATTTTTCTTCACATTTGTGCATGTACACATTATCTTTCAAGTCCAAGTGTGACTTCTTTAAGCAGATTCATTTATTTTCCCTGTGCTCTGAACATAAAAACAGTGCTTCAAAGGAGAAAGAACCTGAGTCTTATAGTGTAGTACACCTGTATTCTGATCCCAGCTCTGTCATTTACAACTTGCTAAGCCTAGGCCTTACTTTTCTATGCCTCTATTTCTCCATCTGGACAGGAACCAATAATATCTTCTCCAGGCTGTGATAATGTTTAGACATGAAAAATGTAAGATGTCTAGTAGATTTAATCATTATTAAAGGATAGCAATCCTAACTTTTACTATAATAATTATAAGGAGTTTTGTTGAATAAAAATATAAAATTACCTAGTATTTATACTAACTAGCACATCATGGAAGCTTATAAATACATCTTGACTTCAACTTAAAGAGGATGAAGTCCCTGGTGCTAAAGACCTACCTTGAACTCTTTCTCAATGTTGGCCAGCACTGCCAGCTCATTGCTAAGTTCTAAAGCCGTCATCACTGGATCTTCACTAGACAATGACAGGTAAGCTGGACTTGCCAGGCCTTTATAGGCATTAATCCTAGATCTGGAGTGGCTAAAGGAGTCATGCTTTTGTTTCTGGTTGCATTCGCTGCACTTGCAGAAATAATCATGAGGCCGTTCAATCCGAGCACCCTTCCGCAGGAGAGTGTGCACAATTTCATATTCCTGGCAGTGAGCAGCCAGAATGATTGGAGTCACGTCATGGGAGAACCGTGTCCCATCTTCATCATAGGCATAAAAATCATCTTGCTGCAGTTCAGACTGGCTAGGGCTTGTGGCTAACCTCTTGCCTTCAGCAAAAGCCGGATGACTGAGAATTGCCTCCACAATCCGAACATAACCTTTACTAATAGCTAGAAGCAAAGCATCCCCAACCCGAGAGAGGTTTTCTTTCTTGAGAAGCAGCTCTGTAATTTCCAGGTGCTCATTGGCCACTGCCAATTGCAGGGCATTCTGGCCCATGTAATCTACACAGTTAACATTGAGGGAGACACATTCTTCTAACATCTTCCGCACCACTGGAATGTTGCCATATTCAGCTGCATCTAAAAAGCGTTCCTCCTCGATAGATAGGCTTGTTGAGCGGTCATTAAACATGTATGCTGGTCCTCGATTAGCTAACCTTCTCCCCTTTTCACGAAGAACCGTCTGCCGCCGGTGAGTCAGTCTATTGTCAGTGCCCCGGCTGCAATAAACGAGAAAGATTGTGAACAAATCATATTAAGAGCATTTTAGTGTGCCAAATGACGTGCCAGTCATCTAATGCAATCCTCAATATATTAGATGTTATCTCATCATCTCTAGACTTACTATATTATAAAATGAAGATGCATTTATTTGTTAATGGATTCCAAGAACTTTTTAAAAAACACCAAGCTCTTTACAGATTTTAACATTTCAATCTGGGGTGGAGACTGGAAACTGCCATCATTTTTCCATATCATTCATATAGAGATTAATATGTGTTTCTCAATCACAGGTGGTAAAGTCTTAGGAAATAACTCTTTTACCCATAATCAGTCACCAATGTGAGAGAGTGAGAAACAACCTTTAAAAAGTTGTTTTTAAATAAAAAATATTATCAATTTGTTCAAATCAAATATGAAAAATAATGATTTTCTATTTCTCAGATGATTTTATTTTTTTCTTTCAGAGTTCTGTTTCTGAAACTCTTTTTATTTTAATGGTGAGCATTCCAAAGTTGTTCTTTAATTTTCTCATCTTTTCTCTCCTATTCTAATGATTTACCTTTTTTTTTTTTTGCATGCATTCTGTTGTGGGAGATTTCTGCAACTTTATCTTCTAATATACCTAAAGAAATTTTTCTGCTGTTTTATTTTTAATTTTCAAAAACATCTTCTTTGTCTTTAAATTTTTATTTTTGTAACACTTCTCTGTTACCAAAAGTACAATCCATTTTCTTATCTCTGAGGTCATGGTCAAAACTGTCTAAGCAGGACACATTTCAGAGAAGTTACTCCTAAGTTGCTTTTTTATATTTGTTTACTTTGGTCTCTGTATTTTACATCAGAATTTTCCCACAAATTGCTGCTGATCCTTAATAGACACCTTCCAATGCAATTTCTAAGAGTGCAGTTTTCCCTTAGGAGAGCTAGGCTGAACCTAATGTTGGTTTTGGCAAGAGGTGATCCTGAGTTGGAGGGGAGTTTCTAGAAGAGCATTATTATTTCTGAGTTAACAGGACAGATGAGGCAGAAAAGACACAAGGTTAGTTACATGAGCAGCCACTTGTCACCATCCCTGCTGAAATTCTTAGCCCTCTTTCCTTCTCTGTCACTTTTCTGGCTTCTGATGGCATCTTTAGCCTTCCACTTTCTCTCTTTTGCATTTATTATTTTATATAGTTTCTGCTGCAGAAAAGAGAAAGTTCAAAGGTTAGGGGAAGAAAAAGTGTCAGGTGAACATGGACAGTGCTTTAAAAAAGAAAAAAATATATAAAACTAAGGAAAAAATGAGCCAGGATCAGGGGATTCATAAGAATAGAGTGATGTACTGGGAGTGCAAACTTTCAAGGAAAGTTCTCAAGTAGCTAGAAGACAGAACCAAAGACGTGACAGAAAATAGTTCCAAGTACCAAGAGATCAAGGACCAAGCCTCTCTTTTGTTCATTTTGTCTGTTAAAATTGGAGATAAAATATTCTAACCTATCTCAAATAATTACTTTCAGAGTCAACTGGAGTTATGAATGTGGAAAGTCCTTAAACTCAGATTGTATTGATTTTTATGGCCACAGAAAAATGTATTTTTGAGAGAGATGCCTGGACTTTTCATTACTTATCTGTTTTTGATCAGAAGACCTATGAAAAAGTCAAGAACTGTGATGGAAATTGGTGTAAGTGACCTTTGTCTCTTTAAAGAAATAAAAAATATTATCAGTAACTTTACTTGTATCTCAATTCATTTTTTAAATTCTGGTTTCCAAAGGTTTGTTTGTTCATGTGATACATCTAAATTTACACTGAACTAGAATAAGCTGGAGTTGCGACATCTGTAATTCTAAAATTTTGGAATAATGCTTTTTTATTCTAATTACCATTTATTTGATGGCAGGGGGGCAAATTCTATCTTCACAAGCTACTATTCCTGAGAGCATGTCCTCTTTCCTTCTACACGATTATGGTTTCCATTCTTATTGTGTTCATGCCATAACTACCATCCTCTTAAAGGAACAGCAAAGACATTTCCATAGAGAGGGAAAATTATCTTCAGTCTTAAAACATCTCCTGTTTTGGTCATTGTGCCACAAATATTAATAAAATGGAATAACATAAATTTCATATATATTTTTATTAAAAGAGCTGGATTATCATTGTTTCTTTAACATTCTCTCAATAGAAAATCCAGATACAGAATGTTTACATAAACATTTCTATTGCTTTGGAAAGATTTTTTTTTAAATGCATGCACAATGAAGTCAGTACCTATTGCATGGAGTAGAGAGATAACATGGAGCCGCTTGTATGTTAAGAGAATAATATGCCTTTTCTGCTGCTCTCCTGCTATTTCTTAACTGCAGTGTAGGGAAGCAACTAAAGACTTTTTTGTTTTGTTTTGTTGTTACAAGTGGTGTGAGAAAAACGTCAGTACCATCTCCGGCTTTTAAATGCAAAAGCAAAATATGTAAAACAACTTCCTAAATAACAAACATTTGAAACCTTTCAAGAAAGATAATAAATATTAGTAGACTATATCACCTCTGTGAAAATTGATTTTATATAGCTATATTTTAGAATTATGCATTAATAGACAAACAATCTATAAAAAAAAGAATAACTCAGTCCACAGTACTATAGCAACAAAACAGATATTTCATTTCAGCTAAATAACAATTTTTCCAAGTCAGTTCTTCTCTTTAAAAAAAAATTAAGAAATTTCCTTTATGTATTCAGCTATTTTTAGCATGGTTAAATGTTTAAAAGCCTACATTTTCCTGTTTGAAGTTTTCAATTTGTTTATCACAATATGTAAATACCAGTTCTAGGAGAATGTGTAATTAGGCACTGCCCTGTGACACTCAAATATTGATTAGGTGATGAAAATCAAGCCTTTACCTACCTCATTTCCCTGATTGTTTTTGCAGGAAAAAATAGCGGCTGTTGCCCCAGATAGTGAGGGATGGAATAATCTATCTCTATCGAAAATGCCAGCCACACAAATTAGCTTCTGAGTAGATTGGACTGTGAGCTTGAGTCCAGAGCATGTGGAGTAATTTTCTCTACTTCCTGTTCAAATATGATGCACTTTTATCAAATGGAATTGCTGTTGTTCAAACTAACCTCCACTATTAAGACCCAGCTTAGACGGGAGGGAGATAGGAAGGTGCAAATCTTTAAGGTGAAAATAGAAATAAAATTGGAGAAAAAAATGAAAAAAAAAAGACCTAGCTTAACTTTTAATTTTTGTTTAAAAATCCTTGCAAATATTCTAATTAAAGCATGTTTCTGCTGAGGCAGAAGTATTAAAAATATAAATGGCATATAACTAAAATAACCATTCTAGGAAACATAGAAGACACAAGAATAGATTTTGTGGATTCATCCTAGGAAAGCAGAAATTAAGGAAATCCCCAAATCTTTATTTTATTACATGCACAATTATCCATGGGAAGAATTTGACTTGAATATTTAGAGTTCAACAATTATACAACTAGCAAGTTTGCAGACTACTTTAGCAGGGTGAATGAGAAAAGTACCTTTACTCTAATCTTATAACAGTAACCCTGTTTTTAACCTGTCAACTTACTCTCTTACCATAAATCCCAAGCCTTTCTCTGGGATTGAGAAAGCAGTAGACAATTAAAGTGGTTTTCCTTAGTCCCATGAAAACAAAAAGTATTTTGCTGTATTCACAGAGAATTTACCACTCAGAGTGGCACATGGCAAGCACTTAGTACCTAACTGTCATAAACATGAATGGCTTCTGTGGAAGGAATAAAGTTCACAGTCTTTTCATTCCCTATTAACCTGACCTCAAATCATTACAATGTACAACCCTACACAAAAAAGAAACAAAACATAAAGGTTGAATCATAGTGTGTCCTGGTAGATTATATGTAATATTTTGTATTCAGAAACATAAACAGAAAGCTCAGTAGGGAACACAGAAAGTTGAAAAGCATTATTTTTTTTAATGTCATCCATGGAGATTTTCTTATCCTTAAAAGCAGAATTAATATTCTCCCCACTGCCTTAATTTCTGCTTGTCCTTGACATTGCACATAGAGCATGACCACCCATCTTCACAATACACTACCAAATCCCTTTAACTTCCAGATAGTTTTTCTAGATAGCAAAGTCTTCATTCTGACTTGATTAGGTTCAATTTTTCCCATGAATTCCTCTCATGTCATCACATCCCAACTTTCTGTTTGATCAGTCACACTACATCACAGGCTGCCTCCCTATTCCATGGGCTAAATGATAAGAGCCTGAGCTATTTGCTGCTTTCCGTGGGAGCTAGCAAAAGTGTGACTGAAAAATATCTTGTGCATGTTACAAATTTTGGTTGTTTGTTTTGATCATCAATTAACATCTTGTTTGTATAAAACAAAAGCTAAACTGTGAGAGAATGAGAACCTGAGTAAATAATGGCACAGTTATAGAAACTTGGCTTTTTATAAAACAACTATGTCTGAAATGTCATACTTCCTTTTTAGCCTCCAATTTGTGTTTTAATTTATTTCATATGTCATGTCTTTCTTCTTTAAAATACTCCTCAGTAGAGTTATGGGCACAGGCATTTATTTTGATCTATTTTGATGGAGTACTCTTGGGAATATTAAAAAGTTTATGTGTAATACAAGCAAAATGTATTGCAATTATCTCATCAAAGGAAGAAGTTTAAACCTTTGCTTCTTTTATCAACAACTGTCATAGTCCTGTGTATTTTGCAAGAATATTTTCCTACTCCACAAATAACCTCTGTATGAGACAGACTCTGGGCAGGAAAAAAGAGATCACACATAAATTAGATTATGTGGCATTTAATGAAGGAAAAGAGTGTGTGTGGGCAGGAACTGGGGAAATCCAACATGGTGCCCATGTCTAGGATAATATAGGTTTAGGCCTGAAGGGACATAAGGAAGGAGCAGTTATCAAAAGTTAAGCAAGGTCACTGTAAGCAAGGGCTACTTGACAGAGGCTCTGGCCTTTGACAGAGGATAACAGACCACCCTCAAGGAGAAAGCTAGGGCTACTGATCTCACTCTCCTACCTCTTGATATCTCATAGGTGCCTCCTAAGGGCTAAATCCAGCTCAAAGTCTGGGGACAAATGAACACATTGATGCCATCCACAGAGGTGTACAGTGACGCTGTCCCTACCAGGCAGAGGACAGTGTGCAAAAAGTGTGGAGAGAGGAGCAGGAAGGCCAAGCTCACACCACACAGCACAGCTGTGCAAGTGAATTTGACTTTGCCATAAAAACTCCTTCAGAAATCACTGATGGAAACACTTGCACAAAGAAAATGGTAAGTGCATTTGTATTATGAGTCACTGATGTCTCATCAGTTCTCACCTTTCTGAGCTTATTTTTTTCCCCTTTTATAAGCTATCTGTCAGAAAAGACACCCACATTCAAGTTCAGGCAGTCCATTATCTTAAAAATGAGCCTGTGAGTAAGATACATCCATTGGAATTTTAAGTTGATGCTCATGTGAAGTTCATGAACAACAACTCAGATTTTTCAGGTGAGAAGAAGGCTAATCTAATTTTGGTTGTTTGTTTTGATCTTTAATTGACATCTTGTTTGTATAAAACATATACATTTGAAAAGGTTGTGAAGAGACTAATCTAAAGTTGTTGATTCCCACAGATAACAATGCTGCGTAAGAATAGACATCACTAATAGGGCTGGAATATGCTATCAATCTCCAGGAGGGCTAGATCCAAACAGTCTATATGAGCCTGCCACTTGTAACAGAGCACAGGCAGAGAAAGAGAAGGCTGGACCAAGCAATGCATGGTTTTTATTTATTGTTACAAAATTGCAGAATGCCTTTCATTGCAATGGGGTATGATTTTATCATACTTACCAAACTCACCCATTTCTCAATCCATGCATTCAACAGTTCAAATGTTCACTATTATCTTTATCAACATGTTTCAGGTACTGTGCTAGGCACACAGGGAAAGCAAGGCATGACAGGGAATGGTAGTAAATAGTGAATGTTATCAAAGGGAAATTAATGCTATATAAATTAATAGCAAGCAGATTTCAACCCAGTCTGGAGACAAGGAAAGCATTCAGAGAAAATGTCACTTTGTCTAAGGATGCGGGAGGGTTTGCGAAGAGACAAGATGAAAAGTAGACCTCCAGGCACAGAAAACCATGCTTGCATAAGTCAGTAGTCCCTTATACTGGAATGTGCAAGAGTTGCCCCTTCCCCAGGAGAATTTCTGGTTCCTGGCTCAGTTTAACTGAAGGCCTGAGACTCAGATTGATGTTCATAGTTGAACATTCAGAACTTTTACTTTAGGGTAGAAAAATGAAGATTGAAGTAATTTCCTAAGAGATCGGGATTTCAACTTAGGAGATCTGTGTTTCAGAACTCAGTTACTGGGTTACCAGCCTAACGGTTTTGTTTTGTTTTGTTTTCTGAGGCATTTGGGGCTTCTAGAATTCAAAGTCCTGAGTTCAGAATACTTAAGGAGAATTTTAAGGGAACTGAGAACTGAGTCCTTAGAGATCTGGACTTGAGGCAATTTTGGGGAAACCTCTCAAAATATTTGGAAGAACACAGCTTTGAAGAAAGACAGACCATGTTAGGAATCCTGATCTTGGAGTTTACTATCTGTGTTTTCTCTCTGAGTCTCAGATTTCTTAGTGGTAAAACTGGGAGGAGGGTGTTAAACCAACTTTTTAGATTAACTATAATTGGTGATTTGTGGAATTCAGCTTAAGATAATTCTATGCCTCATCTATTATCAATTTCAAATCCTCCTTAATCAAGACCTGCAATACCCTGACAGCAGGCAAATGATATGAACAGACATTCCTCAAAGAAAACATACCAAATGGCCAGAAGGTTTAGAAAAAAAATTTCAACATCACTAACATCAGAGAAATTCAAATCAAAATCACAATGAGATATCACCTCACCCCAGTTAGAATGGTAATTATCAAAAAGATAAATGAGGGCTGGGATTATGGCTCAGTGGTAGAGCGCTTGCCTAGCACTTGCGAGGCCCTGGGTTTGATCCTCAGCACCAGGTAAAAATAAATAAAATAAAGGTATTGTGTCCAACCACAACTAAAAAATATTTTTTAAAAAAGATAAATGATAAAAGTACTGGTGAGGATGCAGATAAAGGAGAACCCTTACACTGTGGTGGGAATGTAAGTTAGTACAGCTATTATAGAGAACAGCATGGAAAATCTCCAAAAGTTAAAAATACAACTACTATATGGTCCAGAAATCTCGCTCCTGGATTTATGTCCAAATGAAATAAGGTCAGTATGTGAGAGAGACTTCTGTATGTCCATATTGATTGCAGCATTATTCATAATAGCCAAAAAATGGAATTAACCTAAGTATCCAATAAGTGATAAATGTATAAAAATATTAGTGCACATAGGCAACAGAATACTACTGAGCCTTAAAGGAATGGACCCTTGTAATTTGTAGCAACATGGATGATGCTGGAAGATATGGTGTTAAGTGAAATAAGCCAGGCATGAAAGACAAATACCTCATATTTTCACTCATGTGGAAACTAAAAAGTCGATCCCTTAAGTGGAGAGGAGAACAGTTGTTACTGGAGTCCGGGAAGGTAGCAAGAAGGGCGTATAGGGAGAGTTTAGTTAATGGTACAATGTTAAAGTTAGAAAGGGGGAATATGTTCCATTGCTCTAACAATAACTCATTGTATATTTTAAAATAGCTACAAGAGAGAATTCTCCTCACAAAAAAATGATAAATGTTTGATAAATGTGGTAGATATGCTAATTGCCCTGATCTGATCACTATACATTGTATATTTGTATTGCAAAATCATACTCTACCCAACAAATACATAAAATTATTTTATATCAATTAAAAATAAAATAAGTACCTTAAGAAAAAACAATCTGTGATGTCAACATGGCCAAAAGGGCATTTTCATTGCCCAGTATTTATTTTTTAATCTTCAGCATGCTCTGTGTTTGAGCGTTACTGATATGTTCTTAAAATATGTTCTAATCTTTGTCTTCATTCTTGATTATATATTTCCCTTTCTCTTCTTATATACATGTGCCCTTAAAACACGAACTCATTTTTGGAGTTCAGGGCCAAGCATAAGATCAAGAACAAAATGTTTTATAAATCTACAAATAAATAAATAAGCAATAGAAAGAAGAAAGAATTAAAAAACTGAATTGGTACCACTCTGCTTTGTTACATTTTTAGAAGTTTCTCAAACTCTTTTATTCTGTATCAAGAAACTTTTAAAAATTCATAATAGAGTTAGAATTCCATTTATTATATGAATAAACAAATGCATAACAACTATACCATACAAATAACCTCTAACACCAGAGAGTTAAATTTTAAAATGAAGTGCATCAATCAATGAAGTGTGACTCTTCCTAATGGTTCTGCATCATTCATGAGGCTAAGGGGAAGGGAAGTGGACTCCTCTATAGATGTTATCATGTTTGCCTCATTTCTCACAAAATGACAATTCATTTAGGATTTCTTTTACCAAAAGGATGTAATCTAATTAATAATATATCACAGATCTGTGGAATAGAATAATTGCATACATTATATAAAAATGGTCACAAGATTAAATATATCAATTTTTATTTACTCACTTTATACAGCTAAGAATCCATAATCCTCTGTTAAAATGAGTTGGTGACTTTGAGACATAGGGCAAAGTTTTAGAAAGCATCCTAGTAAATACTGCCCAAGGACTTTTAAAAGCAATGTATTTTCTACAATTTTATCCTCATACTATTCCTAGCATCATAATGTCAGACATTTTTATGTGGCACTTTTAAGTTCTCATTTTATGCTCAGATTTTCATCAAACGTCCCAGATTTACAGTGATTAAAAGCACAGACGCTAGAGTAACCAGACATGGACTAGTTCTGGCTTGGCCATTTGTTAACTGTCTGGCTTCCTGCAAAATGAGAATTATAATGTTCCTTATCACAGGATTGGTGGAAGGGTTTCAATGTTGTGCATGTTTTTTCCTCAATTTGGAAATTTCCACTTATAACTCTATTACCATACTAAGTTGATAGATACAACAAATTCATAGGAATAATAAATGCTAAAACAAGATTGTAAATTTAGGTTTTCAGACATCTTTTTTTTAATCTTATGTTTATTAGTGTGAAACATACATGCTGTAGAGAACTACAACTTTAAAACTAATAAGAAGATCATCTCTATTTCCCTATCTTTCCCCACCTAAGAATTATATCACTGATAACTTTAAGAACCACTGTGTGTCTATTTGAGAACCACTCTCTTCCTTGAACCCCAATAAGAAACCACTGCCTGGCCTTTATGTTAAACATTCTCTTTTTCAATATAGATATATAAAGATATATCTTTTCCACCTTTGTACATCCTAATTAATATAGATTAGGTTGGAAAAAAGAAGTACTTGGCACAAAGACAGCAGAATGAGGAGGCAAATATTGCCATACCCTCTTGGAAGAAAGCTCCTGAAACAGGGTAAGCAGAACAGAGTCAGTGGTTCATTGCTCCTGAGAGCTTTAAAAGACCTGGTGCATCAGTTAGGAGCACTGTTGACTAGTGAGTCTTGGGGAACATAAGCTTCAGCAAAAATGCAGCATCTGGCTAGGCATCTGGCCCCACATCTGCTGCCTTCTACTCTGCCCCAAAAGGGGAAGACAAAGCACATCCCCTCAGAGTGGGTAAACCTTTTTTGGACAATTCTACATTGCCTTTAGTAGTAAGGCTGTTAATCGTATTTGTTGTTGTTGTTTGATCTCCTCTTCAATTGGTGTTTTATACCAATTTTACCAAAACAAAACTCTGAAGTACTTTGAAGACTACACAGTGATCAGCCAGTGGTAGGAAAGCAACAAATTCTGTTGAGCCAAGTATGGAATATAATTTTTTCCATTTACAACTATATTCAACTTTCAGGGATGCAGCCAATGTGCTTCTATTTAAAATGGGATTTTCAAGGTGACTCAAGCTGTAGAAGTTATATAATTTCCCTAAAGTGAGGAAAACACAAACTTAGTCAAATCAGTGAAACCACTCTTTTGGTACAAACAAAGCAAACCTAGGTGACTAACACCTGACTACTTTGGTAACAAATGCACAAAAACCTTTGTCCCAATTTTCCATAGAGAAGTTATTCTTATCTTCCTCTCTTTTATGGTAAAAATGAACTTCTCCAGCCCCTGCAAATATAACTCAAACCCCTTTTTATTAGCTGCAATATGTTGCTATATTGGAAAATTTTAAATATGCCCAAGGTTCATATTTCCTCTATGCTTCTACACTGAGATTCTTTATTAAGGCCATTAATCAATGAGGGAATCATACTTAAATTTTTACATATATGGGATACATTTCTACAGCACTTCCACTATACCTACCAAAGTAATAATGGTAGAACCACAACCTGGAAGTGCAGAAAGACATTTAGAAATTATCTCTTTCAACTTCAATGCTTTTCAAGTGTCTGCCTTAAGTTTTCCTAGAAAGAAAATGTGTAAAAATTATTTTAATTATATAGTTACTTTCTACATGAGGAAACCAGGGCCCAAAGTAATTTGCCCAATGTTAAATAGTTGCTTATAATTCTAAACTACTGACTCATTTTCATTACAAAATGTGATTACCCCAAAATAAATGTTATTTAAAGGATATTAGTTTCTGGTCTTATGAAGAGGGATTTTCTTATGATGAAGATCAAATTTAAGAAACAACATATGTTCCCCAAATAGTCTCAAAGCTGTTGTTAAATTTATTCTCATTTAGATTATAGCCAGATAAAAGCATAATTGGCCTAGGCCAAAAGGTTGTTTGGGTCAATATTCCTCAGCCCTAGCTGAAGCCCAGAGTAATTACATAAATCGTGAGTGTTTCTGCTCACGGGGAGCTGTGGTGGCACCTAGCCAATTGGATCAGACAGACATTTACCACCAGAAAACACCATTTATACTCTTTGGTCTTCTGTTTCCTTGCTTTTAAGCAGTCTCTGAGGTCCCTCTAGTCAATATAATATTTGATTCTGTCTCTTATTTTTAAATAAGTGGAATATTTCCCTGCATTTTCAACAGTTTGGAGGACAGAGACTATACTGAGTATTAAGGAATTAGGGAAAACATATTACAAATTATGTTTTCTCCAAAATCTGCTTCTCCAACCTTGCTCCTCGCATGAGTTAATAGCATTTCAATTTACTAGTTACTTGGGGGAAAAAATCCTGATGGTGTTCTTGACTCGTTTCTTTTTTTCATACTCCAAAACTATTTAATCAGAAACTCCTATCTGTGCTTCACTTGCAGTATTGTTTGTGATGCTAAGGATTGAACCCAGAGCCTTGTATGTGCCAGTCAATGCTCTGCCACTAAGCTGCATCCCCAGCCCCTACTTGTACTTGAAATCCTGAACTATACTCACAAATTATCCACAACCTGAACGACTCCTGCTACCACCCTTATTTAGCTCATATCATCTGGGCATTTGACCTATCAGGCTTAGCACAGTCTGACTCTGCACACTGGTTCTCTTAACCCCCATCCTACTACTCAGGCCCTTGGCTACAGCCATGCTGACCTTCTTACTTGTCCTTTTTATTCCAAGCATATGTGAGATTTTGCATTTCCTCTACCCTCTGCCTGAAAGATCTTCCCTGACGTTTGAGTACATACCCTACCCCAGTAATGCATTCTCAGTGCACAGGACAGAGCCTATACCTAGTAGGTTCTCAGTAAACCTCTGCTGAATAAAGGAAAACATGTACAGATATAATCTGGGTGTACTGCCTAAAAGGACATGCTAGGTATAAATTCAGTATCAGCATTATATAGAGCTCTCTACAAATATATATAATTTATACATCTCTATCAAACTGATTAAAAACAAAAAGATAGGAAATACAAATTACCAATACCAAAAATGAAGGTGGTAATATCATTACAGAGTATACAGATGTTGAAAGAGTAACAAAATACTACAGACTAACTTGTATTTAAGAGTTTACCTTAGACATGAAACCAAAAGCATGCTCCATGACCATAAACAAACAAACAAACAAACAATCACTAAACTGAACATCATCAAAATGAAGAACTCTCACTCTTAGAACTCTCAGAACACAAAAATAAGAAGCGTTATAAAAAGGGCAAAATAGAACACAATAAAACAAAGAATTCAATTAAAAGTGAACAGAAATTTAGCAGATATTTCATCATAGAATATAGGGATAAAAAAAGCACTGGGAAATGGTGCTCAACATCACTGGCCATTAAAGAAATACAAACCATAACCTCTAAGATACTAACTACATATCTAAAACTAAAAAGAATGATCATACCATGTTTTGGTGAGGACTAGGACAATTGGTACTTTTTGCCAGTCTTCTTTCTGCCTCCAACAAGATTCCTAGTTCAATGGCACCCTCTTCTGTCAGTATTGTAAAGTTCAGGAAGTTTAGTGGCTTGTTTCCTTGACCAGTCAAGTTTCCTGTCCTCCAATATTTTGATTCTCTGTTTTATTAACCAGAGTTCTCCAAAGGAACAGATTTACTCTAATAAAGTGGCTTATGCAGTTTTGGAGGCTAAGAAGTTCCCAATTCTGCCACCTGCAAGCAAAAGACTCAGAAAAATGAGTGTGAAAGCCTGAGAACCAGGAGAGCTGCTGGTGCAAGTTCCAGTACAAGGGTAGATGATGGCTCAGCTCATGCAGCTAGGCACAGAGTGAAGATCAGTGTGTAACTTGTTCTACCTTCAGGGGGTGGAGTGAGGCCCACTCATAATAATCTGTTCCACTCAATCCACCATTTCAAATGCTCAACTCCAGAAACACCCTCACAGACACTCAGAAATAATACACTGATCCAAGTACTGGGGACTCTTAGGGTCCAATGAATCTGGCACATAAAATTGACCACCACCTCTACTGTTGCCCAAGACCCAGATTTTCTCCTGTGGGATTTTCTCTTCCACTACTCAAGATCCAAAAGGCACTTTCATTTCATTTTGCTTTCTGCCACAGAAGTCACACATTTTGAAGAATGCTCTTTTAAACTATGCATGTGTTCCACTCACTTCCCTATAGCTAATGCGCTAATCTATCAAGGCACCTTTTAAAAATATTTTTCAGACTGAGGGTAAACAAATAGTCTTTCTAGAAGTGGTTTTAAGATCAATCTGCAGCTATTCACTAGCTTTCTTCTCTCTTCCCTATAATTTTTCTTGGTCTGTCTTTGCTTGCCCCTCAGCACACCAGGGTGGAGGAGGGGAGGCAGGAGAATGGATGATCCTGCAGGAGTTTTTTGTTTGTTTGTTTTCACATTATGGTTATTTTAAAGTTTGACCTTTTTTTTTTTTTTTGAGAGAGAGAGAGGGGGAATTTTTTAATATTTATTTTTTAGTTTTCGGTGGACACAACATCTTTATTTTTATTTTTTATGTGGTGCTGAGGATCGAACCCAGTGCCCTGCGCATGCCAGGCAAGCCTGCTACCGCTTAAGCCACATCCCCAGCCCCTTGACCATTGGTTATCTCAAGTGCTGCCCAGGGAATGGCTCCTATACAGGTGTGTTTGTCTTGTTTGTTCCATGTTTTTTTCTAAGAGATACTGGAAAATGGAGCTTATCAAGTTGCCCTTGTTTTCAGCTACCTAGAATTTTTTTCAGCTACCTATTCTTTTGTCTTTCTTGTGAAAAATTTGAAATCAATAGTAGCAAAAATATAACATGGATTCCACTAAACTCTGGACACTAACTGTGATGAAAATAATTTCAATCTTTAGTAGACAGTAAGAAAAAAATTCTATATTTTCCGGCAGGTTAGATAGGAGTTCACTTTTACAGATATTTTTTATTGGCTGAAATTGAATAGAACAAATTGAAAAACAATAAACCATTTCAGTGGCTTTATATTGGAGAAAATGTATCCAGTCTCTACTCAAATAGTCTGCTCTACTCACAGCAGTCATTAAAGGCATGTATATGTGGAAAATAAAGTTTTTAAAAGTTTTTCTATTATTGCATAAAATGATTAAGAATGGATATGATTTCATGTGAAATTCTCTCTCTCCCTGATAATGTTTGAGTAAAATATATTTTCCTGTTACTCCTCTCTCCCCCATTTCCTTCTACAGTTTAAAATTATTATGGCTGTTAACCTGAGAAGCATCTCTCTGAGAGGAAAAGGCTTTGTCCTTGCTAAAGTCAATATAGGCTAACTCAGACAGGCACCTACCTGTGTCCAAGTGGTTAGTAATTATTGCTCCAATCTAAAAGTAGCCTCTTATTCACACTACTTTCTATCTCCACCATAGTCTTCCTTTTACAAATTTAGGATTGTAGTCCATCATGACCACTCAAGTGGGTTTACTGACATATGGAGAGACAGGGCCTTAACCTTCTTCAGGCCTTTTTATTTCTTAAATTTAAGTGTATCTAAGTAGAATTGTATGTTATTGCAATAAACTTACCATTAAATGTATTTCTACCATTCTGAAAAACCTTTTTGATTCCAGGATTGGAGCTTTCATTTCAATATTCCCCATCACTTGAAACAGTGAGCAGCAGGTGTTATAATATGTATGTATGCAGAGTTATACATACCAACTTTATCTATAAAATGTAGACAGCAAAATCTGATGCAGTAGTTACCTATGGGTGGTATAACTATAGGTGGTTGTATTTTTCACTTATCTTTAGTCATTATTTCATGAAATCCCTACAGCATGCCCATAATACTTTTTAAATAATATATTTTCCTTGACAGAAAATGATACACAGTTTCATTTCCTTTTTAATTATTTTTCAATTTCCATAACTTAGAAATACATATGCAACTATTAAGTTTCATTGGCTCACTTAAAATAGCCACTGCTTTAAGCAGAAATCTTAGAGGAGTTGTTAAAGAGATGAAAATGTTTAAAAGTCTATTGCCAATTATGTTAGCCACTGATTTTAACGTAACCATGGGAGAAACAATTAAACAAAATGAAGTTAAATGTCTCAAAGTAATATAGTTTGGGACAAGCATATAACAGTCATTAGCATGTTTCTTGTCTTGGAAAGGCAGTGCCATCGTGCATTTTGGCTTACGAGTTAGATAAAATTTGGCCTGAATCTTAGCTTTGTAACATATTAAGTGTATGATCTTGAGCAAGTAATTTAGCCCACGGAGAAGATGTTTGGTCTTGAATTTTTCAAGATTTGGTGATGGAATGAATGGAAAGTAAAAGGTAAAGGGGAAAAACTAGCTTGAGCCATTTCTGACTGTGCTGAGACCTCAAGAATAAGCATGAATTCTCCAAGTAAAGGCTCTAGAAGGGGGAAATATTCCAGAGAGAGGTAATCCATGAACAAAAAGCAGAAAGAAAGTGAGAACATAACATACTCTTAGAACTTAAGGTAGTTTAGGATGCCTTGAGAGTTCAGTGCAACAGGGTAGCTAGAGAGGAAGATGGGAGGAAAATGGGCCCACCATGAAGGGACTTTTGGGTTATAATACAATATTTGGACTTTATTCTGGAGGTGACCTGTAGAAATTGGAAGCTTCTAAGTCAGATCTGGATTTGAAAGGAGCAAGGAGTAGAAAGTAGGACAACCAGTAAGGAGAGTATGGCTAAAAGCCACTGTGACACATGTGACCTAAAGTACATAGGGAACTAAAGCAGCAGTCAGGGCTGAGAGAACACACCAGGACAGCCTTCCCTCACCCTCAGGGTGGGGGCAGCTGCTTCTTTTGGGGGCCCCACAGTCCTTTGTTCTTCCTGCCCTAGCTGCATTGTGCTTGTCCCAATACCCTTCACTACACAGGGGAATGAATCCCAGCAGGAGGAGAACTGACAAAACCTGGGTCTGGTTTCCAGTTCCTCCCACCATTTCTGACACGTGGAGAGTGCTCAATAAATGTGCATTGGTGAAGTGCAAATGTGAGTCTCTCAGTCCCCCTCTGTGCCTCTCCTTCTAACAATGGCCATTCATAGGGATAATGTAGACACTCTAACTAATGAAATTATATCCTCCAATGTAGAGAAGACTGCCATTATTCTAAAAAGAAAAAGAAAAAAACTTGCAGTGTTAATTTCCATGTGAAATTGTATCAAACACTGAACATTAACTTAAAAATGGCACATCTTTTGCCCTTAGATACTCACGTATATTTTTGAACTTTTTGTTTTTGCAATTTTTATTGGTTCTTTTTCATTATATTGGAAAACAGAATTTGTTTTGACATAATTATAAAAGCAGGGAATATAATTTGTTCTAATTCAGTCCCAAATACTTCCTCTTCCCCTCTGATCCTCCCTCCCCCTGTTCCTTTCCCTCTGGTCTACTACTGATCTTTTTGATAGTTACTTATAGTTTCTTTTTCTTTTTGTTAGTGTCTTGTAGATGTACATGATGAGGAGATTCACTGTGGTATATTCATATGTGTACATAGGAAAGTTAGGTCAGATTCATTGCACTGGCTTTTCCTATTCCATCTCTCTTCTACTCCCTTCATACCCCTTTGTCTACTCCATGGATCTTTCTTTCATTCTCCCTCCCCCTACACCTTATTTTGGATTAACTTCTGCATATCTGAGAAAACATTACAACTCTGACTTTTGGAGACTGGCTTATTTCACTTAGCATGATTGTCTCCAGTTCCATGCATTTACTGGCTAATGCCATAAAATAGTTTCTGTGTATTTTAGTTTTCCTCCTTCATTTTAAGTCAAAATAAATGGTATAGTTTTCTACTGAGTGGACTTTTCAGGTGTGTTATTCCCAAATTATTTCTTTATATATGTATATGTATACATAATTTCCAGCATTTTCTGAATAAAATGATTTAATTAAGTAAACTAAGCTTCCAAATTATGGGGAGTGCATTTTTAAAAATATAACTGATTAGGTCATATTTTTAAAGAATTTTTCTATTTACTATATACATAAATATTGAATGGATGAAAAAGTCTATCAATTAAAAAATTGTGTAGGTAACAAGCTGTGCAGTATTTTATAAAGCATAATTAATACTGACATACTACATTGTTGGCAATATAAGAATAATTTTAATTACATTCTTTCGGGAGTAAAAATAATTTCTTCTTTGTGTTTTTTGTTTTATTACAACATATTTGTTTACCCCCTGGAATTTATACTTCCCCTGAAAATGCTAAATGGGTTTTCTCAGATGTGCAAAGCTCTGTTGAATTACTGCCTCTAAGTCTTGTTTAAATGTTTTCACAATTACTCTCAACTCTAAAAGACATCACTTGAAGATGCTACATTGAATTATAATAGAAGCCTCTAGGACAATTTTAAAAATGTATGAAGCAAAGTTTTTTTGCTTGATTATTTCATATCATAATGATTTGACTGGGCAAGCAAGTTTCTTATGCAATACTGAGGGGAAACAAGGATTTCAAATTTTATATTTTTGATGATAGTCCCAATGCTACATACAGTTAGTTATATATCACTTAACAATAAGGATGCAGTCTAAGAAATGTGTTATTAAGTGAATTTGTCATTATGTGAATATCATACAGTATACTTAAACAAGCCTAGATGATATAATCAATCACTCAACTTGGCTTTTTGATACAATTAGGAGACACAGTAAACATGAGATGTATGAGGTGGCTGCCTGTACAACATGGCATCCTGTTTTATAGTAAACCTCTTTTATTTTATTTTTTTTGATTGACACATAATATCTGCACATTTTTTGAGCTACAACATGATATATACATATATTTGGTATTTGGTACTGAGGATTGAACTCAGGTGGGCTTAACCACTGAGTCACATTCCCAGCCCTTTTGTAATTTTTTAAATTTTAACACAGGATCTTGCTTAGGTCCTCGCTAAGTTGCTGAGGCTGGCTTTGTACTTGTAATACTTTTGCCTCAGTCTCTCGAGTCATTGGGGTTACCCATGTTTACCACTGTGCTCAGCTGATACTTTGATTCATGTATACATTGGCTAATGATCAATTCAGGGCAATTAGTATATATGCATCACTAAATTTTTATTACTTCTTTTCAGTACATACATTAAAATTCCTCTCTTCTATTTTAAGATATACAATTCATTATTATTTTCTATATTTATTCTACTCTGCCACAGAATGCACTTATTCTTCATAATTACAACATTGTAAACTTTTTTATATAAGTAGAAGAAATACAATCTAAAAGAACAATAAAAGGCATAGTAAGGTAATCAAATCAGTAAAAGTCATTTATTAATATCAAGTATTAAGTACTCTACAGAATCCTGTGTGTTGTACATCTACAAGACTGGTGGTACACTAGGCTTGTTCACCCAGCATCATCACAAATATGTGTGTGACTCATTGGGCTGTGATGTTACCATGGCTACCACATCAGTAGGGGCTCAATTCTAATCTCCTAGCACTACGTGGTATCACATATATGCAATCCATCCTAAACCCAAATGCCTGGATTAGGCTACTAGAAGAGTAGACACACTTGTGAAGTGGTATTTATATGACAGTGTTCTTCTCACATTTTGTAGCCTTTATAAGACAATGGTGCACAATTTGAAATTTCCAAATTATCAACTTTATGAAATTATTTATTTTCAAAAAAGCATTTTATGATGAAATAACTAAATAGTTGCTTTTTTTAAATTTTTGTCTTATTTTGCTTTTTAGTTTTGTTCAAATTCTTGATACCATAAAGCTTTTCCAGAGTATGACAGAGTACAAAATATTTTTACCTGCCTGTCTTTATACACACACACACACACACACATACATACATACATACATACATAGATATCCATATCTCTAGCCAGATTTATATCTATCCACATGAACAGATAAAAGATTAGTAGAGGTCTTTAGATATTGACATGGAAAGATGTCTACTATATGTTATCTACAAAAAACAAAGTAGGATAATGATGTCCACCTCATTCCACCATCTTTCCTACCACCATGTTCCCTCCTGTCCCCTCCCTTCCTTTTGCCCTATCTAAAGTTCCTCCATTCCTCCCATGTTCCATCCCCCACCTCCAAAATGGATCAGCATCCACATATCAGAGAAAACATTTGGCTTTTGAATTTTTGAGAATTGGCTTACATTGCTTAGCATGATATTCTCCAACTCCATCCATTTACTGGGAAACGCCATGATTTTATTCTCTTTTAATGCTGAGTAATATTTCATTGTGTATGTGTACCACAGTCTCTTTATCCATTCATCTAATGAAAGGCATCTAGTTTGCTGTAACAATGTAGCTATTGTGAATTGTGCTGCTATAAACATTGATGTGGCTGTGTCCCTGTAGTATGCTGTTTTTAAGTGCTTTGGGTATAAACCAAGGAATGGGATAGCTGGGTCAAATGGTGGTTCCATCATTACCCTAAGTACACATATGAAGACATGAATGGTGTGACTCTACTTTGTATACAACCAGAGACATGAAAAATTGGGCTGTATACATGTACTATGAATTTAAATGAATTCTGCTGCCACGTATAACAAATTAGAAGAAGTAAATAAATTTAAAAAAAGAAAAAAAACCAAAATTTGCTTACTAAATCTTGGTACAAGCAAACTAATTACATTATGAATGAATAAGTTTACATTCGTGTGTAATAAGAGAATTGTGGCATTTTAGTAAATTTATGAAATGTTTATTAATAAATTTTTTAATTGCAAAAAAGTAGGTCACAAGTAATAAATGCAATATGAACTTATTATGAAATATTTTGGCTTACAGTTACCTTTAAAATGTGGATATTTTTATAGAGCATTGTTGGCCTCTATAATCTCACATTGAGTATTTAATCTCACATTAAATGCTCAATAAATTCTATTATTGTCATTTTATTTTTGTTATTATTGCTAACTTATGTGTAGTTTTCTTTGTCTTATCATAGAAAGTTATGTGAATGGAGGACCATTGCCTTTGCCATGTGGTGCTTTCTTGCCTTGTACATAGTAGAAAGATATGAAAACACTTAGAAATGTAAAGTGATAAGTAATGTGTAAATAAAAATTCTTTGAGCCAAACAGAGTTTGATAGACTGAAATCTCTTAAATGTTTTCTGGAAGGCTAAATTGACTTAACAGTACATACAAAGGGCTAATTTATTTTAAAAAAATATTACAGGTCACTTGTCATCTGCATTCATGAAAACACTTAAGGATTCTCCCCAAGCAATATATTCTAGAAAATTCCCACTAATGAGTGCATAGTCACATTAGCAAGCAGGAGTACTATAATAGAGAGGCACCATTTTCCTTCTTTTGATAGCTAATGGGCTGAATTTCAACTGAAAGTAAGGAATAAGAAGTACGTTTTCTAAGGAACTCTCATGTACTTTAAATACCAGACTTGATCAAAAGGTTAGAAAAGCTTCAAACTTCACTAAAAGCTTAGAAAGATCAGAAAGGATTAAGGGAGTTCACCACCTGATACATGTGATTGAGGATGGGAGAAGGATAATGCAAATACAGTTTATTAACTAGGAAGAATGGACATCCAGGATACATATCCGGGCAGCATCCTGGTGAGGAAAGCCCTTCATTCAGAGTACTCCCCCAAGGAAATTGTAGATGCTGCTATTTCATTAAAGAAAGTAAATACCTTGATAAAAGCATTAGTTTTCCCTGAGTAGTCTTTTGTCCTCTAATGAGACCCTCTGACATACATGGTGTTTTAAATTGTTTGTCTTAATGTACAATCATCTGATGTCAAAGTAAACGAATGCTAAATCTTGGGCAGAATAGATTGCTTTATAGAATTATATATTCTAAGATTCAGGAGGAATGTTAGAAAACATGTATTTACTTATGAAATACTTAGATATTGCTTACCACATACATGCCAGGTGCAATTCTAAACATTGTTTTCTAAATAATTAGGTGCTACTCAACAAAATGGCCAAATAAGAAGTCCCTGCACATATCTTCCCCCAAGAACAAGAATTTGGCAACTGTCCACAGATAGAAGTGCTACTATGGGAACTTTGGAATCCAAAGAGAAGGTTGCAAAACTCTGGTGGAGCCCAGGCAAAAAAAGTGCTGTATTGAAAGGGCAGATCCACACCTAGCTGTCAGGTTTGCTGACTTTGGTGCAGAGTACAGACCAGAAATGGCCTCAGTCTGCTATGGACTTGGCTGCAACCTTATTTGAGCCTGTTCTTGCCTCTGAACCATCCACCATGGGACCCTGAAGCTATCATGATCATCCATGCCTTGTTTGAAAGGTCTACCAATCTCAGTCCTAGAAGTGAACCCCATCAGTGGTCCTATAAGTCAACTTCACCCCCTCTCAGCTAAGGTTCTTTCCACCCTGTGAAGCAGGCTTACTGACCTCAGGCCCACAGCAGCCCTGTGACTTGACTCCAGCCCCAATCAACTGTGGTCTGAGACAACTTCTGCCCTCCCAGGGATCTACTTGGAGTCACACCTTGGGAGGCTGGTTTGCCAATATGGGTCTCACAGCAGACTCAGAAATGGCCCTGGAATTTGTCTCTAGTACCACTTAGCTAGAATTTAGAAGCAATCCTGCCCATCCCAGGAAACCAGCAGGAGACACCCATCTGTGTTCCCAGAGACAGATCCATAGATCTCAGTCTTGGCTATTGTCCCTGAAGTAGCCCTGTGCCCTGGTTTCAGCTTTTCCCCACTAACCCCAGCTAGACCTACCTACCAACATAGCAGTATGCTTTCTAGGGACCAAGAAGGGACCACAACTGTGTGTACACCTGGTAACAGGCATGTCATCTTAAAATGCTAAAGCAGACCCTTATCCCAGCACTGGCTCTACTGATCAAGGTCCTGACAGCACTGCAATCTTCCCAGGTCCTAGACAGGATATATGCCCACTCAAGCATATGGTGAAAGGTCTGTCAACTATATAGTCCACTGCAGACCCAGCAGCAATCACCTAACCACCTAAAGCCATGCTCAACTGCAATACCAGAGGCAACCCCATCAGCCTGGGAACCCAAGAGAAGAGCATCCTTACCTGCCAAATCAGTCTGTAAAAACTAGAAGAGGTGCTTACTCCTTCAATTATACCTCAATAGTGCTGGGAAGTGGATAACTCAATCCTCATAAAAACCTTATGAAGTACATACTATTAGTATTTCTATTTTACAGATGGGAAAACTGAGGAAGGAGAATATAAATAACTTGCTTTGATAGCACAGATCCTAAATGGAAAACCATGGATTTGACCACAGGAAGTTGGCCGCAGAGTCTATACCTTTAACCTTTTTAATAACTTGCTTTTATCTTGGTAGACACCCAGTGTTACTTTTTCTAGGTATGAAAGGTTCTGTCCATGTGTATGAACAACATGCATACCACCTATTTTGCTTTAGTCAGCTTTTTATCACAGTGACCAAAAGACCTGACAAGAACAACCTAGAAAGAGGAAAAGTTTATCTTGGCTTATGGTTTCAGAGGTTCAGTCTATGGTCAGCCATCAGCCAACTCCATAGCTCTGGGCCGGAAGTATGGCAGAAGGACATGACAGAGGAAAGCAGCTGAGGACATGGTAGCTAGTCTAGAAGCAGAAAGAACTCTGCTCTCCAGGGGCAAATGTAAACCTCAAAGTCATGCCCCCAGTGACCAGATTCCTCCAGTCACATCCTACCTATCTATGGTTATTTCTCAGTTAATCTGTATCAGTGGGGTTAATCTACCCATTAATTTATAGCTCATAATCTAATCACTTCATGTCTGAATACTCCTGCATTGTCTCACAGATCAGCTCTGGTGACTAACTCTAATCCAAACAATAACATATTCTAAAAAAAAATTTGACTCACAATCTTGATTCTAAGAATATCTATTTGGTTACACAGAAGGAAGATTATTAACCAATTACTCCTCCCAAATTCCATAAATATAATAAGTGGAATAAACATAATTTAAGGAATTGTGTATGTAATGTACAGTTTTACTATCTGCCATGTTTTCAATCAATCTAAATTTGCAACCCCTATATCAGCAACTTTTCCACATCCATTTTTCCCTATTCCCATTCAGAAGTGACACTGCATATCACATTTTTCCTTTTTAATCTCCTATCACAAATTAGTTTTATTCTTTTTTCTCCCCATTCTTTCTGCTCCACTGCAGTTCAGACTCTTATCACTGGATTACTGCAGAAGTGTCCAACGTGTCTTCTCCTTATGCTCCTGCCTATTTCAGTCCTAGTGAAGATGGGCTGGTCAGAAGGACTTGAAGAGAGATCACATCAAAAGTGTGACTCCACCCCTCAGCCAACATAGTTGAGATAGTAAACTTAGGCTGACAAGAAGGATGCTTTAGGGAGGAGAAAGAATTATCTGAGAGTAGTCAGTAGATGGTACAGGTACATGGGAGAAAGGGAGAAGCTGTTCCACTCCCTGTCACCTAAGGATGGCAAAAAGAGGGTGAGCAGTAAAGTATAGGGTATAGGAATACTTTAGAAAAATGGGCCTAAGAATGCAAACATTAACAATGGATGGGACTCCATCTTTGGGAGGTGATCAGGGATGAGAAGGATGTAAGAGTCTCAATGAAACTAAAGTGCCAAGTCCAGGGAGTCACAGCAAAGAGTCTCACCATGTTGGGATATTGATGTTACCCCTAAATTTAAGTTTTGGGCCCTACTTTCTAACAGTATCTCACTCCATAATCATGAACTTCTGTCTTTATTCCTGTTTCTTTCTGCTTAGGATTCTATTTCATTCTAGGTCTTAATCCTACCTTAAACTTCAGCCCAGCACACAAGGCAGCTACTTTGGTGTTGTCACAGCACCTCCTAGGAAGCTGAGGGGCTACAATGTATTGGTTTATGGCTAATGGTCATCACTCTACACAAGTTCTTATGCTGTATATGATTATCTGGAAACATCCATTCCATTCCGAGGGGGTCTCTCTTCCAGAATCATGCTCTAGAGTCAGGAAGTCCCCAGGGTTCTCTTCTTTCCCTAATGTTTAGATTCTGAAATGGGCCTCAGCTCACCTGCATGGCTTATATAATCTATGCTGTTAACCATACTTGAGTATCATTCCAAGCAACAACATAAGGATTTGATGTAAAGTTATTTAAACCACATTTTCCTAAAACTAGTGAATTTACCTAGAATTACATTTTGATGTCAAGAAAGTGTCTTTAAGGTAGGTAGCTAACTAATGCTATAGACAAAAGATTGGTAACTCTATTCACCCCTAACCTATTTGAAGGGAAGATTAAATAATAACTTGCATATATTTGGAATTAATGGTTCATTCATCTCATGCAAGAAACGGCTCACATTTTTTTCAACACTTCACAGCTGAGGTTTTAATCCAGTATAAGCTTTAAGAAATTTTTAAAAAATTATTTATTAGGAAATTCTTACTTTTGCACCAGAAACATGCAGCTTACATACAGCTATAAGACTTATGAGAAAATGAACAAACACCTAACTATGTGGGGAACCAAAGCAATTAACAAATGTATAGTAACAAGAAGAATAATCAAGCCTTTCCAGAATGTACAAAAGATGTTCTAGTTACTATTTGGCTAGTATTAACAATTTAAACCAACTAAATAATTCTTCAACCATATTTTTTGCTTTAACCTTTGTTACTAAAAATCTTTATAACAAACACTTTTCAATGTTTGAGCCAAGATAAAATATCCATTTCTTTTATGACTTGCACAATGGGTGAACATTTGTCTTTACTTCAAATACAGAAAATTGGACTGACTCTAGGAAATGTTAGGTTTTTTGCTTACATGTCTGTAAAATTTCTGATATAGAGTATTTCCCTCTGTGGTTTGCCTAGTTTAATAAAATCAAAGTATAAAATAATTATTGATTGGTGCCACCTACTTCATTCTTCTTGCTTTAGCTATTCTTGGTCTCTTATTTTTCCAGATGAATTTCATGACTTCTTTTTCTATTTCTATGAGGAATGTCAAGAGGACTTTAATTATAATTGCAATAAATCTGTATAGTGCTTTTGGTAGTATGGTCATTTGACAATATTAATTCTGCCTATCCACAAACAAGGTAGATCTTTCCATTTTCTAAGGTCTTTAATTTCTTTCTTTAGCATTCTGTAGTTTTTCCTGTAGAGGTCTTTCACCTCTTTCATTAAGTTGATTCCCGAGTCTTTTATTTTATTTTATTTGTGGCTATTATAAATGGGGTATTTTTCCTCATTTCCGTTTCTGAGGATTTGTCACTGATATACAGAAATGCCTTTGATTTATGGGTGTTGCCCTTAAATTATACTATAGAGCAATAATAACAAAAACAGCATGATAATATTGGCACCAAAATAGACCTGTAGACCAATGGTACAGAATAGAGGACACAGAGACAAATCCACATAAATACAGTTATCTTATATTAAACAAAGGTGCCAAAAACATACATTGGAGAAAAGATAGCCTCCTCAACAACTGATGCTGGGAAAACTGGAAATCCATATGCAACAAAATGAGATTAATACCCTATCTCTCACCATGCACAAAAGTTAACTCAAAGTGGATCAAGGATCTAGGAATTAAACCAGAGACACTGCATCTATTAGAAGAAAAAGTAGGCCCAAATATCCATCATATCAGATTAGACCCTGACTTCCTTAATAAGACTCCTATAGCACAAGAGTTAAAATCAAGAATCAATAAATGGGATAGATTCAAACTAAAAAGCTTCTTCTCAGCAAAAGAAACAATCAGTGAGGTGACTAGAGAGCCTACATTTGGGGAGCAAATTTTTACCACATGCGTGTCAGAGAGAGCACTAATCTCTAGGATATATAAAGAACTCAAAAATCTTAACACCAAAAAAAAAAAATCAAATAACCCAATCAATAAATGGGCCAAGGAACTGAACAGACACTTCTCAGAAGATGATATACAATCAATAACAAATATATAAAAAGGTTTCAACATCTCTAGCAATTAGAGAAATGCAAATCAAAACTACTCTAAGATTTCATCTCACTCCAGTCAGAATTGCAACTACTAAGAATACAAACAATAAGTATTGGTGAGGATGTGGGGGAAAAGGCACACTCATACATTGCTGGTAGGACTGAAAATTGGTGCAGCCAATATGGAAAGCAGTATGGAGATTCCTTGGAAAACTGGGAATGGAACCACTATTTGACCCAGCTATCCCACTCCTCAGTTTATACCCAAAGGAATACAGGGACCCAGCCACATCAATGTTTATAGCAGCACAATTCACAATAGCTAAACTGTGGAACCAACCCTGATGCCCATCAGTTGATGAATGGATAAAGAAAATGTGGTATATGTACACCATGGAATACTATTCATCATTAAAAAAGAATAAAATCATGGCATTTTCAGGTAAATGGATGGAGAATATAATGCTAAGTGAAGTTAGCCAATCCCCCCAAAAAAAAACAAATGCCAAATATTTTCTCCAATATAAGGAGGCTGATTCATAGTGGGGTTGGGAGGGGAACATGGGAGGATTAGATGAACTCCAGATAGAGCAAAGGGGAGAGAAGAGAAGGGAGAAGGCATGGGAGTAGGAAAGATGGTGTATTTGAGATGGACATCATTACCCTAAGTATATGTGTGAAGACACGAATGGCATGACTCTGCTTTGTGTACAACCAGAGATATGAAAAATTGTGCTCTATATGTATAATATGAATAGTAATGCCTTCTTCTGTCATAAATAACAAATTAGAATAAAAATATTATGTTTATGAGAAAGGAAATATATGTCTTAGCAGGAAATAAATCTATCCTTACAGAAAAAAAATTATTATTATTATTGATTGGGGCTATTGTTAATCAGTTTTTATTGCATTTGGAAGTTATTATGGAAAGAATTAAATGTCATACAGATAAACAAAATTACCTGCCGGGGAAAATTTAATAACAAAAATTTGGTAGCCGAATAAATAGCTATGGAATGTAATATCATGTAATTAATATAGGTTTAAGTAAAACAGATGACATCACACTTGGTTTGATTAATTCAAAAATTAGAGCAAGGTCATAAACTATTTGATGCTCCAGTCCTGTTTATTTAGATAATCATTCATTAATTAGTTCAATAAATATTTATTTCATCAACATTTGCTATGTACGAGGAAATGAGGAAAGTGTAGAAAATAAGCCAATGGGTTTCTCTCTTCATGGAACCCCCATGTTTATGTGAAAATTTGACATTGAAAATGTAATTGCAATAAAAATAAATGCTGGGGAGAATGTAAGGAAAAGGGTACACTCACACATTGTTGGTGGGGCTGCAAATTAGTACAAATGTTTTAGAAAGCAGTGTGGAGACTCCTTAAAACACTAGAAATGAAACCACCATATGACCCAGCTATCCCACTCCTTGGTATTTATCCAAAAGAACTAAAATCATCATACTATAGTGATATAGCCACATCATTATTTATAGCACAATCACAATAGCCAAATAATGGAACCAGCCCAGATACCCATAAGTAGATGAACGAATTAAGAAAATGTGATATATACACACAATGGAGTCTTACTCAGCCATTTAAAAAAAGAATGACATTATGGCATTTTCCAGTAAATCGGTGGAAATGAAGAATATCATGCTAAGTGAAATAAGCTAGACTCAGAAAATTAAGGGTCAAATTGTTTTCTCTCACATGCAAAAGCTAGAGAACAATAAAGGAAAAGAAGGGATAAGATATCATAAGATATAGGGAAGATCAGTGAAGTAGAAGAATATGATTGAGAGGGAGGAAGGAGGAACAGGAAAAGGGAGGAAATGCAGAATGAATTTAACAAATTTATGCTATGTACACATATAAATATACCACGGGAAATTTTGTCTTTATGTATATATAGAAAGCACCAATGAAAAATAAATAAATAAGTGAGCAAAATGAAGATAATTAAAGTAGAAGAAAGAGAATGAGGGATGAAGGGTAAGGAAAAGGCGAGGGAATAGGCACTGAAATGGAGTACATCAAAGTCCACACATGAATGATTTTCTCAAAATAAACCCAACTACTATGTACAACTATAATGTTCAAACAAAAAGAAATAAAGAATGTGCCATCTATATTAAAGTGTTAGGATTGTCACTTTCTCTAGAAAATCTTTTACAAGATAAAAATCACTGATGCTGCAACTCAATACAAATTCAGGACTGCAATTTTTAACTTCAGGACTGCAATTTTTAACTTCACTGCTTTTATATTATATTTGTATCTCTGTTCATTTATGTCAAGAATCCTGATTCCCAAGGACACAAATGATGGTAGAAATAATATCTCACGTTTTTATTGACTCTCTCACATTAGGCACTTAACAATCTCAGAACAGCGTGGCTGCTACTATGATCACCTACATAATTACTGATAATAGGTTAATTTTTTCTTCATTTGTTGTTTTATATAGTTATATTATATTACTATATTTTGTTGGAACATAAAGACATCATATACTCCCTTTCAACATCATATAGTCTAAGTTCTGTAGTAACTACATTTTTTAAAACTTCAGTAATTCTTTCATTAGAATGTTTTGATGTTGGTCTTTCTGGGTTGACATTCTTAGGTACTCAGTGTGCGCTCAACATCTAGTTTCAATATCAGTTTTCTTCCATTATAGTTGTTAGTATGTTCTGTTCCTTTCCCTTGTTTTTATTTTTTTCCCAGAGGAAAAAAAATCATATTATACATATAGAGCACAATTTTTCATATCTCTGGTTATACAAAGAGTCACACCATTCGTGTCTTCATACATGTACCTAGGATAATGATATCCATCTCATTCCACCATCTTTCCTACCTCCATGCCCCCTCCCTTCCCCTCTCTCCCCTTTGCTCTATCTGGAGTTCATCTAATCCTCCCATGCTCCCCCCACAACTCCATTATGAATTAGCATTCTTATATCAGAGAAAACATTCAGCATTTGATTTTGGGGGATTAGCTAACTTCACTTAGCATTATATTTTTTGTAGCATTATATTTTTCTGTAGCACTTCCACTAGTGTGGAAAGAAAAAAATATATTTTTTTTTCTGTTCCTTTCCCTTGTTTTTATTTTTTTTCTCAGAGACCTCAATTGCCTTTATGCTGAACTCCTTTGCTTATTCTCAATATTTTTAACTTTTCTAATGTTTAAACCTCTTTCTTCATTTTGTAAAATTAACATGTGGTCCCTCTTCATCTTTTCTTTCTTTTAAAGAGTTCTCAATCATGTTCATTTTCTCTTGTGTTGATTTTTTTTTCTTTTATTTCTAACACCTCAGATCTATGACCTCTTTTCTTAATTTTTTTCAGTCTGATGAGTATTTTTTTGTATCCTCTTGTATTGACATTTTTCTTTTGACTTAAAATTAAATATATCTTATATATTAAAATTATATAATTTAATATATCTACATATTAACATTAAATATATCTTATAATTAAATATATCAGCTTTAATTCAAAGTTACAATTGATTCAAGGCTGACATATCACCTGGTAGTAGTAACACGGGAGAACAAACAGTCTATTGGTCGATATGTACCAGAAAATCATTGGAAGATGGGGAAAGGGAGATATTTAAGTAAAACACTTTCACAGATATCATTCAAGCAGCTAAATAGTAGATAGCCTGCATGCAACACAATGTCCTCCTTTGTTTTCATTTTTACTTGTTCTTTTTAGTTATATACAACATTAGGATTAATTTTGACAGAAAAGCATGGAATATAATGTGCTCTAATTCAGTCCTCATTACTTCCCTCTGCTCTCCTCTGCTCCTGTTCCCTACCCTCTGCTTTACTCATCTTTCTGCTATTTACTTATTTTTTTTTAAATTGATATCTTATGGATATACATGATTGTGTGAGATTCACTGTGGTATATTCATATATATATATATGATATTATGTATATATTATATATAATATACACAAAAAAAAACTTTCCTATGTTTTACCTTTTTAAGTCTTTCAACTTGTTTTTGAAATAAAAGGCCATGTCTATATTTTCCTGTTGCCTTTTTTTATGTAATTTTTTTTCCATTTTTTGGAGGCATGCAGTTCAGTTCAAAGAAACTTTCTAATGTCATAGAGCTCCTTCTTCCTTCATTTTTGTACAGCAGCTTTGCTTCCTGAGACTTCCTGGTTTGTACTCCTCTTCTAGTGTAGAAAGTCAAATATATCTCTAAGATTCCGTGTCCTAATCCCTGGAACCTGTGCATATGTTACATTACATAGCAAAAAGGATTCTGCAGTTGTGGTCCAAAGGTTATGGACCATAAAATAAAATTAAGGAAAATTAACCTAGATTATCCAAGTAAACTCAATCTAATTATATTATCCCTTAAAAGCAGTGAATTTTCTTCAGCTTGAGGCAGGAGAGATAAGCCAAAATGGGAGGTCAGAGAGATTTAAGACAGCAGGGAAATACAGAGTTCTGCCGTCAGCCTGAATGGCTGAAATGGACTCCTAGAGTCTCCCAATAAGAGCCCATATGGCTTTATGAGACTCAGAACAGAAAAATCAGCCAAACCCACCCAGATTTCTGACCTGAAGAATTTTGAGAAAATATATTTATGCTGTTTTAAGTCACCAAATTTGAAAACTAATACACTCACTTTTATTTGAACCTTCTTTTTTTCTCTCTCTTCATCATCATTATCAGGCTCAAGTTTGACTCGACTCCTCATTGTGGGGTCTTGTTCTACAAAGGAGCCCTAACACCTCAGTTTTGGAGTTCCATATTTTTCCAGCCCAGGGACTAGATGGTTACCAAGTTTAGAATTTACCAAAAATCCTTGTGTTCTGCTATTAGAGTGAGCAAAACCCTCCCAGTTTCTGCTGCTGTTCTCCAATTGCCTAGGCTTTCCGGTAAATACCTACTGGCTGTGTGCAGCTAACCTGTTCTCAGTTTCTCAGATGGCACATGGAGCTTCCCTCTGCTTTCTGCAGCACTGACCCCAGTACCAAGTAATTCTTGTGACTGTTGCTTGCTTGTCAGTCTTTCAGGGTCTGTGAAGATACCTTGTCACCAATTTTGTCATAAGTGTCCATCGTTTTTAGTTTTGCTGAATGACTGCCTTGGTTGTTCAAGTGTGAGAATTTGAAGACTTTTTTTTTAAACTATGCTTTTTCTTCTATCACCATCTTCCCAGAATCTTGTGCCTACTTCAGACATACTTTTGAAAAGTTGCTTATAAATGTTCTTAAAATAGACCATATTTCAATCTCCCAATGGCAGCTCCCATTGTGAAGAAATTTAGTTTAGATTTGTGTAAATAAAGAGTTACTTTAAAATACATTCAATGATGCCTAGACCATCTGTTTTTGGATTTGGGGTGTTTGGAAGTGAAGCCCACCCCTCTAGGTACATCAATACTGAAGAATTGGCAGGTAATGATAGAAGGGTTGATCACAGAAATTTCAAAGGGATCATCTATTTTTGTTCTGTAATTACTTTTATATTTGAAATATTAAATCTTTTTTAAGTTTTCTGTTATATCAAAATATGACAAAAAATTGAGTAAGTTATATAAGGTGAAAAAGTTATTCCGAACTTTTTTAGCTTATTTAAGCCCTTAGCAATACAAATGTATAAAACTTCTTATTCTCTAAGAGATTCCAAAACAATTATCGGTAGTGAAACTGAGACCACACCCATGTGGGGACACATGGAAGACTGCCCAAGGCCTCTGCTCCCCACCTATGATGGGAAGAACACAAGTGGAGCAAGATCAGGTGAGGAAACCAAAAGTAATGCAAGCTAAGGATCATGTTGGAAATTAAGTTAGACTGAGGTACTCAGAGCAGTATATTAAATTACACTAAACTATCTTTTTATTTTTATTATTCTTAAAGAATAATAAAAATGGAGTACATTGGAAAAGAAAAATGAAGTATACTTCACTGTATATTTTTAAAAGTTTTTATCATAAACATTTTCCTGGTTTTGTATAGTGTCAAATGACCACACCAGACATGCTTGGAGTATAATAAAATTCATTCTTGTTTAGTTGTGTCGTTATATTTAATGTAAAGCAGATATCTGAAGCAACTGAATATATAATTCAGATGTCACAACCATTTTATTAATGTGAAATGGTAGAGGAAATGGATGTAAACCAAAAACAACTCTGATCAGGAGTATAAATAATTCAGATAGAATAATATTCTGCTCAGAAACATACAATTACTTTAAATATGCAGTCTAAATAAAATTAAGCTAAAAGTGAAACTATTTGATTATATTCTTAATTTTGCCAAATTTGTAATTTTTGTTGATTGAATTTTCTGAGTATTTTCACTTCTGCAGAGCAGAGATAAAGGTACACAAGGAATTGTGAGGATCAGATCAGATGATGTTCACAAAACCTTACAAAAAAAACCCATAAAACTCTTTACATACCAAAAAATTTCACCCTTCAAACAATCTTTTAAAATTGCTAATAGACAGATGTAATAAATCAAGCTAAGAATGCATCTTCACAAATCACCATAGTCTAGGAGATCTAGGATAGCACAACAAAAATAAACATGTCTTTGTTGAATAATAGGAAAAATATATTATTGTTTATGAGTAAAGAAATTTGGTTGGAATTCTTTGTGAGACCAAAGTGGTTTTTAGTTGTACTAATCTCAGAAATGTACTTTAAATAGATAAAAGCCAGACAGTTTTTTTCCAGGAGGACACATATCAGAAATTATCAAAACTATTTGGCTTCCTGGTGATCTATCATCTATTTTTTTTTAATTTTTTATTGTTGGCTGTTCAAAACATTAGATAGTTCTTGATATATCATATTTCACACTTTGATTCAAGTGGGTTATGAACTCCCATTTTTACCCCATATACAGATTGCAGAATCACATCAGTTACACATCCATTGATTTACATATTGCCATACTCGTGTCTGTTGTGTTCTGCTGCCTTTCCTATCCTCTACTATCCCCCCTCCCCTCCCCTCCCCTCCCCTCTTCTCTCTCTGTCCCCTCTACTGACATTCATTTGTCCCCCTTGTATTATTTTTCCCCTTCCCCTCACTTCCTCTTGTATGTACTTTTGTATAACTCTGAGGGTCTCCTTCCATTTCCATGCAATTTCCCTTCTCTCTCCCTTTCCCTCCCACCTCTCATCCCTGTTTAATGTTAATCTTCTTCTCATGCTCTTCGAATCTACTCTGTTCTTAGTTACTCTCCGTATATCAAAGAAGACATTTGGCATTTGTTTTTTAGGGATTGGCTAGCTTCACTTAGCATAATCTGCTCTAATGCCATCCATTTCCCTGCAAATTCTATGATTTTGTCATTTTTTAATGCAGAGTAATACTCCATTGTGTATAAATGCCACATATTTTTTATCCATTCATCTATTGAAGGGCATCTAGGTTGGTTCCACAGTCTTGCTATTGTGAACTGTGCTGCTATGAACATCGATGTAGCAGTATCCCTGTAGCATGCTCTTTTTAGGTCTTTAGGGAATAGACCAAGAAGGGGAATAGCTGGGTCAAATGGTGGCTCCATTCCCAGCTTTCCAAGAAATCTCCATACTGCTTTCCAAATTGGCTGCACCAATTTGCAGTCCCACCAGCAATGTACAAGTGTACCCTTTTCCCCACATCCTCGCCAGCACTTGTTGTTGTTTGACTTCATAATGGCTGCCAATCTAACTGGAGTGAGATGGTATCTTAGGGTGGTTTTGATTTGCATTTCTCTGACTGCTAGAGATGGTGAGCATTTTTTCATGTACTTGTTGATTGATTGTATGTCCTCCTCTGAGAAGTGTCTGTTCAGGTCCTTGGCCCATTTGTTGATTGGGTTGTTTGTTCTCTTATTGTCTAATTTTTTGAGTTCTTTGTATACTCTGGATATTAGGGCTCTATCTGAAGTGTGAGGAGTAAAGATTTGTTCCCAGGATGTAGGCGCTCTATTTACCTCTCTTATTGTTTCTTTTGCTGAGAAAAAACTTTTTAGTTTGAGTAAGTCCCATTTGTTGATTCTAGTTATTAACTTTTGTGCTATGGGTGTCCTATTGAGGAATTTGGAGCCAGACCCCACAGTATGTAGATCGTAGCCAACTTTTTCTTCTATCAGACGCCGTGTCTCTGATTTGATATCAAGCTCCTTGATCCATTTTGAATTCACTTTTGTGCATGGCGAGAGAAAGGGATTCAGTTTCATTTTGTTGCATATGGATTTCCAGTTTTCCCAGCACCATTTGTTGAAGATGCTATCCTTCCTTCATTGCATGCTTTTAGCCCCTTTATCAAATATAAGATAGTTGTAGTTTTGTGGATTGGTTTCTGTGTCCTCTATTCTGTACCATTGGTCCACCCGCCTGTTTTGGTACCAGTACCATGCTGTTTTTGTTACTATTGCTCTGTAGTATAGTTTGAAGTCTGGTATCGCTATACCGCCTGATTCACACTTCCTGCTTAGCATTGTTTTTGCTATTCTGGGTCTTTTATTTTTCCATATGAATTTCATGATTGCTTTCTCTATTTCTACAAGAAATGCCGTTGGGATTTTGATTGGCATTGCATTAAACCTATAGAGAACTTTTGGTAATATCGCCATTTTCATGATGTTAGTTCTGCCTATCCATGAACAGGGTATATTTTTCCATCTTCTAAGATCTTCTTCTATTTCTCTCTTTAGGGTTCTGTAGTTTTCATTGTATAAGTCTTTCACCTCTTTTGTTAGGTTGATTCCCAAGTATTTTATTTTTTTTGAAGATATTGTGAATGGAGTGGTTGTCCTCATTTCCATTTCAGAGGATTTGTCGCTGATATACAGGAATGCCTTAGATTTATGCGTGTTGATTTTATATCCTGCCACTTTGCTGAATTCATTTATTAGCTCTAATACTTTCTTTGTAGACCCTTTTGGGTCTGCTAGGTATAGAATCATGTCATCTGCAAATAGTGATAATTTAAGTTCTTCTTTTCGTATTTTGATGCCTTTAATTTCTTTCATCTGTCTAATTGCTCTGGCCAGTGTTTCGAGAACTATGTTGAACAGAAGTGGTGAGAGAGGGCATCCCTGTCTTGTTCCAGATTTTAGAGGGAATGCCTTCAATTTTTCTCCATTCAGAATGATGCTAGCCTGAGGCTTAGCATAGATTGCTTTTACAATATTGAGGTATGTTCCGGTTATCCCTAGTTTTTCTAGAGTTTTGAACATAAAGGGATGCTGTACTTTGTCGAATACTTTTTCCGCATCTATCGAGATGATCATATGGTTCTTATTTTTAAGTCTATTGATGTGGTGAATAACATTTATTGATTTCCGTATATTGAACCAGCCTTGCATCCCAGGGATGAATCCTACTTGATCATGGTGCACAATTTTTTTGATATATTTTTGTATCCGAGTCGCCAGAATTTTATTGAGGATTTTTGCATCTAGGTTCATTAGAGATATTGGTCTGTAGTTTTCTTTCTTTGAAGTGTCTTTGTCTGGTTTAGGTATCAGGGTGATGTTGGCCTCGTAGAATGAATTTGGAAGTTCTCCCTCTTTTTCTATTTCCTGAAGTAGCTTGAAAAGTATTGGTATTAGTTCGTCTTTAAAGGTTTTGTAAAACTCTGCTGTATACCCATCCGGTCCTGGGCTTTTCTTAGTTGGTAGTCTTTTGATGGTTTCTTCTATTTCCTCAATTGATATTGGTCTGTTTAGGTTGTCTATATCCTCCTGACTCAATCTGGGCAGATCATATAACTTAAGAAATTTATCGATGCCTTCACTATCTTCTAATTTATTGGAGTATAAGGATTCAAAATAATTTTTGATTATCTTCTGTATTTCTGAAGTGTCTGTTGTGATATTGCCTTTTTCATCCCGTATGCTAGTAATTTGAGTTCTCTCTCTTCTTCTCTTCGCTAGCATGGCTAAGGGTCTGTCGATTTTGTTTATTTTTTTCAAAGAACCAACTTTTAGTTTTGTCAATTTTTTCAATTGTTTCTTTTGTTTCGATTTCATTAATTTCATCTCTGATTTTAATTATTTCTTGCCTTCTACTTCTTTTGCTGTTGTTTTGCTCTTCTTTTTCTAGGATTTTGAGATGAAGTATGAGATCATTTATTTGTTGGTTTTTTCTTTTTTTAAGGAATGAACTCCAAGCAATGAATTTTCCTCTTAGAACTGCTTTCAATGTGTCCCATAGATTCCGATATGTTGTGTCTGTGTTTTCATTAATCTCTAAGAATTTTTTAATTTCCTCCTTGATGTCTTCTATAACCCATTGATCATTCAGTAACCTATTGTTCATTCTCCAACTGATGCATGATTTTTCCTTCCTTCTTTTATCGTTGATTTTCAGTTCCATTCCATTATGATCAGATAGGATGCATGGTATTATCTCTACTCCTTTATATTGTCTAAGAGTTTCCCTGTGACATAATATATGATCTATTTTTGAGAAGGATCCATGTGCTGCTGAGAAAAAAGTGTAACTGCTTGATGTTGGGTGGTATATTCTATATATGTCAATTAAGTCTAGGTTATTAATTGTGTTATTGAGTTCTATAGTTTCCTTATTCAACTTTTGTTTGGAAGATCTGTCCAGTGGCGAGAGAGGTGTGTTGAAGTCTCCCATGATTATTGTATGGTGGTCTATTAGACTCTTGAACTTGAGAAGAGTTTGTTTGATGAACATAGCTGCACCATTGTTTGGGGCATATATATTTATGATTGTTATGTCTTGTTGGTGTATGGTTCCCTTGAGCAGTATGTAGTGTCCCTCTTTATCCCTTTTGATTAACTTTGGCTTGAAATCTATTTTATTTGATATGAGTATGGACACTCCTGCTTGTTTCCGAAGTCCATATGAGTGATATGATTTTTCCCAACCTTTCACCTTCAGCCTATGTATGTCTTTTCCTATCAAATGCGTCTCCTGTAGGCAGCATATTGTTGGGTCTTTTTTTGTGATCCATTCTACTAGCCTGTGTCTCTTGATTGGTGAGTTTAAGCCATTAACATTTAGGGTTATTATTGAGATATGGGTTGTTCTTCCAGCCATATTTGTTTATTTATGTTACTAAACATGGTTTGTTTTCCTCTCTGATTATTTTCCCCCCTTTACTGTCCTGCCTCCCACTGTTGGTTTTCATTGTTATTTTCCATTTCCTCTTCCTGTAATGTTTTGCCAAGGATGTTTTGAAGAGATGGTTTTCTAGCTGCAAATTCTTTTAACTTTTGTTTATCGTGGAAGGTTTTAATTTCATCTTCCATCCTGAAGCTTAATTTCGCTGGAAACACAATTCTTGGTTGGAACCCATTTTCTTTCAGTGTTTGAAATATGTTATTCCAGGATCTTCTAGCTTTCAGAGTCTGTGTTGAAAGATCAGCTGTTATCCTGATTGGCTTACCCCTAAATGTGATCTGCTTCCTTTCTCTTGTAGCTTTTAAAATTCTCTCCTTATTCTGTATGTTGGGCATCTTCATTATAATGTGTCTAGGTGTGGGTCTCTTATGATTTTGCACATTCGGCGTCCTGTCGGCTTCTAGGATTTGGGATTCTGTCTCATTCTTCAAGTCTGGGAAGTTTTCTCGTATTATTTCATTGAATAGATTGCTCATTCCTTTGGTTTGAAACTCTGTCCCTTCCTGTATCCCAATGACTCTTAAATTTGGTCTCTTGATGTTATCCCATATTTCTTGGATGTTCTGCTCATGGTTTCTTAACAGTCTTGCTGAGCTGTCTATGTTCTTTTCAAGTTGAAATACTTTATCTTCATTGTCTGATGTTCTATCTTCTAAGTGTTCTACTCTGCTGGTAGTATTCTCAATTGAGTTTTTAAGTTGGTTTATTGCTTCCTGCATTTCTAGGATTTCTGTTTGTTTGTTTTTTATAACCTCTATCTCCCTGTATAGTTGATCTTTTGCTTCTTGGATTTGTTTATGTAATTCATTGTTGAAATGATCTTTCATTGTCTGATTTTGCTGTCTGATGTCTTCCTTGAGACTCCAGATCATCTGAAGCATGTATATCCTGAATTCTTTATCTGACATTCCATCTGCTGCAGCTATTACCTCTTCTAACGTTGAGTTGACCTGCATTGCTTGTGGTCCTTTCTTTCCTTGTCTCTTCATACTGTTCGCGTTCCTTTCTACTTGGTGAAACTGTTATGCTATTGAATGTTCCCCCTATATATTTATATTGGTCTTGTATAGTTACAAAGTCTCCCTCGCAGGCGCAGGCGGTGGCTCTGCCCCTCCTCCAATTGGAGCAATGTGCCTACCACGCCTGCTCTGCCGGTCGGTAGCAGGTCTGCCTACCTTGCAGGCGCAGGCGGCGGCTCTGTCCCTCTGTGGGCCGCTAGGCTTGTTCTGTCGGTGGTCGCAGTTCTGCCTTCTTTCCAGGCGCAGGCAGCGGCACTGCCCCTCTGCAGGCCTCTGGGGCTGTTCTGCCAGTGGGTCGCAGGTCCGCCTACCTTGCAGGCGCGGGGGGGGGGGGGCGGCTCTACCCTTCCTCAGGCCACTGGGCCTGTTCTGTCTGCCGGTTGCAGGTCTGGCCTTTTCTGTCGGTGGTCACAGTTCTGCCTACCTGGCAGGCGCGGGGGTTGGGGGGCGGCTCTGCCCCTCAGCAGGCCGCTGGGCCTGCTCTGTGGGTGGTCACAATTCCCTCTACCTTGCCGGCGCAGGGGGAGGGGGCGGCTCTGCCTCTCAGCAGGCCGCTGCTCCTCTTCTGCTGGTGGGTCGCAGGCCCGCCTACCTTGCAGGAGTGATTGGAAGCTCTGTCCTGCCGCGGGCCACTGGGCCTTTTCTGTCGGTGGTCACAGTTCCACCTACCTGGCAGGCGCAGGGGGTGGGGGGTGGCTCTGCCCCTCAGCAGGCCGCTGGGCCTGCTCTGTGGGTGGTCACAGTTCCCTCTACCTTGCCAGCGCAGGGCTATCATCTAATTATGTGAGGTTTTGGCAGAATGGGACAGAGGCTTTATATAAATAAATTTCTTCTTAAAAATAACATTTTTTCATAGTCTATATGAAACAGAAGGCTTAAGCCAAGGGCAGGCTGAGTGGATGAGATGTGCTGAAGGAATTCTTCACAGGCAATTTCTATTTACAGACTCCTTTTATATCTACTTCTACCAAGGATCGAAGAACATCTTGGAGGACGTTGTGCTGGAGGATGCCTTTTCTGATTATTATGCAGTACAGGAATGAAAAAGTACTGCCCTGTTATTAGTCTTAATAATTCAAGAGCTATTGCTTAAAGGTGCTTATGTACATCCAGGTTTAGCACTGTGTTATCATGTGATGTAACTTACTGGACCACTCTCAAGCAGAGCTCCTCCAACCAGAAACCTCCCATGTAGTTTCTATTATCTTGATACATATAACATGTCTGGAAGAGGGAGATATCTAGCAACAGCAGGCAACTCTTGGACAATTCAGATTGATATCAGCAATCGTCAGGTCTGAAATGTTATTAGTCTGTATGGTTCATTCTATATTGGAAGAAAAGAAGGATCCCCAGATAAACTCTTAAAAGATTTGAAATTGGAACCAAAATTGTATTTAGTTTACTGATAGTGCCTTGGTCCACAATTGCATTTAGTTTACTGATTGTGTCTTGACTGTTGTAATTTCGAGGCTACAGCCAGCTAGGACAAAAAGTCAAATAAAGTACAAGGTCTCTGGGGCATTTGCTTGGAGTATCTATCTAGATAGATAATAAATTAACACTAGAATAAATCACAAGCAGGCTGCTACCTCCTCTTGACTTAAAAATTATAAATTGGTCACTCTATTCAAGCCTACTGATAAAGATAGTTCCCTTAAATTAAAATCTAAAAACATATCTTGCTTGTACAGATCTAGCTCTCTTGGGTAGTTTTGCAGGTTTGTCTTGTGAAATTACTGATTTCTATTAGCTAGATGATGTCATTAATAAAGCCAGCAGTAAAACCCAGTTCATATTAGAAACCAAGTGAGGATTGTATCATGCTTCTTCCAAGAATTAGTGATTATCTAAAACTTAAACCTTTTATTATGAATTCTAAAAAGTGACAGTATTCCAAAAACACATAAAAGAAAACTGAAGAAAAAATAATGCCTCCTAAAAAATAAACATATTTTGCCATGATGAAGGCTACTAAAAAGACATTTTGAATGTCTTTATAGCTAGATTTACATATTTTTATACTTAGTAGATGTGATCTGTGCATAATTACAAATGATAAAAATTAAAGATGAACTTAAATAGGTTAAAATTCTATGAACACTTGCAACTTTAACCTAAGAGATAAAACTTAAGAAGAAAACTTGAGAAAAATTATGTGACCTTAGATTAACACAAAGATTTCTTTGATAGGATACAAAAAGTAGGAACCATTAAAAAACATTGATAAAATGTACTTCATTAAGATTATAAACTTCTGCTCTTTGAAGCAAAGTTGAGGAAAAAATGCAAAAACAAACAGGGAGAAAATGTTTACAAAACCCCTATGTAATAAAGAACTTTTTTCCAGATTGTATAAAGAACTCTTACAACTCAATAATACAAATAACCTTAAATATGGACAAAATATTTTAAAATAAAAATAAAATTTCCCATAGGCAAGTGAAAAGTTGTTCAAGATAATTACTTATCAGGTGGCTAAATCAGAATACTCACTATATCTGTCTGACAACGGTCTGGAATACCTGGAACTCTCACATCGCTGATAGGAATGCAAAATGGTAAGTAGCCACTTTGAAAAGCACATTGACAGTTTCTTATAAAATTAAATGTACTCTATGACCCAAAAATCCAATTCAAAAATAAATAAAAGCACATTTTCTTACTGGTCTTCAAATTTGATGATAACTTTTAAAATATTTCCAGGAATGCAGTGGGAGCACCAGTAGTAGTCTGGTATCACAGAAACCCTGCCCTGTGAAATGGCATCTTGGGAATTTATTTGATTCATGAAGTCACCTGGACCTCTAAGTAGGATATTCCTATAAGAGTTCTGTTTCTGGATGAGAAAGAGTTTTGTATTAGTTTTTACATACATGCATATTATATATATGTACCCAAAATATTACCACTGTATTTGAAATAAATGGAACTGATATGATTACAAGCCACATTCACTTCTGTTTTATAATCCATAAAAAATAGTTTTCTTTAAGTTATTAATTGCCTGGGTCTTTTGACTTCCATTCTAATACTCTGCTAACTAGATCACAGAGTGTCCAATGAAAACCAAATAGTTGGATGAAGTAGTCATTTAGCTTCAGTCTTAATGCATTTCTTGTAGTTTAGATAATACATTAGATATCTTTTTCAACTACTTAAAATAATTTTTAAACAGATGATAGAGGTCTTTATTACTTTTTCTTCCTTTAGATGTGGCCTCTCTCCACTTGCCTCATCTACTGAGATGAACTTCATTCTTCCTATCAGATACTGAACGGCATCAATTTTATCTAACCCACTTGTCCTTGTAGCATTCCTGGTGCCACCAAGTTTTCACAGATGTGCCCCATTTATTTGTTTGCCTATGATGATAAATTTGTTCCATTCTGAGACTAGGGCAATAACAAAGAGGAGAATGTGAAGATAAATTATTTCAGTTCAGGAAGTAGAAAGTGATGGATCTAACATCACATTCTGGAATTCTTTATGCTTTGATTTAAGTCATAAGGAGGTAATGGAAGCAAATGCAAAAATTTCATGGGAACAGTTAACAATTTATGGAATAAATACTGCATGAATTAATGAATGAGTGAATGAAGTGGCTAGAGAAACCTGAGTTTCAATTCCAGCTGTTCCGTTTAGTAGCCAGAAATTTGGGCAAACGACTTAGTCTTTTTAAGACTTGGCTTCTTCATTTGCAAGATGGAAGTAATCATGTAAAACAGATCTGAAGATTAGTAGGATGTATATAAAGCATCTATCACATTGTTAGGGAAGCAGTAGATTTTCAAACAAGTAAAAGGCAGCTACAGGTAAATTCTTGAAAAAATTCAACTTCTATCCAACATTTTTTTAAAATAAAGTTTTTTTTTTTTTTTTCCAACTAGGAATAGAAGGTAATTTAGTCTACAAAGCAAGCTTAAAAAAAAAAATAAATAAATAAAAAGAAAGAAAGAAACTAGGAAATGCAAAGGGTCAATAGTAGCTGTGGAACTTGAAAACAAAACAAACAATAACAACAACAACAAAAACCAAGTTAGGCTGACTTACCCTGTCAGATAAGACTTATTATAGGGCCTTGGTATTAACACTGATGTAAGGTGGAAAACCATACCAACAGAAGCAAACAACATATAATAAACCAACTCATGGACATTTTATGTACAAAAGAGATAATATTACATGCTTTCAGAGAAAGAACAGAATTCTCAAAAAATGTAGCTGAGAAAATTGGTTTTCTTTATTGAAAAATATAAACTTTTGCACCTACTACCTAAAATAAACAAGAACAATTCCAGGTACCAAATTGACCTAAATAAGAAAAACAAAGCTACAAGGCTTTTGGAAGGCTACATAGAAAAATAAAGTTCAGAACCTCAGGATAAGGACAGAGCTCTTAACAAGGCACAAAAACACCAATTACAAATGAGATGTTTACTAAATGTGTTATGTTAAATTTAAGAATGTATTTTTATTTTAAAAAAACAAGCAATGGACACACCACAGAGTAGGAGAATATAATGTGGCACATATAATTTTAAAGGCCAATACTCAGAATTTAGAAAAGAACTTCTATAAAGCAATATGAAAAGGCAGCCTAACCACAAAAAAAGGTTCAAAACTTTGACCAGGCACTTAAAAAATAAAAAAGGTTACCAAGTGAACAATAAGTATATGAAAAATATACTCAATCTCTTTAGTAATCAGGGGGGATACAATTGAAATTATATGAAATATCATTGCACTTCCACCAGATTTGCAAATATTAAGACATCTAAAATATCTCTTATGGGTTGAGTTGTTCTCCCCATCCCCTAAATTCACTCAGTAAAGTCCTAACCCCCAAAACCATGAAGAATGACCTCATTTGAAAATAGAATCTCTACAGTTAGTGATAAAATTAAATTAAAGAGATCATGCGGGTGGGCTTTAATCCAGTAAGATGGGTCTTCTTAAAGGGGGAGAGAAAGAAATTTGGAACCACAAACACATACACATAGGAGACAATGTAAAGACAAGGAGATGGTCATATGCAAGCCATGAGAAGGCCGGAGGAAACCTTTCCCTTTCATCCCTGAGAAGGAGTTAAGCCACTAACACCTCATATCAGGCTTCCATAACTGTGAGGCAAGAAATTTGTGTTGCTTAAGCCACCAGTTGGGGAACCTTGTTACAGAAAGCAGACCCCAGAAAACTAATAAAGGCTGAGCCAAGGGTTGAAATGGTAGAAGAATTAAGAGTAGAGAGATCCTCAGATACTGTCAAGTGGAATATAAACTGTACATTCACTGAAAACCACTTGAACATTATCTGGTAAAGTTGAAGATATGTATATTCCAGGTCCTGAAAATTATCCAGGATATATACCCTGGAGTAGGGCTTTCTAATAAAACTTTCTGGAGTGAAGTTTTAATAATTGATACTGTCCAATACTATAACTCCTAGTTGTATGTAACTATTGAATATTTGAAATATTACTACCACAACTAAGGAACTAAATTTCTAATTTTATTTAGCTTCAACTAATTTAAATTTAAATAATCACTACCTATTAGACTTCATAGTTGACAATGCAGTTCTACAATACTTCAAAAAATGCACCGAAGGTATACATAGAGGCATGTTTATAGTAACATTAACTATAGTAGTCCAAATCTGGAAATAATGTTAAGTATCTATCAGTAACAGAATGGGTAAATAAGTCATAATACATTTAAATAATAGAATACTCTATATATGGTAATGAAAATTAATGAACTAGAGATACAAAATTGGTGACTCTCAAAACTATGTGAGCAAATTAAGCAAGAAATAAAAGAATACAAACAGCATGATTCATTTATAGGATGCTCAATCATAGTATATTGTTTAAGGACAAATACTTAAATGGCAAATGAAAAGGAAAAACAAAGAAATGACCTTGATAATAAGAGTCATGTTGGGAACATGGCTCTGGGAGAATCTTCTGAGTCTTGATACTAATTCCATGAAATTCATTTATATTATTATTTAAATTTTTATTTTCATTTTTTATTTTGAGACAGGGTCTCCCTAAGTTGCTTAGAGCCTTGCTAAGTTGCTGAGTCTGGCTTTGAACTTGGAATCCTCCTGTCTCAGCTTCCCGAGCTGCTGGAATTACAAAAATAAAAAAGGGCTGCGGATGTGACTCAGTAGTAAAGCACCTCTGGGTTCAATCCCTGGTACCAAAAAAAAAAAAAAAAAATTGACACTCTAAGACGCATTTTAGTGTGGTTGATGGGAGAAAGACATAAAGCACCAATCTGCTGACCCTAAGTCTTCAGAATGCTCCAGGAAAAACAACACTGAATCAAAAAATCAGTGAATGGATCTTAATGTATGTTTCAACTTATTATGTTCTAACTTATTGTATTAAGCTTTGAATAAATTATTTCTCATGATTCTCTACTTCAATTGACACTTGCAATTAAACTGTTAGCTATTGGTCCCAAAAGATAAGAGGGTATATAGTATATTTTCAACCAGGTAAACATATTAGAAAGGAAGCAAGAGAAGGGTCCCCCAGATAACAAAAGTTTTCAAAATCTTTGTAAAGAACTCCTGTCTCCATTTTCTCAGCCCTACTCTCTTCAATTTATATTCTCTCAGAATTTTGTACTTATTCCACTGAACACTTTCTATCAACGTTATTATTGACTTCTATTTTGAAAATCCAGTGATCAATATATTTGTTCCCATCTTGCCTGTTGTTCCAGCATTAATGACACCAATGAAAATTTCCTCCATCTTTAAAGACATTTTCTCACAGCCAAATTCCCCTGACTAGCTGCCCCTTTTCTACTCCTCTTAGTACATCCCCCTCCTCTGTCTGACCTCTCCTGCTAGAATGCCTCCGTACTCTTGGCCTGGTTCCCTTGTCTGGTCTACTTTCATTCACTCCTTAGAAGAGCCCATCCATTTTCTGGTTTTAAATATCTAATCCATTTCACCAGCTCTGGCCTGATTCCTCAGCTCTAGACTTAGATATTCTGCTTCCCGATGCCTAATAAGCATCCAAAATTTAATGTAACCAAAGCAGCGCTGTCATATTCCACTTTTTCCCCAGTTATCTTTAACTCAACAAGTGGTCACTCCATCTACTTGAGGCCAGAATCCACTCTTCTCCATACAACTAATAACTATATAACAAGTTTTTCAGTGTTCCTATTTTCTAAATATATCTAAAATACAACTACTTATCAATATGTCTGCTTATAAAATCCCAGTTTATGTTAACATCCCCTGTTCTCTTATCTCCTTACTGGTCTCTTTGGCCTCCATTCTTGCCTCTTACACCAAGGTCTAAATGTTTTCTCTGTGTCTTTCCTTTTTTAAAAGACAAAACTCTAATAGTTTTCCACTGCAATAAAATAGTACAAAATTTTCTGCTGAGGTTAATCAGGAAAAAAAATCAAATAGATTTTGGCATCATGGTTACATGGCTCACACTTCTCATCTTCTGGTACGCTCTGGAAGCCATGGCTTTGTTCACTGTCGTTATTGTTCCTGGAATACGCCAATCCCATCTCTGTTTCAGGGTCTTTCTATCCTGCCTGTAATGTTTGTTTCAGTCCCGTCTTGCAGTTTGCCATTCCTGGGATGGGACTTTCCTGCACAGTCTCCCCACAGCAGCTCTGCACCCTGCCTATTACCCCACTGCACAATTTCATTTTCCTGAAGCAAATAATACTGTCTAAAATTATCTTATTTGTTTTGTTTATTTATTTGTCAGGCTTCCTTCATTAAAATCTAGGTTCTCAGAGCAAGAACTTGTATCTAAACACTTACATACAATCATATAATGAAAATATAATGAATGAATGAAAGAAATAGATAAGACAGCTTCCCAAGGCTATGGTTCCAGGTGCAAAGGCACCAAGAAGGAGACTCACAAAAGGCCCTTTACATCCAGTATTCTTGAAATCCCCCCAGTGTCTTCTTGCCTTCAGGAATAAGATGAGCCCTAAGATTCCCAAATCTTAACATAGTAAATTGCTTCATATATATATATATATATATATATATATATATATATATATATATATATATATATATAGAAAATAACAAAAACTCAAGTATTCCAAAGCATACGTAAGACAAACAGCATGGAACAAAGACTGTGCAGTCAAGAACATTTTGTGGGATTATATTAGCTGATTTTAAAATCCCCAAACCTTGTACTCTCCATGGGTTGAATTAAAACAAACCCTATCAATTCTGTCAAGCATACCACAAACATATCACTGACACCATCAATTTCTGTTACAGCTCAGTCTTATGAATGTTTTTTTTTCAATCTGTAATTTAGAAAGAAGTGATTAGAAGTTTAGAAACTTTATGTAAAAGACAGGTTATGTTAACAAGAATCAAGGTGGTAATTTTTTTGTGAAGTATTTCTGACTCATATCCTAAGGTACTGTCCAAATGCCAGGTATATACTAACAAAAGGACACGGATAGTGGAACAGATGTTTACAGATGCATCTCCTTTGGTCTCAGTAAGTGCTATATGCTTCTAGCCTGCTGCCTCTTCTACTAATTAATTTTTAATATTAGCAAACTAAGGAACACTAAAATAAGACTACTAGATAATTCTGACACCAACATATAACTGTTGTGTCAATAAATATGCTACATTCAAATGCAACCACACTTCTCACACACTGACTGTCTTTAGAAGATACCAATTATGACAATAAGATTCTAAAAGGATTTTCAGAGCATGGATGTCTTGCAGTATACATCAAAGCTTATTTTAGTAATGGAGCTATGATAGGTTTTATATTAAACCAACTAGAATTCAAGAGAACTTCAACAAACTAGGTTTTCTGAAATGTTCTCTCCTTCTTTCACTTGTACTATAGGCCAAATGGTTGAAATTCACTGTCTCATTTAGTCTTCCCAACAGCTTAATAGGTATTACATTTATCTTCTAGGAAAATAGGTTTAAAGAAGTAGCTTGTCCAAAGATTAAGGCAAGCCTTTTAACCAAACTAAGAATCCAATTCTCTGTGATAGAAAAGTCCACATGCATTCCAAGGCAAGAAATACTGCATCCATAAATAAATGTGCATATTTACAAAAAGAATACTGAGGTGAAATGGCTAGTAAAAAACTTTTAAAAACAGTATTTCTACATAATGAAATGTAATGCAACTGTTAGAAAGAATGGAATGTCTAGAATTGCTACATGCAAGTATCTAAAAAATACATATACTATTGAATTTTGAAAAAATGATCATGTAGAGGACATAAAGATATAATCTGATTTTGCTTTATAAAAAATATAGCTGGGCATGGTGGTGCATGCCTATAAATCCCAGTGGCTTGGGAGGCTGAGGCAGGAGGATCACAAATTCAAAGCCAGCCTCTCAAAAGCAAGGCTCTAAACAACTCAGTGAGACCCCGTCCCTAAATAAAATACAAAACAGGGCTGTGGATGTGGCTTAGTGGTCGAGTGCCCCTGAGCTCAATCCCCAGTACCAAATAAAAATTATAAATTTATATATATATATATATATATATATATATATATATATATATAATATAGTTGCATATGCATAGACATTTTATTAAAAGATTTGCAAGAAAATATCAGTGGGTATCTCTAGAGAACAGTACTGAAAGTAGGACTCATACAACGAGATTAAGACTTGCTCCTTTTATTTTCTGATTTATTTCTTGTTCCACTATTACTTTTTTTACTATTAAAATACAGTCTTTTAAAAAAAATGAGAGAGAAAAGGAAACAAGTTATTGAGATAATGTGACTTAATCACAAAAGGTTTGTGGATGACTGAATATACTTGAGGGAGATGGACATAAGAAAATGAAGAAGTCCAAAATGACTTAAGGTTGTGAATGTGGAACCTTCACTGTTACTGATTAGAAAACTAAAAAGGAAGTACAGAGAGGAACTACCTTTTTTGTAAAATGTTCAGAATAGCTTGGTGTCAATCATGTATTTGAGGTAATATCAGGATGTGTGTGTGGAAATGTTATAGCATTATCTACAAAAGGCACATGGTTTGGTAAATGTGGCCCTGATCTTCTAGGGAGATAAATATAAATATTTAAAATGATCTCTATTATAACAATAACCAGGTATGGTTGTTCATCTTAGTAAGCCAGAGTTGAAAGAAAATTTCTAATATAAATAAAATCTTTCTATTACTATAAGAAAAAATGATGGTTTGATGTTCATATCAGAACAAAAGCCTACTACCAGAGAGAACTTACCTGCTTTAATGACTTGGAGTAATTAAAGAGCAAGTAAGATACAGCATTAAAAACTTACATTAGATGAACAGACTGCAAAACCTAGAAATACATTTCGCTTATTAGACAGTTTGATTTTTTAAAGTATGTGTTATAAAATGAATTATTCATTGAAATTATGTGAGGATAATTAGCTACATATGGAAGGACAATTATTTACATCCTCAATGCATGTTATACTATATAACAAAAAATTCATATGTGAATAAAACATTTATTTTTTAATTTAGCTAAATAAATAACAAATCCAGGGAAATAGCAAAAAAAAAAGACAATTAAATATTTATTCATTCTTGTATTGGTACTTACAAGATTTGACAACCTAAAAAAGGCCATAGTGAAAGAAAAAATTTAAATGTTTATAATAAAATAATTTCCATAAAAATAGCAAAGAAAAAAATGTTATAGCCCTAAAAAATAAATAGGCAAATTTTATGAAAGTATAATTGATACAATATAAAATATAAATAATAAAAATAACTCATGGAAAAAATATTCAATCAATTAATTAATATTCAAATAAATGCAAGTCTGGATTAGGAGTGTAGCCTAGTGGTAGAGTGCATATGCCCTGGGTCCAATCCCCAGCACTGCCAAAACATTAAAAAAAAAAACACACACACACATTAAAACCCAAATGAGCTTTATTTTTCAAACTAAATTAGCACCATAAAGAATGATATCAATTATATCATGAGCTTTGTAATGTTTTGAACAACCAATAAAAAAAATATCAAAAAAAAGAATGATATCATTGAAAGTCCATAAAACTAAAGTAAAATTTATATTCTCCCTTTTTTTTGCTGATGACAAAGAAATTGGAACATTTTTCAAAATAAAATTCATAACATAATCTAAGACCTATGAATATATTGTTTCTGTGCTTCAGGTTCTTGATCACTGGATGTGGTGGCACACACTGTAATCCTAGCTACTTGGAAGGCTGAGGCAGGAGGATCACAAGTTCAAGGCCAGCCTGAGCAACTTAGCAAGACCTTGTCTCAAAATAAAAAATAGAAAGGGCTGGAGATGTACTTCCATTTAGAAGATCCTAGGTTAATCAACAGTACCGCAAAAAAAAAAAAAAGAAAAGAAAAGAAATTGGCGTTGATCAATTTTAGTGTAAAGAAGAATGTTTTTTTTAATGTAAGATTTTTTGCAAGACTATATATAAGAACAAAAATTTAGAGTCTTATATATATGCAACAATAAGAGAACATTAATTATATAAAAATCAAGTCCTTAACTTTCTTGACAGAATAAAGTGACTTAACATTATTATTATTATAAAGAATATATTTTGTACATATGAAAGGTATGATGTCAAATTTTAAAAGACAGATATGTGTAGGATGTAAACAAAGCACATATATGGGCTATTACAAGAAGGTAATTGAGAAAAATATAATTTGATTTTTTAGAGTTAAAATGTTACTGATACTTTTTTCTTTATTTTGATTTATTTTAATGCTGCTATAAAATTTGTCAACTAATAATTTCCATAACTTTAAAACAGTGTAGTGTTCTTATTCAACAAAAAGGATAAATAAAAATTGATTTCAAAAGCAAAATCTATATTTGTCACAAGCAATAATAACGACAAAAAATCAGCTAACAATATTTTTCTTTATATATGAACATTTCTTATTAAGTTATACATCATATAATTCAAGTAGGGATTAAAAAGTACATGGAACAGGGCTGGGGTTGTGGCTCAGGGGAAACAGCACTTGCCTCAAACGTGTGAGGTACTGGGTTCAATCCTCAGCACCACATAAAAATAAGTAAGCAAAATAAAGGTATTATGTCCATTTACTACTAAAAAAATAATAAAAAGTATGTGGAACATACAGAACAGGAGGTATACAGGTCTCTACATTTAGGAAAAAATGTCATCCTATCAAATGCAATGCTTTTGAATATTCCACATGGATATATTTCTTTTTAAAAAATTTATTTATTTATTCTAAGTTGTCATACTTGACAGCAGAATGCCTTTCAATTCATAGTACACATATAGAGTACAGTTTTTCATTTTTATGTTTGTCCACAAAGTAGAGTCACACCACATGGATGTATTTAATTTTTGTTAAAAATAATACATGTGCTTCATTATACATTCATTAGGTTCATTTAATATTCTTGTAAGATAATAGATTATTCCTATATTTTATTATAATATCAAAAATTTGAACCATATGATTTAATAATGAAAAAATTTTAGTATTGCATTAACAAAAAGTTAAAGTAATCATTATCATTTTGAACTTAAAATTACAAATAAGCATTTAGGACAAAGTATTAAGTATCTATAGTCTAGTTTGCTTGGAGAAAATGTTTCTGTACATTAATAATCAGAAAATAGTTTCTCCATATAAAGGAATACTCTGAGTTCAACATACTTCTATAAATAAATAGTTCAATTGCAAATTTCCTGGAAATGAGTATTTAACATTTAATCAGTAAATGTAGCCAGTGAAACTACTAAATGAATTTAAAGGAATAAATGAATATCATAAATCGGCACTCAATAAGTACAACATATTTATTTACTTTTAATAAAGTATCATTTACTTAGTTTTCAGAAGAGTGTGGATATGACTAAGAAGTATGTCAATTGTGTTTTATTTTTTATTTTTTTATATGTAGGTATTTTAATGAGGTCTTATAATGCCCTGAATTAAATAAGGAAATTTCAAGATTCTGTTGCTTTTATCTTAACTAAGTTTGAATTTTCTTAACCTTAACTAAATATTCAATTTTGGTTATTTATTCTTTTAATATTTCTTTTTAATTATAATTATTCAATCATATTGTTGTATAAATTAATGAGCCTTGCTGTGAGGTTTCCATACAGCACATTTCCTGCTTTGATGGATGGGACCCACCCTTCCTACAAACCTCTCTTGTCCTCCCTTCTCTTTCCTCTCCCCAACACCTGTCGGCTCCCCTAATGATTCATCTTCTATTTTTAGGTCTTTTTGTTTGGTGTTTGCTTGTTTCCACATGTGAAAGAAAATATATTTATCTTTTTGTGACTGGCTAATTTTGCTTGACATGATAACCTCCAGTTCTAGCCATTTTGGGGCAAATTACATAATTTCATTCTTCTTTATGACTAAATAAAAGTCACAGTATATATAGACCAGATATTTTTTTATCCATTCATCAGTTGACAGGCATCTAGCTTGATTGTATATCTTGGCTACTGTGAATAGTGCTGCAATAACCATGAGTATGCAGGCATCTCTTGGACACTGATGTCATTTCCTTCAGATAAACTCCCAGGAGTGGTACAACTGGATCATATGGTTGTTCCATTTTTAGCTTTTTCAGGCACTTCCATACTGTTTCCCATAATAGCTATACTGATTTACATTTCTATCCACAATGTATAAGGGTTCCTTTTTCTCCACATTCTTACCAGTATTTTTTTTTTTTCAAACAGACATTCTGACTGGGGTCAGAGGAATCTAAATGGAGTTTTGATTTGCATTTCCCTGCAGTGCAACCTACTGTAAAGCATTAAAGAAAAAGCTGGATTTATGTCCAATCTAGGGTGATGATCTCAAGAAAAAATATTTTTATAAATAGTTTGGGAAAAAAGCCAAAATATATTGGATTTGGCAACTTAAAGTAGTTTTTCTTTTCTTTAATAATTTCCTTTTTAAAAAAGATAAGTAATTTTACATATTCTCTGAGGAACTAGCATTTCGGGGGAAAAATAAAACTCTGACTTACCATTTCAAAACTAAGATAAATTTGTTTTCATTACTTCTTCATCTAGGCATAGGTTTGCAATTTTTACCTATAGTTCTAAATCATTTTAAAATCTTACCCCCAATAAATCACCTCTACCAATCAATGACTCAAAAACACTCCTAAAATTCCCAGATGGGTCTAGAGTTTCTACATATCTGTGTACAAAACAAAGTTTGCCCCTTGAGTCAACTGTATTTTCAAGTGTGCTTATACAACAAACAGCCTTGGAAGCTAGAATGTTCCCCTTCAGAGCATAGGACCAGCCATGGTTGTGGTGCATTACAAAAGATTTAGGTTCATTAAGATCAGAATTTTTCTCCTATAACACAAATCACTGTGAGGGCAGCTGCCATCTCATCCTTTTATATCTTCTTGTAGAAATTGGAGCTTGGGGAACCAATTCAAAAATGATAATATTACTATCATAAAATACTGTCTTTGACCCAGGAAGTGTGCATCTTCTAACAGCATTCAGGAAATAGTGGCAGGCTATCCTGTACATTTACAAGTGAAAATCTCCGACCTTTATTGATCTTGACACCAATAAGATTGTATACTTTACTTAGAACTCATAAATAATTTTTATTTATTATTTTCAGGATCCAGAAGGTTATGATTTTATTTAACTAAATGACATCAAAGCCATTCAATATACATTTTCTATTGTGCATCAGGTCATCTTTAGCTGTAAGAAACGAGGATGAAGAAAAGAAATCAACATAACCCATATTTGCAACACACATGACCTATATTTTTAAAAAATATTAACAGAGCCACATGAGGCAGATTTTTCTAATTATCCAAAATTTCTTGGCTCCAAATATTTTTGTCACCTTCTGTCTCAGTAGTCTACATGTCAAGAAACAAAATGGTCCAGGAAAAATTTGTGCCAAACAATAAAGAGAAACCAAGGTGGTGAGTCAGAAACCAAGCATAGCTTTTGAGATTTCTTTTCTTCTCATCATTTCAGTTTGTTCATTTGTTACCCAGATCAAAAAGAGAACATTGGTTGATACTCCAACAACAAATTTGAAAAGAAATTTATTTCCCAGCTACCAGATTGCCTAATTTTAAATAAATCTATGTCTAATTAAGGCAATAAATGTTTCAAACTCTGCATATTCTCTATTGGTATTGACTATACACCTTACCTTCATGGATGAGGCGGGGTCTAATTCTGGGTTTTGGGTAGAGTCTATAACAACAGTTGTATAAATGATATGGCATAAAAACGAATGATAGTGACAAACACTGCCAGACTTCATCCCAAGTGGTTTTTCTGTCTGAACTACCAGAAATAAAATGAACCAAGAAATCATTCTTTTCTCAAGATAATGGGAAAGAAATATGTTATACTCAGCTCATGTGAAAAGAGAAGTTTCTTTTAAGTCTGAGTTTGCAGAAATTCAGGAAGTAGGATACTAGTGGGAAGTGAGATAAGGGCTACAGGGTGAAGCAAAAAGAGAGAGTGTCAGTTCCTTCTTTTTCTGCCTGACTCAAAATCATGCACTGACCTAGTTCTGACTAGGGCAGTTGCTCTGGCCAGTGAAGGTTACCATTGGAACAGGCCTAATGTAGAAACCTAATGCCTTTCTGGGCTACACTCTTCCTTATAATCTATCCCTTATCTGCCTATCCTAATAACAACCTTTAAAAGAGAAAAAAAAATATATATATTTTTTGCTTTTGTTTCTTCCTGACTAGTTTTCATGATCCCTTCTCTGAACCTTTAGCTATTTCAAACTGGATGAATAAATAAATAAAGATGACATCATAGGCTAAATCCAAATTTCTTGCTGCCTATAAATTCCTGTTACCTTTCCCTTCCATCAGATCAGATCCTCCTTGGTGCTGATGTTAGTCTACACCAAGTAAAATTAATCCTGTGCCTTTGAATGTTAGACCACTAATGAACACTTTAGAATCTGCCTAGATCCTCTTTTTACTAGTTTCCAGCTTCCATCCCCCTCAACCAGCTCATCTGTTGAGATTTCATTGTATACTGCACCGCATCATTATACAATATTCTACCACATATGTCTGAAAAAAATATCTCTGTTATTCACATTTCTTTTGGCTCTATAGTTAGTTTTAGAAGAGTAAGTGCACTCATGCATCATTCTCTCTGCAAAAAGTTACTTAAGATTTATCATGCTCCAGATATCAAACCAGCAATAGAGTACCTACAAAGTAATATGAGAGAATTGCTGGAAAGAATCATTTTTCATGCTCTGTACTAGATGCTATTGGTGAAGAAAATGTTCAAAGCATATGTATGTATAATGCATATGGATATGAGGACACTCTGAACTCTGCCTGATTCTAAGCTGAATTCATAGAGGTGACTTTTAAACTACGCGTGATTGGAAGTAAAGGAGTCTTATAAATAAAGAGAAAGGAGAAATCAATTCCAGATAGACAGAACACTATATGCAATGGAAATGATATGTAAGACAAAATATTGTATAGTGTGTCATTTCAACAGGAAAAAAAAAAGGAAATTGTTCCTTTTTATTTCTGCCTTTTTGTTAAGGGAACATTGGCAGAGAAGTTAGATGAAAATGTTGAAAATTTTTAGATTTGCATATATGCATTTTTAAAACTTTTGTTTGCATTTATGTTATACTTGGTATATTAACTGGGCATCTACAGCTTTTCCAAAGTTGAGCAAACAATTTAAAATTAACCCATTAAGAGAATAAACAGTAATCTGATTATGCTGGAATCCATAATGTTTCCCATTCCTACATGAATCTATGAATAAAACATATGTGGACTGGGATTATGGTGGTTTTCCTGGCTGTGATGAGAAAAACTAACCTCTACAGTTCTGCTCAGTGCCCTGACCAGTTGCAGGTGCCCAGAAGAGGGCAATGAAAAGACATAGTTCCTCTATATCCCTTTCCATGCTTCACTCAGGGACTAAGGGAAAATAAAGAATAAAAATAAAAAAAACAATCAATAAACAAAATTATTTAACTAAAATTCAAGCTAAAAGTTAGTGAGAGTTATTATCTAAACTTCAAGCTGAGACAGATAGCAGCTGATCTCTCAGAACTGGATGCTTGCTCAATCAACCACAGCCCTTTCCCCACCCCAGCCTGATAGGTGTGGCCATGTAGCTTCTTGACTCCCTCCCTTCCTGTCTTCCCTAAGCTCATTTTATTCTCTAAACCTCAGAGTCTTAAAACAAGCCACAACAATTCTACTCTATACATAGATTCAGGCTGTATTAATTTGTTTCTTGTTACTTAGATAATTTTCAGTGCTAAGACAATCTCTGAGTCTACACTCTTTGCTAGGCACTAGAGACACTGCCACAAACACGGGAGCTGCAGATTTTGGAGCTCATTCTCTAATTTTGTGAAATGTACACTCAGTAGATGATTATACAGCTAACTCTCTTTTTGGTGAAATCACCCTTTTTACCTATTCTTCAAAGGCAGGATGCTATAGCCATGGGGTCAACTGGTCATGGAACACATGGGGGCTCCATATTATTTCTTCCGTTCCAAATATTTTTTTTTTCAGCTTTGTCACGAGGCATCCTACTCTTTCACTACTCTGAAATGGACCTCCCTTCTATTCCACTTTTTTAAAGGCTTCCTTTTGGCTCCCCTAATTTCCTTTTCCTGTCTAGGAAGGGTCCTGTCTACTCGGTGTATTTGCTCATGAGTTAAGCTTGGTGAGTAGTTGGATTGATATCTTCTGCTGATGGCCATCAGCGAGTCATTGGCTTATCCCTGTCCTAGGATGAATACCCCTGACCATTTAGCATGACCTAGAGACACACAAAATTATGGATAAACACATTATATCTTTTTGAAAGAAGGGATGGTAGAAAAATAATTTTATTTTCAGAAGAACATGGAAATATTATGGATTAAGATGCACACTTTTAATGTAAAAACTGTCAAAGAATATTTAAATTTCCAGTGGGCTGTACTAGATTTTTGTGAAAACCAGTCATTTTTTCCCCCGCAGTCAGGGTTATAAAATGTTGAGAATTTTATGCAAATAAATTTTTATTTACAAAACTTTGAGAAGCATAATATCAACTGTTCCCTAAGGAAAGGTTTTCCATGAAGATCACTATAGATTTTCAACAAAATAGATACTTTAATCCTTAATAATTATGACCTAACATCAATGGTCCTCTTTCTTTTACAGGAAATTAGGACACTTTCTTGGTAAATTGAAAAGGATTTTATCACTGTGATGGTTTAAGACTTACTTCTCCATAAGCTTGAAAGCATCTACTATCAAGTCAATCTTTTTTACAGTTCATTTTTAAAGCAAGCCATCTTGTGAAAACATAACATCTGTCAGCCTAACAAAATAAAATAAAATAAAAATAAAATCTCTATGACACCAAGATGATAATATTTTTGCTATGGTTTGGATCAATGGAGTGGTAGGCTTTATTATGTTAGCATTTGAGTAAGCAAAATGTGTTCAACTTCTAATTAGAGTTTCATGGACATTGACCTGGACCTGTTCATTCTAACTCTGTATAAGTTATCAGTCTGGGAGTTACATTTGGTCTTTCATCATCTTAGGCCCTTTATTATTACATCCCATTAAAAAATCTTACTTTTTCTCTTAAAAAAAAAAGAAAGAAAAACCAGTGCATTTAGGAACACAAGCCTCTAGTGTGCCTCATGACAACAATTGACCAGAGCTAAGCGAAGACTGTCATTTAAAAAAAAAAATGGTAACAGTTTTATTGACATATAATTAACATAGCATGAAATTCAGTCACTTTTAAAATACACAATTCAGTGGCTTTTAGTATACTTACATAGTTATTCATTGTCACCAGAGTATTAGAACTTTGTTATCACTCTAAAAAGAAAACCCATCCTCATTACCATCCAACATTGCCTTCACTGTTCAGCCCTAGGAAACCACCAATCTGCTTTTTTTCTATAAATTTCCCTACTCTACACATTTCATATCAATATCTAGTCTGGCTTTTTTGTAACTGTTTTCTTTTACTCAGCATAACATTTTCAAGGTTCATCCATGTTGTAGCAGATATCAGAGCTTAATTTCTTCTTATTGCTGAGTAATATCCTAATGTATGGATATACCATATATTTTATTTATTCATTTATCAGTTGATGGACTTTTGAGTTGTTTCCTTTTCTAGTCATTACTAATAATGCTGCTATGAACATGCATGTACAGCCTTTTATGTTTACATATGTTCTCCTTTCTCTAGGTGTTATGTTTATGAGTGGAATTGCTGGGTCATATGAGAACTCTGCTTAACTTTTGGAGGAGCTGCTAGTGTCAGTGTATTTCCCAAAGTGACTGCAACATCTTACTTTCCACCAGCATTGTATGAAGGTTATAATTTCTCCACATCTGTGCCAAAACTTGTTTTTCAAAGCTGTCAATTTTAGGAAGGGCATCTTCTCAAAGTTTCTATGTCCCTAGCCCTCCTGCCTTTACACCAGACTTGTTTTATTTGTTTTTAGCACTTGCCCAGGCATTTGAGCAGGCAAGACAGATTCACTCATCCATCCTTCAATGCACAAGACATTTTTAGATAGTTGTAGAACAGTGTGCCACTTATACTAACAAGCATAGTACTAAGCCCTACTTCCTGCCCTCAATACCCAAAAGCCCCATAGAGCAAATGGGAAAATGAATCACTGTACTACAATGTGGTAAACACTACAAGGTAGATCTGCCCGGCACATTATGAGAACTTGGGGGAGAAACAACCTGAAGTGCAGAAGAAAGTTCAGGGAAGGATTCCCTAAGGAACTTGACAAAAAACAAGTCCAAGGTAATCTAGGCAGAGGAATAGTGGGAAAACATCACAGCAATCAGAAGCATTAGCCATTCATTGGCAGAGCACAATTATCAGAAAGAAGGTGAGGACAGTGATATTGGAGAGGGAAGGCAGAAGTCAGATTGCAGAACCAGTACATTGAGCTGTCCCACAACAGGGGCTCAGATTACATTTGATTGTTGCCAGTGAGTTAGTACACAGAAAGGAACATTCTAGTCTAGTATCATGTTTTTAGCATGAATATTTTTTATCAACTAGATTGGTGGAAAATCCTTCTAAATGAATTACACACATCTCTCCTGTCTTAAATTATCTTTGCAATGACGAATTTTCTTTTGATGACTCAAGGGTACTGTTATTATTATCAATACTTATAATAAGCTGCCAATAAAATATCAATACTATAAGTGTGTTTAAGGGTTATGAGACTTTGCCATCTATACTAATAATATTCTATTTGAGTAATCATCTTTTTTATACAAAGCTACTAGATAAGTTGACAGCAATGAAAATTAAGTCTTAAGTACTGTCTCCCTCTTCTCTTTTGCTTTTTTCCAACATACTACAAGCTAAAAGTAAAGAATAAAGTTCATGAGAAATAGTTTTTTATTTATATTGGGATGAGCACTTGTTTTGTATACATGAGCTCCATATCAATTCTTTTTATTTAAAAATTTTATGCAGACTCTTGATTGCATTTGAGAACAGAGTTCTCATGCTTTTTATCCTTCTACTCTGCATGTGATCTCACAGATCTCTAAAGGGAGGAAATCTCCCTTGGCATGAATGTAAATGGTATCAGCTGGGTTAATGAACAAGTCCCACTACTCCCTCTTCTACTCAGGAAACATATGAGAAGTCATGTCAATATCAGAGGTATTATAGATAGAATCTGAAATGTATTGAAGACTTGCTCCCTAGATGGTGGCATTAGGGGAAGTGGTAGAAACATGAAGGTGGGACCCAGTTGGAGGAAGTAGGTAAGGGAGGCATGCCCCAGAAGAGGATCTCTTGTCCCCAGCTTCTTCCTTTCTTTCTCTCTCCTTCCCGGCCACCATAAGGTGAGCAGCTTTGTTCCACAATGTGCTCCCTGTCATGATGCTCTGCCGATAAACAATGGAACTGAGTGACCATGCCTAAAACCTCTGAAACCATGTGGTGAAATAAATCTTTCCTCCTCTAAGTTGATTTTTTTTCACGTATTTTGCCACAGAGACATAAAGATGACTAACTCAAGAGGATTCTAAGGATAAACATAAATTTCCTAAACTTTATAATGTTAAAAAAGGAAAGAAAAACAATTGCACCATAAGTAGACAAAATATGCTTCCATTTTAAAATACACATATGTATATATGATGTATAAATACAAATATACAAAAGAGCATACAGAAAATACATACATATTACTTTACTTATATATATTTATACATACATATTAATTCATGTTTGTGTATAAATATAGAGATATTAAAGAATATACATAAAATGTTTTTTAAAAGTAAATTTTAAAAAGTTTGGATCTTTAATTCCTGTTAATCAATTGTCTGGGGCACACTTCACAAAAGCCCATTACAAAAAGATGGGGTGGGTGGCCTAGGGGAATAAAGTAAACCTTTGGTAAATTATATCCTATGATCCTAAAAATTCAGACCTGCCTTGATTTATGGTTGCTCTTAATTCTGACTTCTCTTTTTCCTCTAATCTTCCTTGAAATAGATAAAACAAGTTACAGAAGGAAAGAGAAGAGACATAATGATCCAGGCATGGTGACACACATTTATAATTCTAGCTACTCAGGAAGCTGAGGCAGGAAAATCACAAGTTTGAGGTCAACCAGGGCTATTTAACAAGACACTGTCTCAAAAATAAAATAGAAAGCACTAAGAATGTAGTTTGTCATCAGAGTCCTTGCCTAGCATACACAAGACCCTGGATTTAAACCCCAGCATTGAAATTAAAAAAAAAAAATGACAAAGGATTTAAAAATAAAGATTGCAACTGAAGAAAGAAAAAAATGCAAAGAGGATGCTAAGGGAAATCACACAATTTCAAGAGGTCTTGCAATAATTTAAGCGAGTAGCTATATATTTAGTATATGAATTTGGGAATTTGGGGCAGTCTCTAATTCAAAAAGCATATGACTTCATCCTTCATCCCAGAATATTTCCAGGGTAAATCCCTTTGCAAATTACATGTTTTTAAATTCTTCTTCTGTTCTCTTTTCTTTTTACTTATGCATATTCTCATAAATATGCCTATTTCTGAGAAACCCCAAATTCTAGAACACTAGAACACCTGACATAAATTTTGTCTCATGGATCTTCATATCAGAAATCCTACTTTGAATAATAAAATAACTTGATCCCTACTTACCTGTAGGTAGCTACCTTCTGCTGTCAGTTAAAGCCTAAAATACAAAAGGCCCTTATCTTTGTTTCTGACCTCTTTGAAACATGATATTGGAAGTATTAAAATTACCTTAATTAAGAAAGTACAAGTATTACAAATATATACTTTGGAGTCAAACTATTTGGTCTTGAATCTCAGCTCTGCCAATCAACTATATGACTTTTAAAAAGTTACTATATAAATCTGAGCTTTCAGTTTCTAATCTGTAAAATGTAGATAACAAATAATAAATGAATCTCATATGTGTAAACTGCTTAGGTTAGTACCTGGCATATAATATGTGCTTTATTAGTGTTCCCTCTTCCAGAGATCTAAAAAACTTATCCATATAAAGGGGCTAGAATGGTACAGTCCCATTTGTTAACCTATAGCCACATGTAATAACTTTATAAAATTACAGTTACTAATATGGCATTATGTAAAAATGTGGATGTGTAACCGATGTGATTCTGCAATCTGTATTTGGGGTAAAAATGGGAGTTCATAACCCACTTGAATCTAATGTAAGATATATGATATGTCAAGAGTTTTGTAATGTTTTGAACAACCAATAAAAAAAAAGAAAAAGTAATCACACCATTGGTTAGCTCTGAATCCCCCCAAAAAATAAATAAATAAAATTTAATAAATAAATAAATAATGCTATACATTCAGTTGCTGTGTTGCACTAGTCACATATTAAGGGCTCCCTACCAAATATGGAGGAGACAGAGAATACTTCCACCATTTAAGCAATAAGAACAATAAAGACCCAAGGAATGGAATACTTGAGTCAGGCAGCTACTAAAGTACTGAGTGAGGTTTACTCTGAACTATATGCTGCATGAACTCCTTGGAGTTTCTGATTCAGTATGTCTGGGTGGGACTCAATAATTTGGATTTTCCAACAAATTCCCAGGTGCTGTTGGAACACGGACTTTGAGAAACCCTGGTCTAGGCTGACAGTTCTTTATCTAGAGTACCCATACCTGGGGGGTGTACAAAGTCTTTGCAAGAGGTACAAGAACAAAGGGAAAGAAGAATAAAACCTTAAGGGTCAAAAACAATCAACAAAACAGTCAAATACTGACTCAGAAAATTTGAGAGCCATTGATTCTTCAGCAAGTAATCTTACCTTTCTGAATTTCTGTTTCCACATTTATAAGTGGAAGCAATTTACGTACCACTCAGGTTTCCTGTAAGAATCAAACAAGCTGGGGTTGTAGCTCAGTGGAAGAGCGGTTGTCTCTTCCACATGAGGTACTGGGTTTTATCCTCAGCACCACATAGATAAATAAAATAAAGGTACTTTGTCCATCTATAACTAAAAATATCTTTTAAAAATCAAACAATTTAGAGTAAATAAAGCTAGGGACTGACATGGCGTTATCTATGATTTCATGTCAGCTAGAGAATAAAGCCCAAGCCTCTTAAATTCTGGTTAGACCATAAAGGATGGCATTTGTCTTACAATCTTTCATGTCTCCTCTTCTCTGTCACTTACCCTAGCTCTAGCACACAGAACATCACATTTCATTGATTCTAAGCCACATATTTTTCTATTTTAACTTCCCAGGAAGACAATATGTTTTATCATCTAAGCCTCCTTGTAATCCTTGTCAGTCAGCTGTCAAATCATTACCATGACATAGTTTTTATAATGGGTACATTTACAAAGATTAAAGAAAATGGCATCCGAAGTTTCAGAATAGATGACAGTGGCTTGAAAATAAAAACTGGAAATAGTAGTGAAGCATTGCTTTGAAGCATAAGAAAAAACTACATGTGTGAGTATGTATGTGTGTGTTGGGGACGGCAGGGAGTACATAAGAAACAATGGTGAATTGGATTTGTTTAGAAGCATTCTGGAACTGTTAGTCAGAATAAGCTAGCTCCATATACTTATAAAGTCAGTTTAATTGCCTAACACCAAAAAAAAAAAAAAAAGGTTTTGGTCTATTATGGGTTCTTTGAATTCTTTAAAGAAATGTATCCTCACCAGCTGGATGTGGTGGTGCACACCTGTAATCCCAGCGACTCTAGATGCTGAGGCAGGAAGACCACAAGTTCAAAGCCAACCTCAGTAACTTAGCAAATCCCTAAGCAACTCAGTGAGACCCTGTTTTTAAATAAAATACAAAAAAAAAGGGCTCAGGGTTAAGTCCTCTGGGTTCAATCCCTAGTACAAAAGGGAGAAGAAGAAGAGGAGGAGGAGGAGGAGGAGGAGGAGGAGCCAAAAAAAAAAAGAAAGAAAGAAATTCATCATCACCAGTGTTTTGTTTGTCACAGAGGAATACATCATCACCAGTGTCCGTTTTTCCCACAGTGTGTGGTAAAACCTGAGCAGTGAAGATTCCAAGATGAAAAATGACTCAAAAGAGAACACCTTTGAATGTAGAGGAGTTGAGTAACACTGTGACGAATTTATTTTGTTTATATTTTCTTTTTATATGTTTAGGAGTATTATATGTATATATGTATAAATACACACATATATGACCCAGATCTATATCTAATTTAATATAAAGAGCCATTTTGTTAGACATAAAATAATAACCTTAAATATAGTTTAATGGATAATAACCCCCAAGTTTTCTCCTTCTTCTTGTGTGTGTGTGTGTGTGTGTGTATGAGCTTGTTTCTTGAAGGTCCATAAAATATCATGATGGCTATTTACAACTAATCAAAACTTAGATTTGATGAAATAATGTGTTCATAGTTTTCAAACATAGTGCCTAGTACATTAAAGGAACCTAAGCAAATGTTTGTTGAAAATAAATTAATGAATCCTTCAGGATGGAATAACGGAATAGTATCTGGCCCTGAATACCTCTCCAAGGAAAGGGATACTGCACAAACCATTCCTCTAGGTAAATATGGGAACTCTAGCACCACCCAAATATCAGCTTTCCTTAAGCAACCCCTGCCACCATCCAATTTACTCAGTCCAAAATTCTGTTCCAAGAAGGTTAACATAGTAATAACAAAAATGAGTTTTACCAGTAAGTTCAACACCGTGTAACACTGAGAGACAACTTACCCTGCTATTTCTGTGGGTTTTTTTATTTCTTGTCAGTAAAATTAAGGTATAAAAGTACATATCTCATAGGTCTTTTATAAGGATTAAATAAGCCAACTTTAGAAATCTTGCCATTTTCAATTCTTATTTTAATTCTTTCAAGACAATTTTGCTAGCTATTCCCATGAAAAAGACTCTTTTTGGTTTTGTGTGAGGGATCTGAGCTGACCCACATGTCAGGACAACTCTCCCTGTGCTGGAAACCAGAGCTGCTGTCCCTGGAACATGAACCCTGCCATAAACAGGCATCAACGGCAACATGACTACCCATGTATATCTAGGGATATATACCTCCAGATAAATACCACACTGTGGGAGGCTGCCATGTCATGTGACCAGCGTTTTTCTCTCCTGATGGGTTTGAGGCACTGTCGGCATCCCCGATGATCTGGCTACTTTTAAGTGGCTGTAGACGGTAGCCCCGATCTTGAGAGTAGTAAAAATGCAGCCAAATGTGTCTTCATGCGTGGGCATGCCTTCCTGCAGCCCTATGGGTAGAGCTATGCTCACCTGTTCCTATGTGATATTACCCCCTTGCCCTGTTTGGGATAGAATGTTCCATGGAAACACCCTTTGTGTGTCCCCTTCTCTTGCTCTGCCTTTGGGTGTGACCTTCCTAGATGTCAGTCAACCTGCTTACAGCAGACATCATGAAGCTAGACTCAGCCCCTTGAAACCTGACCCCTTGCCTCATTTGAATGGCTTCTCCTCAATAAAAGGGGTCAGCATGTGCTCCCTCTCTCTTTGTGTGGATCCTTAAGGTCAGAGGAGCAGTCACAGCACCCCCAAAGAAAATGTATCTCTGTCTCTTGTGTGGTTATTTTGCATGGCCCAGTTCCCCTGGAGTGACCCTGAGTGTTTTAGAATGCAATACCACGCAAAGTTCTTTTTAAAACTATGCAAATACTACAATGAAACCTTCAGTCTCATACTATCTTTTGAGTCCGTTTCTCCTAATACGACCTGCATTATAGCATAGAAGCATTTTCATCCACATGACAGAAATGAAGAGTAAAAGAAAGCTTTGGCTTTGATAATCTTTAAAGAGCCATGGTCAGTTTGTGGATCTTTGGTAAAATGTTTAGGATACTCATTATTGTTTTGGTGAGGGATTTTTTTAAATATTTTTTTAATTGTCAATGGACCTTTATTTTATTTATTTATATATGATGCTGAGAATCAAACCCAGTGCCTCACAAATACTAGGCCAGCACTCTTCCACTGAGCTACAAACCCAGCCTGTCATAATTGGTTTTTGGTGACAAAGCCTGGCAATTTTTCAAACCCTTCTTTCACTGTTTATTGAGATAAATGATGAAACAGAATCTTTTGTTCCTTTCCATTTTTGCCAACTACTAGCTGTGTAACATTGAGAGACAAGTTACCCTGCTATTTCTGTGACTTTTTTATTGCTTGTCAGAAAAATTAGGGTATAAAAGTACATATCTCATAGGTTTTTTAATAAGGATTAAATGAATGAATATCTATAAAGTACTTAGAGAAGGCCTAGAACATAGAAGCCCCCAACAAATCTATTTTTGTTATGACTGAACATAATCATATAAGGCCAACAGAGCTATATAAATAAACAGATTAATGAATTAATGAAAGAAGTAGAATAACCTTCAAAGATGTTTAAGCTTTCAATAAAAGACAAAATGAGGATTAAACACTCTCAGTACTGCTATACATAACTTTTTTTCTGGTATCCTCCCCCCACCCAGAGTATAATGCAGACATAATGAGCACAGCATAGGGACCTCAGAACAGTGTATCAGGGCCAATGGGTGGTTTCCCAAATATCTGCGGGAAGAGAGAGGAGGAAGGAATAATTGTGTACTTTCTAAGAGCACAACCCACCTGTATCTAGCAGTGCCTGGTAACAGCATGATCATATGGAATGCTGAGAGGATAGGGGATCCTGTACAAACTTCCAGGCCTCTGTGTATGCCGAACAGTCTGCATTGAGATGGTTTTTCCAACTTGACAACAATTTACCAGCTATGTAACCTGCATATTGCCTAACATCTATAAATTTTAACATTGTTATTTATAAAGTGAACATTACAAAATAGGAAAGTGGCTGCTCTCAAGAGCAAATTATGTTTGTATGACAACTAGAAAAGGACCGCTACAGAGTGGATATTCAAAACATGTTAGTTGCCCCGAATACATGTAAATATTTTAGATTAGTTCTCTGCAGAAACAGCAACTTACGTTGAACTGTGTACAATTCTAGTTAACATTATTTCTCTGCTTTGTTGGAGCTGACTTAGCTGAATTGGTAGAGAACAGTTATGCTATAACCATGCAAGTTGTTTGGGTATCTGTAACACTGATTTTAATATGCTGCTCCACAGGGCATTCTGTAAGGAATGTGATTCAGTCAATCCCAATGTCTTAAAGAGTCTTGAGCAGCATACCAAATTTTAGATGCCAAAGTTTAATTGAAATTTGGCATATAGATGAGCATTTCTTCATACACTGAAAGCTAGCAGAAGATTCTAAAACAAAGAGCAATCACAAGTGGTAATTTTATCCAACTGGATCCAATTACATTTAGCATTTTTTATGAAAGGGAGGAAAAGAAGAATGGACTCAAGAAAATGTTTTCCTTTTATGATTTTTGCTCTCTAAAAGATGAATTGCCTTATGAAGTTACTTCTTATAACTCAGGGAACATAGCTGTCTAAAGAAAAAAATTATGCAATGTCTTCTTAGAGATAAACAAACATTCTGCTACAGAATAAATGTGAGCATTTAAGCACATCTGGCAATCACTCGACAACCTACAATGTTGGCACCCTAAAAATATGTGTCATGCCATCATTTGTCTCCAGTGGACATGATTGCTTCAAGTCAGGGAAGGTCTAGAAACAAAATGGGTGGTTTCTATCATGTAGAACACAGACCTCCAAGAGAGTCAATTATAAGAGAACCACCATTAATCCAAGTGGCTGGGGGAGATGTTGATTCCTAAATGAAGAATGAAAATCAAAGCATTTTTATCACAGGCAGTTTTTACATTTGTTTTTCTACTAAGAAGCAGCTTCCAAAATGCAAACCTTTAACCTTGAAATAATGTTTACACTTTCTAATTTTAAGTGTCTGAATTTTGGGTATTATCAATTTTCCTATGTATAATCTGAATTTTAATTCATCAATTGAGTTTTTTTAATTTTGAGAATTGTATTTTTCCAGTGATAGATGCCGCATTTATCTGGGCCAAAGGCCAGGTCTTGACTTTAGGGTTATATAAATTATTTCAAAGGACATAATGGATATTGAGACTTTCATTGAATTCGAAACTACTACATATGTATTACAATCATGGTATTATGATTTTTGATTGATTTTATTTATCATTTGATGACTATATCTTGTAAGAAAATGAGCACTTTTCTTTCATTTGGAAATCCTCTATACTGCTGCTGGGCTGTCATGCTCTGATGTAACTATACCTTTAGGGTCAGCAAGCAAAACCACATATCTGTGGTTAAGTGGGCTCTTTGCTTCAATGAATGAACACAAAGGAAAGAAGGAAACCCTAAAGTAAGAAACAGAGTTTGAAAGAGATCTCACATTGAAGACAAAAGGGGAAAAGGTACTTCTCCTTTATCTGCATTAGTATTATGGAGGGATAAATCCACTGAGGATGGTCTGAGGAGATGAGGCAGGAATGGGGATAGACCAGCATCAGTTCTTTTTAAGAGGCTTCAAGACTCCAAAATGAGATAGAAGAGCAGATATAGCCAGCCATGAGTTTTTCCCATCTACTTCCTTTGAGTATCCCTGCATAGGTAGCAGGTCCTGGTGAAGAAGATACAGGTTCATCTTAGGAGTGCACAGGAGACTTCAAGGGATGAGCCCAGAACTCCAGTGCTAAAAGGTGGCATGTTGGTGGCAATAGTAAGATTGATAGAAAGATTCCCCAGAAGAAAACAAATTGTAGTGACTGGCAGCTGGAATATAAGAATATGTCTTTCTGTGTAGACAATCTTCCTTGCACCTGAGAGGAACCAGATGTTACTCTTTTAAAGAAGCTAGCACCACTTTATTCTTTATTAGAACAAATATTGAGAAGGAGTAACATATCTCTGCTGAGGTACAAATCAACTGAAACCTTCTCTTTGCTATGTTTGGTAAGTACAGGGGATGAAGGACGCCTCCACCTCTGGAGGTTTACATTCTATTGTGATGGGGCTAGATATGCAAACAAACAAATATAAAAAATGTGAAACAGATGTTTTATAAAACATAATTACCAAAAAAGTAAGAGAGATAAAAAGTATAAAATAATTTAATATGATTCATAGGTCTGAGGCCACACTCAAACTTCAACCTTAAACTTTCTTAAGAGAACAGTGTGCTCTCTCAGCAATTAACGTCAGAAAAAAATTTTAACCTACAGTTTGAATTTTTCATTCCCTTATTTAATACATAAATGTGTTCAAGTCTGAGTTTATTTTGCTTGGAATAAAGAAGGCTGTGTTTTGTGAATTTTATTCACGGGTGGTTTCTAATATTAGGTTACTGTATCTCTCCTAAATCAGAACTTTGAAATCTGGGTCCAAAGGTCTATAAATGGATTTCAGGTTATCCAAAAGCCCCTGAAGTCAATAAAAATTTTAAATGATCCATGACATATTTAAAAAAAAAAAAAAAAACATTGTTTGTTTTCGTCATGTGAAATAGAGGATTGAGTTAGGTTCTGCGTTTCTCTTAAGACTGTGATTCAGTGATGTGACCCTGTAAAGTTGTTTGTCCACATCCACATTTAAAGCAACCCTATCAGCCTGGAACACTGATTTTGCATACAATTCTACATCAATAAATAATGCTTTCTATGCAAAAGAAAAACCATAGTTCTTGAAAGCTACGCATGATATAATCTGTATATCAAAATACATATGAGTGTATTTCCATTTTAAATATTTTAAATTTTAAAACTCACTCCTCCAAGTCCCTGTGTTTTGGTTAATTTTTAATATTTCCTTTCATCTTCGTTGGATGTTCTGAAATTTAAATTATATGTTTAAATGGTTTCTTTTTATGTATACACTAATATTGTACTTTATGAACATGAGAATTTATCATTTCTAGAAAATCACCCATTATCTATTCAAATGATACATTTCCCCCATTCTTCTTTTGGAACCCCTACTTCCAATTTCATGACTCTTAACAATATTTATATCTTCCATTTCTTTATGTCTCTGCATTTTTCACAGTATCATCAGTTATGCTATGTCTAATCTGCATTTTAATCTTTCCATTGAGTTTTTTTCCCTACTTTAAGAATTATATTTTTCATTTATAAATGTTCTCTGTCTATTTTTAAGGCAACTCTTTTTCTTAGGCTTTTACATTTTTTATATTGTCAGCACTTTTATACATATTTATTTTATATTCCCTTTCATGTTGTTACATTATCTCAAGTCGCTAAGGATCCAACAGTGATGTTACACCTTATGTTGACACACATGGATTGTATTGTCCACTGACTCTCTGTGGATTGTTTCCTTGTGTTTCATCATTGATTACAGTGAATGTATCTTCAGCAGGGCTTGTTTTATTCATGAAAATTCTAAGCCATCTACATGGTTGGGACGATTCTTTCATCATGCTTTGTGTTTTACTCTTCTAGGAGTCCCAAGGGTAGTTTTTAGTTTGAGGTTTTCTAGGTCTAGTTAAAAATGAAATAAAATAAAACCTCACATGGCATGTGCATATAAACCCTAAAACAAAATTCTCCAGGGAAGATTTTTTTTTTTCTTCTTACTGGTAGTTTCTTGATCTCACTCTGTGTTGGTGGGCATAATTTTCTAGCCTAACTCTTCAATAGAATATGGTTCTAGTTTTATGCAAGCAATGTCTCAGTACCAGCTCTCTGCTCCATTTGAAAACAAGGCCTTACCTTTTTTTTTTTTTTTTTTTTTTTTTTTTGTCTCATATGGATATAAGACTCCAAGTGCCTTAGTCACTGAGGCCTCTTACTTCCCAGACTGGCCACAGCATTACTTCACAATCTACACTCTGGATTTTAACTGTTTTGTTCCTGCACATGGTACTCCCTTTAGTTTTTGAAAATTAAGCAAAGTTTTTAAATCATTTAAAATATTTTATCCAGAAACACCAGTATTTCTTGGTGTTTATAATCACAAGTTTTTTTAATTATCTTAGTCTACTATATTGCCAGACCTTTAATTTACTGCTTAATTTTTCAAAATTAATCAATTAGTTCTTCCCAAGTAAAAGTTCAGTCGGACTGTTTCATTTCTTCTTCTTTTAGAAGTCCTTAGTGGATAGTGGATATGTCTGAGACTTTTTATCATGTTCAGAAGTAATAGTCTAGAGATATATTTTTAAAATTTTAAATAAAGGAACTCTGATATACCTCCTGGGACTTTAGCAGGACTTGAACCTTTCCTGATAATCATCATTTTAAAATTGATTATAATAGAGTATATTTCTAACTGAAAGTTGGAATAAAAGAACATGAGAAATTCTTCTTCTAAGCATCATTTCAAAATGTTATTTTATCCTATTCAGACCTGAGATTATGTAATTACTCTCAAACAAGACAATTTACTACAATTTTCAGTAGAAAAACCCCAATAATGTTAAAATCTTCCTACAGAAGTGAACTGTGAAACAATATTTTAACAAGAGTCACAGTATTTATGCCACAGAAATGACAGTTTACAATGATTTGAATCTTCTAAGGGAAAACCTCCATGATTTGAGAAAACAGTCATACCGTATCCAAATTACACTGGTGATTGCCACTATTACAAATAATATGCACAATTGCCTAAATCACAAGCTAAATACGTATGGGAGAGTTTATTTATACTTTTTACCAGAAGAAAGGAATTTTCTTTAACTTTTTCTCATGCATCATAGATTGTAGTCTATTGGTTAAAAGTTTTTAGTTATTTGATTATTCACCTGAAAAATAAAATAAAATTCTGATGGAAGAAAACAGTTGATGAAAGGTATCTATAGAAACTTTGGGTAATAATAGATTCAGATAACACCGAGTTCTAATTCTGGAACATGGTTCACACTTAAATGTATTATAGTATATTAAACATGACACAGAGAGTACCATGAGTTGAACTGAAGCACTTTAAAATATTTCCATTCATCCCTCTATCAGTTCTATTCTTTTAAGGATAGTGTGGGATTCCTGAACTAAAGGAGAGAAATGGTAGACAATTATATATATTTCAATTAAGCAGTAAGCCACATTTGAAGAAATCATGGGGGAAAGTTTTCAGGAAAACTTGGAATTAATTATATAGTCTCACTGCTGACCTACAACCACAAGTTTTTTAAATCAAATCATTCTTTCCCACAGACACAGAAACAAGTGACAATAGAGATTATAAAATAAAAAAGAAAAGGTTCTGTTCATGAGATAATCTACTTTTTATGAAAGAAGAAAAGACAGGAAAGAAGGAAGGAAGGAAGGAAGGAAGGAAGGAAGGAAGGAAGGAAGGAAGGAAGGAAGGAAGGAAGGAAGGACCGACCAACAGTGTTAAGTCATTGAGTTAACCCAACAAGTAATGTTACCAAGCATACAACACTGAGGCTTAGTAGAACTCAATTTCAACCCAATTTTAAAAGTTCATCTATGTTTTAGAAATATATTTTCAAAGCAAAAAGAGCTGCATTCCTAATATACAAGATTTGTTTTTCTATTATTTTTTTTCTTGGTATGTATCTTCTTGCCATTTAGAATGTAATCCATGGATATTAGCCTGATGTCACCTGAACAATTGTTAGAAAGGCACAATTTCTGATGCAGAGATTCAGAATCTGCATTTAAACAAAATCTCCAGATAATTCTTATGTCCATTAAGGTTCAAAAATTCTATATGATGAATTTAGAAATATTTTCTAACTTAACACCAAGTATAAATTTTGTTTTGGGGATGATGAAAATGTCCTGGAATTAGATATTGGTGATGATTCCCACACTTAATGGGATGAATTAAACAAAACTGAACTGTTCTATTTAAAATGGGTGAATTCTTCGCTATGTGACTTTTATCTTTTTAAAAAGGAAAAAAAAAGGATAAATTGTAGTAAAGGCTTACAACTGTACAGCACATGGATGAATGAAACCAGTTCCAACTATTTTCTTTCATCTTGGAGAAAAATTAGAGGTCCCGTCTCCTGGGGTTCAGTTCTTACTGCACAAGGGACTCACAGCTGGCTTTGACTCTGGCATCACTGACCAGCGCTGAAAGGTATGCCCATCCACCGCAAGGGTCTGCCAGGAGACCATCGGGCTGAAAGGTCCCTCCAACCTAGAGCTGTTTACAGAGGTGAGAACCGCTTTTCTTTCTTTTTCTTTTCTTTTTTTTTTTTTTTTTTTGTGTGTGTATGAATACTGTTTATTTATTTGGAGGAATAGATATTAAAATATTAACTAAGTTTAAATTCTGAGAAAAGGGAGATTGAATGTAATGTGAAAAAGATAATGATTCTTTAAAGTTCTCTATATACTTTGAAATTTCCTCACTAATCACCTGTAAAGTATTATTTATTTATTTATTTTTATTAGTTGCTCATGACAATACAATGATCTTGGGATAAGAAGGGCAGCAGAATAAAATAGACACTAGTATTGCTGTACGTATATACGTGTCTGTATAACCAATGTGATTCTGCAACCTGTACACTAGGAAAAGGAGAAATTATACCCCATTTGATTCAAATGTATGAGAACCGCTTTTCTCAGGAAACAGCTTGTGGATGGATGTGACAGGTCAGGAAATTGACCTAACCAATACATCAAAGGGGCAAAGAGGCAGAAATGCTGTCTGCCAGCTGCATGCGTGGTTAGTCACATAGCCTGTGGGAAAGTGAGGACTTTTCTTGTCCTCCATTCCACCCTCTGCCCGCCCACAAGCCCTCCCTCCCCAAAGTTCAGATACTTAAAGGTTTGCAGTTACTCAGAGGCCACTATAAAGGACCCTAATGTCCTCCCTCCTACATTTCGGGGGTCTCTGGATCCGCACTCTTAACAGACTCATCTCCTCTGACGTCCTCGGTAAAAGCTTCGCACCGCCAATGCAAAAGCCCTATGTGGTTCTATTTCCCTGGCTTAACCCCAACGCCCAGAATGGGCAGGAGGATGTCTGGGGGCTAAAAGGCAGGTCTACCCTTTACACTCACACTTCGGAACTTTCTGGCTGGCTGATTGCCCCAAAGATGTGTGCACCGCCAGAAGGGCTGAGACGCACAACTTGGGAGAGCGCCCGCGCTGGGGTTCTGGAGTTCCCCTGCACACATCAAGGCAGCTCCAAGGACCCTTAGAGTCTAGTCACTTCTCCCACATAGACTGTCACGGGGGCCCCCAGCACAGTTGAATCAGCCCCCTATTCAATCATGCCTGTTGCGCAGCAATACTGAATCTGTTGGGGGCGCAAAGTTACCCACGGTGAAGAAATTGACCAGCTACCTAATCACCTGTAATGCGGTTGGTACTCTGTGGTATCATCTTCTGGGCAAACAGACCCCTACGTGCTCACCAAGACCAAACCCAGAGCCGCCTTTACCACTCTACTCGCTGAGGTCCCAGCCCTGGCTCGCGCGGAGCTACAGTCACCAGTCCTTAGAGGCATACACGCGAGTTCAAGCGCGCGCGCCGACCTGGCTCTTACACCCCTTTGAGCTTACAGCCTCCGGCGGTGCACCCAGAGCCCGCCCCGCCTGGCTACCCGCACTTACAAGCAGGGGTAGTAGCCGTAGGGAGGCAGCGGGAGCTGCGGGCAGTCATCATCTCCCAGTTCCGAGTCCATGAGCAGATAGTCCTGGCTTTCGTTGCGCCGCGCGCCGGCTCCGGCAGCCGCCGAAGGAGAGCCGCCCCGCCGGGGCACGAAGGCAGGGTTCTGGTTCATGGCAAAAACGCTCCACTGGCCTGGGCCCTGTTCTTGGAGGAGGGGTCCGCAGTTCCAACAGGAACCTGGCACCTTGAGGCCCCTTTAACTGCCGAACTGGTCCGGGACAAACCGATGCCTAGGGGACGAGGATGAGGCAGGGGATGCAAACGCCTAGCAGTCTGGGCTCCGCGCGGAGAAGTCACTGGTGAGGGGGGCGCAAAGGGGACCTTGAACTGAGCTCTCTGGCTAAGCGGACCTCACTGGGAGGCGGCCAGGGCTCGGGGACAGAGTGCACAGGAGGGGCTGAGGGTGGCTACGGAGCCTGAGAACCGAGAGCAAGAGAAACCAAGCTGAAGTTACTATGTCAACCGCGAGTCTCCAGCCCTCGGCTCCCGCCTTCTTCCCCCGCATCCTCCGTCATGATCCCCACCTTTAAAGGGATCAGAAGGACGTTCTAGAAAGCAGTCAAAGCCGGTCTTGCAACCACAACTTCCAGGGTCTGAATAAACCTAAACTAGGCGGAGCCAGACAAGCGCTCTGGGGGAGGGGGTACTGCTGCCAGAGTCTGCTTATTTAGTAACAACACCGACTGAGGACTTTCTAGGAAGCTTCCCCTAAGTAATACTCGATTTAGAAACAAAGGACCAGTTTTATAAAAAAGGGCATGGAGTCTCCCCTTCCTCCATATTGCCTTCATTTTCTTAGGGCATTTCGCTCCTACTCCCAATCCCCGAAGTTACTAAGACTCTACTCTAAAATGAACAACTCTCTATATTCCCGACGCCAGATGTTCCCAGTTTCTGAGCAAACCAACAAAAATAGGAAAAGCATTTTCTTGCATCCTTGGGAGAAGAATCCTTCCATCACTGTGAATGATGGAATTCTTCTCGGGCAGCTGTTTCTCATATTTCAAAACCATTTTAAGTCATCGTTTAAAATTCCCATAATCTGCCTATATGTGAGAAGTTCTCATTATGAATGAATCAGTGTCCACAGTAGTGAAAAACAGGGTCAATCAATTAGGAATCCATTCATTTATTCACTAATATTTAATGAAAACCAACTGTGTGCCCAGCACTGTTCTAGGATTCAGAAACAATAAAGACACCTGTCTGTGTTCACAGAGATTTCATGGGGGGGGGGGGGGAGAGGGAAGGGGAGAGAGAGAGAGATTAAACAAGCACATAAGAAAATATCAGAAACAAGGGCTACAATGAAAATAAGACAGGTTGATGTTTTGTTAACTGGTGGCTGACTACTTCAGATTATGTGGTTTTAAGAGGCCTCCCCAAGAAGGTACTACTTGAGACACACATGTGGCCAGCCACCAAAAGGTCAGAAGCACATTATAACTGGATTGAAGAAAGTTAGTGTATGAAAACCTAAGGTATCTTTGCTTCCAGTGAACAGGTATAAAATGAAATGGATGTGTGAGCAAAGGGGTGGGGAGTGCAAATTTAGAAAGTTTTACTTTGCCCATTCATCAAGAACCAAAGTTCAGAGAGGAAAACCCTGAGGGCCTAGCTCTGTAATTGATACAGGTGTGTGGAATGGATGGATGGATGGAAAGAGGGATGAAGTATAAAAAAGAAAAAGAAAACTTCTTGGCCACTTAAAAGACATTTTCCTTGAAAAACTAACCTAGGGGCTGGGGATGTGGCTCAAGCGGTAGCGGTAGCGTGCTGGCCTGCCATGCTTTCGGCCCGGGGTTCAATCCTCAGCACCACATACAAACAAAGATGTTGTGTGCGCCGAAAACTAAAAAATAAATATTAAAAAAATCTCTCTCTCTCTCTCTAAGAAAAAAAAAAGGAAAAACTAACCTAGATCTTTCTGAAGTTGTTTATTCTTAATTTAAGAGCTTTCTTTTTTTATCTCTCAACACATGGAGCCATGATTTTATTCTATTTCCTGGTCACTTTACCCAGCAATAAAATACTCCACTTGAAATTTATTGGCTTATGGAAACTTATCTGTAAGTACTCAACAGCTCTGAGATTTGAATGAATTGGTTAATAAATGTTTTATTTAAATAGTGCTGAGGTAATCTGAGAACACCATATATAGGAAACAATTTAGTAGGGAAATATAACATTCAAATATTTTCTACTTGACTCAAATTCTGTAAGTTAAAGCAAAGTTAGAAAACATGTATGATGTTAGTTAAGTGTTAGTCTTTAAAAAATTGAGACAGAATTTATTTTGTTGTTATAGTTGTTTGAGCTGTTTGTGCTTTTTCTCATAACACTGTTTTTCATTTACACATAACAACCTTCACACTGAAAAAATTATTACAGTAAACTTATAAGGTGACATTAATTTATTATTTGGCAAAATAAGACATCCTTTTTTTCTGTTATTTGAAGTACAGTGGGTTCTAGACCAATCAAACCAGGGCATCTATGGAGCTCCCTGGAGGGGGATGGTGGTGTAAAGGGATTAGAGGCTTCTGAGAGAATTATGATTTGATGAAGTGGAAAGACCAGATGACTGAAATTCTGGAAGCCTGTGTTTTCATTCCAACCTTTCACTGCTGAAGCTGTGTAATTTCAGAGGGGACATTTAATGTCTCTCTGCCTCAGTTAATTCATCTGTAAGCAGATCTATAATTACTGAAGACACCTCAGTCTAGCTTTGCACATTCTATAGTTATATATGCAGTTTTAACTCTTTAATTACACTAAAAACACAGTAAAACCAGTAAAAATTACTATATCAATATTTCAAAATCAAGTAAAGAAGTGTTGAGTAGATCTAGAATAATGAATGTTGGGAGAAAGAACAATAGATTGCAAGTTTAAAAATATTAGATGAATGGGAGCTGGGGCTGTAGCTCAATGGCAGATCACTTGCCTTGCACAGGTAAGGCCCTGGGTTCGATCCTCAGCACCACATAAAAATAAACAAATAAAGAAAAAAAAATATTAGATGAGTGAACAACTTATAGTTTTCACAAAGTTGCATGCTTGATGCAATTGTGGGTTATATGTGTTTATGTAATATGTTTATAACTTTGGAATAAGAACAGTTCAGTTGTTAACTGAAACTTGAGGATAATATGGGCTACATGTCTCTGTGGGTGGATGGAGGGATGTCCTTTTTAATGTTTTTGCTATTATTGCATTTTAGTTATACATAATCATACATGCATGGAACATAATTTGTTCGGCTCAGTCCCCAGTACTTCCTCTTTCCCTCCCCACCTCACCCCACACTTTTTTTCTTCTTTTACTCTACTGGTCTTCCTTCTATTAATTTATTTTTTAATTGATGCTTTATAGATATATATAAAGGTAGAATTCATTGTGGCATATTCATGTATGTACAAAGCATAATTTGGTCAATCTCATTCTACAGTTCCTTCCTTTTCTTGGGGAGGGATGAACTTTTGCTCATTGTACATATCTGTGCTGTTCAATTGATGATTAATTTTTAAAAACTTGATATTACTATTATAGCACAGTATTTCAAAAAGTCAATAGAGACAAAAATAAAAAATCGTTGTTGTCTGAAAAGACTTAGGCTAGGAGCTCAAGGGGGGAAAAATGCCACTAGGGGCAGGAGGTTGAGAAAACATTATCAGATGCTTAATGACCCAAGAAGCTGAGCTGCAGTCACACTCAGAACTCAGAACAGCTACAGTTTGTGAAATGCTGAAGAGAGACAAAGGCAAAGGAGCCTTTCTGGGAAATGCAGTTTGAGGTTAGTTGGCCAGAGCTACAGATAAAATTTAGTCTTAAATGTACATGGGTATTTTAGAGGAGTTAGAACATAAAGCCCTGACTCCTACTTCATATGGAATCCACGGGGGGAGTGGGGGCATCCTAGAGGATTCCTTTATGAATGAAAGTCCTGGTAAATCCTGGTCAATGAAATGGAAGTGGGTGAATCTTTGAATCTCAATTTCTTACTTTCTAAAGTAAAGGGATTATAATATTACATTTGGAACCTCTCTTAAAGTTAAGTTTCTTTTGACAAATATAGAAAAATAAATAGCGATATATTTTAGTGTTTGTTTTGATTCGAGCTTAACACAGATGTCCAGAATTCTAATTTTATCATATGGGTATTTTGTAAACAGTTGCAATTAACATGGTTTCACTTGGAGTTACTCACATTGGACTAAATTAATTTCTCTAATAGAATTATTGGGATACTTTTAGCAACTACTTGCCAGGGTTATGGTGGAGCATATTTGTTAGCAAATTTGAAAAATAAGCACTAGGTAATAGGAGTGATTCACACTTAGTCAGAAGACTGTTGGAAAGACCAATAATGTACAGACAAATGCCACCAATGTTGAATAAATAAATGTGTTTAAAATAGATTAAGCTGCTTTAGGTGTTTGTTAGGTTCTTTATTCAGACATATTAAAGGCAGCCTGGGCCTCTAAAATAAATTAATATATCTATTGAAAATTAAATAAACCCTAAGATTCCTTAAGAAAAGTCTAAAATTTAGAAATTAATCACCATCTCCAAAGATCCAGGAGTAGAGTTGCTAATATCCAATATCTATTTATGATTATTTTTAAATAATCATATTAATAAATTACAACCATAATAAATTACAGACACATATTTAATATGGTAAGGAAGACTGACTTTAGAAAAAATTAATATGGAGAAATACCAGAGATGTTTCCATTAATGTAAGAAATAAAAGAAATGTGTTATTATAGTTGCTACTAGTCATTATCTAAGAAGTTTTACAAGAAAATAAAACATAATACATAAGATGAAAAGATTTCTAATGAGAATATAAACTTATTTGCTTATAGGTTATATAATTTTTTACTGTAAAAATACAAGATTTATTACTGAAATATATTTGAATTGAAAAGAGAGAAGTGTGCTTAGTACAATATTGAATAATAAAAGAAAATAATTTTGAAAATGTAGTTTACCATGACTAACAATATCTAATCAAACTATATCAAAAGCTACAAAATATAAAATACATAGAAATAAACTTAATGAAGAATTTTAAGACTAAAGAAAATTATAAAACTTCACTAAGACCTAATTAGACAATGAATTAAAATTTATATCAAATTATATAATATAATTTACTGATAACTCTTTTATACTTACATTAAATTTATAAATAATTTTGAATAGAAAGTAGTATTTTTAATATTGTATATCCATCTAGGGTCACGTTTTCTCTACTATTTACTTTTTCACATTTCTAAAAATAATTTTGTCAAAATCAAGAAAAATTGACAAAAGAGAAGCAATGGAAGAAACTTGGCCTATAAAATATCAAATGATTTAGTAAAACCACACTGAATAAAATAAATTAATACTCAACAAATGGAAATATTAATAGAATATAATATAGTCTTAAAAAACTTCAGATACAAACTATTTTATGGTATGATAAAGAACACATTAATTAAAATGAGGACAATAATAAGGAATATTAAATGAATTGAATAGATATTTCTAGCTCATATCTTTGTCACAACAAGTGGAATGCATTAAGAATTTAAATGTTATTAAAGAAAATTTTTTTAAAAACTAGAGTAAGATACAGGTAGAGTTTAATATATATGTTGTCTATAGTAAATTTTATATATATAAATATATATATATATATATATATATATATATATATATATATCAATCTAAGATCAAAATCATATTGGTATCATTTATGATCACAATGGCATGAAACTGGAAATCAGAAACAGAAAGAAACTTGGAAAATTTACAAGTGTGAGAAAATTAAGCAACATTATTCCTGAATAACCAATGAATCAAAAAGAAATCAAAGGGGGGATCCAACATGGCGGCGAGAGGGGAGGCAGCGCTTTCAGTACCTCCTCAACAACGGGGTCAGAGAGACGCATGGATACGCTTAGATTCGACCTGCTGAGAAACTCCTAGCAAAATTCCACTAAAGAGAGACCGGCCGGGAATCGGTAGGATTTTTAGAGGTGACAGTCTGCGCTAGACGAGTGAATCTCCGCCACGCAGCGCAGAGGTCCAGACCCGCCAGCCGCTGCCCGCGCGACTCGGCGACTGTCAGCTGCCTGCACGCGGCCCCTGCGTCAGGGCGAATAGCCTCCGAGGCGCAGCGCAGCAGGAGCGGTGCAGGGACTCTAGGAAGAGGTCTCTCGCCAAGCCTTCATGAAATAGCGAACCAGGAGCTGAAACCAACCAGCGACAGACCAGTCCCACCCCTCCCTTCGGACACTCCAGCAAGGAGCCTGGGGCCCGCCATAGCAGAGAGGTGACATCATCAGAGTTCCGCCGACAGAATTCCTTCCCAGCGGAATCCACAGTAGCAGGTGTGTGACTCCCACCCCCTCCAGATACAAGCAGCCAGGAAACCTCGGGAATCTCTCCGGGGGCGTGTCTGTAGGGAAACAGAGGGGATTCCAGATCCCCACCTCCCCTTAACACCAGCGGCGACACCCAAGATTTTAGCCGCCAGTTTCTGGGGGCGTGCCCACCAAAGGGGTCTGGAAAAATTAAACTGTTGGTTCCCAGATCACCCCACCACAGCACTGGGGCTTAGATGAATGACAGAGAGGGTGTTCATTGTTCGGGATATAGGACACATGGTGGGGCTGCAAGTGTAATCAGATCCTTGGGGAACCGCCTCTGGTGAATAGGACCTGGCTGGCTGGCTGGGAGGCGGAACAGGGGGAGGGGCCGGATAAGTGAAAGGGCTCTGGACTAACAGGATTGAGAGACTCCCAGGAGCCACTGTACAGGGATTTCTGTCAGCACATAGAGGGCAGAAGCTCGGCTCAGAGGGCACAGCTCCGCCTATTGGAAGAGAAGAAAATGGGATTCAGCCATAGAACAGGGGATGCCAGCATGGCAGAGATCTGATGTCATCGGAGAGTGGCCGAGGAGAGAACCTCATCGGTGCCAGCGGCGACGGAAACAGTTGGTCCCCTGGTAGGGAGGGTGAGTCACAGATACCCGAGTCTCTCTCGCTTTGTCGTCGAGCCAGAGGGGAGGAGCGGGGCCGCCGCCCGCGCCCGCAAGGTAGGCAGACCTGCGACCAACCTGCAGATCAGGCCCAGCGGTCTGCAGGCGTGGTAGGAGGGGCAGGGCAGAGCCGCCGCCCGCGCCAGCAAGGTAAGCAGACCTGCGACAGACCAGCGGATCAGGCCCAGCGGCCTGCCAGCGTGGTACACACTTCACCCCAACTGGAGTAGGGGCAGAGCAGAGCCTTCGCCCGCGCCCAGATCAGGCCCAGCGGCCCGCCTGTGTGGTGGTCAAGTGACCCCAATTGGAGTGGGAGCGGAGCGGAACTGACACCCGTGCCCGCAAGGTGGGCAGACCGGCGACCAACCTGCAGATCAGGCCTAGTGTTCCCCGGGCGTGGTAGGAGGGGCAGGGCAGAGCCTTCGCCCCCACCTGCAAGGTAGGCAGACCTGCAACAGAACGACGGATCAGGCCCAGGGGTCCGCGGGCGTGGTAGACACCTCACACGAATTGGAGGAGGGGCAGAGCAGAGACCCCACCCGCACCTGCAAGGGAGACTTTTCAACTATACAAGAGCAATATAAATATATAGGGGGGGAAAAAATTTCAAAAACACAACAGTTTCACCAAGAAGAAAGAAACGCAAGCAGTATGAAAATACAAGGAAAGAAAGGACCACAAGCAATGCAGGTCAACTCAACTTTAGAAGAGGTAACAGCTGCAGCAGATGGAATGTCAGATAAAGAATTCAGGATATATATGCTTCAGATGATCTGGAGTATCAAGGAAGACATTAGACAGCAAAATCAGACAATGAAAGATCACTTCAACAAGGAATTACACAAACGAATCCAGGAAGCAAAGGATCAACTATACAGGGAGATAGAGGTTATAAAAAACAAACAAACAGAAATCCTAGAAATGCAGGAAGCAATAAACCAACTTAAAAACTCAATGGAGAATACTACCAGCAGAGTAGAACACTTAGAAGATAGAACATCAGACAATGAAGACAAAGTATTTCAACTGGAAAAGAACATAGACAGCTCAGCAAGACTGTTAAGAAACCATGAGCAGAACATCCAAGAAATATGGGATAACATTAAGAGACCAAACTTAAGAGTCATTGGGATACAGGAAGGTATAGAACTCCATACCAAAGGAATGAGCAATTTATTCAATGAAATAATACGAGAAAACTTCCCAGACTTGAAGAATGAGACAGAATCCCAAATTCTAGAAGCCTACAGGACGCCGAATGTGCAAAATTATAAGAGATCCACACCTAGACACATTATAATGAAGATGCTCAACATACAGAATAAGGAGAGAATTTTAAAAGCTACAAGAGAAAGGAAGCAGATTACATTTAGGGGCAAGCCAATCAGGATAACAGCTGATCTTTCAACACAGACTCTGAAAGCTAGAAGATCCTGGAATAACATATTTCAAACACTGAAAGAAAATGGGTTCCAACCAAGAATTGTGTATCCAGCGAAATTAAGCTTCAGGATGGAAGATGAAATTAAAACATTCCATGACAAACAAAAGTTACAAGAATATGCAGCTAGAAAACCATCTCTTCAAAACATCCTCAGCAAAACATTACAGGAAGAGGAAATAGAAAATAACAATGAAAACCAACAGTGGGAGGTAGGACAGTAAAGGGGGGGGGGAATAATCAAAGAGGAAAACAAACCATGTTTAGTAACATAAATAAACAAATATGGCTGGAAGAACAACCCATATCTCAATAATAACCCTAAATGTTAATGGCTTAAACTCACCAATTAAGAGACACAGGCTACTAGAATGGATCTCAAAACAAGACCCAACAATATGCTGCCTACAGGAGACGCATTTGATAGGAAAAGACATACATAGGCTGAAGGTGAAAGGTTGGGAAAAATCATATCACTCATATGGACTTCGGAAACAAGCAGGAGTATCCATACTCATATCAAATAAAATAGATTTCAAGCCAAAGTTAATCAAAAGGGATAAAGAGGGACACTACATACTGCTTAAGGGAACCATACACCAACAAGACATAACAATCATAAATATATATGCCCCAAACAATGGTGCAGCTTTGTTCATCAAACAAACTCTTCACAAGTTCAAGAGTCTAATAGACCACCATACAATAATCATGGGAGACTTCAACACACCTCTCTCGCCACTGGACAGATCTTCCAAACAAAAGTTGAATAAGGAAACTATAGAACTCAATAACACAATTAATAACCTAGACTTAATTGACATATATAGAATATACCACCCAACATCAAGCAGTTACACTTTTTTCTCAGCAGCACATGGATCCTTCTCAAAAATAGATCATATATTATGTCACAGGGCAATTCTTAGACAATGCAAAGGAGTAGAGATAATACCATGCATCCTATCTGATCATAATGGAATGAAACTGAAAATCAACGATAAAAGAAGGAAGGAAAAAGAATATATCACTTGGAGAATGAACAATAGGTTACTGAATGATCAATGGGTTATAGAAGACATCAAGGAGGAAATTAAAAAATTCTTAGAGATTAATGAAAACACAGACACAACATATCGGAATCTATGGGACACATTGAAAGCAGTTCTAAGAGGAAAATTCATTGCTTGGAGTTCATTCCTTAAAAAAAGAAAAAACCAACAAATAAATGATCTCATACTTCATCTCAAAATCCTAGAAAAAGAAGAGCAAAACAACAGCAAAAGAAGTGGAAGGCAAGAAATAATGAAAATCAGAGTTGAAATTAATGAAATCGAAACAAAAGAAACAATTGAAAAAATTGACAAAACTAAAAGTTGGTTCTTTGAAAAAATAAACAAAATCGACAGACCCTTAGCCATGCTAGCGAAGAGAAGAAGAGAGAGAACTCAAATTACTAGCATACGGGATGAAAAAGGCAATATCACAACAGACACTTCAGAAATACAGAAGATAATCAAAAACTATTTTGAATCCTTATACTCCAATAAATTAGAAGATAGTGAAGGCATCGATAAATTTCTTAAGTTATATGATCTGCCCAGATTGAGTCAGGAGGATATAGACAACCTAAACAGACCAATATCAATCGAGGAAATAGAAGAAACCATCAAAAGACTACCAACTAAGGAAAGCCCAGGACCGGATGGGCATACAGCAGAATTTTACAAAACCTTTAAAGAGGAACTAATACCAATACTTTTCAAGCTACTTCAGGAAATAGAAAAAGAGGGAGAACTTCCAAATTCATTCTATGAGGCCAACATCACCCTGATACCTAAACCAGACAAAGACACTTCAAAGAAAGAAAACTTCAGACCAATATCTCTAATGAACCTAGATGCAAAAATCCTCAATAAAATTCTGGCGAATCGGATACAAAAACATATCAAAAAAATTGTGTACCATGATCAAGTAGGATTCATCCCTGGGATGCAAGGCTGGTTCAATATATGGAAATCAATAAATGTTATTCACCACATCAATAGACTTAAAAATAAGAACCATATGATCATCTCGATAGATGTGGAAAAAGCATTCGACAAAGTACAGCATCCCTTTATGTTCAAAACTCTAGAAAAACTAGGGATAACAGGAACATACCTCAATATTGTAAAAGCAATCTATGCTAAGCCTCAGGCTAGCATCATTCTGAATGGAGAAAAATTGAAGGCATTCCCTCTAAAATCTGGAACAAGACAGGGTTGCCCTCTTTCGCCACTTCTGTTCAACATAGTTCTCGAAACGCTGGCCAGAGCAATTAGACAGACGAAAGAAATTAAAGGCATCAAAATAGGAAAAGAAGAACTTAAATTATCACTATTTGCGGAAGACATGATTCTATACCTAGCAGACCCAAAAGGGTCTACAAAGAAACTATTAGAGCTAATAAATGAATTCAGCAAAGTGGCAGGATATAAAATCATCACGCATAAATCAAAGGCATTCCTGTATATCAGCGACAAATCCTCTGAAATGGAAATGAGGACAACCACTCCATTCACAATATCTTCAAAAAAAAAATAAAATACTTGGGAATCAACCTAACAAAAGAGGTGAAAGACTTATACAATGAAAACTACAGAACCCTAAAGAGAGAAATAGAAGAAGATCTTAGAAGATGGAAAAATATACCCTGTTCATGGATAGGCAGAACTAACATCATCAAAATGGCGATATTACCAAAAGTTCTCTATAGGTTTAATGCAATGCCAATCAAAATCCCAAGGGCATTTCTTGTAGAAATAGAGAAAGCAATCATGAAATTCATATGGAAAAATAAAAGACCCAGAATAGCAAAAACAATGCTAAGCAGGAAGTGTGAATCAGGCGGTATAGCGATACCAGACTTCAAACTATACTACAGAGCAATAGTAACAAAAACAGCATGGTACTGGTACCAAAACAGGCGGGTGGACCAATGGTACAGAATAGAGGACACAGAAACCAATCCACAAAACTACAACTATCTTATATTTGATAAAGGGGCTAAAAGCATGCAATGGAGGAAGGATAGCATCTTCAACAAATGGTGCTGGGAAAACTGGAAATCCATATGCAACAAAATGAAACTGAATCCCTTTCTCTCGCCATGCACAAAAGTGAATTCAAAATGGATCAAGGAGCTTGATATCAAATCAGAGACACGCCGTCTGATAGAAGAAAAAGTTGGCTACGATCTATATACTGTGGGGTCGGGCTCCAAATTCCTCAATAGGACACCCATAGCACAAAAGTTAATAACTAGAATCAACAAATGGGACTTACTCAAACTAAAAAGTTTTTTCTCAGCTAAAGAAACAATAAGAGAGGTAAATAGGGAGCCTACATCCTGGGAACAAATCTTTACTCCTCACACTTCAGATAGAGCCCTAATATCCAGAGTATACAAAGAACTCAAAAAATTAGACAATAAGAGAACAAACAACCCAATCAACAAATGGGCCAAGGACCTGAACAGACACTTCTCAGAGGAGGACATACAGTCAATCAACAAGTACATGAAAAAATGCTCACCATCTCTAGCAGTCAGAGAAATGCAAATCAAAACCACCCTAAGATACCATCTCACTCCAGTAAGATTGGCAGCCATTAGGAAGTCAAACAACAACAAGTGCTGGCGAGGATGTGGGGAAAAGGGTACACTTGTACATTGCTGGTGGGACTGCAAATTGGTGCAGCCAATTTGGAAAGCAGTATGGAGATTTCTTGGAAAGCTGGGAATGGAGCCACCATTTGACCCAGCTATTCCCCTTCTTGGTCTATTCCCTAAAGACCTAAAAAGAGCATGCTACAGGGACACTGCTACATCGATGTTCATAAACAGCTCAATTCACAATAGCAAGACTGTGGAACCAACCCAGATGCCCTTCAATAGACGAATGGATTAAAAAAATGTGGCATTTATACACAATGGAGTATTACTCTGCATTAAAAAATGACAAAATCATAGAATTTGCAGGGAAATGGATGGCACTAGAGCAGATTATGCTAAGTGAAGCTAGCCAATCCCTAAAAAACAAATGCCAAATGTCTTCTTTGATATAAGGAGAGTAACTAAGAACAGAGTAGGGATGAAGAGCATGAGAAGAAGATTAACATTAAACAGAGATGAGAGGTGGGAGGGAAAGGGAGAGAAAAGGGAAATTGCATGGAAATGGAAGGAGACCCCCAGGGCTATACAAAAGAACATACAAGAGGAAATGAGGGGAAAGGGAAAAATAATACAAGGGGGAGAAATGAAGGTCAGTAGAGGGGGTAGAGAGAGAAGAGGGGAGGGGAGGGGAGGGGAGGGGAGGGTGGGATAGTAGAGGATAGGAAAGGTAGCAGAACACGACAGTCACTAGTATGGCAATATGTAAATCAATGGATGTGTAATTGATGTGATTTTGCAATCTGTATATGGGCTAAAAATGGGAGTTCATAACCCACTTGAAGCAAAGTGTGAAAGATGATATATCATGAACTATGTAATGTTTTGAACAACCAACAATAAAAAAATAAATAAAAAAAAAGAAATCAAAGGAAAATTAAAAATGAGACAAACAAAATGGAAATACAACATTCTACAACTTATTGGATGCAGCAAAAGGAGAGCTGAAAGAGAAGATTCTAACAATAAACATTCACATTAAAAAAGAGGAAAGGGGGGCTGGGGGTGTAGCTCAGTGGTAGAGCACTTGCCTAGCATGTGTGAGACACTGGGTTTGATTCAGCACCACATATAAATAAATGAATAAAATAAAGGTCCATAAACATCTAAAAAAATATTTTAAAAAAGAAGAAAAAGAAAGTTATCAAAACAAAACAACCTAATGCTAAACCTTAGGGACTAGAAAAAGAACAAAATTGCTTATGAGAAAATGTAGATCAATGATGCCTCTATTAAAGCAGCTGTAGACAAGTGGACTTGACACTTTAGAAGCCCAGAAAAAGCTTCAGAAACAATTTTTAAAAAATCATATATGCAAGATAACATGAAGAGACATTTTCAGTGAAGAAAAACTTTTGTTTTCATGAGGAAATGAAGCACTTGATGCCAAGGACATTAATATACTCAAAAGATTGCCTATGTGAAATATATGTATGAAATCAGCAAAAATAAATAAGATTCTGGGGCCCATTCATGAGACTTTCAGTAAAGTATGCAGACTGTCTAGTAAAAAGAAAAACCTAAGTTCAAAGTTATGGAAAGAAGGAAATAACAAATATCAGAGAAAATAATAAATGAAGTAGAGACTAGAAAAGACAATAGAAAAATTAACAAAACTATGAGTTCTCTTTTTTTAAACTCCTTTTTTTAGAGAGAGAGAGAGAGAGAGAGAGAGAGAGACAGAAGAGAGAGAGAGAATTTTTTTTAATATTTATTTTTCAGTTTTCGGTGGACACAACATCTTTATTTTATGTGGTGCTGAGGATCAAACCCAGCACCCGGCACATGCCAGGCAAGCGTGGTACCGCTTGAGCCACATCCCCAGCCCAATGAGTTCTCATTTTTAAAAAGACAAATAAATTTGGCAAACCTTAGCTAGACTAATAAAAACTAAAAGACGATTTAAAGCAGAAATGATAAAAGAGATATTACAGCTGAAATCACAGAAATATGAAAGATCATAAGAGATTACTATGAACAACTGTAAACCAACAAATGGATAACACAGAAGAAATGGATAAATTTCCTCTGAAGACTGAACTACGAAGAGATAGAAAATCGGAATAGATCAACAATGAGTAAGGAGATTGAATCAGTACTCAAAAATATCCCATAAAGTCCAGAACCAGATGAATTCAGTGCATACAACTGAACTTTTAAAGAAGAAGGGCTAGGGGTGTAACTCAGGGGTAGAGCATGGCCTAACATTGTTAAATTTCAGCACAGAAGAGGAAAGGGAAGGAGGAGACCAAGGGGCCTAGGAGGAAGAACAAATAGCGATCCTTGTCAAACTCTTTTAAAGATTCAAAGAGGAAATCAATACTTCTAAATTAATTTGACAAAACTATAATTATCCTGATAACCAAATCCAGATTTTAAAAAAACACTATAAGAAAAGAAAATATCAGGCCAATATCCTTGATAACCACAGATGAAAAGATCCTCAAGAAAACACTGGCAAACCAAATTCAGCAGCACCTTAAAAAATCACTCCCCATGATCAAGGGAAATTTAGCTCTGGGATGCAAAGATGAATCAACATATACTATATTAACAGAATGAAGGACAAAGTCCATACAATCACTTCAATGGATGTGAAAAAAAGTATTTGACAAAATTCAACATTCCTTCATTATAGAAACTTTCAAAAAATTAAATATAGAAGTAATGTATCACAACACAATAAAGAACACACATGAAAAGTACATAATTAACATCATACTCAATGATGAAAAGTTTAAAACTTTCCTTCCAAGATCAGGGAAAAGACAGGTATGTCCATTGCCATAACTTCTATTCTACATTGGACTTGAAGAACCAGCCTCAGCAATTTGGCTAGAAAATGAAATAAAATACATTCAAACTGGAAAAGAAGTTAAATTCTCACTGTTTACAGATGTCATGATATTATATATAAAAAAACCCTAAAAATCCCCAAAACAACAATAAAAAACTATTAGAACTAATAAACAAGTTCAGTGATGTAGCAGAATACAAAATCAGAATACAAACGTCAATGATGTTTGTATATACTAACAAGTAACTATTTGAAAAAGAAATCAAGTAAGCAATTTCATTTATAATAACTGCAAAAGATACTTAGGAATAAAGTATTCAACCATGTGAGAAGAATATCTGTACACTGAAAACAAAAGTGATAGTAGAAGTTGAAGAATTAATATTGTTAAAATATCCCTACTACCCAAAGCAATATACAGATTCAATGCCATCACCATCGAAATTGCAATGATATTTTTTTACAGAAAAAGTTAGAGAAAATATTAAAAGAATTTATAGAACCACAAAGGACCCTGAATAGTCAAAGAAATGCTAAGCAAAAAGAAAAAAAACATGAAATATCACATTTCCTGGTTTCAAAAATCTACTTATAAAGCTCTCGCAATCAAAACAACATGTTATGGGCAAAAAACAGGCACTTGGATGAATGAAATAGATTGGAGAGCCCAGAAATAAATATAGGCCTTCATAATTAATTGACAGAATGAAGGACCAAAAAATGTATGTAGAAAAGATTATCTCTTGATAAGTGGTATTGGAAAAAAAGGATATTACATCCAAAATGGTAAATATATACATATGCAAAAATTAACTCTAAGCTGAGTAAAGATTTAGACACAACACTTGAAACATAAGACCTAAAGTAGTAATAAAACTATTAAAGGAAAACAAAGGGGAAAAATTTCAACACTGGTCTGGACAAAGATTTTGTGGGTATGATCACAGAAGCACAGGTAACAGAAGCAAGTATTGGCAAATGAGATTGCAACAAACACATAAAAAATTTCTGTGCAGCAAAGGAAATATTTGACAGAGTGATGAGACAACCTATAGAGTGGGAAAAAAATGTTTGTAAATCATATATGTGATTAGAGATTAAGACCCAAAATATTCAAGGAATTCAATTCAATGGCCAAGAAAAGAAAAAAAAAAAGAAAAACAACAACAAATCAGTTGATTTTAAAATGGTCAAAGAAGTTGAAAAGATATTTTTAAGAAACATGAAAAAAGTACTCAACACTATAAATCATTAAGGAAATTAAAACCAAATTGTGCAAATTAAAACCACAATGAGGTCAGACACTGTAGCACATGCCTATAATTCCAGCTGCTCAGGAGGCTGAGGCAGGAGGATTGCAAATTCAAAGCCAGCATCAGCAACTTACCAAGGCCCTCCGCAACTTACAGAGATCCTGTCTCAAAATAAAAAATAGAATGGGCTGGGGATATAGCTCAGTGGTTGTGCCCCTGGATTCAATCCCAGGTTAAAAAAAAAAAAGAAAGAAAAGAAAAAAACACTAAGGTATCATGTCACACCTCTTAGTATGCCTGTTGTCAAAACTACAAGAGCCAACAAGTGTTGGAGAGGGTGGGTGTGTGTTTTCCATTTTGGAAAACAGTATGAGATTCCTCAAAAAATTAAAGCTAGAACTCCTATAATGAATTACTATGATTTTATGTTGTCTTGATATTAATTTTAAACATAAATTGGACTTTCTCATACCAGAAGCAGGGCTTAGTCACCACTGACAGAGCTTCCAGTTCTTTACCTCCTCCCAGTTTCTCAAAGTGATTGATCTGTATATCTGCCTTTAACAGCTACCTCCCAGTGACCACCTCCCATAGAACACCACACCACAATACAACCAATCTACTTAATTTACCCACATACTTCCACGTCCCTCACAGGCTGTGTAGATGGGCCACAGTGATCTTCTCTCAGTCATAACATGCCTTCATGGAGCTTGTGCCTGTTGTTTTCAATCCAATTAGAACTTCCCAAAGAAAATTTATTTGGATAATGTTCTGGTCCCCAGTAGAAGCTTCCCTCCCTCTTTCTCACTCCCCACTTGCTGGTTGTATTTACATGTTTTGGATGCTCTTCCCTTCCTTCCTGTTATCCCTCTGATGCAGGCAGCCTTCTCCCTGGATCTGTTAGTAATACAATGCTTCTATTATTTCCTGTGTTGTGGTGCTGCCTTCTTTGTATCTCACTTGACCACACCCAGACCTAATTCTCCTAAGTCAAGACTTCCATAGAGGGCAGAAATCTTGGCTGGAATAAACTTGATGCAGATAAGAAATGAGCCATAGAGTGTCTGACAGTATAAATCATTTTTTCTGTGAAAGGTTGGCAGTTAGTCATGAAGCCATCTACCAGGATAAAGAGATAAGGCATATTGTCATATTCCTGAGCACCTCAACTGGGTCAAGATAAAATTTATTGCCACTCTCCAGAGAAAGATTTTTTTAGATCAAATTAAAGGAAAATCACAACACATCAAAAGAAAATGAAATAAACGTGCTAAAGAGATAACTGCATTCCCATGCTCATGACAGCATTATTCACACCAGCCAAGATATGGAATCAACCTAAGCGTCTCTCAATGGGTAAATGTATAAAGAAAATGTGGCATAAATACACAATGGTATATTATTCAGCCTTAAAAAGAAAGAAAACTAATGTAAAATTAATGAACTTGGAGGACATAATGTTAAGGGGGTAAAGTCAGGCATAGAAAGATAAAATACTGCATAATCTCACTTGTTGTGTAATCTAAAAAGTCAAATTCATACAAACAGAATATAATAGCAGTTACTAGTGACTGTGTGTTGGAGGTAGTTATCCTTTGATACCATACCTGCATTTTTTTCCAAAAGTGGCAGCAGGGAAATTCCAACAAGGAAGTGCCCCTAACTGTCCTGAGATGGGGCCAGTTGCAAATCCAAAGACAGAAACACTAAACATGAGAGTGATCAGTCCAAAACATTTGTCAGAACTTGCAGGGTACTGTAGCACATCCTTGGGAAGACATCAACAGAAAAGGATGATTTGTTTAGGTATGTCCATGCCAAAAGGTTCAGGACATGGTGTTCATAGAAGGGTGTAAGGAATTTAGCTCAGGTGCAGGCTAGTTTCTTTCAGTATTTTGGGCAACAACCTAAATACCTTTACTAGTACTTGAGAATGTTCAAGGCTTTAGCTTGATTTCAAGCCTGCAGAGTAAAACATAATTGGCTAGGTCCAGAACAACTCTGTGTTTTTTGGTCAAGACAAATAAAGAGCAGTGGCACTTGGGGGACCTTCCAGGGAAGCTTAGTGTGATGTTGGTCAAAGGGTACAACATTTTAATTATAGGTGGAACAAGTTCAAGAGATCTATTATACAACATGATGGCTATAATTAATAGCATACTTTAAAATTGCTGAAAGGGTTGACTTCAAATGTTCTCACAACAAAAAATGTCACATATGAAGTAATGCACATGTTACTTACCTTGATTTAGCCATCCAAAATATATACATATATCAGAATATCATATCATACACTTTATAGATATAATTTTAATTTTTTAATTAATGAACTTAAAAATTTAAATAAGTAAAATATGTAATCATATGGATAAAGCTAGACTAAGAATTCACTAAAAGATTAAAAAAAGAAAAAGATTTAAAGAATTAACAAAAATTAAAACATATATGTCAATATATGTATCTAAGAGAGATAAACCAGTGCTATACCTACAAGATATTTTATCCCAGGAGGATTAAAAAAAGATAGCTAAAAGTTAGAGCTTTACTCTAACTTGGGTAAAGAGCCAGAGTATCACATACTTCAAGGGTGGGACTGATAATCTCTTCACTCTTTGGCCTATGTCCATACATAAATATACAAATAATGGCATTAATGTTTACAACCAAAAAGGTAGAATAAAAGATCCTACATTTTATAGACCCACAGTCATATAGGAGAAGGAAATAAAAAGTCCTCTCTGAAGGAGAAAATATTGTCTGAGGCCCCAGATTACACCTTCAAATTACTTTTAAAATAAAATATTCAGTAACAAAAGACAATAAAGTCCATTTAAAAAACAAGATAATATAAATAAGAACTATGAGAAAAAACAGGTGATAGGAATGAAGAGACAGATGATAACAATGCTTGAGTTAAAACAGCCCAGTGAACCAAAGGAAAAAAGAAAGAAAAATGCAAATAAATCCACACCTAGACCCATCATAACAAAAAGCATAAAATCAAATGATTTTTTAAAAATCCTCACAGCTGGGCACCATGGTGCAAGCCTTTAGTTTCAGCTATGCAAAAAGCTAAGCAGGAAGATGGCCAGAGCCCAGGAGTTTAAGGCCAGCCTGAACAACATAGCAAGACCTGAAAGAACAAAATAAAGATGAAAGCAAGGAAGGAAGGAAGGGAGGGAGGGAGGGAGGGAGGGAGGGAAGAAATTCCTAAGAGCAGAGAAAACATAGGTTAACATTTTGGAACCCCATTTGTTTCAAAATGGGTTTATGCTGTGGTAATAAAAAGCCCCCAAATTTCACTGGCATAAAAAGTGCTGATTTCTTATACTACATGTGCTTCTTGGCTTACTCTGTCACAGAGGTTAATATAACAGCCACTGATTCCAACATTGCCAACATTGTGACCAAGGGAAAAAATTTTATGATTCTGCAATCTGTATATGGGGTAAAAATGGGAGCTCATAACCCACTTGAATCAAAGTGTGAAATATGATATATCAAGAACTATGTAATGTTTTGAACAGCCAACAATAAAAAATTAAAAAAAAAAAAAAGAAAGAAAATGATGTGGATCACTTCCATTCACAATCCATTTCATAGAACTAGTCATATGGCCCCAGTGCAACTACAAGGTCAGGAAGTACATTTCTATCATGTGTCCAGTAGCCAAAGAACCACAAATGTTTGTTGAACAGCATCCATTCATTCACAGGCCACCCACAAATAGTAGGCCAACTTCTTCCAAGTGTCAAAGACTTTAGCCATTGAGAGAAACAACAAAAATGTCACCACCAGTTACAGCATCAAACTCCAAGTCCATTTTCTGATGGTGCAAAACAGTGGTCTTGTCTGCAGGGTTAAAATAAATGTGATTTGCTGCATACTTACCCAATATACAGTAATGGAACTGGGACATGATAATCACAAGAAACACTTTAGTTTGAAAGAATGTCTTCTTTCAGGAATATTCCCTGACTTCCCAGAATCTGAGGCTGCCCTGAATTCTGCCCACTTGTCAAAAGGCAATAAATATTACAGACTTTCTGTAAGAAAGGATTTTTATTTCCTTCTCCTATATGACTGTGGGTCTATAAAAAGTAGGATCTTTTATTCTACCTTTTTGATTGTAGACATTAATGCCATTATTCGTATATATATGTATGGACATAAATATACTACCCACTCCACTTGGTGGCTGTTTTGACCTCTCCTCTGCCAAGTTGTAAAAGGGGTAAATTTACACTATGTAGATTTCTTCCAAGTTTTGGCTCCTCTCAACAATTATTGTCCCACTTCTATTCACCATCAAGTGACTTTGTGTATTTTCTTAATGTGTTCCAGAGTTAGTACTTGTTGCATGTGGCAGGTTGTAGTCTTACAGAACCCTAACTTGCCAGATAGAAGTAAGCACATCATAATTAATTGCTGAAAACTAAAGGAGATGATTTTGACAAAAGACACGGAAAATGATACATTTTATTTGGGGAACAACTGTTCAGTTAACCAATGATTCTACTTTAGAAGGTCAGAAGACAGTTGTATAAATTCTTTAAATCTCATCAAACATAGGTTTTAAGTCACAAATTGGCTTCCCACTACAGCTAGGGTGTGGGGGGAGTTATACTTCTCAGTACTTGCATGGCTTCCTTTTTATATGTATATATCTAGTTTCTTTGGAAAGTTTTTCTTGTGTGTGGTATGAATTATGGAGTCAATTTTATCTTCTTCCAAATAGCTTTACTTATTCCAATACCATTTATCAAAACCTTCACTTCCATCCTTGTGTTTTTAGACATCATCTTTATCATATATTAAATTTCCATGTGTACCAGGGTCTATTTCTAGACATAGTCTACTCAGATGACATGTTCATTAATTCACTTGTGAGTTCCACACCAATTTAATTATTAAGAAATTATAATATATTTTTATATATTGTGAGATTAGTCACTTAGCATTTCTGTGTTATCCTTGTTATTCTTGGTGCTTGATTTTCCTCATGAAGTTGTGTTTCAATTGTTCTAACTTCAGCAAAAAAAAAAAAGTTTGTTGATGTTTTTATTTAAATCACATTAAATTATAAAATAAATTTAAGAAAAACTGACATCTTTATAATGTTGACTCATCATATCCAAATGCAAGGGATGCCTTTTGTATTTGCTCAGATTTGCCTTTGCATCTTTTAGAATTGTTTTCATCATACGGGGGTTTTGCACATTTCTTGTATGAACATCTCTAAGATTTTCAATTTTATCACATTATTTAAATATAGTTTTATCTTTTATTATGTTGTCTAAGTAGTTGTTATGATTAGAATATGTTATGTCCTACAAAAGCTCATGTGCAAGATAATGCAAGAATTTTCAGAGTAGAAATGATTGGGATATGAGAGTATAAACCGAATTGGTGTTTAATCCACTGATATGAATTAGCTGGGCTGTAACTCCACAGGTAGGGTGTGGTTGGAGGAGGTAGGCCCCTCAGGGCATGCCTTAGGGGTTTATATTTTGACTCTGGTGAGTAGAACCCTCTTTCTCTGCTTCCTTGTTGCCAAGTCCTAAGCTGCTTTCCTCTACCATTCCCTTCTGCCTTGATGTTCTCCTTGGCCTCAAGCAACAGCTATGAAGTCAACATCTATGGACTGAGACCTCTGAAATTATGAGCCTCAAATAAACTTCCTTTTCTCTATGTTGTTTTTGTCAGGTCCTTTGGTCACAGAGATAAAAAAGCTGACAAAAGCAGAAGTTGTTTTTTGTTTTTATTTTTTTATTAATTGCTCAAAACATTACAATGATCTTGACATATCATACATTTGATTCAAATGGGGTACGTAATCTTATTTTTCCACGTGTACAGATTGCAGGATCACATTGGTTATACAGCCACATTTATACATAGGGCCATACTAGTGTCTGTTGTATTCTGCTACCCTTCCTATCCCCCCCTCCCCTTAGCAGAAGTTGTTTTGCTTAAATTTAAGCCACTGATTTCTTTATGCTATCTTAATTCCTGGTAATTACTGAATTCTTTTGTTTTAAATTAATTTTATCATTAATTTACCAGGGTTTTCTTGGAGTAGTATCATATAATTTGCAACTAGTGATAGGTTTTCTGTTTTCTTCCCCCAAATATCCATGACTCTAGTTGTTTTCACGTTGTCTACTTGCCTTAGTTAATATGATCAGTATAATGTAAATTAGTAGCATAGTATAGGTTATGCATATTTTATATTATTTGTGTAATGAAGAAATTGATAAACCTATTGCAAACTTATCAAAAAATACAAAAGTAAGCAATTACAGAATTGCAGTGTGGAATATTTCTGCACATATCTACACATCTTTTAGACATTAAGTAATACTAGAAAGATATTATGAACAAACTAAATGCAAATTAAAGCTGAAAAATTCTTAGAAAAACACATTAAAACTAACACAAGAATAAATAGGAACTCATGCTAGGTTCCGATTAAAAGATTGAATTCACATTTAAAACTGCCTCATAAAGAAAATAGTGTCAAATGGCTTTACTGGCAAACTTCATTAAATATTTCAAGAAGCAATTGATCACACCTGATACCAATTAATCCATAGAATAGGAAGAGGTTAAACTTTCTAGTTACTTTCAAGAGACCGATATTGCTTTCATATCAAATCAAATTAGACAATGTAAGGTAAGAAAATCAGAGGCCAAGTTCATTCAAGTGCATCTGCTCTCGATCTGCAGAAGCCCATCCACACCTTACTGAACCAGGTATATAAATACCAAAATCATATATCTCATGAACACACTGACTTCATCCTAGGAATAGAAGAGGGATCCAATATTTTTAAAAATCTGACCAGTTATTTCCTACATTAACTATGTATAGGAAAAAATATCATTTTCTCATAATTCCTACTCTGTTTTTTATTCTGAGTAATTGGGGATTTGGGTAAAGACTTTCCAAAAGAATCCAATTTTTCACCCATTTTTCTATGTCCTTTGCCATGTGACTTTGCAGTTCCAACCACTAAAGAGGGGAGCTGAGGGCTGGGGATGTGGCTCAAGCGGTAGCACGCTCGCTTGGCATGCTTGCGGCCCGGGTTCGATCCTCAGCACCACATACAAACAAAGATGTTGTGTCCGCCGAAAACTAGAAAATAAATATTGAAAAATTCTCTCTCTCTCTCTTCTCCCTCTCTCACACTCTCTCTTTAAAAAAAAAAAAAAAAAAAAAAAAGAGGGGAGCTGATTTCCTCACCCTTTTTTCTCAGGTTGGCTGTGTATCTAGCTTGGCAGGGAGGTGCTAGCAGATGTGGTCCCTGCTGAAACTTGCAAACAAATGTGGTTCTGCATTTCTACTTCCTGTCTTCTGTTTCTAACACAGGAAAAGTGTCTCTGCCCTAGGGGTTTTGTCCTTTTTGCTCCCTCCTTCCGGAATGATCCTCCCAGTGGGACAACAGCACAGCTGACTCTGCCTTCATTGATGCCTCTGCTATGGTGACCTCACCAGAAAAACTTTCTGGATCATACACGATAAAAAAGTGTACCCTTGAAAAAGAAGTTCAGGACATCACTCTGTTTTCCCAGTTTTCTTTATAGTACTATCACCACTTGACAGATAATTCATTCATTGACTGTTTCTCCTGATTTGATTATGAGATCCATGAGTGTAGGGACTTTTCTTTATAAAACTCACTACTGAATTCTTAGTGCCTATATAAGAACATAGTCAGTATCTGGGAATTGTCTATCATATTAAAACTATGCCTTGAGTCTTGCTGATTCCACCACTTCACTCTTAATTAATTTAGTGAAATGTAATGCACAAAAAACTGACACACATTTTTGGGATGGGGCTGATGAAGTGAGATGGGAATAAGAAATTGCTAAAAAAAAAAAAAAAACATTTACTTGATAGTTTGTTAAGATAGTACTTAAGGAGATAGAAATACGCTTGCTGTTCTTTCCCACCCCCTATTCTGGGTGATTCACAAACTGAAACTTCACAAAAATAATAGAAAAGATAAATTTATTTTGGAGAACTTGAAAGCACTTTGAAGGAAGAAACTTAAAAGATATAATGAGTAAGAAACCTAAATATGGATTAAAGAGTTAATGAAGGATGATTGCAGTGTGCAAGCATAATAATTCAGAATGTATCTTGACTTGAATAAAAAATAATGTATATGAAATAAAACCACAGGAACTCAAATATTCAATGTAAAATAACCTGTGAAATACTCAATATAAAGTGACCTGCAAAATCCTAAAACTAAAGAAAGAAAAATATTTAAAACTATCTATTTTTTTCAAAGATAAACAGAATATTTAGGTATTAAAAATCTGGTTGTTTGAATGTATTGTCAGTAATCAGCAGACAATCCAGGATTTATGGTTATTTATATTTATGGTTATTTATATATATGGTGATTTAATGTGTAATAGTGTGATTAGAGAGAAAAAAATGGATGCTTGACAAAAACTGAATTCTGAGAATTACTTTAACAGAAATGACTCAGTATGCACAGCATCTCATAGTCTTGCTTGTACCACATAGATGCTTTCATGGCATTAATGCAATAACTAGATGTTTTAAAAGGAAAAAAAAAACTGTGTACAACAGGAGAAATTGCTTGCCTAACTGAGCCTAAATTAGTCTAAGCTATTTTTAGTCTGTGATTCTGTCCTTGTAGGCACTTGGGAATTGGAGGGAAATATGGATAGAAAAAAATTTGCTTTTTTCCCAGCTTAATAGTACTGAGATAGTCCTGAAATACATTGAAAATGGCCTTATGGTCCAAAGATAACTCAGTTTCTGTCAATCACAGAGAAAATAGAAAGGTGGAAAGTTTATTTTTATGACACATTTCCTCCAGTGGCTTTCTCCAGGGTAACTACTGTGTCTTCCTACAGGCAGTAGAAATAGGGGTATCAACTCAGAGCAAATGAAGCACTTCTGAATTTGGAGAAAAATGTTTTTAAATTTCATTTTTCTAGATATCTTTGATCCCCTTCTCTAATACCAGCTTAGATAGTTCCCAGTCCAATATTATTGTTCAATATCTTCATTTAAAAACTGTATTGAATTCCACTTGATGTTTGGCACCTTGGAGGCACTAAGAATCCAATAGTGGACAGGCACACTAGCACAGGGTTGTAATCCCAATGACTCAGGAGGCAGAGGCAGGAGGATTGCGATTTCAGAACCGGCTTCAGTATCTTAGTGAGGCCCTAGGCAACTTAGTGAGACCCTGTCTTCAAAAAAACTATTGTCATGTATGTAAGAAATAATAATAAAAAAGAAGAAGAAACTCAAACATAAAAGATTAATATATATATATATATATATATATATATATATATATATATATATATATATATGATAAAAAAGAAAACAACTATATATATATATATATACACACACACACACACACACACACACACACACAGGGGGGTGGTGCTGGGATACAGCCCTATGGTAAAGAACCTCTGGGTTCAAGCCCTAGTAACAACAACAACAAAATTCCAATAGTGAACCATTCTAATGGCAACTACTCTAAGAACCTTGGTCCACTTTTTTGTTTTGTAAGCAGGATAGATGTGCTGTGGGACACCTATGATAAGGATAAACACAAGATGGTATGGAAGTGACTGGGTTGGAGACCTATTGCATTTTTAGCATCAAAGGTGATATTGTAGCATCTGACACCAGCAGACTATCATTGCTAGGAGTTAGGGGAAGAGGTGGGAATGTAAGAGGGAATAATCTGAATAGGAAGACAGAAGGGAAGGGTTAGGAACCCCCTGAGAGTTCTATAAAATTGGAACACAGATTTCAAGAAAGAAATGGGGAAGGAAGCGGCTGCCTCATTCCCAAAGGAACTCTTAACTTCCCTTTTTGAAGTATCTCCCTTCTTTTTTAAAAAAATTTACCTATTTATTCTAATTTGTTACAAATGACAGCGGAATGTGTTTCAATTCATAGTACGCATATAAAACACAGATTTTCATGTCTCTGATTATTCACAAAGTAGAGTCACACCATTTGTGTCTTCATACATGTACTTAGAATAATGATATCCATCTCATTCCACCATCTTTCCTACCTCCAAGCCCCATCCCTTCCCCTCCATCCCCTTTGCCTTATCCAAAGTTCCTCCATTCCTCCCATGCTCCTCCCAACTCCTGTTATGGACCAGCATCCATATATCAGAGAAAACATTTGGCCTTTGATTTGGGGGGATTAGCTTACTTCACTTAGCTTGATATCCTCCAACTCCATCCATTCACCTGCAAATATCATGATTTTATTCTCTTTTAATGCTGAGTAATATTCCATTGTGTATATATACCACAGTTTCTTTATCCATTCAAATACTGAAGGGCATCTAGTTTGGTTCCACAATTTAGCTATTCTGAATTGTGCTGCTATAAACATTGATGTGGCTATGTTGCTATAGTATGCTGTTTTTCAGTCCTTTGGGTATAAACTGAGGAGTGGGATAGCTGGGTCAAATGGTGGTTCCATTCCAAGGTTTCCAAGGAATCTCCATACTGCTTTCCATATTGATTGCACCAATTTATAGTCCCACCAGCAATATATGAGTGTACCATTTTCCCTACATCCTCACCAACACTTATTGTTGTTTGTATTCTTAATAGCTGCCATTCTGACTGGAGTGAGATGGTATATTAGAGTAGTTTTGATTTGCATTTCTCTAATTGCTAGAGATGTTGAACATTCTTTCATGTATTTGTTGATTTGTTATGTATCATCTGCTGAGAAATATCTGTTCTGTTCCTTGGCCCATTTGTTGATTGGGTTATTTGTTGTTGTTTTTGTTGTTGTTGTTTTGGTTTTTTTGTTTGTTTGTTTGTTGTTAGGATTTTTGAGTTCTTTATATATCCTAGAGATTAGTGCTCTATTTGATGTGAATGTGGTAAAAATTTACTCCCATACTGTAGGCTCTCTATTCACCTCACTGATTGTTTCTTTTGCTGAGAAGATTTTTGGTTTGAATCCATCCCATTTATTGACTCTTCATTTTAATTCTTGTGCTATAGGAGTCTTTTTAAGGAAGTCAGGGTTTATCTGACATGATAAAGATTTGGGCCTCCTTTTACTTCTATTAAACGCAGGGTCTCTGGTCTAATTTCTAGGTCCTTGATCCACTTTGAGTTGAGTTTTGTGCATGGTGAGAGATAAGGGTTTAATTTCATTTTGCCACATATGAATTTCCAGTTTTCCCAGCTTCATTTGTTGAAGAGGCTATCTTTTCTCCTCTGTATATATGTTTTTGGTGCCTTTGTCTAGTATGCAATAACTATTGAATTCATTTATTAGTTCTAGAAATTTTCTGGTGGATTTTTTTGGATCCTCTAGTTATCATGTCATCAGCAAATAGTGCTAATTTGAATCCTTCTTTTCCTATCCATATCCCTTTAATTGTTTTTTGTCTGTCTAATTGCTTAGTCAGTATTTCAAAAACCATGTTAAATAGAAGTGGTGAAAGAGGGTATCCTTGTCTTGTTCCAGTTTTTAGAGGGAATGCCTTCAATTTTTTTCTCCATTTAGAATGATGTTGGCCTGAGGCTTAGCATAGATAGCCTTTACGATGTTGAGATATGTTCCTGTTATCCCTTGTGTTTCTAGTGTTTTGAACATAAAGGGGTGCTGTATTTTGTTGAGTGCTTTTTCCACATCTATTGAGTTGGTCATATGGTTCTGATCTTTAAGTCTATTTATGTGCTGAATTACATTTATTGATTTCCGTATGTTGTATCAACCTTGTGTCCCTGGGATGAACCCCATTTGATTGTGGAGCACTATCTTTTTAATATGTTTTTATTTGATTTGCCAGAATTTTATTGAGAATTTTTGCATCTATGTTCATTAGAGATATTGGTCTGAAGTTTTATCTTTTTAATGTGTCTTTTTATGGCTTGGGGATCAGGGTGATATTGGTCTCACAGAATGAGTTTGGAAGTGTTCCCCTTTTTCCTACTTCATAGAATAATTTGAGGAGTATTGGTATTAGTTCTCCTTTGAAGGTCTTGTAGAACTCAGCTGTGAATCAATCTGTCTTGGGCTTTTCTTGGTTGGTAGGCTTCTGATGGCTTCTTCAATTTCATTGCTTGAAATTGATGTGTTTAACTTGTGTATATCATCCTGATTCAGTTTGGGGAAATCATATGAAATTTGTCGATGCCTTTGATATTTTCTATTTTATTGGAGTACAAATTTTCAAAATAATTTCTAATTGTCTTCTGTATTTCAGTTATTGTCCGTCATGATATTTCCTTTTTCATCATGGATGTTAGTAATTTGAGTTTTCTCTCTCCTTCTCTTTGTTAGCATGGCTAAGGGTTTATCAATTTTGTTTTATCAAAGAACCAACTTTTTGTTTTCTCAAATTTTTTAATTGTTTCTTTTGTTTCAATTTCATTGATTTCAGCTCTGATTTTTATTATTTCCTGTTTTCTACTACTTTTGGTGTTGATTTGTTCTTTTTCTAAGGCTTTGAGATATAATGTTAGGTCATTTATTTGTTGACTTTTTCTTCTTTTAAAGAATCCACTCCATCCAATGAACTTTCCTCTTAGTACTGCCTTCATAGTGTCCCAGAGATTGTATCAGTATTCTCATTTATCTCTAAAAATTGTTTAATCTCCTCCTTGATGTCTTCTGCAACCCATTGTTCATTCAGTAGCATATTATTTAGTATCCAGGTATTGGAGTACCTTTTATTTTTTATTTTATAATTGATTTCTAATTTCATTCCATTATGATCTGATAGCATGCAGGGTTGTATCTCTACATTTTTGTGTTTTTTAAGAGTTGCTTTGTGGCATAATATATGATCTATTTTAAAGAAGGATCCATGTAGGGGGCTGGGGTTGTGGCTCAGTGGTAGAGCTCGCCTAGCACATGCGAGGCCCTGGGTTCGATCCTCGGAACCACATAAAAATAAATAAACAAAATAAATATATTGTGTCCAATTACAAGTAAAAAATAAATATTTTTTTTTAAAAAGAAGGATCTATGTGCTGCTGAGAAGAAAGTGTATTCACTCATTGATGGATAAGATATTCTATATATGTCTGTTAAGTCTAATTTGTTGATTATAGTATTGAGTTTTGTAGTTTCTTTGTTTAGTTTTTCTTTGAAAGATCTATCCTGTGATTAAAGAGGTATGTTAAAGTCACGCATAATTATTTTGTGGTCTGTTTGACTCTTGAAGTTGAGAAGAGTTTGATGAATGTAGATGCTCCATTGTTTGGGGCAAATATATTTGTAATTGTTATGTCTTGCTGTATGGTTCCCTTAAGCAGTATGTAATAGCCTTCTTTAACCCCTTTTGATTAACTTTGGCTTCAAGTCTACTTTATTAATATGAGGATGTAAACCCCTGCTTGCTTCCACAGTCCATGGGAGTGGTATTGTTTTTCCCAACCTTTTGCCTTTATTATGTGGATGTCTTTTCCTATGAGTCTCTTGAAGGAAGCATATTGTTGGATCTTTTTAAAAATCCAATCTACCAGTCTATGTCTTTTGATTGGTGACTTAAGGCCATTACATTCAGAGTCATTATTGAGACATGATTTGTATTCATGGTAATTTTTATTTATTTTTGGTATTTAACTTGAATTGGTTTCTCTTTTGTTTGGTTTTTACTTTAGTGTACTACCTCCCTTTGCTGATTTTTATTGTTGTTTTCATTTCCTCCTCATGGAATATTTTGTTGAGGAAGTTCTGTAGTGCAAGTTTTCTAGTTGTAAATTCTTTTAACTTTAGTTTTTCATGGAAGGTTTTTATTTCATCATCAAATCTAAAGCTTAATTATGCAAGATTCTTGGTTGGCATCCATTTTCTTTCAGAGCTTAGTATATGTTGTTCCAGGATATTCTAGCTTTCGGAGTCTAGGTTGAAAAATCTGCATAGATCCTAATTAGTTTCCCCCTATGTGTAATCTGATTCCTTTATCTTGTGGCTTTTAAAATTCTCTCCTTATTCTGTATGCTAGGCATTTTCATTATAATGTGCTTTGGTGTAGATTTATTGGGATTTTGAACATTTGGTGTCCTGAAATCCACTTGTGTTTGATTTTCCAATTCATTCTTCATGTTTGGGAAATTTTCTGACATTATTTTATTGAATAGATTGTTCATTCCTTTGGTTTGTAACTCTATGCTCTCCTCGTCTATAATTCTAATTTTGGTCTTTTTATGTTATCCCATAATTCTTAACTGTTCTGCTCATGGTTTATCACCATTTTCATTGTGTGATCAACTTTATTTTCAACATTATATATTTGGGAGCTGGGGTTATAGCTCAGTGGTAGAGCATTTGCCTCACACATCTGAGGCACGCGGGTTCAATCCTCAGCACCACATAAAAATAAATAAAATAAATAAAGTAAACAATGTTTACTTTATTTATTTTATTTATTTTTATGTTTACTTTATTTATTTTATTTATTTTTATGTGGTGCTGTGTTTACTTTATTTTTATGTTTACTTTATTTATTTTATTTATTTTTATGTGGCGCTGAGGATTGAACCCAGTGCCTCTTTTAAAAATCTTTGTAAAAAAGGGATTTTATATTTTGTCTTCACTGTCTGAGGTTCTGTCTTCCAAGTGATCTAATTTGTTGGTTATGCTTCCTATTGAGTTTTTAATTTGGTTTATTGTTTTCCTTCATTTCAAGGATTTCTGGTTGTTTTTTTTTTCCAGAACCTCTATCTCCTTATTGAAGTAATCTTTTGCTTCCTGTATTTGCTTATGTAGGTCTTTATCAAATGATCTTTTGCTGCCTGTATTTGTTCTTATTATCCTTTAATTCACAGAACATTTTAATTATGTACATCTTGAACTCCTTCTCTGTAATTTCTTCTGCAGTGCTGGCCATGTATTCTAAAAATGTAGCATCTTGGTTTGTTTGGGGCTCTTTCTTCCTTTGTTTTTTCATGTTGTTCGTGTGTCTTCCCCTCTAGCACTGCAGATCTGAGGTGTTGCAGTTTTTACCCGATAGACTTATAGTTTCCTTGAAGGGTTCAAATACCTCTCCTTTAAGGGGAGAACAATATTTACAGATTCCAGTATAAGCAATACATAGCCTTAAACCAAATAGCTACTATTAAAATGTTTATGGTTTTGTCACAATATACAAAAATGTTGAGTTCAATTATTATCTAAAATATGTTTATATTATTATTACAGTAGTTTGCAAAAGGGTCTCTGACGATGGACAGAGAGAACTGGGGATGGGGTGTGGAATGAGATGTTGAGGGGGTAGTAGGTAAGGATATAGAGTTATTAGATCTTAGGATACTTGAAAGAGGAATTTAAAAAGTTGGCAGGAGAAAAGAGAGAAAGTGATTTTTGAAAGACAAGTAAGTGGGAAGACAATAGAGAGAGTACAACAAACAAAAAAAAAATACATGAAAATTAAGAAGAATTAAAAAATGTAAAAATAGGAGATAAAAAAATATACAAGACAACTGTAATATACTAATCAGACATTCCAGTCCTCAGTACCCCAATTCATGAAAAGTACTTGGTTTCACAAATATTGGGAATGTGAGGGCAGGAGAAGAAGGAGAGAGAAAGGAAGGAGGGAAAAAAAGAGAAAAGAAAGAAACCCCAAAGGAAAATTCAAGAATTGGTTTTGTTGGAGCTCAATATTCCTGCTTCCCTTCTCATCCAATAGGTGGGGTTGTCTGTTGTTTGCTGATATCTCCATCCTTAGGATGGTGAAGGTTTTATGGTGGGAGGGTCGGTCTTGGGGGCGGAGTTCCTGGAGGTGAGGTATAGCACTTGCTGGTCCCGGATGGGAGACTGGACCCCAAAGATCTCCTTGGGACCCACTTATGTAATGTGGGCACCTGATCTTATCTCCATATATCACCTGTAGACCTCACAATTCCTGGTCTCTAATTTAGTCTCTAAACTCTATTTCACTCAACTCCTCCCTTTCTTTTTTGAATTTTTTTTAATTCAAATTTGTTATATATGACAGTAGAATGTATTACAATTCATATTACACATATAGAGCACAATTTTTTATATACCTGGTTGTATACAAAGTATATTCACACCATTTGTGTCTTCATACATGTACTTAGGGTAGTGATATCCATCTCATTCCACCATCTTTTTTTTACCTCCTTGCCTCCTCCCTTTCCCTCCCTCCCATTTGCCTAATCTAGAGTTTGTTTAATTTTCCCATGCTCCCCCTCCCAAGCCCATTACAAATCAGCCTCCTTATATCAGAGAAAACATTCTGCATTTGATTTTTTGGGATTGGCTTACTTAGCATTATATTCTCCAACTCCATCCATTTACTGCAAATTCCATTATTTTATTCTCTTTTATTGCTAAGTAATATTCCATTGTGTATATATGCCACATTTTCTTTATCCATTCATCTACTGATGGGCATCTAGGTTGGTTCCACACTTTAGCTATTGTGAATTGTGCTGCAATAAACATTGATGTGACTGTGTCCCTGTAGTATTCTGTTTTTAAGTCCTTGACCCAGAATAGCTAAAGCAATCCTTAACAAGAAGAGTAAAGCAAGTGGCATCACTATACCAAAATTTAAACTATTTACAGAGCAATAGTAACAAAAACAGCATGGTATTGGCACCAAACTAGACTGGTAGACCAGTGGTACAGAATAGAGGACACAGAGACTAACCCAGATAAATACAGTTATCTTATATTAGACAAAAGCAACAAAAACATATGTTGGAAAAAAGATAGCCCCTTCAACAAATGAAGCTGGGAAAACTGGAAATCCATTTGCAACAAAATGAAATTAAACCCCTATTTCTCACCACGCACAAAACTCAACTCAAAGTAGATCAAACATCTGGGGATTAAACCAGAGACTCTGGGTCTAATAGAATAAAAAGTAGACCCAAATCTCCATCATATCAGATTAGGCCCCTACTTCCTTAAAAGATTCCTATAGCATAAGAATTAAAATCAAGAATCAATAAATGGGATGTATTCAAATTAAAAAGCTTCTTCTCAGCAAAAGAAACAATCAGTGAGGTGAATAGAGAGCCTACAGCTTGGGAGAAAATTTTTACCACATTCACATCAAATAGAGCACTAATCTCTAGGGCATATAAAAAAAACACAAGGAGCTAAACACCAAAAAAAACAAATAACCCAATAAGTAAATGGGCCAAGGAACTTAACAGATACTTCTCAGAAGGTGACATACAATCAATCAACAAATATATGAAAAAATGTTCAACATCTCTAGCAATTAAAGAAATGCAAATCAAAATTACTCTAAGATTTCATCTCACTCTAGTCAGAATGGCAGCTATTGAGAATACAAACAATAATAAGTGTTGGCGAGGATGTGGGGGAAAAGGTATACTCATACATTGCTAGTTGGACTGCAAATTGGTGCAGCCAGTATGGAAAGCAGTATAGAGATTTCTTGGAAAACTGGGAATAAAACCACCTTTTGACCCAAATATCCCACTCACTCACTCCCTTTCTACTTCCCAATCAGGAACCTCTCTCTTCAGAGGTCTTGTGGGCTGCACTCTGGGGTCTGCACAACCATCATGGAGAGCTGTTCTGAATTGGGCAGTTCAGAACCAGGCTTTGCAAGCCATGGACCCACTGAGTAGCCACAGGCACTGTGTCAGGTTAGCGGCTGTGGAGGACAGGGGGGAGTTGGGGACTATAGGTACCTTGATAATGTTTCTAGGCCCCAGCAGGTGTTCCAAGCTGGGAGTTGGCCCAACTAAAGATGGAGACAAAGGTGTCCCAAGATGGAGGCAGCTGCTTTCAGTGATGGAGTGTCGGGTCGGGTCAGGCAAGGTGGTGGCATTAGGTGGGGTGTTCAGAGATGCAGCTCTGTATTGTGCAGTGTTGTGGCTGATGGCTGTCTCCAGATCCTGTCCTATGTCCCCATGTGCAGGCTACTGCATGTAGGGGACTATGTCAGTGGTTGCAATCTCAAGATGGAGGCAACCGTGGCAGCCTCATGTTTGTAGATGGGGGTTCACATGGGAGTAGTGGCCAGAGGTTCTGTGTGTGGGCAGTGGCTGGGTAGCCTGCCTAAGTGTGGATTCCTAGGCGGGAGCAGCTGTGGGGGGGTCCTCTAATAACTCTCAGAGAAACAGTATTCCCACTACTAGAATTCCAGGGCATGGAGCAACACAGAAGGCAGCCTCCCTCTAGCCTGCCATCTTGGATCCCTCTGAATTTTTCCCTTCTTTCCTGAAAATTCTTGTTTCATTTTGAATATTGTCTAGACTCAAAACCTCTTTTGCTAACTTCCTTCCTAAATGAAGTTTGATTTTATTCAGTCTCTTTATCCTAAAATCATCAGTCTTTCAGAAACTAGGAAAATCACTTTTCTTTTTTAATATTTATTTTTTTAGTTTTAGATGGACACATATTTTTTTATTTTACATTTATGTGGTGCTGAGGATTGAACCCAGTGCCTCATTTATGCTAAGCAAGCACCTTACCACTGAGCCACAACCCCTTGGAAAATCACTTTTCTACTCCCTCACGTCCTAGTACTCAGCAGGAGCTGAGAATAGATCCTCATACTGCCTTCCCTTCTGGTGTACAGAAGATAACATCCTGCAGATGTGTTCTCAAGGTTTCCCTGGCTCAGAAGAAAAGGAGGGAATCTTTCAATGTGTACGTGTATGTATGACAAGGAGACACTAAGGTCATCAGATTTGATAAAAACCACTATGGAATCCTGAACTATTCAGCTAATAGTTTCATGTATTATTTTTCTAATCTAGGATGAGTGCCACATTATTTTCCTGTTTATAATACAGACCACATATTTATGTTAGAAAATATAAACATGTAAAATAACAAAAAATGAAACCATAATCCTACACTTCAAACAGCTATTGTTAATATCTTATGTATGTTATTATGATATTTTACATTTCTGGTTATACTTCTCTTTTATAAAATTGACATATTCTATAATGCTATTTTGTATCATGCTTTTAAAACTAACCACAGATGGTAAATATCTCCAATATATAATTTAAATATTATTTTCTAATAATGTTTTTATGGCTATATAGTATCCTATTGCATGGCTATCTCATACTTCATTAAAAATGATGTTTTATTGTTCCATTGATTTTGTATTATTTGTTTACTCATGAATTGAAACTCTATTTCTATGGTTACAATGTGGGATGGGAACAAACATGAAGGGGACACAATTTTAAAACTGAATACTAAATTGGAATAGAAATGCTGACTCCAAAGTTCTAATTTAAGTCAGTTGAAATTAATGTTGATATTTGACATGTCACCAAGTACCACCTCCCAGGATGGCACCAGTTCATCATGAGAGCTCTTTGGATATGATTGCTTATTTGGTTTTGAAACCAACTAATTGCACTAAGCTCCTTCCTACATTTACCCTTAATTCACAGAGCCATCATGAAGGTCTTAAGACCTACTGAAATCTAAAAGTATTCCTGATCTGCTGGTAATTGTATAGAAAATAAAATCTACTAAGGAAGCTTAAATCGCCTTTTTCCTGATTTCCCCTCCCATGTCTTCTTCCTTCCTTCCTTCCTTCCTTCCTTCCTTCCTTCCTTCCGTCCTTCCTTCCTTCTTTTCTTTCTTTCTTTCTTAGATGGTGGTAATTTCCCATGTTTCTTAATGTTACCAGGAAACTCTCCATGGAGGAGCAAGTTTCTGCCTAAGGTTTCAAGTAGAACTTGAATGGTACCCAACTCTCAGAAGAGAGTTGGGTTTCTGAACGCCTACCTGTTTCCTCACTATCCTAATAAGGTAGAAAAAAATGTTATTCCCTTTACAAATTTTCCATCAAAGGGAATTTTTAGTGAAGGCTCAGAGAATAATCATCCAAGAAGTATTTTATATAAAAGGTGGTGTGAACGTCTTTATTCCCTTCTATATTTTATCTCCCCACTCCCTGCTAAGTGAAGCTGCAGTATTAACCTGTAGGTAGAAGATAAATTACTTGTCATAAATTAAGCTTACTTAATAATGTTTTAACTTAAGCCAGAGTTTTGTTTTTCCCCTGATTTTCTTTCCATAGTCTTACTGCTACTGATAAAATTTTGTTTACATTATTATGAAAATTTATAACTGGATCCCAAAGGATCATATTGGTTTGGAGAAGGTCATGGGCCCTAAAAACATATTTTTCTTTACCTCTTTAACATTTGGCCATTATAAATACTTTTTTGCTTTTTCATCTTGATCTTAACATTTAACGGAATCCCTTTTTCTATCCCCTATGCAGTCAATAATAACTGCTTAATATATTATAAAATTTAGTGCTAAGTTTTAGGTTGTATATTGCATTAGATTTTGTGAGAGAGCTTTGAAAGCCAGAAAATGATCTTGTTATTCTTTGGCAAAATAAAATCCACATCCTTACTGTGGCTTAAAAATCTCACATGTCTTCTCTTTTGGTTGCTTTTTATTTTTTTCAACCTCATGTTCTACATTTTGCTGTTTCTGGCCTTTCCCACTGATCATACTTACACATGTCCCTCATAGCCCTCAGTCCTCTATATAAATACATTGTCTCATCAAGTTTGTTTCTCCAAGGATTTATGCAAGGATAATGGGAATTCAGGTCACTTGGGAATTGGCTCATCTGCCACATTGTCAATCTGGACCCTGTGCTCTCCAGACTGGGTAATGAAGCTTAAGCAAACCACCTACTTTTCCTTAGTATTCATGCTTCACAAAGAGCAAATTTGATAATATCAGAAGAACTGCATATCAGATTGCGGCACCCTGATTTATATTTCCATTGACTTGTCCAGTAGTCAAGGGGGTAGATTTTAATTACTTGATTATTTATGCATAAAATAACTAGTTGGCACCATTTTCCTGTGGAGAAAATGGTGTAATTAAGAAGAGTATGGCATTCCATAGTCTATCCAGCACCTATGGTTCAGCAGTAAATGCCTGGCACATTGTAGACCATTAATATACATAATAATAAATGAATGTATTTTGTGACCTTGTCTAAGTCTCTCCCAATTTTGTGAGTCTTCTTTCTCACTACTGCAAAGTGAAAATATTGGATTATTTTATTCCTAAGACCCCTGTAACTTGAAAATTACATAATCTAAGCTAAGAATGCTTTCCAAAGCTCATTCTTACCCTTACACTAAACACTCTTAAACAAAATAAGATTAAAAATTAGCAAACTGTCAAATAAAAATATTTTATAAGCTTTATTTACCATTATGTGGTTATGGCAAGAGGAGAACTTGATAACTGCCCCAACTTCCTATTTTACTAATAAAGAAAACACTCAGAGACTTTCTATCAAATTTCCATTTTGTAGTCCACTGTTTGAGGTTTTACTTGTTTATTCTCTTCATAGCTATATTTTGGCATTATGATATAAGCTCTAGTGCTAGATGGAAAAGTTTTAAGGCTGTCTTTAAAACTCCTCTATCAGTGACAGATTAAACCTAATGGAGAAACAGCTGCAATGTTGCTTTCAAGTCACGGTAGAGAACTATCCAAGACAACTCAAAAACACACCACGGATGTTTTCTAACTCCACCCTGTCTTTCTGCACCACCTGCAATTTCCTTGGGGATTTAAAAATCACTTGCCTCCAGTGTAGTGTTCAAAACTGCTTATAACTCCAAGTTCTTCTTCTTGCTATGATTCATCATTTTCATATTTTCCTGGGTTTGACCTAGAATCTTACCTTTTCCAAGGACCTAGAGTTCCAGAAGAGTAAAAGGCAAGGGTATGAGCCACCACGGCTCAAGATCTTTTCCAAGAGATTGTCAGGCTTGGCCTTTCCTCCAGCTCCTTCTAAGACTTCTTGATTACACTTGACTGTATCCTGCTGGTGAGGGAATGAATCACAATCATCTGTCTTGCCCTTCCCATTCTTTACTACCAAGCACTTTGATAATGCATGGGGTACATGCACAAAGAAATATACTATTATGCAAATAAATATCTTGAAGCCGATACTGGATGCATCAGTACTTTAAAATTTCTTTACTAATGGATTCAAAAATATAAATTCATTGCTGTTTTAATGTATCAAAATTCACTTTTGTAGGTATGCATCAAAGTTCACACATTTACAGATTTTTCAGGAAAAGAGACAAACTTTCACAAGCAGATGAGCTCAGGAAGTGCCATGTTTTATGATTATTTGCAGATGATATTTACATATGCAAGGTCATACACCCTGCACATCAGCTTTCTTAGATGGGATTTCTTTTCCACTGAGGCTTTGTAGTTCTCTGTTTTCTTACTGTTTTCTCAAAGTGGGTTTTGAACATTTCACACAGATGGAATCTGTTTGGAATCCAGTGATACTGAAAAAGTCCAGTAGTCAGATAACCCAGACAGTCTCAACTTCATTCTGTTTTAAGTCCTTAAATATATTTAGGTCTGCCTCTTCTCTCCCTGAAGCAGCAAAAATAAGCAAAGCTGACCTTTACTATTCCACTTAAGCAGAGCCTGACTGTTGCCTCTCAGCCTTTGACTGAGGATTTATTGGACCTTTTAGTACTAGTCCTAGGATCTCTGTTTCCTGGATTTACCTCCCACCCCCTCAGATTCTATTTCCATATACCTAAAATTCATACTCAAGGGAAGAATTGGATTAATTTTGTTTCTCTGAAATGATGTGACATATTCCCTAACAAGTAGCACTCAATAACAACTCACCTAGATGTTAAGAAAAATCAGGAACTCACTGTACGTATCAACAAGTAAACATAGTTTGCAATCTGTATTGTAGTAGACAAAATGAGTAGTGTTAAGAAGGTTCTAGAGAAAGGAAGTGAAGAAGGTGACTCAGAATCTATAATTCAATTTTGTGACTAAGCACCTACAAACAGCTCTGGAACAACACTTTCACGTTTTCCATTCCTGTTCTTATGTTCCAAAATAAAGTTATACAAATATGATAACTACAATTTTTTGAGCAATTGTGATTTATCAGGAACTAAATGTACTAGACATTTTTACCACAAGAAAACTTGCCTGAGTTTGTCAGTTAAGCAATGCACCTAAGATTGCTAATGCAGAGCTGCTTGAGTCCAAATCATGGGATACATGGTGCTCCATATTTTTCACTCTCATCCCAATGAAGAGCTAGGAAGGGTGTTATGATCCAGGATTGACAGGGAAGAGACTCCTAACCTGTAGCAATGGGTGAGTCATGCAATGAGGTGTTCCATCAGCCTGGAAGGTATGGGGATAGATTGCAAAGACAATGCTAGGTCAGAAGAGTTGATGGAAGGAAATATTTCCATTTCTTATTCTGCCCCTCCCCCACTTCCTCAACCACCCATTGGGAATTGGTTTTATATGTTGCCCAAGTACCTATTAGAGCTGTATTGTTCAGTGTTTCTCAATACTTATCTGTGGTGACGTTTTTAATAATCACATTTAAAAGAGGAAAGTAAGAATATTATCTAATACATTTTACATAAAACTAAAAGTATTAAATTGATGTAATAGCCTATATTCTGAAAGATGTCCATCCTGCTATTTTTAAAATGATTGCATTAAAACCATGTTAAGGGAAAAATAGTTTTTAGTTTTTAGAGGCTAGACAGAAATATTCTTGGAAATCTTAACATTTTGTAACCACAATTCTAGACAAAGCAATGTTGAAAGCAGATGATTCAGGAAGATAATTCTAGAAAGCATGTATAGAAATGGAAGAAATCCAGGAGTTGAAGAGATAGTTAATAAACTATTATAGTAATTCAGATTGGGCTCAAGAGCCTGTAGTACATGGTAGAAAGACTAGGATATAAAATATATTTTCAGAGGAAGAATCAGGATGACTTTGTGTCACAGGAAACAGATGGAAGAAAAAAATTACAAGAGGCATGCAGTGGTGATATGATTAGCTAATCCTGTATATGCCCAGACAACCACCTGAAATAAATTCTATAGTTTCACATTCAGTGACACCTTCACCTCACCATAAGGAAAGCAGTGTAACTGCAGGCATACAGAGAATAAGTAGTTTTCTAGCACATCAAACCATTAAATATTAAGTTTCCAATTCTGCAAACATAATAATTATTTCAAAGTTGCCAAAATTGGCACATTTGTTGCTCAATTTCTTATAGGCACTCCTCATCTGGGATGATGGGACTAAATGAGTTAATGGCTGTGTGACACAGTTCTAGGCTCACAGTAGATGCTTAACAACTATTACTGCTTGCAGTTGTAAGGTATTTTTTAACCTTCATAAAGGTTGAACTTAGGCCTGTGTAGCTCACTCTGCTACTGCAAAAACCGATATTCACAGAAGCTAATTTCACATGATTGCTACAGAGATATGAATAATGGTTAGAGAATATCAGAGAGGGCACAAAAAGCTTCATGGTTGTCAGAAGCACTACTTCAAGCCCAGTTTACATAACAGACAGAAAGAGGATCCTCTGGTGGCCTCATGCATAAGAATATTCCATATAGAGGAAGTAACTTCTAATGTTCTATAGTACAGTTGGATAATTATGGTTGCCGATGATTAATTGTGTATTTTGAAATATCTAATAGAGAAGATTTTGAAAGTTCCAACATGAAGGAATGATAAATGTTTGAGGTGACAGAAATTCCAGTTACCCTGATCTGTACCACATAAATACAAATAGTTATATGTCAATTAAATGAAAGATTTTTTTATAAAGAATTCTCTACATTTAATTTAATGACAGCAAATTGGTAATACACACTTTGCCCCTACTGTATGGCAGACGGTGTAACTAAGTTGTCAGTGTCAGAGGAACAAGACATTCCTGCTCTGGAGGAGCTCAGTGCCCAGCAGCAGGCAAGGTGGACAGCAATGTTTAAGGTAGTATCAAAATGCTTGAGCAAAATTTCACAACTGCCAAACTGCTGTGTGGGAAGAAACATAGATTTTCTGCTTCATAATCTGCAATGTGAGATCACCAGATTTATATTACATTGTACAATCTTCAAAGAAAATTCGTTAAGAAAGAGAATTGAGCTTTATGAGACTATAAATTTTCAAAGCAGCTGTGTAAAAATTGTGAATAATCTTTTAATTAAGAATGATAATCCTGTTCTATAAATGCTAAGTTAGATATCCTTTAATTATGACTGAATTTTAGAAATAATTGAAAGAATTTCCTTTTTATTCATCTATTATTTCCATGTAAAATTCTGTGTTTTTGTTTTTTACTACCCAAGTGGACCAGCAGGTAGATTATTTGAATAACTATCATTAAAATTCCAAATACTTAATCTAAAAGTATTTAAAAGGAAAGATGTTTGTCAAAGGGTACAAAGTTTCAGTTAGTTAAGAGCAATAATTTCAAAACATATCATATAAGATGATAAATATAGTTAATAACAATATAATGAATTCTTTTTTTAACATTTACAATGGGTGCATTTTATTGTATGTAAATTTTATCTCAACAAAATACCTTTTAAAAACAACCAGTCCTTTTTTTGGCAATAGAAAAAAAAAATCTGTTTTTTATGCCTGGGGTAGCAGTTACAAGATAATCAAGGCCAAGAGAGGGAGTCAATTGTCTCTTTTTAAAACAGAATTCATTTTTTTAGAGTAGTTTAAGGTTCCCAGCAAAATTGAGCAGAAGGGTCAGATATTTCCATTTTTCCCTGGCTCCCATATAACATCTCATACCCAAGTGGTACCTTTGTTATAATCCATGAATATATGGGCAGATCACTATCACCCAAATCAATAGTTTATATAAGACTTATATTTGGTGTTAGACTTTTTGTGGGTTTGGACATGTTAGAGTAGCATAAAGAGTATTTTTACTGCCCTAAAAATCCTCTATGTCCACCTATTCATCCTCTGTTCATCCCTCCCTACCCTATAATCCCTGTCAATGACCAGTCTATATTTTTCCTTTTCCAGAGCATCATATAGTTGGAATCATACATACAGTATGAAGCCTTTTCAGAGTGACTTCTTTCACTCAGTAATATTTAATGTTTCTCCTTGTATTTTCATGGCTTGATAAATCATTTCTTTTTACTACTAAATAGTATCAAGTTGAATGTAACATAGTTTATTTATCCATTCACCTATTAAAAGATATATTGGTTGCTTCCAAGTATTGGCAATAATAAATAAGGTTGTTAGGAATATTCATGTGCAGGTTTTTGTGTGGACTTAGTTTTTAACTTGTTTTGACAAATACTTAGAAGTACAGTTGCTGGTTTGTATGTTAAGTCTACATTAGTCTCATAAGAAATCGTCAAATTATCTTTCAAAGTATCTGTACTATTTTGTGTCCTCATTAACAAAAAATAAGAGTTCCTATTGCTGCACATTCTCATTGGCAATTGGTGGGTTCAGTAGTTTGAATTTTGGACATTCTAATAGGTGTGTAGTGGTATTTCATTGTTGTTTTCATTGGCAATTCTTCAATGATATTTACATATGCTTATTTGCCACCTGGTTCTCCTTGATGATGTGTCTGTTCGGGTATTTTATCAAATTTTTTATTTGTTCTGATTAGTTGTAAATGACACCAGAATGCATTTTGACTCATTGTACCCAAATGGAGCACAACTTTTCATTTCTCTGGTTGTATATGATGTAGAGTTACACCATTCGTGCAATCATTCCCTTACATAGGGTAATAATATCTGTCTTATTCCTATGCATTCTTTTTTTTCCTATGCATTCTTGACAGTTGCTAAGAGAGTAAATTTTAGGTATTCTCACCACAGAAAAATTATTAAGTATGTGACGTAATCCACATGTTGATTAGTTCATTGGTTAGCCATTCCACAATGTATATTTCAAAATATTTTAACCTGTTTTACATGATAAATGCATACAATTTTTGTCAAAATAAAATGTTTAAAAAGTATTTAATCTATTTGGGTATAAACACAATAAATGCTTGCAAGGCCTTGGTTTAGATATTAGATTTATCCTATTGTTGTTCTTATTGAGTAATCGACAATGATTCCCTATTTCCTATCAAAATGATCACTTGCTATTGGCTGAGACTTACTCCCCCTGACACCCCAGCATGGCCTTCTGTCCCCCAGCAGTGTGGTGCCTTTCTCCAGCACACACACCACTCATCCTGAGCACTCCACTCCCCTAAGACAAGTGCCTGCGCTCATGCTTGGTATGTTTACCCTTAAATCTTCTCCAAGCCCTTACTCTGTGCACCTACATTGCAGGAAGGAGCTGGTGAACCACACCAGCTACATTCCCATTTCCAAGGAAGGTGGGTTCAGCTAATGGGAAGACTTCCCTGTAGATATGAGTGGAGAGGATGAAGAGAGGAAAAAAACAGATTTTATTTCTGTCTCTCCCTCTGTGCCAAGGGCTCCTTCTCTAGCATAGGGGAAGCTTCTCTGTGGCTCTGTCCCCTGCCTCCACATGCCCACTCTGTTTCCATCTTTCACTTGGTGACTCTGGTTATATCAAAGACTCTTCTCCACAGCAAAGGCATAGTAGTGACTTCCTATTGCTGCCAATCTCTGAAGTGCCTCTCCGGCCTCTTGTGGTCTTTGTAGATTTTCTACCACCTGTATAACTAATTAGGAGCATTTCCTGTTTCAAACATCCATTGGGTTTCAGTATGTGAATGGACCATGCTGAAGCAATGGAAAAAAATCAAAGTTTTGGGGGTTGTGGTGGTGGCTCAGTGGTAGAGCACTTGCCTAGCATGTGTGAGGCACTGGGTTCAATTCTCAGCACTGCATATAAATAAATAAAATAAAAATATATTGACAACTAAAAAGTATTTTAAGATAATCAAAGTTTTTCACTATGTTCACCAGGTTTTTCTTATTCATCTTCTTATAAAATCTTCACAGTAATCCAAAAGGATAGATTTTGCTTTCATATTGTATAGGAAAGTCAAGTTCTTCACCTGTATAAGTCTCAAAGTCACACAGTAAAAAATTTAGATTTAAATAAGCTCCAACTACTTTTCAATTATTGTCACTTGTTTATTCACCTACCAATTAGGTCTTTAGAGTTTGGATTTGTGAGTATTCTCTTGTCTCCTCCATGGCGTTTGGCATGGTTGCATAGGTAGAGGGCTCCATAATATAGATTAATTAACTGATTAACTGTATAAGAAGTATTCAGCCACATGGAACCCGTCTTTTAAGAGAAAGTTTTGCCCATTGTGCAGTTTGCTCCCATCCATGTTCTCTCACCCCATTGTGCACAGGAAGATGTCAGAGGAGACAATCAGCAGGCGTGAGGTAGCACCGCCAGGGGAAGGAATGTTTGATCCTAAGAAAGTATGGCTACTGAGGCTCATAGCAAAGCCTCAAGGTTCAAAAACAGAGGTCTGATTCAGAAGGGCAGGGCAGAGACAGAACGGTGACTGGATGTCAGAGACATGCTCTGGATAATCTCTGTATGAGATGAACCATGAAATACTTAAAATAGGGCTGAGTCCAAAGAAACAGACCAGAGCAGGAATGAGAGAGGAATTCAAATCCCAGCCAGCTGGCTTGGATACAGTATGAGATGATTGATGGAGGCTACAGACCTTGTAGAAAGAAATTCTGGAACCCAAACGACTGGGTAGACTGGCCTCTGTAGGAGTGGGCATTCATTAGTGTCACTAAAACTCCCACTGAAGAACTTAATTCCTTCTAATATTTCAGCCCTTTGTTACAAAGCTAGAGAAGACCCTTTCCAGCCACTGGTGGAGGTATTAAGGGATTATCATACCCAGCCCAGATCCATTGCATACATATAGGAGCTGGTTTGTAGTAGTATCCACTCACCTTGGAACTATATGAATGTCTATATTTCCTTTCCTTTTCAGGAGAAACATAGTGGCAGTTTTACCAGAAATTTACAGTCACTCATGTTCTTTTAGTTGGCACAAAAGAACCAGGACATTGTTGAGAACAATTTTTGAACCAGGACATTATTGGGAACATTGAAACCTACCTTCCCACTTCTTCCCAAGAAAGAGTTGTCTATTCTCTTCCTAGCATTGCTTTTCTCTTCTTGTCCTTTTCCAATCAAGAATTTTAGTCCTCCTTCTATTTAAGAAAGGAGAAAATTTGGAGGAAATAGTCTCAAAAATACATGTTAGGAAAGAATTTGAATCTGGCATAGTGGTGCATGACTGTAATCTTAAAGACTAGGGAGGCTAAAATGGGAGGACATAAGTTCAAGGCCAGCCTCAGTAATTTACCAAGTCCCTAAGCAACTTAGTAAGAATTTGTCTCAAACAAAAATTTTAAAGATTGGGATGTAGCTCAGTGGTAAAGTACCACTAGATTCAATCCCCAATATGAAAAAATAAAAAACATGAAAGAGAGATCAAAGAGAATCAAACTCAACAGTCAAGTTTTGTAAGGGGGAGTGCCATTGGATTTGGTAAGATGTGTTATTGTTAACCTTTGCCAGATTTTAAATCTATAATAACAAAAATTAGATTAAAATGAGTAATAATAAATGGGAAAAAAGTGTATGTTTCTCTTTAATGAATCTTAGCTGAAAAAATAAAGAGGAAAGTGCAGTGCTAGAGGGGATAATACTTGGGTTAATTGATGGAGCAAGCTACGACAGGATGCAATCTGAGACTCATATTAACAAGGGACATTTATTTCTTTGAGAAACAAGAAAAAAAGAGCAAGGATGAGTGTGATGAGGAGTTCAATAGAGTGGTGAAGGAAGTGAGGAAGGTTTGTGATTAGGTTCCTCCTAAATGCCATTCACTAATGTCTTGTTAGCCTCTGGTTGGTTCAAATGCAGGTTATTAAGATGATCTTTAATGATGATTAAGATCAGCAGTCTGTTTTCTTTCCAGTCTGTTTCTTGTCCTTCCCTGCCTGTGCCTCATATTATAGGGAGCCACATTTCCTAGAACCTCTTCCTTCTGGTCTCCTGGTAAGTTTGAGCATTTGGTGGCAAGAGTGGAATATTGCAGGGCAAGGGAAGGGAGAGACCAGGGCATTTCTCTCTCTCTCTCTCTGGTGCTGGGGATTGAAGCCAGGGACTGTGCATGTGAGGCAAGCACTCTACCAACTGAGTTATATCCCCAGACTGAGGGCATTTCTTTTCCTCCCTCTTTCTCTCTTCTTCTTTTGGTGTCTGGCATAAATTACACCTTTGCCATGGCTCAAGATCTTACCAAGCTCTACTCCCATCTCTCATCTAGCAAACCGTACCCTTCTCGCACCTTCCTGACTACCCTGGTATGTAGAGTCTGGCATGACCCCTTCTGTTATCTTCCTGCTGCTACTAATCTCTAGGTTGTCTCACAACCTCCTTTTGGCTTTTCTGACACTACATAAACTATTTCTACTATTAAATTAACTCTACTTGAAGAGCTAGAGTGATTTCCCTTCCCAGCTGGACCCTGACTGATAAAGCATCCATCCCTCTAAATCATTTATATGACCAAATGGAAGGTGTGATTCCAGTGCCTGAGCAAATTAACCTTAATCACATTTTCCTTCTGAAAAACATAGGCAACTATAGCCAGAGTTTTCCAAAATGTGGACCACCAACTATGATGATTTTTTTCATATGATTATTGGTGATAAATGGTTATGACATAGTGCATTAGCTTTTTAAAATACTTTTCCATTATTGAATATAATTAACCAGTCATTCCAAAGAAGGGTAAAGAACACTATTTCTAGCTAGACCTCTATCTATAAAAAATGAAAGCCTGATTTTATTTTTATAAGGATTTTCTAAGTGTTTCAAAAAGAAACTTCCTCATTCTGTGACTTTATATTACTTCATAAGCACAAAAATAAGTGTACACTTAGCCTTCTGTATCCACAAGTTCTGCATTTATGGATATTATGGTTTAGATATGAGGCATTCCCCAAAAGCTCCAGTGTTAATGAAGGAATATTCAGAGGTGAAATGATTACATTATGAGAGCTATCACCTGATCAGTCCATCCTAGCTTACACAGGCTAACAGGGTGGTAACTGTAGAGAGGTGGGCATGACTAGATGAGGTGGGTCACTGAGGGATATGCCCAGGAAGGGTTCACCTTCCCTATAGCCACTCCCCACTTGCTCTCTCTGCTTTCTGGCTACCGTGAGGTGAGCAGCTTCTCTCTGCTATGATTTCTGCCATAGTGTTCTGCGTCACTATGCCCGGAACAATGGAATCAGTGGATAATGACTAAATCTCTGAAACCATGAGCCAAAATAAATTTTTCTTCTTCAAAGTTCCATCACAATGATGAAAAGCTGACACCATGGATTCAGTCAACCATAGATTTACAATAACTGGGGAAAAAAATGTACCTGTAGTGAACATATAGACTCTTTCTTCTTGTCATATAACAATAATATAGCAGATATTTATATAGCATTTGCATTGTGTTAGATACTACAAGTAATCTAGAGATGATTTAAAGTATGCGGGAGGTATGTATAGGTTATATGCAAATACAATGCCTTTTGATTAAAGGACTTGAGCATTTGAGGACTTTAGTATCAGGAGGACTGTAACCCCTATATTTGTAATGACCAATATCAGTGCCCTTTGACTCTTAGAAGCTGTTAAGAATTTCTCACACAGCAATCTCAGCCCTGTTGGCAAATTACTTGTAAATTTCTTAAGATGGGATATAAATCCTCCCAAAAGGACTGGAGGATTTAAAATTCCTGAGAAAAATATGGGAGGAAGAGAAGGAGCATTGATGAGGTAACAATAATGCTACTTGAAGGGGAGAAAGTAACACTCCCTGCCTATGGCCCCAGGGTCCCTGGCTAAGAAAGAACTCGAATAAAAATTTTTTTTAAAAGTGCTATGTCATGGCCAGGTATATTGGCACACACCTGTAATCCCAGCGGCTCAGGAGGCTGAGACAGGAGGATCATGGGTTCAAAGCCAGTCTCAGCAATGGTGAGGCGCTAAGCCACTCAGTGAGACCCTGTCTCTAAATTTAAAAAAATACAAAAGAGGGCTGGGGATGTGGCTCAATAGTTGAGTACCCCTGAGTTCAATCCCTAGTACCCCCCACCAAAAAAAGTCTACGTCATGTCTTTTCTTCCAAATCATTGGCTATGAGACGTGTGAGGTAAATGTCTTCTATCTCCCCTATGAAATCTTTGGAAATTTTTTATGTACTTGTGTTTTTATGTAAGTAAATTCAAAGAGGCTGATAAAAGAAAGCTGGTAAGTGAGGGGGACAAATTTTAAGAAGAAAAAAAATGTGTCTAACTGAACTTCCATAAGTGTACTGTCTCTGTACTCTTCTGAATTTGAAGATATGGACTGTCGCATAAGAAAAAGTCTTCACTCATCCATCCACATGGCCATCTGTCCTGGGATGTAGTGTAGACGTGTGTGCACTGAGCGTATTCACAGTTCACTGACTTCCAGAATTGGAAAATGATTGAGTCAGACTAAAACATTCAGACGAATTTTATGGAATGAAGTTTCATTGCAACACTGGGATTCAGTCTGGTTCACACAGACCTGAGGAATCAGGAAGCGGGAGCAAGGCTGAAGAAAGAGATGCTGAGAAGTATTAGTATAAATCACTTTTTCCATGAGCTGGCTAGGGAGAGAAGGAAAAAAAAATAGTTTTCTCTTTTAAGAGCACATTCTCTTGTAATTTTCTGGGTGCTTGCAAGCTGATGATCGATTCCAAAATTCCATTCCATGGCACTCAAGCAGTTCCCCAACAACACTTATTTCCCTTATCCAAAATGCACATGCTGTGTGTTAGGGAGGTTGGGGCATGCTTACGTGTGTGGGGAAATAGTGCATTCCAAGAAAATGCCACTGGACAGAGCCCTCTGCTTTGAAGACTCAGAGTCATGATTGGGTCAGTGCCTCAAGGTAATCAGACCCTGGGAAACTGACTCATGCTTGCTAAAATACACAGAAGACTGGCATTAGCCAGTGAAAAAACAACTGTCACAACAACAGAAGACGTAGGACAAGCACATTCTCTTCCTGTGGCAAGGAACATGGGAAGCTGTTGAAACCCCATGACAACTCTCCACTTCTAAGACCAGAAATATAGGAACACCTTATTGCTAACACATTTTCTCCTGCACGCAGACCTATGAGTGAATTCCAGATGCTCCTTTGTGAGCCTTGACTTTGAACAAAGGGAGTAAGCCTGACTCTACAGCAGTCTGAAGGCTCCTGTAGAGGCTCTCTCCCTGCTGCACCTGGTGAGATGGGAGCAAGGTCATGCAATGAACTGATTCAGGTTAATAAGCACTGATGTCCTGATGAAGCAAAAACTGATATACACATAGGCAAGCACACACAAAGGAGGAAAAATTGTCATATAATATCTCATCCTGACAGTGTATTCATTTATGGGTAGTTCTCAAGTACACCATATTTTATGGGGCTATTAAGGAACCTGTATATTCCACAGGTTAAGTCATGTATGGGATTGTTTTCCCCCTTAGGTTGACTATTCTGCCTTTCATTAAACAAGTCTCAGATCAATGTGGATATTTTAGTCATAAGTTAGGCCTCACTGATTAGTGAAAGATTGAAGTCTTGTCCTGGTCTTCCAGATATCTTCTTAGAAAGTTTTTGGCTTATGAGTCACTGATGGTACTGTCAGGTTAATGCAATAATTGATGTCCAGTCATTCCCATTTTATAGACTAAGGAAATGAGGCATAGAACATTTGCCATAGCCAAAGATGGCAAAGCAGGTTTCTAATCTACTTATGTGTGAATCATAGTAGAGGTCCTCCCAGTGCCTAACACGGACTCCATCAATGCCCACACTCTCGCAGATCTTGGCATGTGTGTCTTAGAAGTGGACCTGCTGAGGTGAGTGATGGCAGGATGCTCATAACTACCCACAGTTCTTGCTAATGCAGGGAGAAACAGCTGCAGTATGAGATCTTGAAAAAATTTCCAAATGCCTTCATACAGGTATTACACATTCAGTTTCATTATGCAATTGACTGCTGCCATCATGTCATGTCTTTCTTCTAGCAAACTTCTTTGTATAGTGAGTGTCTTTGTTTACCAAATTATAGGCAACAGAGTAGCGTGTTCAGGTCATGGAATATGAAGATTTTGTTCAAATACCAACTTTATCACTTAATAGCTATTTTACCTTGAAAAAGTTATTTAGACTTCTTAAGCTTTAATTTCTGTACCTGTAAATATTGAATAGTAAAGATTATTATATTAAGGGTTTTATGAGATTTAAATAACACAATGTATAGAAAGATCTTGGCATGATTGTTGTATAAGCACTGTATATAGAAGGGATAGCAGTGATGTGAAAAATACTAAAATATTATTACAAATCTTTTTGCATAAGTAGTCTCATCACATGTCTTTGTATCATTGTATTATCATTGTTTACAGATGAAGAAACAAAACGTTGTAGAACTTAAATCACCAGATCAAGACCATCTTGATAAGTATCCGAGAGGAGACTAATGTTTATTCACATTTTAAATTCTGTCTGCCTCGCACTACAACAAGCAGCCCCACAGTCATAGCCATTAATGACAATTTATGCACTAAATCCCCACATCCTAGTGTATTTAGGAAGGCCAGCTGAAATTGTAGATGGTTGAGGACACGGGCTTCAAAAACTGGAGTTAGGTTGGCTTTTGATTAGAATGAAGTTAGACTATCAATAAGTTTGCATATTAATGTAGATCTGTTAATACTAGCTTTGTCCTAGCACTGGGCTAGCTGTTTTTTTATGTTAACTTTAACCATCCCAACTTCTTTATAATGGAGGAATTTATCATCATCAGTTACAGAATTTAAAAAAAAAAAAAAAACCTGAGTATTAGAGAAAGTAAACAGCTTGCCTAAGGTAATACCTTGGCAAATGGGGTTGGGCCAGTGCTTGAAGCTAAAACTGGTGCAACTTTCAGGAAATCCCACTGCTTTTAAATAATGTAGCTAGCCCTCAGTTCCTTGTCTGTGAAAGTTACAGAATAGCCTCATCTTGGTACTGCATGAGGGTGAGATAAGGTAACAAAAAATATAGTACATAGAATAAGGCCTTGCATCAATAGACAACTGAACACTTATTGTCTTGCTGTATATTTATCTGTGGAAAGAATGGCCAAGAGAGAAGAAAGACAGGTGCAGAGCTAGTGGCCTTATCTCTGAGTGACATCTGCAGGCAGCTCAGTGACATTAGAACTGGAATTTTCTTGTGTCAAAAGGGCCATCTCTCTGTGAGCTCTGCACATAAGTTTATGGATACATGATTTTTTGAAGGATTGAGTTACGTGGTAGGGCTAATTGCTATAGGGATTCTACTATACATGGGAAGCATATGCATCATGGAAACGAGTGGTAGCCAGACAAAAGGATGACATTCTTAACCAGAAACCACCTACATAGCTCCACCATGTCCCCTGCCTCCATTGCAGAAAGGGAAGAGGCAAACTTCTTCCTTCCTTCATTCCTGCCTTCTTTCCTCTTGCCTTCCTCCCATCCATGTATCTATCCATCTATCAACCCATTCATATTCATTTAGCACTTACTATGTTCTAGTCTTTCTGTTAAGATCAGAAAATGAAAATTCAAATAAGACATGACCCATGACCTAAAGAAGCTGATAGTCTTGGAGAGAGAAAAATAACTCTGCCAGAAGCCAAATACAATGGGCCAAGCCATGTTACATGTGTACATCTGTAATCCTAGTAACTTGGGAAGCTGATGCAGGAGGATTGCAAGTTCAAGGCCAGTCTGGGCAACTTAGCAATACCATGACTCAAAACAAAACAAAATGTTTGGAGATGTAGCTCAGTGGTAGAAAACCTTAGGTGCAAACACCAGTACAAAAAAAAAATCTAATTACAATTTCAAGTGCTTTGATAGGTAGGGTAATGCATGGGGAGCTATGGGACCTCAGAAAAGAGGAAATTAACTCAACCAGAGTCAAATAAGCCTTTCTGAAGGGGGAAGCTGTGAGATAGATGTTGGAGGACAGTGTTAGCTAAGGTCTTTGGCCTGAAACTACAAATGGTGGTCCATTTTGTCAGCTATTATGGAGGCAGGAAAAGGAATGGTGGGCAGCTCCCTCATAAACTACCATAGCTTCTCAACACTTCTTTGTATGGAATTGTTACTTCAATTCTGTCACTTTTGTCTTAGAAATGCTATATAACTGTTCAATCAGTGAAAGTTTTACTTTTAAAGACAGCTGCTTATCACGGTTTTTAAACACCAAAATAACAAAAACAATGCTCTAACTCCACAGAGAATAGATTTGAGCAACACCAAGATATAAATAATACAGAGAATGAAGCAGGTCCCTGTCAGATCTCATTTAATTTTCTGGGTTGTAAAGCTTAACACAAAGCTTTGTAATCTAAAAATGATGCTCTTAAAAAATATATTTTCCTTGAAGTAGGGTAGCATTTTCAGTCCATTGCTAACATCACTCATGTTAATATGGAGATATTTCTCATACAGCACTGTCAAAGAAATCATAAATAAGAGGATAAGTACCAGAACAAGACTGTGGGATGCTTGTGTAGATTATTGAAAATTAAAACAATTAGTCTAGTTCCATTAAAGCCTTATACAATGAGTGCATATCTGTATTCAAAATTTTATTTTCAAGTTCTTAAGGAATATTGAGCAGAGGAATATTTGTGTAGTCTTGAGTGCATGTGAAAAAGAAATTGATCATACCTTTTAAGAATTTATCAAGCAATTGCTTTATTCAAGTCACTATGCTAAGTTGTATTTATATAAATATTAAACAAAAACACAATCCCAGGCTTCAAGAGCCTCATGATTTAATTGTGAGAGAGACCAGAAGATAAACTAATAATCACTTTGCAAGACGTGAGAAATCATGCAAAGTGCTAGGGAAGGCAGCATATGAAAATACACAATTATAAAAATTCTTAGAAACAAGGATAGTCAAAAAGGGCTTCCTATAGGAGGTGAGACTGAGTTATATTTGAAATCTAGGAAAGCTTTTGCAAGGCAAAAATTAGCAGAAATATATATGTGTGTGTGTGTGTGTGTGTATATATATATGTATATATATATATATATATATATATATATATATATATATATATATCAGATACAGAAATTTGTGTAAAAACATAGGGAGGCAGTAGTTTAAACAACATGCATAAATAAGTAAAATGATTGAACTTGGGCTAGATAGGAAGAATTTCATAGATGAGGGAAAGATGGAGGACTTAAGTTGCTGCAAACATTAATGAAGTCCAAGAATGTATATTAAGTGAATAAAGTTCACAATTTGGTTCATAAAATGGCCAAAGTTTCAAAGAACTATGATGATGAAATATTCTATAGACCATTATGTAAGCACTGATGTCCCTTAGGATGCTAGATTCTCTTGGAGGTCCAGAGAGAGACTGTGAGAGGTTTCAAAGCCAGGTCTCCACCTCCTCTGCTCCTAGGAGCCAAGCGTTGCTGAAGAAAATTGCTCAGCTAAGTGAAGGAGATTTCTGGTCAGAGCCCACTCCCGAGTCCTTCACCACTCTTTCCAAACTTCACAATTTAATCTCAACTTTTCTCTGTATCAGATTCCTTCTCATTCTCAGCAGGTTTATTCACATTCTGCTTTACACAGCTTAAGTTAGACTTATAGTAGCAGACACTGATTTCTTTCTCCACCTAAAAACTTGCTTACATCTGCACTTCTCTGTGTGTCTCATTTTTCTAAGCTATAAAAATGAGTTTCTAATTGTACATATGTAACAATGTTCAGGGGAAAGTTAAATAACATTTGGAATACATAGGCAGGTACATCACATAGGGATCAGTATTATTAGTTAGCATTAGCATTATTTTTATTATTATGGCTTTCATTGTTCTAATACCTGTCCTTAAAGTACCATCCCCGGCTGCCTTCTGGAGAACCCCTCCTCTTCATTTATCTCATCTCCCTCCTGTATGTTCTGTATTCACACCCACCCCCAGAAGTTCTTTTCTGTCTACATAGATCAGTTCTCTCACATATAGGGGTGGGGGGGGAGACTTTCTTTCTTTGCTTGGATTCCTTTCCCCAAGTCACCGCTTGTGAATTTTCCCTTCCCTTTCATCAAGCTCCTTGAAAGCTCATCAGCACCACTGTGTCCACGGCCTTCCCTTAAAACGAAACCACCACACCCTGGTCTCTACCCTATAGAAGCTGCTCTTCAAAAGTGATTTATCATGTCCAAGATACAAAATCCAATGGATACTTGTTGGTTCTCATGTCATTTTATCTCTCAGGAAGAATGACACTGTTAAAAATTCCTTCTTTTTGTTACCCCTTCTTGTTTCCTCCCTTCCTTTCTCTACTTGGGCACTTTTATTTCTTCATAGCCTGTCCCTATGACTAACATGGTATTGGGTACATGGTTAGCCTTCAACAAATATTTGTAGAATTACTTAAGTTGATATTGATAAGGATAATATTCTCAGTAAAAATGAATTTTCTTTAGCGATTAGGTACATTTTAGTGCTAAAGATTATTTTGTCTGAGCTATGGTCATACTCCAGGAAGGAAGCTGCAGCATCAGTGTAGAAACTAGGATATGCTCTAAATTGTCTTTTCTTGATTAAAAAAATAAATAAATAATAATAGCATATAAAGTTATCCAAGTTTTATTTTTTTCTATTCTTAGTAAAGAGAGACAAACTACCAAAGAATAAGATGACAAATTCTTTTTATCATTTTTAACATTTTTGTACTAATTCATAAAAATCTAAATGTTGAAGAAAATTTCCTGATTCACTGTTATGAATATTTGGATCTCATCAGGTGAAGACTTCAGTGTAATCTTTTATAAACCTGGTGTTTAAAATGGGAAATGAAAGGTCATTTAATGCTTCCCAGCTGGCAGTGGACTGTGGTAAAATGTACGTATTCAGTATAGCTCGTATCCCTGATTAGCATTCATGGGACTTGCATTTGTAGCATAATAAATATCTCATTGGAAATGCTCTGCACTGCTTTTCTCATCATGGTCTTTGTATACACAAGTGCAACAGAATCAGATGTGAGAACAAGGACAGCCCGGCTGCTCTTCTGGGGCTTGTGACTCTAGCCCTGTGAGGAGTAAAATCGTATTTCTGAATGCATTCTATTCATGGGACTATAAATGGACAAGCCACATCTGTTTCACTTATTGATTCACTCATTGATGTACTCATTGGTTTATTCACTCATTCATGTTTTCACATATAGAAGAGGCTGAGTAATTTTTGCAATCTCATGCAGTCGATCCTAGTGAATCCTAATTACAGAATTCCCAAAAACATCTAAATTACAGAAAATCTGTTCCACAGAGAACCTGATTCCTTCTTTATTTCTGATCCTTCTATTGCAGATGACACTATTCTAATTTAGAACCTAATTGGTCCTTGTCTAGACTAGGATAATCATGTTCTGGCTAATGTCACAGATTGGGTTCACTAGAAAACTTGACTCTGACATGGATTTTAGGGTGCAGCATGTTCATTAAGGAGTGCTCTGGGAATCAACCCCAATGGAAGAGAGAAAAATGGAACTGTAGTAGACAGAGAGAAGTCATGCAACGATCAGGTTCATGGACAGCTTAAGCCCTCTACCCATCCTGTGGGAAGATCAGAAGGTAGAATAAACTCTTCATAGTTAACCTAAGTTGGGTCAATACATACCCACACAATTATTAGTCATTGAAAGTGAGCTGCTACTGCCAGGTGTTTTACTTGGCCAAGATAATTCTCTGCAGGTGAGGCTAACCAAGGCAAGTCTGACAACTGAAGGCTATCTGTGAACAATACACAAGAACACTGCCCCACTGGGGAGCATATCCCATTTACTCAGCACAGCTGGATCCCTCTTTCACCCACCCCCACTGTACTACAGCACACACATTACACAACATTAACCTTCTGATAACTCTGAGTTGGTCACGAATCTCCAGTGCTCAAAAACCTTCAAATGCTTCCCACTCGCTACCAAATTCTATACAAATTAAATTTGGCTAGCTCTCCATTTTTCCCTCCAAACTCACCTGAGAATCCTCAATTTATACATACCACTATTCCCTAAGCCAATTCAGTGCTCTGTCACAGCCAGATGAAAAACAGGTATGTGAGAGAAGTGGTGGACAGTTCAGAAAGGTATTCTCACAAAAAAAAACCTCTGTTCACACCCTAGCCCTTATTTGTACCTTCACTTCCCAAATGCCCTTCCCCTAACTTCTAATTGTGAAAATTCTATTGTTCTTCAAGGTCCATTGTGTTACTTTTTCTATGTTATACCTCATGTAGGGTATGTCTAATTGATGTTTATAAACCAGGATGCTTAATATTAGAGTATGTGGTTGCTGTGCTGCAATATCTCTCCTCTCTCTATCACCCTTTAACCCGCAGGCTGTTATGTGAGTGGCACATCGGGTACATCACACACAGGCACTGGGCTCCATGTCTTAGCATCTCAGACAGGAGGGCAGACTGACTAAAACCATTCTATAACACACTGTGGTGACTGTAGTTAACAACAACTTAGTGTATATTTCAAAGTAGCTACAAGAAAGAATTCTGAATGTTTCTACCACCAAGAAATAATGAATGTTAGAGGTGATGGATATACTAATTACTAGGATTTTATCATTACACATTGTATACAGGTATCAAAATATCATAATGTACAATTGTTATATATTAATTTTTTAAAATATATAATATGACTTCCCACAACAAAATAAAAAAAAAAGTTCATTTACTAAAAGTAAATAATGGGTTGAAATATCTCTGGTCTTGGATGATTTGAGAGAACCAAACCTCAAAGAGTAAAAGCGTTCAGACTTACTGATTTGCTGTCTCCAAGGGAACAGAGGGAGTTCAGGCCCTTTCTGTCACCACCTGAGACTGAGACCAAACATTACCACACAATGCTCTTACAAGGCACTTGGAAGTCTGTAATATGAACTTTATAGGCAAATTGCCTGGTTTTGAATCTAGGCTCTAACATTTACCAGGTGTGTAGCCTTGGGAAGCTGAGGCAGAATGGTTCTGTGGTTTGCTTATCCATAAAACAGAGAAGCTATTTGTGAGGATTACATGAAATCATACAGGCAAAGTGCAGAAGTCTGGCACATAATAAAACTGCACAAATATTTGTTTTATCTTTTACTTTTCCTGGTTAAAAAAAATGCTGCTCAACGAGGGGGTGATTTTCCCCAAGCATGCACACTTAAGTGGTAGTTGGTCACCTTGGGCTGCCACAGCAAAGCATCGCAGGCTAAATGGCTTAAAAAATAGAAATGTATTTCTTCACAATTCTGGATGTTGGAAGCCTAAGATCAAGGTATTGGCAGGTCAGTTTCTTTGGAGCTTTCTTTGGTTATTGAGAGTTGCCTTCTTGCCATGTCCTCACATGGTCTCCCCTCCATTTGTGCCCCCATTTCATCTTCTTATAAGGATACCAGTCACATTGATTAGGACCCCCTAGTAACTTCAATTAACCTTAATTATCTGTTGAAAGCCCCATTGTAGGGCACATCACATCAGAGAAATAGAAACCTATGATGGAGAAAAGGAAACCTAACTTGCAGACTGATGCTTACTTCCTGGTCTTGGGGCTGCACATGGCTAAGATGGCACCTGGCGATCAGCCAGAAGGCATTACTGTGGGTTGAGATAAAAAATCAGACCACCTCTAGGATAGGCTCAGAACCCTTCTGCCCTCGTGGACAGCTCGTGTCCCCCCTTACTGCCTGTAGAATGGGTATACACATGAATTCTCCTCACCCTGCTGACCTCTATCCTGATTAGATCCTGTGCCTTGTATTAGCTGTGTGTGCTTCCTCAATAAAGGAGCTACAGCCTTGACTGGTCTCCCTGACCCATCTGATTGTCCTCTGGTGAGGAAGGGCTGGATGCGGGCAGTCAGTCGGCCCTCTCCTTTCTTGGCTCATCCTGGCCGAGGTGTGTTCTCCCTATCTCTCCTGCAGGTCAGGAGGGAACGAGGACTAAAAACCCCAAGACCCCATCTCAAAATACCTCATTCTGAGGTACTGGAGATAAGGATTTCAACATATAAAATTTAGAGGGAACATAATTCAGCCTATAAAACAAATAATCTCAAATTCACAGAGATTATTGGGTGATAATGAGATCATGCAGACTATTAAAATTATAGCTTAAAAGTAAAGAAGGCACTCATCTGTGTTTTGTTTCTCATAATGGCTATCCATAAATTTCATATTTGGTTTTCTCACCTGTAAAATGAAAATACTTTATATCACTAGTTTCAAGTAGTTTTTCTTCCACATTTTTATTGGTACATTATAGTTGTACATAATGATGGGATTCATTGTTGCGTAGTCGTACAGGCACACAGTATAACAATATAATTTGGTGAATATCACTCCCCAACACTTTGCCCTCCCTCCCCACAATTCTTCCTTCAAACCCAAATGTTTATAAAATCTCAATCTATAAAACAGATCAAAGTGGAGCTGCTCATGTAGAGGGGGTCAATGGGGAGCTAGAATCAGGTCTGCTCAGTTTTTCCATCAGTCCCAGCATAGGCTCCTATCCAGTTCCAAAGGATACCACTGAGAATCAGTGTTCTATACTAAAGTCCCTTCTGGTTTCGTGCTCCAAATCACCAATGAATTTGGAACCCTGACTCTTAGGTTTTATTAAGCTGTGTAACACAATGAGAGACAGATTTCATACTGCCTGGTTACTACCCTGTACAAATACCCTCCGCAAGTACAGAAGAGACAAGTTACTTTCAAATCTAGGAAAGCATATACTCTGAGATGGGTACATATTCACTTTCCATTCTTTACACTAAACAGGGTGTTAGTCATGGTCTAGGGAGATGTTATACTAAAAAGAGGAGAACAAAGAAAATTGTGTGAAGAGATCAATTGAAAGCCTATGGGCAAGTTGTAGGAACCCACAGAGAAAGATGAGGAATCCTGGGACTAGAAATAGCTGGAAACTTCTACTATACTTTAGCCCAAAGGGGCAAGAGAGGTAGCTATTAACAAAATTTATCAAAACAAATTTTTTAAAAAGGAGAAGAGATCCTTCACCAATGATGGCCTCAGAGGAATGCAGCCACTACAATACCCCATAAAGAAAACCCCACCTCTCACCAATGTCTGGATAATACACTTCACTTGCAGAGTCAAACAAGAAGCTAGAGAATGAGAAACTGTGAATGACACAATTAAAGAGGTCAGCCTCCTAAGTCCAGAGGCCAGCTGCAAAAGTAGAGTATGGACTTGAAGAGGCAAAGACAACATTAGGTGACCCTTTATTTATAGTATCTGTCAGGACAGTAGGTTTCTCCTAAGGACAGAATACTAGACAAATCCAGGAAGGCTAAGTGGAAGGCACCAGTCACTGCCTTGAATTGTAGAGCACAGTAGAAGGGATCATGAGAAAAATGACACAGAAAAAGGTTGGAAAACAATATCATGAATAAGATGCAGGACAAAATGGGCAGGGGTTTAATATCATGGATCATAATAGAAGCTTTATTTGGGTCAGTCAAAAGGCCCCTCAATCTATGGATGCTGTTATTGAAAGCAGAATCAGACAATAATTTGGCAAAAGTGTCATCATCATTCTTTATTATAATATCTTCACTGTCCATGAGAAATGAGGTTCAAGGTCTTGAATTATGATTGGACACTGGGAGTTGAGAAGTAGGAGGTAAATGTGAGAGATACAGTAAGAAGCAAATGACAGAATTTGAAATCCATAAAGAAGAATATGAAACATACAAAGCATGGTTTATAAATATGTTCCATTTTTGTGGCTATCCAAGATAAGCATTTGTATAACTTATTTAGTATGTTAAGCTGTTTATCTCATGAAACCAGAAGGGAACGTCATTTTGCTGTTATTTTGGGTTCAAAATTCCTGTCCACAGTATGAGATAGTCTGTTGGCATCTGACACTGGGGCAATTTCTGTTGTTTGTAGAGTAGAAATTGTGCCTTTCTTCTTTATTCAGTTAAAAGGAGTTTAGACTTTGGGCTTGAAATTCTAAATAGATACTGATGTCGGTTCACTAGCATATGTAGTTATGATTTTAAAAAAATACACAGCATTAAAACATGTTTGAAATTGAACTGAAATAAATGTGATTCTAAAGACAAAATGTGCAGTATTATAGCCTTTGTTAAACATTTATTTTTTGTGTATTAAATAATTTCTCTATTCTTTCATTCAATACATATTTCCTCCCTTTTCTTTAGTCTAATTGTTAATGAATTATAACTTACATGCTTTAAAATACACAAATTTTAATTGCATAACTCAGTTGTTCTTAAATAAACGTTCATGGAATCACCTGTGCATTTTTCCAATCAACAAGTCTAAAGAGCAGTTTTGTCTGTTCTAGACCTTCACATAGAAAGAATCACATATTACTACTTTTCTGAATTCTTTCATTTAATTTAATGTTTTGAGATCTCCTCTTTGTCGTTGCAGGTATCTGTTGTTTGTGAGACATTCACATAATTATCCATTATCTTGTTAATGAATGTATAGGGTTACTTTAACTTTGAGAATGTTATTTTTAAAATTTCTATTTGTTTCAAATTCTTGGAAACTCACTTGGTGTTGTCAACCATTTAAGTTTTAGTCATTCGGGTGAATGTGGGCTTGATATTATTATGTTTTTAATTTGCATTTCCCTGATGACTAGTGTTGTTGAGAACATTTTTACATTTGTCGGGTCTTTTGGATACTTTATTTTGTGAAGTAATTTTAAAATCACTTCTATTTATATTTTAAAATTAGAATTGTTTTTATTTTTCTTTGTGTATTCTGGATATGACATCCTTATCAGGTACTGTACATACTTTCTTTCAGCTACGGCTTGCCTGTTCACTTTCTTAATGGTATCTTTGATGAATAATTTCCATTTTGTTAATGTCCAGTTTGTCATGTCTTCTCCTGTGGATACTACTTTTGGCTTCCTGTTTAAGAAATCTTTTTTATATCCCCAGTCTTATAGCTGTTCTGCTATGTTTTCTTCCGGAAGCTTGGCAGTTTTAGCTTTCACATGCGGGGTTCTGACACATCTTAAATTAATGTTTATATATGGGTAAGTTAGAGATAAAGGGTCACCTTTTCCCATACGAATCTCTAGTTTCTCCAATTTCACTAATTGATAAAACATTCATATTGTTTTCAATTACATGACTTTTTAAAAATATTGTATTTGCATTTCTGTGTTCTCTTTCTGATATCTCTTCTGTTCCATTAATCTATTTATCTATCCTTATATGGCTATTATTTTAATTACTGTATCTTTTCATTATTTTTATTCAATATAAACTTATTAAGTGCCTAATATCTGATTATAGAAGCCCATATGGGCCACCAGGGCCCTAAAGGGGCAGAGTAAACAAAACTGGGGGACATGACCTATGACCTACATGGAGGCACCCCTACTACCCCTAATTCATCTACAGATACGAATGAAGTGCCCAACTATGTTTTAGTTCTTCTGTAAACTCAATGACTTTAGCAGCAAATAGTAGGAAGTGCCTGCTCTCTTGGATGAAAGTACACATTCTATAAAGTAAAAGAATAAACTATAAATTTCAGATGATGATAAAGTTCTGTGCTTTAGAGTAATGGGAGAGCAATTTTACACAGGGTGTTCTGGGATGGACAATTAAAGCTTTGCCAGGCTGTGAACTTCCCAATCCAGTGCCATCTATATAGACTATAAATGAATAATGTCCCCGCCAGACATGGTGGCGCAGGCCTATTATCCCAGCTGGGGAGGCTGAGGCAGGAGGATCGAGAGTTCAAAGCTAGCCTCACCAAAAGTGAGGCATTAAGCAACTCAGTAAGACCCTGTCTCTAAATAAAATTTAAAAAATAGGGCTGAAGATGTGGCTCTGTAGTTGAGTGCCCCCAAGTTTAATCCCAGGTACCAAAATAAAAAAATGAACAATGTCTTCTCAAATTGTGCTATGTAGTAGGCCTGCCTGAATGGTCAGAGAAGGGCCTTTCTGAAGACATGACATTTGAGTACAGTCCTGGAAAGCAAAAAGATTATCATCTATATGACTTTCTGGGATAGGAATGTTTTCAAGGGAAAATGAACAAAACCTCCAAGGCAGGTAGGAATTTGGTGTGTTTGAGATCAGAAAGAAAGTATTGTTGGCTGGAACAAGGTAAAAAAGATAAAAATAGTATTAAATGAGATTGGATGATAAGCAGAAGCCAGCTATAGGAGGCCTTGTTGATTTTCGTAAGGATTTTGGGTTTTACTCTAAGTACTCTGAAAAACTTTAAGGAGAGCCTGTTAGGAAAGTGTTCTGATTTGATCTGTGATTTGAAAAGATTAATTTTGACAACTCTGTCAAAGAAGGCTGGTTGGGATATCTTCTTTAGTCTATAGAGGATTAATTTATATCAGAATAACACAAGTGGATAACATTCTTTAAGATATATGTTTGAAGGCACACTGACACAAAGCAAACAACAAGGAGTGGCCAAGATGCCAAGACTAAGGTAGCAAAAAGAATAATGAAACATTAGGTGCTGATGGCAACCTCTAGACATTTTGCCAGTTCACAGAATAGCATTCTACAAACCAACAAGCCTCACAGCACTTTATATATAAAAAAAGTGTTTATATATATATATATATATATATATATATATATATATATATATATATATATATATATAATTCTGCATATATATAATTCTGCATAATTAATTCCTAGGAAAATGTAAATCAAAAGCACAATGAGAAATCATTACATACAAGCTGAAATGCTTAAAATTAAAATGTTTACCCATATATGATATTGAAAAAGATATGGAGTATTAAGAATTTTCTGCACAGTAAATAGAAATATATAATGGCACAATTATTTTGGAAAACCAATTCAGCAATTTCACACACACACACACACACACACACACACACACACATTATTATTGTTATTATAGGTTGCCTATTATTATTGCCTATTATAGGTCTTAGTTGTTTCCCTCCTAGGTATTGGAAGTAAATTTTTTTAATATTTAATTGATTTTATTTTTTAAATACATGACAGTGGAATGCATTACAATTCTTATTATAAAAATAGAGCACAATTCTTCATATCTCTGTTTGTATATAAAGTATGTTCTGGGGAAACTAACATTGGTATTCAGGTCTTGTCAAGGTGGAGGCCTGCTGGCAAATACCTTTGGGTTACAGTAGGGACACATAAGAGCTACCTACCCCAGGAATAAAAGTAACAATAAAAATAATCTGAATCCTAAAACTAAATTCCTGTTTCAAATCGGCTTAATTGCTACTTGAATTAAAGTTGTCTTCCACTAAGGTCTAATAGCCTGTTAAAAGAAAAAGTAAGTCCTTTTTGTGTGGGTGCCCAGAGCCTAAAATTTTTCTCTAATATTTGTTCTGTATTGCTTTATTTTTAACACAAAGGCTTTTGTTCCATTTTAAAAGTTTCAGGGACTAAAAAGCTTAGAATAGACTATGATGAAGGAAAAAAAAGCTACAACAGAAAAATCCATGAGATTCAGCTAAAGCTGTGCTTGGAGGAAATTTTATAGTCTTAAGTGTAATACATTAAACAAGAGGGAAAGTTGAACATCTGTGGTTTAATTATTCATTTAATGAAGAGAGAAAAAAATAAACTCTAAGAAATCAGAAAGAAGAAATGATAAAATAAGAACCTAATGAAATAGAAAATAAACAAACATTAATGAAGCCAAAATTTGTTGTTTTTGAAAGAATAAAATTGATAGGACCCCTGGGTAAAAATGGTAAAAAACACAAATTACCAACATAGGCACTGCAAAAAAGAGGGTGGAGGTCATCTCAACAGATCCTGCAGACTTTAAAAAGATAGTATGGAATATTTTTAAACAAAAATGAAAAGTTAGACCCAATATAAAAAGCTTTTTAAAAATAAAATTAACTATACTTGACTTAGGAAGAAATAGAAAAATTGGAGAATTTTTATTGTTAATATAGATGTTGAAGTAAAAAAAAATTATTACAAAGAAAATTCTGAACCTAATGACTTCACAGTTAATCTCTAAAACATTAAAAGAATAAATATCACCAACATAACAGAAAGGGTAAAGAAAATTATAGGAAAATTTTCAATAATCAAAAATAACTGTCACAAAACTTCTGATAAAACAAATCAAAGTTACCATATACAAATTAGGTGTATTATGATATGAAAGTATGACTTAACACTTGGAAGACAATCTATGCATTTGACCACAAAATTAATATAATCAACCAAATGATGTAGAAAAGCATTTGATAAAATTCAAAACTGATTTTAGCTGATTTTGAATTTCCTGATTTAAAACTCTTAGGAAACTAGGAACATAAGGGAATGTACTAAATCCACACAAACCAATAACAAAATCATCTTTAATATGCCATATTGAAGTCGTCCTATGGAGAGCAAGAATGAGAATAAATGCTTGTTATTTGATTTCTAGTTCTCATTGTATTAGAAGTCCTGACCAGTGCAAGAGGCCATATATACACATAAACATATAATAATACATTATATAGTATATATAAACTATGTTATATTAATGTAATATAATACATATAATAATACATTTGTGTGTGTGTGTGTGTGTGTATATATATATATATATATATATATATATATATAGTATTAGAGAATTGGAAATGAAGATATAAACTGATTATTTTCAGATAATAAGATTTTATCAATATAAAATCCAAAATATAATCCTATTATATCTAACAAGTAATGTTAGAAAATTTGCTAGATGCAATATCAATAAAGACAATATATTATACTTTGTATTATATCAATGCATGATTAAAATATAAAATAAGGCTTTTTAATAGGGCATTAAAACATGAATTATCTATAAATAAAATAAAAAAAAAGTTCAAGACTGCTACACCAAAACTAACAGATATTTTATAGAAAAACAAATATTTCTATGAACCAACAGATACAACAGTCATTATTTATAATAGATATAATATTGTTAAGATGGTAATTCTCCTCAACCTGATATATACATTGGTTATAATTTCAAAAATTTAAAAAAAAATCCAACCATATTATTTTGAAGAAATTTACAAGTCAATTCTAATTTTTACATGAAAAAGCCAATGTTAGATTTAATAACTTCAGTTCATCAAAAGACAATATTAAGAAAGTGAAAAGACAAGTTCAGTTCATCAAAAGTCAAATATTAAGAAAGTGAGAATACTCTGGAGAAGCTATAGGTAAAGAAGCCAAGAAGGCTCAGGATCCAGCCAGAATCCTCACATTTTGTAGTACTCAAATCAAAGTGAAGGGACCAGAAAAATGATTTTGAGAAAGATTCATCACTGAGATTGCAGAACAAGCAGGGCTGAAACTTGTTTCATCTCACTGACTGGCTTCCCCCATTAAAATCACCCAACTTGATATCTGACACTGACATTTCCAAAGCTCTATACATATTTCCAAAGCCATACCTTGCTCCGTTCATCACTCAGCCTTGGATTTCCACGACAGAGAATGAAACCAAATTTGTGATGACTTGTTTGGGCTTGATTTCTGACTATTTCCCTCATAGAGTTCCTTACTACTTCCCCTTATTTAGTCCAAATCTTATCAGCTTACAGTTAACTACCAGTATATCTCATGGCTTGTATAAAAACTCTTGCTAAAAGTTTTCTAGACACTAAGTAAGACATTAACAGGGGATAAATATTTACTTCATTTGTTCTATTTGGGGCCTAAGGTGCTGGCACTGATACTACTTTAAAAGGTTGAATTTTTTTTTTTTTTTTTTTTTTATTAAAAGGTTGAATTTTTAAAAATTAGAATTAGGATTCTCTTTACTAACATTTAATATCAAGATAAGGCATGTATGCTAGGTATGTATTCAAAATATTCTACTTTATTTTGTTTATATTCTGAGAAGTATTTTTATAGCTCCTGTTTATAAAACACATTGTTATGGCAATTTTTAAAAATAATCTTTGTATACATTCTGAAATCTTTGAAGATCTATTTTGGTATGAGAATTTAGATTGTACAAGCTAGCCTTGGCTCTAATTTAATTATACCCATGATTTCAATGTGTTTCCAGATGTTTAAAACATTAGAATTGTAATAATTCTATAGTGGCTCATATTATAGAATTCATTTCCAAGGTGGCACTTAATCAGCATTCCTGACATCTCTAAGTATAACACAAATGTATTTTCATTATTTACCACACAACCCAGTTTTCAGGGATCCTGCTATCTACACAGTAATGCCTGAAATGTGGTGGGAAACCTCTAAAATGGCTCTGATGATCCTCAACTCTGGTATTCTCACTTTGTGAAGCCCCTTTCCTTGAGTTTAGGTAAAATTTAATTACTGGCTTCTAATGAATAGGCCATGACATAAGTGACAGTGTGTCAGTTCTGTAGTTTGTTTACAAAAGTCTAGGACTTCCATCTCGGGAGCACTTTCACATACTCTCCCTGTTCTCTTTCAGGTTGTTCACTCTGGGAGAAGCTACTTACCATCTATGAGAACACTTAGCCTAAGGAGAGATTCATGTGGCAAAGAATTGGCCAACAGCCAGGGAAGAACTGAAGTCTTCCACAACCACATAAAAACTCATGGAAGTGAATCTTTCAGCTCCAGTCAAATCTTGAGATGCTGGTAACCTTGACCAACAGCTTGACTGTAAGTTCATAAAACTGAGCCAGAGATACCCAGTTAATTTAGAGACATATTCCTGACCAACAGAAACTATGAGATAATAAATGTTCATTATTTTAAGCCTCTTAAGTTTGGAGGTATTTGGTGCACATCTACAGATACCTCATAAAGTGAGTAAACATTAACAATAAAGTGCTATTGGATTCCTATTTAAAGTCTTTTAAAACACTTAATTTCTTAATAATTTATAAGTGTACAGCAAGTTACCCTAAGTAAAAGTCTCTGAAGGTAGTATTTAACATTAGTCAGCATTGCTTGGATGCAAGTCTCCTCCCAGAATGCCTGTAACTGCACCATTTTTGCTTTGAGAATTCCTCTAAGACTGAGAGGGTGACACAATTTGTCTACTGACAAATTACTGTTATAAACATCTAATGACTTCAACAATCTATGATATACACACTCCAAATGTTAGTATTTACTACCTGAAATCATAGCCAACCTCTTCCATGAGGTGATGGTGACTTTATGTCTGGCAGTTAGTTTCTAGTCTCATCATAGTGCTTATCTTGCTGACTTAACATGATTGATGCAGAAGAGATCATGATGCATTAGGTCACTACTCGGGTTTTATTTTTTTTACCCAGCAGACCTGCACTCACTTTATTTTCATAGACATGACTCTATATTATCAGTTAACTGGTTAATGCTTCCTGAAGAGATTTTTAAAGGTTCTATCCTGGACTTCAATCTGGAGAAATACCCCTGTTCAGGTATCTACTTTTAAAACATGCACTAAATCTTATTATTCTTAGCTCAAATCTTTGTGTCACCAACTGCCTAATATCTCAGAGTCTCCCATACTTGCTATTTATTAGTTCCACTAGATTTGGATGTTGGCCCCAAGCCCAGTGGAATATGCTAAATTTTGCCTTTGAATATGACATTTCCTCCAAATAGCCTGGATTGACATGTATTTGGCTCTGATCAATAGCCTGTCCAAATATTCCACCATTATACCATAGTGTTAACCTAGACATCATAACTAGGTTGACAGCAGTTAGTTATTTGTCATCATGAAAATCATGTTAGCTGACCTGGCTGGACTTCCTCTCATTACCTCAACCTCATCTGTACCCTGCAAACAACCAACTCCGTTGTGGTGCCTGTTATCTGACCATATCAAGTCAGCTCTCTTTTATCACCGGCTGACTGTGCCCTATCAATTCCTATACAACAAACTGGCTGTGTTCTCAAGAAAGTAAAGAATTTATAGGAATTCACCTGTAATTAAATCCAAAATTCCTCTTCCAGGCTAGGTCCCTTTATCCTAACCTCTCATTGCCTCTTTCAATTTTCTTTCTTTCCTTCCTCTCTTAAAGGATTCAGCCTCCACATCCACTCTACACTCATGGACTGCTCTTTTTCTGATGACTCTGCAGTAGGACTCTATTCCTCACTTCCTTGCTCTTTCTGAAAACAAGATCTTATTCATGTAAGAATCTTTTGCTTCAATATGGAAAATAAGTGAATCTTTAAGCCCCCATCAAATCACAAAAAAGATGCCACATTCTGATACGTTGCATAGACTCAAAATCTTTCCAAGGTTTTTGTAGTAGTCATCCCCATCTTTACCAGAGAATAGATAAGAGTTTGGTCTAACCTTCAATTAGTACCTATTCCTAGATTCCTTAAGTCACAAAAGACTTGGCACATTTGAGAATAAAAAGACCTGTATGGATAAAGTCTGGGTGAGTGAAAGAGCATGTGGAATGAGAAGAGATTAAAAAGAACAAGGGCCATGTTGAGTAGACATTAAGCATCGAATTTAGGAGTTTAGATGATATTTTTAACACAATAGGAAGACATTGGAGGTTCTATACTTAGGAGTCATAGGATCATCCTACATTCTATGTGAAAAACAGATTGATAAAGAACAGGTGGGAAATCAGGAAGAATAGCAGGAAGAGAGGCTCCAGCGGTGATTCAAGCAGGAGGTGATGCTGCTTAGACCAGGTGATGCTGGTGAAGACAAAGGGAAACCAATTGAGGAGGTTCCATGAAGATATGAATTACAGCACTTGCTGATGGGGAGGTGGTGAGTAAAGAAGAATCAAGCAAGACAATAGAGCGATTGGCTTGAGCACTTGGGTAGATTATAGTGACACTTATTGTGAAAGAATATACTAGAGAAGAATAGATTTGATGGCCAAGTGGGAATCATAATTATGATTGAAGAGTTCAACTTTGAATACATTACGTGGGGTATACCCAAAGAATTCACAAAAGGAGGTGTAAAATTAAGCAGCTGTGTACATGAGTCTGGAATGAGAATACAGGGTTGAATTAGAGTAGTAAATATGTGTGGCATTAGAGCTATGGAAAGTTATTCTGAAGGAGGGAGTAAAGAGAAGGGGGAAGAGGACCTAAGGTGTAGACCTGTGAACAACATTTAGAGATAACCAAGGAGGAACTTGTAAAGAGGATAAAGAACAAATTGCCAGTGGGAGTAAGGAACTCTTATTAGAGTGTAGAATCATAAGAGCCAGGGAAGAATCATGTTGAATTCTGTTAAATGTTTTTCCTGCATATTGACAAGATAATACTGCATATTGACAAGATAATATACTTATCCTCTATTCTGGAAAATGTGGTTAATTAGATATATTGAGATGCTAATATCAAACCAATCTTGGATTTTAGGGAAGAACCACACTCAATCATGATGATTTATGTATTCTTTTTATACAAATAATATGTATGATTTTTTTTTATGTTTTGTTTAAATTTTTTGCACTTATGGCCAATTGTTCATGAAATATATTGTTCTAGAATTTTCTCTAGTTATGTGACACAAATTTTTGCTATCAGGCTTGTTCTGGCCTCAAAAAAAAAAAAAAACCCATTGAGAATTGTGACCTCATCTTATTTTCTGAAAGAGTTTGTGTATGATTAATATTTTAATCCCTGACATGTGTTGAGACAGTTGAACCATCTGGGTCTACACTTTTTTTTTTTTTGCTGGGAATTTTGATTTAAAACATTCAGTGTCAGCTGGATATAAAGTTATTCATATTCAATTTTATCTTGTGTCTGTTTTGAAAAGCTGTATACTCAGAGAATTTTTCAAATTCAATAAGTAATCCAACTTTTGTTTGTTTTTATTGGTTCTTTTTAGTTGTACATGACAACAGAGTCCATTGAGACATAATTACAAATCATGTAATATATCTTGCTCTAATTCAGTTTCCCCGAGCCTCTCCTTCCCTCCCCTCCCTTCCCCTCACCCCTGCTCCCTCCCCTTTATTTTTCTTTCTGACATTTACCCATAGCTGTTTTTTGTTTTTTGTTTTTTTAAAATTTCTTGTGGATGTACACATGGTGAGATTCTGTGACATATCCATAACTGTTCATAGGAAAGTTATGTCAGATTCATTCCACCGCCTTTCCTTCTCTCATCCCATCTCCCTTCCCTGCATTCCCCTGTGTCTACTGCACTGACTCAATTTTTTTCTCAGATTTCACTTGTTTGAGAAGTGACATCAGCAAGTTAGAAGAGTAGGAAATATCGGCCTTCATTTCCCGACAGAAAACAGAAGTTATCCCTGAGCATAAAGAGCCATTGGAGGCTCAAAAGAAAGAACATGCAACAGCATAGTGGAGCAAAAAATGAAGAAGAAGTGCACAGAAAGAAATGCTGGAGAGAACCGCCTGGCAGAGACATCAGAGATGGATAGGAACATAGAAGGCAGGGTCTGTGGGCCTCAGCCCCACAGCGGGTGCCCCTGCAGTCCACAATGGCCTGCCCCTACAGGGCCGCCACCGCCTTTGCCCCTGAGGACCTACCTCACCAGCTCCCATGGCATTGTTGTCACATATTTTAGATTTTAATATATAATACATTTTGTCTGATTTGGTATATTTTAAACAAATTAAAAGAAAAATAAGTTTTTAAATTTCTGGCTGTCTTCATTACCTATTGTGGATGTGGTTTTCCATGTAGTGCAATTCCGTCTGCCTGAGGAGAGAATTCCTTCAGTATGTCTTATATTGCAGGTCTGCTGGTGAAAATTTTTTTTCGATTTTCACTTACTCGATAATGTTTTTATTTTACCTTTATTTTTAAAGGATATTTTCACTGGCTTTCGAATTCTGAGTTGACCTCTTTTTCTCTCAATATTTTAAAGGTTTTGTTCCCTACATTCTGGTCTCCATTAGGTCTGGTAAGAAGTCAGCAGCCATTCATATTATTGTTATTCTCTACAAAATGAATCATTTTTGTTTGCTTTCAAGATTCTCTATCATTAACTTTCAGCAGTTTGACTATGATATGCCTAGAAATGTATGTTATTTTCTGTATTTATCTTCTTTGGGATTTACTAAACTTCTTGAATCTATCAATTTATGTTTTCAGTCCTTCCTTCTTCTGTCCCCATTTTCTCCTCCTTTCTCCCCTCTCTGTGAAAACACAATTATGTGTCTATTATGTTTTTGCAACAGTGTTTCACAGGTCTCTAAAGCTCTGTTCACTTTTTCTTTTATTATCTGTTCTTTTCTATTTTTCAGAGAACTACAGATATCATCCAATCTTTAAGTTCAGATTTGTTCTTGAGTCATGTTTGCTGTTAACCCCATGACATGAATTTCTTACTTTAGACATTTTACATTATTTCTATTCTATTATATTTATTTTACATTTTATTTTTTTGGCTTCAGAATTTCTACTGAAATTTTGAATTTTATGACTAATTCAAAGTCCAGTCAGAAAACAGAAAACTTGCCAATAATTTGACTGAGGGAAATGTCACATGAAGAAATATTAACTGAGAGACAAAGAACTCTAAGGAATATATAAATAGCAGAGTAGCCACCGTCTTGAGGGCTATAGAAGAATAACAAAGAATGAACAAACATGGAATAAGTTACATCTAACCCTAAGGCTGAGCTTCAGTCATTGAGGCTGTGACTGTGACCCACTAGCGAGCAGGAAAATTCAAGATGTTTCAAGTAAGAACAGCAAACAGGAAGTGACCTGCTGATGAGGATACTGGGGAGCCACCACTTGGGTGTCGCATTTTCTACAGGACACCTCACACTTGATAACCAGATTTTTTTAAAAAATAAAAATAAAATGAAAAACATATCACACCCAGGAAGAGAAGCACCATCCTCCATTAGTGCCTTTTAGCATTTTCTACTAACAAACCATAGCACTGTGCCCACTAGCAACAGAGAAATGTTGTGGGAGATAAATTTCAGAGACTCCAATTCTGTTATCATCTCTAGATGATGTTGATTTTTGTTCCAGTTAAATTATTGAATGATCTCATTGAATTTATAGCGGTTTGGTTTCCCACTGTTTGGAGTGGGTTTCATGGTTTATGTTTAGACTTGAATCATTTGGATTTGGATTCTGGGGCATAGTCTTTACTCCTGTAGCATGATAACAGGGCTTAGCAAGGATTTGAAGGGAGTTTACACAGACACTGAGGGCTTTTCCTTCTGTGGCTTCCTCCTTGCCAGAATTTCTCCATTCAATTTCCAATCCTTTGGGCAGCCTCCAACTCTTTCCTCTGATACCTGAAGTCAGTGATTTTCAGCTTATTTCCAACTGCTTTGTGCATTTTGGGCTGTACAGTTAGTTCCCTTAAAGAAAAAGCCATATTACAGTGTTACAGTGTACCTCATCACTAGATGAGGTACACTGTAATATGGCTTTCTTCCTTTAGATGTCAAATCTTTTGCAGGTTCTACCCTGCTTTTTCTTACTTGCAAAGTCTTGAGATAAACTACTCTTCCATTAGTGGAACCAGAACCAGACAAGAGGATTTCTAAGGAACATTCTTACCTTAAGGTATTTGTATTCAATTTTAAGCAGGAGGTAGATTGTAACACACATAAAAATGAATTTGCATATTTGTGAAAGAGTTATAAATTTTCATTTTAGCACAATATGTACTGTACTTCAGGACATAATAACTGCAGTTCTAGAAAGAACATTAATTGTACTAGAATGTAATAATGGAAAAAATTGGATGAGTGTAGCCATATTATAGCTTGTCTGATATAGTCAGAATAAACATGGAATATTCTATCTTCATTGTAAATGGCTTTATTTTAGTTAACAGAGTATGCTTACAATATGTGTATATAGACACACAATAAAGAGATCAATACAATATGGAACTCACATTACTCTTGAATTTGCACTATGCTCCTCTTTGGAAACATGGACACTTCTGCATGGGTAAATTGTTGTTCCTGCACAAACTATTAAACATGGAAGATCTCCTGGGCAAAACACGGGGTCACAAAGCACAGCTGGCAGAAGAGAAATAATTGGGGAAAGAAATTATAGCTCAGTGACAAGCAGACACCTTCAGTGGTCTGTTTTTTTCTCTTTACTTATTAACTTGTCTGAAGTTCCATTTCTCTGAAACTATAAGTTGCATGTGGCTTCATGCTTGTTCAGATGTATCTCTAATAAATCTAGTCTTGAACAGAACTTAATCTTGTTGCAATAAAAGGGAAGGGTTAGCAAAAACAGAAAAGAAAAAAGCAGCTCCTGCTCCATACAATGGTAAGGAGATATCAACCTCTGTTTACAGAGGGGAAATGTGCAGAGGCAATTGTCTGCATTTTTCTGTATTCTATTAAATATTTCTATTGTTTTTCTTTTCCCTCTCTAAATGAAAATCTTATAGACTAAAAAAAAATCAGAGAATACATGAAAGAATCAAGAAGAAAAAAAATTTTAAGACACTTTTGATCTCACCACCCTGACATGGTTAGTATAAACACTTTGCTGTATAAACCTACATGTATAGAGAGGAGTAACATTTACCTCTTAATCTGAATGTACATCTATTTCACTGTTTGGTGACAGCATATTGTATGGATGCACATACTTTTAAACTTAAACTTTATGGTATCACTCCTCTAGTAATAGGCATTAAGTTTATTTATTTATTTCACTTGTTAAATGACACCAAAAAAGCATCCTTATTCATGTATTATTTTGCATTTTTCAAAATTTATGGTTATTTATTTATTTTCAATTTATTTTTATTGGTACATCATGATGACACTTAATAGTGGGGTTCATTATACAATTTTTGTATATGCATATATCATAGTTTGATCAATCTCATGCCCCAGTATATTCCTTTATAAAGGTAAAAGTGTTGAGTCAAAGATCATAGACATCAGTAAGGTTTCTTGTGGATACTCATAAAGAATCTTCTTGATAGATTATACCAATATCTACTCCCACAATGATGGCAGTGTGCTCTTTACTCCTGAGATAAATGCCTAAAATTTTGAGTACATGCAATAACAATAAAAATGATGAAAGCTAACTTTTGAAATGCTTGCCATGGGCCAGCATCTATCTGCCCATTAGCATTTTACGTGTGAATTTAAAGTAATTAGAGTTAAGAATGCAGAAAAGAGAGGGGAAGATGGCGGCGAGGGGAGTGCATTGCCCCCGTGGGCTGCTTCACTGTGTGGGAGTATGACAAGTCAGGACGGCTAAAGGCTATCTTGTTAGGAATTTCCAGCAATAGTGGGGTGCTCCGGAACCTGGAGGAAGGATTTCCATCGCACGAGGATCGGCTAAGGGGACTCAAACGCAAGAGGTTTGTCGCACGGAGGGTAACACTGCTTATTCAGCAAATCGCCCCGCGGCTAGAGTCTGCAGCGCGTGCTGGGAAACGAGGAGATAGCGACGCAGGGATACAGCGCTGCAGTTTCTGCCAGCCGTGCAAGCACCGTACTCAGGGCTGAATTCTGGGTTTGAGACGGGGAAGGAAGCGGTCCATCTCGGTTCTCCACACCGGTCAGACCACAGAGGAGGCCAGCAGCCACCATGTTGGAAAGCTGACGTCACCATCCCTGTTTTCGACTGACCGCAGCTCATTCAGCCATAGAACAGGTAATTTCAGGCTGCCATTCGCCTGCGGCTTGCAGACAGATTGCTAGGGTTCAGTGCCTGGGGGCTTCTTAGAACCTGATCTTATCGGAGCGAACACCGAGCGCGGGCGGCCGAGTTCCCGCTTCCGGAACCACCCTAGCCCAGGGCTGGGGAGCCTGCGGAGGCTGCTTCTTGGACCCTGCTCCTATCAGAGCATACACCAAGCACTAAGCGGCAGAATTCCGGCTCCCGGAACTGAGCCCGCGGGGACTGCTTCTTGGAGCCTACTCTTATCGGAGCTTACACCGAGCATGGAGCGGCCGAGTTCCGGCTCACGGAACTGCCTTGGCCCAGGGCTAGGAGCCCACGGAAACTGCTTCTCGGTCTGGGTCCTGCTGAGGGCCGGTCAGGACTCACCCGTTGCTTTGGTTGCCTGGCAAGGGGAACGAAATGCTGCCATTCGCATAGGATACCAACATGGCAGAGATCTGATGTCTGCAGAAAGCGGCGGAGGAGGGAACTTCATCAATACCAGTGGTGACATAAGCAGTTGGTCTCCTGGTAGGGGGGGTGAGGCATAGTCACCCGAGTCTCCTCAATTTGTTGTCGAGCCAGAGGGAAGGAGCCGGGCCGCCGCCAGCACCCGGAGCAGGCCCAGTGGCTCGCCAGCGTGGTGACCGCGTGACCCCAATTGGAGAGGGGGCGGAGCGGAGCCGCCACCCGCAACCGCAAGGTGGGCAGACCCGCGACACAGTGGTACATGGGCGTGGTAGGAGGGGCAGGGCAGAGCCGCGGTTCGCGCTTGCAAGGTAAACAGACCTGTGACAGCCTGGTGGGTCAGGCCCAGTGGCCTGCCAGTGTGGTACACACATCACCCCAACTGGAGTAGGGGCAGAGCAGATCCTTCTCCCACGCCCGAACCAGGCCCTGCCGGTGTGGTGGTCACGTGACCCCAATTGGAGTGGGGGCGGAGCGGAACCGCCACCTGTGCCCGCAGGGTGAGCAGACCAGTGATCAACCTGCAGATCAGGCCCAGGGGTCCGCAGGCGTGGTAGGAGGGGCAGGGCAGATCCGCCGCCTGCGCCTCCAAGGTAGGCAGACCTAGGACAGACCGGCGGATCAGGCCCAGGAGCCTGCCGGCGTGGTACAAACACCACCCTAATTGGAGTAGTGGCAGAGCAGAGTCGCCGCCCGTGCCAGGAACAGGCCCAGCGTCCTGCAGGCGGGGTAGTCACGACACCCCAATTGGAGTAGGGGCAGAGCAGAGCCTCCACCCGTGCCCGAAAGGTGGGCAGATCTGCGACCGGCCAGCGGGACAGGCCCAGTGGCCTGCCGGTACGACAGACACGTCACCCCATTTGCAGTAGGGGCAGGGTAGAGCCGCCGCCCGCGCCTGCAGGGTAGGCAAACCTGCAACCGACCGGCGGATCAGGCCCGGTGGCCTGCCGGCGTGGTACACTCGTCACCCCAATTGGAGTAGGGGCAGAACAGAGCCGCCGCCAGCTCCCAGAACAGGCCCAGTGACCTGCCGGCGTGGTAGCCACGACACCCCAATTGGAATAAGGAGAGAGCAGAGCCGCCGCCTGCACCTGCAGGAAAGATACGCAAGCAGTATGAAAAGACAAGGAAAGAAAGGACCACAAGCAATGCAGGTCAACGCAACTTTAGAAGAGGTAACAGCTGCAGCAGATGGAATGTCAGATAAAGAATTCAGGATATACATGCTTCAGATGATCTGGAGTATCAAGGAAGACATTAAACAGCAAAATCAGACAATGAAAGATCACTTCGACAACGAATTACGCAAACAAATCCAGGAAGCAAAGGATCAACTATACAGGGAGATAGAGGTTATAAAAAACAAACAAACAGAAATCCTAGAAATGCAGGAAGCAATAAACCAACTTAAAAACTCAATGGAGAATACTACCAGCAGAGTAGAACACTTAGAAGATAGAACATCAGACAATGAAGACAAAGTATTTCAACTGGAAAAGAACATAGACAGCTCAGCAAGACTGTTAAGAAACCATGAGCAGAACATCCAAGAAATATGGGATAACATTAAGAGACCAAACTTAAGAGTCATTGGGATACAGGAAGGTACAGAGCTCCAAACCAAAGGAATGAGAAGTCTATTCAATGAAATAATACAAGAAAACTTCCCAGACTTGAAGAATGAGACAGAATCCCAAATCCTAGAAGCCTACAGGATGCCGAATGTGCAAAATCATAAGAGATCCACACCTAGACACATTATAATGAAGATGCCCAACATACAGAATAAGGAGAGAATTTTAAAAGCTACAAGAGAAAGGAAGCAGATTACATTTAGGGGTAAGCCAATCAGGATAACAGCTGATCTTTCAACACAGACTCTGAAAGCTAGAAGATCCTGGAATAACATATTTCAAACACTGAAAGAAAATGGGTTCCAACCAAGAATTGTGTATCCAGCGAAATTAAGCTTCAGGATGGAGGATGAAATTAAAACCTTCCACGATAAACAAAAGTTTAAAGAATTCGCAGCTAGAAAACCATCTCTTCAAAACATCCTCGCCAAAGCATTACAGGAAGAGGAAATGGAAAATAACAATGAAAACCAACAGTGGGAGGTAGGACAGTAAAGGGGGGGGGGAATAATCAAAGAGGAAAACAAACCATGTTTAGTAACAGAAATAAACAAATATGGCTGGAAGAACAACCCATATCTCAATAATAACCCTAAATGTTAATGGCTTAAACTCACCAATTAAGAGACACAGGCTAGTAGAATGGATCACAAAACAAGACCCAACAATATGCTGCCTACAGGAGACGCATTTGATAGGAAAAGACTTACATAGGCTGAAGGTGAAAGGTTGGGAAAAATCATATCACTCATATGGACTTCGGAAACAAGCAGGAGTGTCCATACTCATATCAAATAAAATAGATTTCAAGCCAAAGTTAATCAAAAGGGATAAAGAGGGACACTACATACTGCTCAAGGGAACCATACACCAACAAGACATAACAATCATAAATATATATGCCCCAAACAATGGTGCAGCTATGTTCATCAAACAAACTCTTCTCAAGTTCAAGAGTCTAATAGACCACCATACAATAATCATGGGAGACTTCAACACACCTCTCTCGCCACTGGACAGATCTTCCAAACAAAAGTTGAATAAGGAAACTATAGAACTCAATAACACAATTAATAACCTAGACTTAATTGACATATATAGAATATACCACCCAACATCAAGCAGTTACACTTTTTTCTCAGCAGCACATGGATCCTTCTCAAAAATAGATCATATATTATGTCACAGGGAAACTCTTAGACAATATAAAGGAGTAGAGATAATACCATGCATCCTATCTGATCATAATGGAATGGAACTGAAAATCAACGATAAAAGAAGGAAGGAAAAATCATGCATCACTTGGAGAATGAACAATAGGTTACTGAATGATCAATGGGTTATAGAAGACATCAAGAAGGAAATTAAAAAATTCTTAGAGATAAATGAAAACACAGACACAACATATCGGAATCTATGGGACACATTGAAAGCAGTTCTAAGAGGAAAATTCATTGCTTGGAGTTCATTCCTTAAAAAAAGAAAAAACCAACAAATAAATGATCTCATACTTCATCTCAAAATCCTTGAAAAAGAAGAGCAAAACAACAGCAGAAGAAGTAGAAGGCAAGAAATAATTAAAATCAGAGCTGAAATTAATGAAATCGAAACAAAAGAAACAATTGAAAAAATTGACAAAACTAAAAGTTGGTTCTTTGAAAAAATAAACAAAATCGACAGACCCTTAGCGATGCTAGCGAAGAGAAGAAGAGAGAGAACTCAAATTAATAGCATACGGGATGAAAAAGGCAATATCACAACAGACACTTCAGAAATACAGAAGATAATCAAAAACTATTTTGAATCCTTATACTCCAACAAATTAGAAGATAGTGAAGGCATAGATAAATTTCTTAAGTCATATGATCTGCCCAGATTGAGTCAGGAGGATATAGAAAACCTAAACAGACCAATATCAATTGAGGAAATAGAAGAAACCATAAAAAGACTACCAACTAAGAAAAGCCCAGGTCCAGATGGGTATACAGCAGAATTTTACAAAACCTTTAAAGAAGAACTAATACCAATACTTTTCAAGCTATTTCAGGAAATAGAAAAGGAGGGAGAACTTCCAAATTCATTCTATGAGGCCAACATCACCCTGATACCTAAACCAGACAAAGACACTTCAAAGAAAGAAAACTACAGACCAATATCTCTAATGAACCTAGATGCAAAAATCCTCAATAAAATTCTGGCGAATCGGATACAAAAACATATCAAAAAAATTGTACACCATGATCAAGTAGGATTCATCCCTGGGATGCAAGGCTGGTTCAATATACGGAAATCAATAAATGTTATTCACCACATCAATAGACTTAAAAATAAGAACCATATGATCATCTCGATAGATGCGGAAAAAGCATTTGACAAAGTACAACATCCCTTTATGTTCAAAACTCTAGAAAAACTAGGGATAACAGGAACATACCTCAATATTGTAAAAGCAATCTATGCTAAGCCTCAGGCTAGCATCATTCTGAATGGAGAAAAACTGAAGGCATTCCCTCTAAAATCTGGAACTAGACAGGGATGCCCTCTCTCTCCACTTCTGTTCAACATAGTTCTCGAAACACTGGCCAGAGCAATTAGACAGACGAAAGAAATTAAAGGCATAAAAATAGGAAAAGAAGAACTTAAATTATCACTATTTGCAGATGATATGATTCTATACCTAGCAGACCCAAAAGGGTCTACAAAGAAACTATTAGAGCTAATAAATGAATTCAGCAAAGTGGCAGGATATAAAATCAACACGCATAAATCAAAGGCATTCCTGTATATCAGCGACAAATCCTCTGAATTGGAAATGAGGACAACCACTCCATTCAAAATATCTTCAAAAAAAATAAAATACTTGGGAATCAACCTAACAAAAGAGGTGAAAGACTTATACAATGAAAACTACAGAACCCTAAAGAGAGAAATAGAAGAAGATCTTAGAAGATGGAAAAATATACCCTGTTCATGGATAGGCAGAACTAACATCATCAAAATGGCGATATTACCAAAAGTTCTCTATAGGTTTAATGCAATGCCAATCAAAATCCCAACGGCATTTCTTGTAGAAATAGAGAAAGCAATCATGAAATTCATATGGAAAAATAAAAGACCCAGAATAGCAAAAACAATGCTAAGCAGGAAGTGTGAATCAGGCGGTATAGCGATACCAGACTTCAAACTATACTACAGAGCAATAGTAACAAAAACAGCATGGTACTGGTACCAAAACAGGCGGGTGGACCAATGGTACAGAATAGAGGACACAGAAACCAATCCACAAAACTACAACTATCTTATATTTGATAAAGGGGCTAAAAGCATGCAATGGAGGAAGGATAGCATCTTCAACAAATGGTGCTGGGAAACCTGGAAATCCATATGCAACAAAATGAAACTGAATCCCTTTCTCTCGCCATGCACAAAAGTGAATTCAAAATGGATCAAGGAGCTTGATATCAAATCAGAGACACGCCGTCTGATAGAAGAAAAAGTTGGCTACGATCTACAGTCGGTGGGGTCGGGCTCCAAATTCCTAAATAGGATACCCATAGCACAAAAGTTAATAACTAGAATCAACAAATGGGACTTACTCAAACTAAAAAGTTTTTTCTCAGCAAAAGAAACAATAAGAGAGGTAAATAGGGAGCCTACACCCTGGGAACAAATCTTTACTCCTCACACTTCAGATAGAGCCCTAATATCCAGAGTATACAAAGAACTCAAAAAATTAGACAATAAGAAAACAAACAACCCAATCAACAAATGGGCCAAGGACCTGAACAGACACTTCTCAGAGGAGGACATACAGTCAATCAACAAGTACATGAAAAAATGCTCAACATCTCTAGCTGTCAGAGAAATGCAAATCAAAACCACCCTAAGATACCATCTCACTCCAGTAAGATTGGCAGCCATTAGGAAGTCAAACAACAACAAGTGCTGGCGAGGATGTGGGGAAAAGGGTACACTTGTACATTGCTGGTGGGACTGCAGATTGGTGCAGCCAATTTGGAAAGAAGTATGGAGATTTCTTGGAAAGCTGGGAATGGAGCCACCATTTGACCCAGCTATTCCCCTTCTTGGTCTATTCCCTAAAGACCTAAAAAGAGCATGCTACAGGGACACTGCTACATCGATGTTCATAGCAGCACAGTTCACAATAGCAAGACTGTGGAACCAACCTAGATGCCCTTCAATAGACGAATGGATAAAAAAAATGTGGCATTTATACACAATGGAGTATTACTCTGCATTAAAAAATGACAAAATCATAGAATTTACAGGGAAATGGATGGCATTAGAGCAGATTATGCTAAGTGAAGCTAGCCAATCCCTAAAAAACAAATGCCAAATGTCTTCTTTGATATAAGGAGAGTAACTAAGAACAGTGTAGGGACGAAGAACAGGAGAAGAAGATTAACATTTAACAGGGATGAGAGGTGGGAGGGAAAGGGAGAGAGAAGGGAAATTGCATGGTAATGGAAGGAGACCCTCAGGGTTATACAGTGGAGGAGGTAGAGAGAGAGGAGGGGAGGGGAGGGGAGAGGTGGGGAGGGGGGATGTTGGAGGATGGGAAAGGCAGTGGAGCACAACAGACACTAGTATGGCAATTTGTAAATCAATGGATGTGTAACTGATGTGATTCTGCAATCTGTGTATGGGGTGAAGGTGGGAGTTCATAACCCACTTGAATCAAAGTGTGGAATATGATATGTCAAGAAATTTGTAATGTTTTGAACAACCCACAATAAAAAATTAAAAAAAAAAAAAAGAAGTTCTGAGTATGTCAATTACTCTATGTCTCAATTAGAGATAAAATATGTGAACCACTGATTGTCAATCCAACAATTACAATTAAAAGAGACCTTTGATATGCAGCTTAATTAAGTAGGAATAAAAATTTTAACTAGGAATTTTACCAACCAAGCTCACCTCAAATATATGACATATACTTGTCTCTGCCATTCCCCCCATCCCCTAACACCATCAAAAGAAACAAATAACTAGAAAGATTGGTATGGTGATCCTAAAATATTCCATATATCTCTTGGCAAATAAAATGTTTGAATGGGAAAATACTTGTAATCTTAATTCAGTTCCATAAACCTTGTGGTCAGTGGGAAATCCTCTGTATTCTGATAAATAGGATAACTATCTCTCTTAGCTTTCAGTGATGTATAAGTTAAGTTTTTATGTCTTCACAGGAATATGTAGTGGAAAGTAGAGGGGGAAAAATTGGCAGATTGAATCAGATCTTTGCTTCACACGAGCCCATGAATTGGGCTATAAGATTAATATAGCAAAATTTCCCATATGCTTCTGAATTTCTAACAAACTAGATACATTATGATCCCCCTGAATTTTGTTCCAGATTCCTTGAATTTCAAGCTCGATTATGTGATCACTTTTTGTTATAATTGTTTGTTAAGTGATTATCTATATTAATGATAATGGCTCATTGTTAACTCGATTGATAAAGTTATTTTTAAGAAAAAAGATCATGACTTTTCCAGGAAAAGTATAATTACTCAGGAGATCTAGAGTGGAAAACAACAATAAAATTGAAAATATCTCAAAATATAATTCAGGAATAAAGGTCAGAGGGTGTGTCCTTACGAAAGAGAAAGGGTGGTTAGCTAGTAGAAGCTGACGACCAAAAGAGACTTTTGGGGTGTATGTTCATTACAAATTATCCTAAAGTATACACTGTACATGAAACTTTTTATTGAAAATAGAGATAACATTCATCTGTATATTATTTAGTAGTTTATAAAGAATTTTCACATCCCCCATCTATAATTCGAGTCTCATGACACTCGTGTTAAACTGATATCAATCTTTCCCATGTGGAGTAGTTATGGTCATACAAATTTATAAGTGGCTCAAAAGGACTTAATCCAAGAGTTCTTGAGTAGTATTTTTGAAAGTTTAAAGATTTACTTAAAATGCAGATTCTAATTTAATAGGTATAGGAGAGCCCTGAGGCTCTGAAGATCTAACAAGTTCCCTGCTGGTACCAACAGAGGTTAGCAGTTTTAGATTAGATGCCGTGCTCTTGACCCTTACATTCCATTGTACTCCTCTCTCCTCTTCCATACCTACTGCCTTTGTACAGAATATCATTTTTTTTTCCTTTGGTACCAGGGATTAAATCCAAGGGTGCTTAACCACTGTGCCACATCTCCAGCCCTTCTTACGTTTTATTTTGAGACAAGGTCTCACTAAGTTGCTGAGACTGGCTTTGAATTCACAATCCTCCTGCCTCAGCCTCCCAAGTCACTGGGGTTACAGGCATGTGCCACCACACCCAGCTGTACTAAATATCTTATCACTTAAATGTGTCATATGTTATTTGCATTTTCCCTATCTTCTCATATATAAATATAACAATAAAGTCACCTGGTAAAGATGCGTGAATGGATAAACCAACCAAATTGCCAAAATCTACAGAGCATGATCTGTCAATGAAACTTCAATTTCCCAAAATAACTGGGAACACTGAATATATTGAATCTGAGTGAAAAAAATTTTAAATAAAAAATCTGAAATCAAAACTCAGCTGCTTGTTTTGGCTACCCCAGAGAATACAGCTGGTATTTATCCCATACCATAGTACCCGAGAAAGGTGGAATTCAGGGAAATGAAAAGAGAGTCCTGCCTGCACTGAGAAGAGGCTGAGGATTGAGGCAGGATTTTCAAAAACTGAGGGTATTTCTAAGCCAAACTAGAGATTCATGAGTCAAGTGAAGCTAAAACTCTACCACTCACTACCCATCTTCTGAAGCTTGTCACCTTTATCAATCCTGATGGCTGTAGGAGAGCTGTGAAATAGAATGCTAACATCATCATTTCCTCCAAGACATCATGGAACAGTAGATGACGCATGACCAGGTGAGATGGCAGATTAATTTCCTGACTCCTGAACTCCTCACCTGGGGTTCCTAGCTTCTTGCAGTTTTCAGAATGATTTGAGGCCTGCTTGTGACAAATATCAACAATAAAATTCATCCTGTTGAATAAATTTTAAAAAGGATAGTGAGAGACACAAATAGGATTACATTTTTCTGATAACTTCCAAGTCATACTTGTTTAAGATACAGTCTATGTACTTTGGGTTGAATTTGGGAGGACTGTCTTGTGAGCACATTGGACTATTCATTGTGAGGACAGACAAGAGACAAAGGGTGAAACTGTGGTGTTGTAGTCACAGGTATAGTGAAGTGCCATTGCACAGGGTGTGGGGAACTAGTCCAGGAACCCATAGCTCTGGCCTCTCAGTCCACTAAGATAATGCTTGCCAGAAGTCTGCTTTTAAAATGTTCTAGAAGCTAATAATTTTTAAGTTTATGACCCACTTTCTTCTACTTAGAGTAGAAATCTGATTTGTTTAAAATGAATGTACCCTTCAACTCACATGACAAATTAGTCTTAAAAAGAAATGTAGCCTAAAATGGAGAAATGCTAAAAATATTTACATTTTATGCTGGTATCATCTGTTAGGTATATTGTACAAAATGACATTTTTCTTTCCCTTATGACAAAAAAAAAATTCTTGAAAGCAAAGCAATGTTAAGTAGTTATTTGACAGGACAATATTGAAAAATAAATAACTGAGTCCATTATTACAGATTTTTTTGGACAAATCCAACTGTTCCTTTCAGTGGTTCCAAGTTGCTATTTAAAATATTTACATATTTATCAACTTGGATTTAATTCTAAATTTAATTCTAAATCCAAGTTGATAAATCTTCTTCTAAGCTTCTATTTTCATACAGATATATTAAAAGCTTGTGTTCAAAGTATTACTTTCCTAAATTGGACTGTTCTCATATATTTAAGGTATCATTGAGATGATTAAATATAACTTTCCAAGGTTTTTGATTTTCTGAGAAAATGTAACCAATTAAGTCAATAGTTTCTGTATCACTATAAAATACAATAATTATTCCATACATTGTAATTTACTATTTGGGGAGGATTCCAAAAGCATGTTTCAACAAAATATGAAAATTCAAGATAATTAAAAATAAAATGACTTAGATTTAAATCATTAATATCTTTATTAGAGAACAATAGGGGGATTAATTAGGAATAGCACTTTTTCTAATTATCAATTATTTGGAAAAGCAATATTAGAGGTTTCGATGTATGCAATTTTTTTATAAATAAGATCAGGTGGCTTGAAGATAACTCTTGTGGGTAGTTTTATTCAAAATCAGCTTTTTATATGTTAGTCAAATTTTCATTGCTGTGATCAAAATATCTGACATGAACAACTTAAAGGAGGAAAGATTTATTTGGGTTCATTGTTTCAGAGACTTTAGTCCATGGTTGGCTGGTTCCATTGTTCTGGGCCTGAGATGAAACAGAACATAATAGCAAAAAGGCTTAGTAGAGGAAAACTGCTTAGCTCATGGTAGCAGAGGGAGAGAGACAGAATGAATGGAAGGGGCTGGGACAATATACAAGGGCATGCCCTGGCAACCTACTTCCTCCAACCATGCCCACCGGCCTACAGTTTCTACCACTGTTTCATTCAGCTATGAGTGGATTAATCCACATATGAGACCAGAACTTTCATGTCCCAATCACTTCCCCAAAGCCCCACCTCTGAAGATTGCCAATGGGGAACAAAGTCTTCAACACATACACCTTTGGGAGACATTCCAGATCAAAACCAGAACATTATATAAGAAAGAAAACAAAATATAAGATTTTATTTGATGTTTTTCCCTTGAAGGAAGTTGTCCTTTTGAAAAAATTTGAAACCCATTTTCAATTAAAACAGGTATTTCTGAATTTCTTTATTGAATGGTCTGTTGGATGCTATTAGGCATTCATTAAAAGCATCTGACTTATCATCAACATCAAGATAAGTATCTAGAAAGGAAATAATATTAAAATCAAATTATGAAAATTATAATGAAGATTCAATAATTAATAGGAAAAACAAGAAAAGAAAGCATTATTAGTGTGGGCTAGTTTGATCAAAAATACCTTCCATAGAGTTTAGTACCCAAGCCACTGAATTTTTCTACCTTTTATCTGTTCCTTTTATAGATATGAATAATATATTAAAACTACTTTAAGTTAATTTTATCATTCAGAGCTAAAGCTATTCTAAGATCAAAAATCATCAAATAGCAGAGTGAATGTTTTGTGAGACACCACCTGGTTAATCATCTGATAAATATGCCATATCACATTAGAGATCTTAGACTTATAAAAATTACAGATACCGCTCCAACTACTTTCCTAATTTATTAACTCAAGTTTCAGTATGACAAAGGAAATTTTGGATTTAATCATCAATTTTAATATACTGAATTATCTTGTTTTTCATTTACTGCTGTGAAGAATAACAAAGGAAGAGAGTATATAAGAAACAACTCTTCTTGGGGACCACACCTGGCACAAGGCATCCTCAGCCTCACAAATTAACTCCCACCTCAACCTCAATTGCTATTTTTACATAATGTTACATTTCTTCCCTATTTTTCTTTCTTCCCTCCTTCCTTCTTTCCAAATCAAATACATAGCAAAGCACTTTAGAACTTTGACTTTTAGAGATGGAAAAGGAGCAAAACTCTTTTAAAAAGCATGCCAGGTTTGCAAATTATAAGTAGATACCAATCAAGTGTGACACTGGCTTGGTCCCCTGTTTCTCTTTAAAATGAAAACAGTAAAAGTTTGTAGAGACTTTTTGTAAATATTAAATTATAAAAGTTCTTGAAACTTTAGAATCTTACATAAATTAAATAATTATTATAAATTATATATGCCACCAAAGCAGATATTAATTGTTCCTGACTGATAATAACTTTTTTAGGGTCCTGCATTTGCCTATCAAAATGCCTGGAGTTGTCAATATTAAAGTTTGTTTTTAGATGAAAGCTAAAGGTGAAAATTCTTCTAAGTTTCATAATTAAATTTTCCTGACTCTTGTCTGAGAAGGGCAAACGATTCATTTGAAGTGGATTTTTTTAATCGATTCAGAGTAAAGAATAAGACGCTGAGAAAATAATACTGAAACAAGTGTTGATGGAAGAGTGGAAATGAGGAAAAGAAAATTGAGAGAAGTCTGAGTATCAGGAGAAGACTCAAGATTAAGAAAACCTGGGAAGGAATGGGAAAATCCTAATGATATGTCACTTCCCATGATATATAATTTCCATAATATATGATTTTCTATTTACTTATGCATCTCCCTTATTAAAGTACATGCACCCTGATTGCCAGAATTATATTTCCTAATCTTATATTACTATATATAATTGACAAGCAATATCTGAATGAATCAATGAAAAGTCTGTTTCAATTTCCTTGAGACCTGTCCTTTCATACATCTGTCCATTCTTTTATCCTTTATCCTTTTGGTCTTCCTTCCTTCAGGCATTTATTGAGTACTCCCAAGATTTCATACAGTAAGTGCTGTCAGTTAAGGAGAGTGAAATAGAAGTCCTGTATAAATCTGAAATTTTCAAATACCAAATACCATTTCATTTAAATTATATTGTAATTGTTAATAAGTAATGCATTGAAGATATTATATCCCTTTAGGAAAAATTGAAGCTGTGGCACAAGAGAGTAATTTACTCCAAAAAGTTAAATAATTGTAGATAATAAGTATTAAGCATGATTTGAGAGACTGGCAGTTTTCCAGTTTGAGTTTCACTAACATTCATCTCATGGATTTCTGAGGCTTTAGGTTAGAAACTTGTCACTGTGACCAAAATACCTGACAAGAACAGCTTAGAGGAGGAAAGTTGATTTTGGCTCATGGTTTCAGAGGTTTAGTGCATGGTTGGCTGAGTGCATTGCTCTTGGCCCAAGGTGAGGCAGAGCATCATGGTGGAAGGGAGTGGCAGAGGCAAACTGCTTAGGACATGGCAGCAGGAAAGCAAAGAGAGGGGAAGAGCTGCAGGGAAGATGAACCCTTGTGGGGCACACCCCCAGTGACCCACCTAGTTACAGTCAACACCCAGTAAGTCCATTCAAACTAGGATGAACTTATTAGGTTACAGCTCTCATAATACAATCATTTTATCTCTGAATATTCTTTCATTAACATAGGAGTTTAGGGAGATACTTCATATCCAAACTATAACAAAACTCCATACATCAAGATTAGATTATTTCTTGAGGCCATGGGCAGGCTAGGGTTAGGGTTGTGTGTTGCAATTTGCTTACTTGGTAGAAGGGAAAGTGGACATGTTTGGCTGCTTAGTACAACTCTGTGGATAGCTATTTGTTAAGGAGGTTAGCAGCCCTTCACAGTGAAATTCATTTCCAGTGACCATAATAGATGGGAGAACTGCCTACAGCTTGGACAAATGCCAACAGTGTGTTTTTCTTAAGGACAGCAATGAATGACTTTGGCCCTGAGTCAGCTTAACTGGTATGCCTGGGAAAATGCTTGAACAAATCATGATAAAATCAATCTGCAAATGCTTCTAAAAGAACATGAACTTGTGAAGAACAAAGCCTGGAAAATAAATCTCTTCTGCCAATTCAGAGTTCAGTGTGATAGCAGCTTGATAGATAAGAAGATATGTTGGAATTTTAATTTATATAATTTATAATCCTTGTGAATGACACCATCAACCCCTTGGAAAAATAACAGAGGTGAGCCCAAGAAACAGAGGCATGTCCCCCAACCCAACTAGGGGACTCCAGTGAGATCATGCTATAAGATTAGCCAAAACTGCATATAAGACATCTGACAATAGGGAGAAATGGGTCTTTGTCAGCCATGACTATTGTTGCATAGTAAGCACCAGATTAAAAGTGACCATCTTAAATTTAAAGACATTCATTTGATCCCACTTCCTCCTCTATCCCCATTTTTTTCTATTCCATTTCTGGAAAAATTCCTTGAAAGTATTGTTCATATTCACTGTCTCAAATTTTTCTTCTTCCATTGCAAGACAGCTGCATAATTTACAGAACCCAGTGCAAAACAGAAATGTGAGACCCTTGTTGAAAAATATTAATAATTCAAACACAGGGACCGAAGGGCATTAGTTTGCACATGAGCTTCTCTGACATAGGGCCTTGTAACTACTCAGGTCATAACACTCATGAAATTGGCCCTGCTCCATCGCCTTCTGAGCCTACTCAAAAAAGTCTCAGTTTCCATCAATTCTACTAAATAGTACTAGATGATGTCAGCACTGAATCTAAGTCAATTTTCCTCTTCATCTTACTGTATCAATAATTGCTATTTAACAAGAGTGATCACTCCCTTCTTCTTAAAGCACTGTCTCCACCTCGTTCCAGAACACACCCTCTGTTCTCTTTTTACCCACTGGACACTGCTCACTTTAATCCTATCTGGTGGTTCCTCCTTGCACTAGACTCTCCACAGGAATCTATACACTAAAGCAGAGAACCTACGAATACATTACATTACATGGTAAAAAGGGTTTGTAGATGTAATTCATTTAAGAAAAAAATAGATTATCCTGGATTACCTGACTGGACCCAGTGCTGTCACAGGGTTCTTATTAGAAGGAGGAGGAGGATCAGAGTCAATAGTGACAGATGTGATGATGGAAGAGGTCAGAGTGACATGAACAAGGGACCATGAGCTGAGGAATGCAGGTGGCCTCTAGAAGCCTAAAAATCAAGGAAATAGACTCCCTTGTGAAGCCATCAAACAGAATATCCTGAAGCTTTAAAAATACCTTGATTTGGGGCTGGGGATGTGGCTCAAGCGGTAGTGTGCTCCCCTGGCATGCATGGGGCCAAGGTTTGATCTTCAGCACCACATACAAACAAAGATGTTGTGTCCACTGAAAACTAAAGAATAAATTAAAAATAAAAAAAATACCTTGATTTGTCTGCTGATCTTCAAAAATGTAAGAGAATAAATTGGCATGTTTTTAAAGCCACTCACTCTGTGGTAATTTGTTACAGAAGCCATGGTAAGTTAATATATTCTTCAGCAGTCCAGTCTCTATCTATTGGCTTGGGCCAGGGCTCATCCCTAGGACCTCTTACTTTCCTATTTATATACATTCCCTCAGATGTCTCACTCAGTTTCAGGGACTTAAAAACCCAGCTAAACAGTAAAGTTTAGAAGGATTACTTCTACAGTAAATTCAAAAATTTACTCCTCTGAATTAGAATTCAGTCCTAAACTCCAGATTCATGTAAACAACAGCTCATTTAATGTTTTCATTTAAGAGGCATTGCAACTTCAACATATCCAAAGGCACTGTCCTTCTACCATCTTTCCTGAATCAGTAAAAGAAGGCTCCAATTTAACTCTTCCAGTTTTCTTAGGCCAAACCCCTCAGTTATCCTTGATATCTTTCTTTTCTTCACACTTCACGTATTGCCTATCAGGAAATTCTGTTTGCTGAGCCTCCAAAATAAATCCAAAACCTGACATTTCTTACCACTTTCTCTGCTACCACTCTGAGGCTCACCTGGAATATTACACAGCCTCCAGCTGGTGTCCCAGCTTCTAACCTTATCCCCCTACACTCTAGGCTCATTCCAGCAATAAGTGATTTTCTTGGAATATTCATAATGCCAAATCACTTCTCTTAAAATCCTATAATGGCTTTTCATTTCAGTCCAAAGGCATAAGTCTTATAAGGACCTAGAGGGTCTCTGTGATCTGGCCCTTCTGCTACTCCTCCATGCCTCTCCTACCACTCTCTGATTCACTGGCTGTCTTCCTTCTACACCAGCCTGGTTGCTTTCCTAGAACATTAGACTTTTGCAATTGTTATTCCTTTGCCAAAAATGGGAATGCAGATGTATCTGCATTACCCCTTCTCTCACTTCTTCTAGGTTCTCTGCTCAAATGTTCACATGTTACTATCCCTGAAGATTCAAATGTTCTCTTACTACTATCCCGCACTCAACTCCCTGTCTTTCTTATTCTGCCTTGTTAATCTCCTTAGCATTTACTATTATGTAACATAGACACATATTCATTTATTATTTGTTTATTTGAGTCTTGCTACTAGAATGTGAGTTCTATTAGGGTAAGTACATTTTTTTTCTCTAAACTTAAAAGTTCTCAGTTCTAGAACAGCAAGTAGCTAATGGTAGGTACTTGGTAAATACATGTCATTAAGTTAAATGAATGAATAATACCACATGACTAGAGTGCTGAACTCATTTGCCAAGTTCTTTTTTCTTTTTTTTACCTTTATTTTATTTATATAGTTTTCTTTTTTATGTGGTGCTGAGGATCGAACCCAGTGCTTCATACATGCTAGGCAAGTGTTCTGCCACTGAGCTACAACCCTAGCCCTCATCGGCCAATTTCTAACTAGTATATCAGTGAATATCCATGAATAAATCATATCCCAAATCCACTTTTTGAATGAAGATGAAAAGACTATTAGTAAATTCTTAGAAATTTCTGGAATTTCTATTAATTTTACCAAAACTATGTGACCACTGTGACCCAGGAGCTGCATTGATCAAAAAACCAGATAGTCTTCCTTAACAGGCAGGTATGTGTGCATGCGCGCGCACACACATGCACAGAGACTTTCTATTAGGAATGATTTTGCTTCCAAGGGGACATTGGCAATGTCTGGAAGCATTTTTGTTACCACTGAGGGAAAGGTCTTACCGGCATCTGGTGAGCAGACACAAAGACGCTGCTAAACATCCTGTAATTCACAAGACAGCCATCTACAACAAAGTAATTATCCAGCCCAAATTATCCAGCCCAAAATGTCAATAGTAGCAAGTTTGAGAATGTATTTGTCTTTGTGAGGCAGAGTGATTTTTAAATGTCATCTAGGTCCTATGATCAATAGTATTGGTTAAGGTTTCTATATGTTTTTCTATTTTTTTTATTGTGCTATCAACTACTGAAAGGTGATTGTTGAATTCTTCAACTATAATTGTAGATACATTTTTCTTTGCAGTCCTATTAGTGTTTGTTTCAGGTCTTTTGAAATTCTTTTATTAATACATAAACACTTAGGATTGTTACTTTCTCTATAAGAAATCACTTTTTTCATCATGATCAAAGTATTCCATTATTGGTAAAATTCTAAAATCTACTTTATGAAATTAGTACCCTTATAAAAGATGCACAAGAAAGACCCTTGGATTCTTCTACCATGTGAGGACAAAGAAAGGCACCATCTGTGAACCAGGAAGTGGGCCTTCACCAGACACCAAATCTACTGTCAACCTGATCTGCAGAACTGTGAGAAATAAGTCCCTAATTCTTATCAACCACCCAGTTTGTTTTGTTATGTCATCCCCAAAGTGTGGACAGAACTCGTGAATGTGATGGAATTTCACTCTCATTGTTAGGTTATGGTATGTGGAAAAGTTGGAAGAGATTTGCTGTAATTAAGACTAAGATATTGACCAATGGCTATCAAAAAGTGAGGACCTCAGTTATAAAAAAAATAAGAAGAAGAAGAAGAAGGAGGAGGAGGAGGAGGAGGAGGAGGAAGAGGAGGAGGAGGATGAGGAGGAAAAGGAGAAGAAGAAAGGAAAGAAAGAGAGAAAAGGATCTCTCAGGACCTCAGAACACAAATTAATTCTGCCAATAACCTGATTATCTATGACACCTTCCTCAGCAAAGCGTACAGATGAAAATGAAGCCTTTTAAATCAGCTATGAGAGATCCTGAGCAAAGGTCAGAGCTAAGAGATGCTTGGATTCCTGACCCACAGAAACTGTGAGATAATAAATATGTACTGTTTGCAATGTTAAATATATGGCGGTTTGTTATATAGCAATAGAAAACTAATACATTCCATTTTGCTTCTTTATTGGATTATTAGATAAACCTGTTTGTGTATGGTTGCTTTAAGGATAACAGTATCCACCCTTAATATATCAGCCTACCTTCAAATTCATTATACTACTTTATTTATAATTTAAGACTCTTCTAGCTGTTTTCATCCTTTTTACCAATCCTATTTCTGTGCTACTTGTTATATACTTTGCCTCTTTGTGTGCTATAAACCCCCTACATGTTGTTTTTATCTTGCTTTAAATGTGAATTATCTTTAAAGACATGTTTTAAGGAAAAAGAAAGTCTCTTTTATTTATCATATACTTATCACTCCCAGTGTTCTTCACTCCTGAATGTAGATCCAGATTACTATTTTAATTTGCCTAAAGCACTACCTTTAATATTTTCTATAAGGCAGGTCTGTTGGTGGTAAACTCTTCTAATTTTTCTGTCTTAAAGAGTCTTTTTCACTAGGTTTTTGAAAGTTTTCTTGCTGCATGTAGAGTTCTAGGTTGACAGTGCCCCCCACAACTCATACACACACCTGTAAAAATATTGACCCACTGTGTTTTACCTTGCATTATTTCTGACAAAAAGTCAGCTGTTGTAGGTGAATAATAATAGAAAACACTTAGAGCAGCACCCACTGATTAATATACATCTCATTTGTATATTTATGTATGATTACACATATTAGTTTATTTAGTACCCACAACTATGTCATAAAGTAGGTACTATTATTGTGTCTCTTATAAGGAAATTATGGCACAAAAAGACTGAGCTACTTGCTCCAACTCACAGGACTTAAGACATAGCCAGGAATGAAATCCTAGCTATCTGGCTACAGAGGCTGCCTTAAGCATTAATTCACACTACTTCTTCCTTCTTGATATCAATAGATCAACACAACTACATAGGAAGCTCAGAAATATGCCTAAGTAAAGTACAATACAAGATAAAAAGTCATTCTTGAATTACTGGATTATAATCCTGTTATCCTATGTCCAATCAGAAAATAAGCCTGTTGAGCTAGGGATGTAGCTCAGTGGTAAGCGCTTGCCTAACATGTACAAGGCCCAGAGTTGCATCCCCAGTGGTCTCTCTCTCTCTCTCTCTCTCTCTCTCTCTCTCTCTCTCTCTCTCTCTCTCTCTCTCTCTCTCTCTTTCACACACACACACACACACACAGCCTCTGTCCTATATCCTTTGGCTCTGTCTCTGATATGACCTGACTGCTCCCCAGTGTCAGAGTTTTTCAACATGACTTCTGAAAACTAAAGTCCAAAACAACTCTGGATATTTATTCTTCAAGCCTGAATGAATATTTGCCCTTTATGCTATTTTCAAGCCTTCCATGTCTCTGTATCATTGTCACCTGCCGAAAACCTGATTATCATGTACATCTTCCTTGCTTGGAACATGCTTCTTTATGGGTGAACTCACAACCCTTGAAGGTAGGATCCATGTCTTTTTTACCACAGTGATAGACATGCAGTCGTTCTCATAAATGATTGGATCAACAGCTTTAACAACTAATTCCTCCAGGAGCCAAAAATACTATCTTGTTCAGTGAAAGTCTGCTATAAGCTCATATCAGCATCACTTTAATCTCTTGAGCTAGGGTTGATAGTTTCTAACAGACAAAAAAAGGAGTCTTTTATCACAGAAGTAAATGGAAGCTGTTGGCTTTAGATGTCTTGGCTCCAGTTCATGAACTGTTGATGCTATAACACAAATGAGAATGATTTTTTCCATCTACCCGTACCACTTTAATATCCAGCTTTTCAACATTCACCCTTATACTACAAGACAGTAAAAGTGTTTAGGTATTATTTTGTCCTCATTCTATAATGAAGAATAATGCACATTATAATTTTTTATTTTGAGAATTAAATGAGAAAATATTTACAAAATCTTTTAAAATAAAGATTTTGTGATGTAAATCAATTCATAGCATTTTATAGATGAGAATAACTCCAGTCCTGTAGAACAGGTCTGATCTATCTGGGATCACACAGAAGATAGCAGAACTGGAACTAGAACCTGTATCTAACACCAATCCATGATTTATTGCAATTTAGATGTGTGTTGGCCTCCCACCAAGAATGTGGGAACACTGGAACAGGTCTGGGTTGTTCCCTGGGGAATCTTGTGGAGCATCATGATAAGGTATATTTCTATAATTCTGTGCTCTAGCCCAAAGCTAAGGCAGTGCCTGAGAGCTAGCATGGTTAAATAGTACCTGAGACTGAAAGGGGGGCAAAATATCCAAGCAAGTTGTATGTCTGAAGGTCTCTGCAGAGAAGGAGAACAAAAACTGGAGAAATTAGATGAGTGGAAGGTCCACACACAGCATGTGAGTCCAAGCCTGGAGGTCACGGTAGGCCTAGATAACACAGCTCTTTGTAATGGTCAACTACTTCTAGCACTAGTGGGTCAATACAGCTCAGATAAGCCCTCCCCCAGCCTACCATGGCAACTCCATGCAGGAGCTTCTAGGAAAAAGCATTTCTTTTCTGTCTTGAGAATCCCACACCCCTTAGAGTAGGGAAGGGAAAAGTGACATCTTTTTTCTATATTTGTCTGCCTTACTGTGAAAAGGTAAAAATTATAGATTGAGAAAAGAGAGGAAATAATGATTTCAAATAAATACACTCAAAAATGTTTAAATGCCTCTTTAGGGAACTCACTAACTCAAGTAATACAGCTCTTCAACTTGGATAGACTTCTTCCCCTCAATCTTCCCTCATAACTCATTACACATTATATCCTTCCCTCTTATATACTTGAACTCAGCAATGGTAAATGCAAAAATTTAAAGAAAACCCTCAAAATCATTTTTAATAGATAACTGACATGGAATTTTATTGCAAAGCTACCACATAAGACAAATTTGAGTATTAACGTAATTTGTAGCTTTGATAAAAAGCATTCTTTGAAACTAGGGCAGATGAGATTTTGTGGTGATGAGGTTGATCTCTACCTGTCTATCTCAGGTTTTCTGACAAGTCAGCACCCACTTTATGTCTAGTATATTTGACTCTCACCCCTTTGCATAATTTACAGTTTCCTCACTCACAGAAACATGGCACTCTTTGTGCTAGGCAGGTTATGTAACCATCACTATTTTATTTTATAATCTAAAAGTTTGCTAACATTTCATCTCAATAAACATGTCCATATCCAATAGAAAGGAAACAAAGTAGGATACAATATAGTAGGTTAGAATAACTTTGATACTTTCTCAAGAAAAATCTTTGTTAGCCAAACAAGGAATGTAATTTGTAGATTTTTAAGTGATTTTGCCAGGGATGGGGGAATTGACGTGGCTGAGGACATGGAAAGGAAACTAAATTGAGAATTTACTAAGGCCAAAACTCTATAACCTTTCATATTTTATGGGGGTTGTTGTTCCTTTTAATCATTTCAAAGACACCTATATCCACTTTAACAATGAAAACATCTCTGAGTCTCATACAAGTCAAATAATCTGATCCAGGTCAGCTGGGAGATAAGGGTTCATTCAGAGCTTGAATCCAGATCTACCTTATTCCTCAGCCCAGATGGCTTCTCCACATGGCATAGTGCTTAGGGACATGGCAGAGACTATTGGCAGCACCCATTCTCCCTGATTCCTTCTTAATAAAATCCATATGTTAAAGCATCCACCTTCTCACACACCACCATTTAGCTCAGAGAATGAGGACTCCTCACATACCCAAGGGATACCTGATCAAATGGCCATCACCATTTCCTCTACAATAAGTGCTTTAGGGAGGGAATGTGACTTAATTCTGACCTAAGTCAGATGAGAAAAATCTGCTGGTGGAATGTGGGAAACGCTTTGAGGAAAAGTTTTTTTCTTCTCTCTTTAGAAAGAACCAAACGTGAAATAATTTTCTTCTTGTTTGGGATATGAGCATATCTAGAAGCAATGCCTAGAGTTGTTCACCAGCAACTTGGTACCAGCCTAAGGATAAAGTCTCTGCCAAAAAGGGCAGAGCAGAGGAACAAAAGTAACTTGGTCTTGAAGGCCTTGCAGAACTGACCCGTAAGTAATCCTGGAGTCTTCTCACCCCCAGATTGCTCCTTATGGAATATTATCTGCCTGTGTTCACCCTAATTCAGATTTTTTTCCCACTGGTTGGAGTCCACAGCACCATAATGATATAACTGGAGGCCAAGACCCCATACAAGACTGGACAGCCTTCACTCCTTGTAGCTTACAAGGCCAGTGTAACAGAAAGTCCTAAACTAAAGGAAATCCATCCATCCAAGAAGGGCAGAGGAAGGGGTCTTAAGTGGTTAGGACTTGTCACCAAGACTTCAAAAGCACAGTATTTAGGAAATCAGGGGTCAGCTGATACCAAGGTAGGAACATTTGCAGCAATTAAATATGGGACTCATATCAAAGCATCCTGGCTAGTTTATCAAGCTAAATTTGGGCCTATAATAGATTCATGGAACAATGTGCTCGCTTCAGCAGCACATATACTAAAATTGAAACGATAGAGAAATTAGCATGGCCCCTGAGCAAGGATGACATGCAAATTCATGAAGCATTTCATATTTTTTTCTCAGAATATGAAATACAATCAATCAACAAATATATGAAAAAATGTTCATCATGATTAGCAATTAGAGAAATGCAAATCAAAACCACTCTAAGATCTCATCTTATTCCAGTCAGAATGGCAGCTATTATGAAGACAAACAACAAGTGTTGGCGAGGATGTGGGGAGAAAGGTACACTCATACATTGCTGGTGAGATTGAAAATTGGTGCAGTCAATATGGAAAGCAGTATGGAGATTCCTTGGAAATCTGGGAATGGAACCACCATTTGAGCTATCTCTCTCCAGGTCTATACCCAAAGGACTTAAAAACAGCATACTACAGGGACACAGCCACATCAATGTTTACAGCAGCACAATTAACAATAGCTAAACTGTGGAGCCAACCTAGATGCCCTTCAGTAGATGAATGGATAAAAAAAATGTGGCATATATACACAATGGAATATTACTCAGCAATAAAAGAGAATAAAATCATGGCATTTGCAGGTAACTGGATGGAGTTAGAGAAGATAATGCTAAGTGAAGTTATCCAGTCCCCCAAAAAAAAAACATTTGCCAAATGTTTTCTTTCATATAAGGAGGTTGATTCATAGTGGGATAGGGAGAGGGAGCATGGGAGGAATAGACGAACTCTAGATAGGGCAGAGAGGTTGGAGGGGAAGGGAAGAGGCATGGGGTTAGAAATGATGGTGTAATGTGTTGATCATGATTATCCAAAGTACATGTATGAAGACACAAATTGGTGTGAATATACTTTGTATACAACCAGAGATATGAAAAATTGTGCTCTATATGTGTAATAAGAATTGTCATATATAAATTAAAAAAAAAAAGATTCATGGAACAAAGGGTCAAGTCCTACAAACTGAGTCACTTACAAAGAAAGTAGAAAATGGGTTGCCTAGCAAGAGTCAACTTAATTAAATTGATCACCTAAGAGTTTTTTCTGGGCAATGATTTCTCTCTTTTTTTTTCTCATCTAAAAGACAATTTTGAAAACTAATTACCTTCCCAATCACTTTAAATTTATTTATTGGTTTAGGATTTTAAATTTAACATGTCAAATTTTTATGTTTAATATTTAAACCATATTGAGTTAGCAAAAGTTTTAATAAATTTAATGAAGATTCTGAATATATAAGCTATTTAATTTTTTAACCCAATATGTGTCTTTGCTGGAGCGAATAGGGAGAGAAAGATTGTTAGGAGAGAAAGAATGATAAGAAACTCTATGCTTCAGTCATAGTTCTTGTATTCAGTCATATTCCTTGTTTTATTTTAGAATGCATAACAGAAAAACACACTTTTATGACTCTACATTTTATTTGTTGGGAATAATGAAATATGTCTCAAAGAATCATATGTATAAAAGCACTGACATAACTTCCCTGGAAAAATTGAGTGTAGTTACCATTTTAGTATAGAATTACATAATCTAATGAAAACTAAGTTACCACTTATCTTCTTCCACATTCCTGGATTTTCTCCAGTGGTGTTGAAATTTGATTATTTTCTATAAACCTCTTAAATATTAGTGTTAGGAGAGTGTAAACTCTGAGGCTGATGATTGGAGAAGTGACACTGGCAAGGTCAGATCGAATCTTCCCTTTATGGATACTAGGAGCATCCTTATTGTGCACTGGAGAGATACTTTTAGTCATATAGAGTTCTGGATCCTACCTCAGTTTCAGTGACATTCAAATCATCCAACCCTCAAATCTCAAATGGTGTGAACTACTTGGTGTAGGTTCTTCAAAATGTCCCTGCTACCTGCACATCTCTATTAACATTCTCAAATCCTCCATATTTTGAGCAGTAGATAGAATATCTAAACTAATCAGCAGCTGAGAAGGAATATTTATTCCCATGGTCTGTTCAACCTGAATGAGTTTCAAGCTATTTGCCCTGGTGTAGTTATATGTATCAGAAATTTATGAGAAATTATTTCTTTAATTTTTGTAAGACACAACGAAGTAATCTCACTTCCTGGCAAACTTACTGGCTAAAAACTTTTCATTTGCTTTAGTCAAGTCTCCAATGACTTGGAAAAATTTACTGAAAACCCTGCTTTCAAGGCAATTTTGCCATATTCAATTTAAAAGTTTTTCATTTGTCTCAACACTGCAATATTACTAATAACTGCATATAGGCAGCAATGCCTTTATTAGGTTATAGATTATTTTTATAAAGTTAAAATTTGTGAACAATTCCTGCTGGTGCCTAGCATAAGGGAATGATGGTAAATGGGAAAACTCATGTGGCATTATATTTGCCTTATGAACTCATGATGAAGTAAATTCTCTAAGTAAATAAGTGCCAGAAAGCAAAAAGATTGATAGCAGTCCCTTCCTATAATACTCACAGCAGTAAGATAAATTATATGTCTCAGTAATCTTTTATAATGACAACTATATTTAAGTACTTTCTAGTAAATGCTGAGAGAGGATTTACATTGTTTACTATTGCAAATATTTTCTAAAACCAATTAATCTGGATTCTCTAGAGAAACAGAACCAAGAGGATGTTTACTTATTTATTTATTTAGTTGTAAGGACTTGGTTTATGTAATTATGAAAGTTAAATCCAGACCTAGGAGAACTGATGAGAACTGATGGTATAATTTCAGAACACCAATCATATATATATATATATATATATATATATATATATATATATATTCTTTATATATATATATATATATATATATATATTCTTTATATATATATATATATATATATTCTTTATATATATATATATATTCTTTATATATATATATATATATATATATATATATATATATATAAATTCTTAGATGCAGAACATTAAAACAAAGCATGAAATTCTTGAAGCATTAAAATATGGAATTAAAATGAAAGACACACACTACAAAATGACTAACTCAAAAAGGAACCAAATAAAATTCTAGAAATAAAAAATGTAGTACCTGAAAAAAATCTGAATTTGATATATAAAGAAACTGCCCCCCCCAAAAAAAAACAAGGAAAAAGAAACCATGAGATATAAAAAGAAATAATAAATAGATAAAGTTTATCAGAATTCCCAAAAGAGACAATGAAAGAATGATACTATTTAAAGAGATAATGACTGTGGCTTTCACAGGAAGACACAGAAGAATGAGGAACAACAGACACAGGAAGGAGAACAGTTAGTAAGACCACTGGTATTCTGGTAAACTGACTCTGAAAATAGAAGTTCAGATTTATAGCAGTGCTTTACTAAACAATATTCTAAACTACATCATAATGGTCAGGATGATTATGTTCCCCTGAAATTCATATGTTGAAATCTTAACCCCCAATGTGATGGCATTAGGAAATGAGGTGTAATTAGGCCATGAAGATGGAGCCCTTATGTTTGAGATTAGTGCCCTTGTAAAAGGGACCTCAGAGAGCTGTTTCACCCTTTATTCACTGGTTGAGTATATGAGAGCTTGGCCGTCACAACATGGAAGAGGACCCTCACCAGAATCCAGATTTTGGACGTCCAGCCTCATTATCCATTGCTTCTTTGTTATAGGAGCAAAAACTAAGACATATGTATGCCAAAAGAGGATAAAATGTTCCAGAAGAAACACCTAAGTGAAAAGAATTGGTGAAGATAATAGATAATTTTAACACATATTATCTGTATAGAATAATAAATATTGTATAATTTATGGAGAAATTGAAAAAAATATCAAGATATTGGGCAAAAATTTGCTTATAAATCAGTAAAATTACTGAAGTTAAACTTTTCTGAAGTATTATATGGCATAGTAAGAGAATCAAAATATAAATCTACACTTTTGAAAAAAAAATGGAATAGGAAAACTAACCTCAATCAATTTAAGAGGAAGCAAGAAAGAAGGAAAAATGAATGAAAAAAATGGGGGACAAATAAGGAGCACAAAGAAAAGTGGCAGAATGCAGTCTATATGTGTCAATAAAAAAAAATGCTCCAAACTCATCAGTTAAAAATAAGATTAGCTGGGGCATATTGTACATCTACAGTCCCAGCAACTCAGGAGGCTGAAGCAGGAGGATCACTTGAGCCCAGGAGTTCAAAGCCAGGCTGGGGAACACAGCAAGATCCCACTCAAAAATAATACAAAGATTATCAATTTGGGTTCTTTTAAATCCAGCTATATTTTCTTTACAAGACACATGGTAGAACATAAGGACATTGAATGTAAAATGATGGAATATATGCTCTGAAGTACTTAATGAAATAAAGCTAGTATGGCAATATTATTGTAAGCTAAAATATATTTTACGTAGAAGGCCCTACATCTCTAATAATTTGATGCAATTTTTTGGAAAGTAAATTTGAGTATACATTTATCTTACAACTCAGCAATTTCACTCCATTTTCTAGCGGAATTCTTGCACATGCACCCAGTAGATAAGTAAAGAATGTTCATAGCAGCACTGCTCATAAAAGCAACAAACAATAACAAAAATTACCCAAATGCCCAAACATGAAAGACTGGAGAGATGATATAGCATAGTCACACAATTACTGTACAAAATAACAATGAACTCCAACTATATGCCACATTGTAGATGGATCTAGAAAAAGATTTGCTGTGAAATGAAAAGACCCTGAAGACTTTATACAAGACAACACCACATTTACAAAGCTCAAAGGCAAACTGAACAATATGTTGTTTAGGGATACATACATATGTGGTAAAATATGTTTTTAAGAGCACACATTTTAAATACAAGATTCTGAGGAGTAGTTATTTTGGAAAATGAGTCAGTGGTTTGGGATCTAGAAGATGATGCAGTGAATGCAATAACGTTCTAGCTGTTAAATAGGCAATGGTTTCAGGAGTGTTCATTTTATTGTTTTGTTTCATTAACTTAAATGTATTAAACATATTCCCTTATATCAACATTACATAATAATAAATGTAGAAATTCAGGCATACACTCTTGCTAAAACTCTTTTAGTACCATACTATAACAAAATTCAATTGAACCTCAGAAACAGAACATCCAATATTGAACCCTCACTCACACGTAACAGCATTTAAATAGCAGATCTTGACTTGACTGCATCTCAGACCTTTGCTCTTTTCCCTGCATGGGGAGTACATCATGTCAAAGGCACAGTTTCTACCATAAAGTTTTACTTTCATCTAAAAATCCATTATTCCCATGTTCTAGGATAGGTAAAATCAAAAAGCTAGATAATTACAAGTGTTAGGGAAGATGTGGAACACTCAGAGCCCTTAAAAACTGGGAGGAATGTGAAATGATGCAGAAACTAGGGAAAACAATCTGGTGGTTTCTTAAATAATTAAACACAGACTTTACACATGACCTGGCAGTTCTATCTCAGGTATATACCCAAGAGAAATAAAAATATGTGTCTACATCAAAATTTCTACATGAAAGTTTATAGCAGCATTATTCATAATACCCAAAGGTTGAGATAATCCACGTCAGTCAACATACAAACAAATAAATAAAATGTAACATACCCATCCATACAATGGAAGAGTATTCAGTCATAAAAGGAATGAAATCCTGATACATACTATAATATGAATGTATCTCAAAGACAGTTACAAAACACTGCATATTACATGAATATATCCATATGAAAATCCAGAGTAGGGAAATTGGTAGAAACAGAAAGTAGATTAGAGCTTCCTGGGGCTGCAGAACAGGGCCAGAAGAAGGTGATATAGAGGTGATAGCTAGAGAGTAGAGGGTTTCTTTTCGAGGTGATGAAAATAATCTAAAATTTGCGGTGATAATTGCACATATCTGTTAATATGCAAAAAACATTAAATTGCACAGTTTAAATAGGTGAATTGTGTGGCAAGTGGATTATATCACAATGAAACTGGGTTTTTTTTTAATTTATTTTTTACGTGTGTGTGTGTGTGTGTGGTGCTGGGGATTGAACCCGGGGCTTTGTGCATGGGAGTCAAGTCATTCTACCAATGGAACTATGTCCCCAGCCCAATGAAACAGTTTTTAAATTTCATTATTTACAACTTCCTAATGGCTACTGGGAAACGAGGCTAGAACACAATACAATACCATTATGTTGTGAACAATACAGTCTAATAATAATTGTTAGACTTTAGCAACCAGTTAATCCATTATCTCAGCCAATTACAGTTCCTGCCTCCAAATATCCCAAACTGAAATGACCCATAAAATATTGGGAGCATGTAGATTAAGTTACTAAGTAACAAATAATGTGGGTGCCAATTCTTTGCCTATTTCATCTCATGTTCATTTTGTTCCTTTTCCCTTCTTTTCTCTTCATTGTGCATGGGAAGGTCACACCTTCAGGATCTATTTTCCAGGGATTCAACTGAGTTTAGGCTGGGAATCACTGTCAAAAGATAGAAAGGTGAAAGAAAGAAGAATTCAGAGCATTTTTTAAATTTTACTTATTTATTTTAATTAGGTATATATGACAGAATGCATTTTGATTCATTGTATACAATTGAAGCAAAACTTTTCATTTCTCTGATTGTACACGATGTAGCGATGTAGTGTTGCACCATATGTGTAGTCATACATGTACCTAGCATAATAATGTCCACCTCATTCTACCATCTTTCCTGCCCCCATGCCCCCTCCTCCCTCCCTCTCCTTTGCACAAAGTTTCTCCCTTTTCCCATGGTCTCCCCAATTATGGATCAGCATCTACATATCAGAAAGAACATTTGGCCTTTGGTTTGGGGGGATTGGCTTACTTTGCTTAGCATGATACTCTCTAACTCTGTCCATTAACCTGCAAATGCTATAATTTTATTCTCTTTTAATGCTGGGTAATATTTCATTGTGTATATAAACCACAGTTTCTTTATCCATTCATCTATTGAAGGGCATGTAGGTTGGTTCCACAGTTTATCTATTGTGAATTGAGTTGCTATAAACATTGATGTGGCTTCTCTTATCTGCCTTTATCTATATCCACTCTGTAGCTCCACCTCATTAGACAGACTGCATGGTTCAAGTGTTTCCTGCAAACCTTACCCCTGGTAACACATAACACATCTCCTCCTTTTATCCCCCAGCCAAAGAATAACACACAGCTCCTGTGTTTGCTAATTTCTGGATTCTTCATCATACTCAGTTTCATGCCTGCATAATTAATGCCTTCTCTTGGTTTAAGTTAATAAGGGTGATAATTATCTAGTAATATCATACTAGACAAAGGCACCAAAAACATACAGTGGAGAAAAGATAACCTCTTCAACAAATGGTGCTGGGAAAAGTGGAAATCCATATGCAGCAAAATGAAATTAATCCCTTATCTCTCACCATGCACAAAACTCAACTCAAAATGGATCAGAACTTAGGAATCAGATCAGAGACCCTATGCCTAATAGAAGATAAAGTAGGCCCTAATCTTCATCATATTGGATTAGGTCCTGACTTCATAAACAAAACTCCTATAGTGCAAGAAATAAAATCAAGAGTCAATAAATGGGATGAATTCAAACTCAAAAGCTTCTTCTCAGCAAAAGGAACAATCAATGAGGTGAATAGAAAGCCTACAGCTTGGGAGCAAAGTTTTACCACTTGTACACCAGATAGAGCACTAATCTCTAGGATATATAAAAACTCAGAAAACTTAACACCCAAAAAACAAATAACCCAATCAATAAGTGGGCCAAGGAGCTGAACAGACAGTTCTCAGAAGGTGATATACAACCCATCAGCAAATATATGAAAAAAAGCTCAACATCTCTAGCAATTAGAGAAATTCAAGTCAAAACTACTCTAAGATTTCATCTCACTCCAGTCAGAATGGCATCTATTACAGTGTTGGCGAGGATGGGGGGGGGAAAGGCACGCTTATACATTGGTTGCAAATTGGTGCAACCTATAAAAAAAGCAGTATGGAGATTCCTGAGAAAACTTGGAGTAGAACCACCATTTGACCCAGCTATCCCACTCCTCAGTCAAAACCCAAAGGATTTAAAAACAGGACACTACAGTGACAAAGTTACATCAATGTTTATAGCAGTACAATTCACAATAGCTAAATTGTGGAACCAACCTAGATGCCCTTCAGTAATTGAATAAATAAAGAAACTATGGTATCTATTCACAATGGAATATTACTCAGCATTAAAAGAGAATTAAATCATGGCATTTTCAGGTAAATGGATGGATTTGGAGAATATCATGCTAAGCAAAGAGAGCCAACCCCCCAAAACCAAAAGCCAAATGTTTTATCTGATATGTGGATGCTTATCCATAATGGGGGTGGTGGGGGAGCATGGGAGAAATGGAGGAACTTTAGATAGGGCAAAGGGGAGGAAAGGGAAGGGAGGGAGTATGGGGGTAGGAAAGAGGGTGGAATGAGATGGAAATTATTACCCGAAGTACATATATGAAGACACAAATGGTGTGACTCTACTTTGTGAACAACCAGAGACATGAAAACTTGTGTTCTATATGTGTACTATGAATTGAAATGCATTCTGCTCTCATTTATAATAAATCAGAATAAATAAATAAATTTTAAAATGTATCTTAAAAAGGGCTGGCGATGTGGTTCAGTGGTCAAGTATCCCTGGGTTCAATCCCAGGTACAAAAAAAAAATCATCTGCTTCTATATTTAGCTCATCTGAGTAAGTTTTGGACCAGCATTTCTATCATTTTGTTGGTCTGAATGGTTTTTCAACTATTAATTCTGGCTAATAATGAGGAATACATTTTGAAATCTCAAAGAAAAAAAGAGAACTGATATAAAACACATTAAAATTTGAAACACAGAACAGAAAAAATATTAGAAAAACAGGTGAATTGATCTAGTTTAAAAAATTCAACAACTAAAAATCATGGAGAGTGAAACTTCCATTCTTTTTTTTTCTTTAATTTTTATTGTTGGTTGTTCAAAACATTACATAGTAAACTTCTATTCTTTATGTTCACTCAGATGGGAAAGATACATGAAAAGGGATTGTGAATTATTATGATAGACATGTATGAAATACAAAGAATTAATATTAATAAAACCTTTCCTAAAGATAATGGAATTTATTCTCAAAAATAGCTGTGAGGTAATAAATATATAAGTTTTAAGCAAAGTCATAAAAATAACTAAATTAATTTATGTTCTAAGTTTTGATCATCTAACAAAAAAGAACAATAATAAACTAAATTGCACTTATTTATAAAAATATAAACTCAGGGCTGAGCAGTTTTCCAAATATAAAGCAAAAACAATCTGTCAAGAAACAAGATTAAATAAGAGATAACCAAGAAAGTTCAAGCAAGTTAACAGCTGATGTGCAGTGCTGTTTGTAAGTGGTACCCTTTATCATCAGTTAATTTGACAGACGTCATTGGAGCAGTGGAGCCTGCCAGGGATAAGGCTAAGTACTAAGAATACAAAGATGAAGAAGACATCATCTTTGCCCTCAAGGAATTGTATGTAACAAGGAAGTGAAACACCAAAATGACCATGAGACAATGTGATAAGGGCTATGACACATTCCCACAAGGTGTGAGAATTTAGCAGAGAGATTTGTTCTGCTGAGGTCAGTCAAGGGAAGTTACTGAAAAAAAGGTGACACCTGAGTCCATCAGTGGGTTCATTCATTAAGCCACGTAAATGAAGAAAGTTATTCTCTCCTATGACAAGAGGAAGAACAAAAGCACAACAAAATGAAATTGTGCCCTGTGTTTGAGAAAGTGTCTAGTGTGTTTAAAGTCTAGTGTGTTTGGAGAGAAAATAACTGGAAGTGAGTCAGAAAAGTAGGCAGGAGATAGATAATAAAGAGCTTTTTTTCTGAACACACAAAGAGCTTTGGATTCTGTTCTGTGCCTCAGCAGTTAAAATTCATGTCACAGTAGGATTCACAATATGAACTGAATTGCAGTTTTTAAATGGTTGGAGAATATTTCCAATAATACTTACATAATAAATGTGTTCATTCTACAGTCATGAATGTACCTACTTATGAGTTAATGTTAGTTGATTATTAAAGACTTTTTGTATAAAGGAAATAAAATAGTCTCTGAAAATTTTAGGATCAAGACCAATAATTCCTATACAAATAACCTTGGACAAGGGATTTACATTCCCTGAACTTCACTTTCCTCATATGTAGAGACACAATACCTACTCTTTCTATCTCACAGGATTATCACAACAACCAAATCTAGTTGTGATCATGGAAGAGTTTGTAAAACTGTAAAGTGGCTGTGAGGCATTGTTATTTTCTTCTTTTTTTTCTTCTGTAATATGTTTATTTTCTTTCTTTCTATTTATTTATTTATTTTTGCATTGAGGCATTGTTATTTTCAAAGCAATATTTATTTCCATTTAACATCTTCTTCTGAAATAATATGTGAAAGAAATGGCATTTTAAAAGTGCAAACACACAAATATTTTACACAGAATTTGAGGTATTCCACAAATATCCACAAACAAGACCTCTTCTCAATGGACACAAATTTTTGAAGGAGTTCATGCTAGCTCCCTTCATTGTGCCTGATAAATATTTGTGGGAATGAAGTAAATGAATAAATAACATTGCTATTTGGGAATGTAATTTCACTGAATCTCCAAAATAAGAAGGAAGTCCAGTAGCTGAACCAATAGGAAACATCTTCAGATGTCAGAGATGGGCCCCATCCTAACCTCCATGGAAAGGTTGCAAGTTCCTCTCTCTCTCTGACCCAGGGACTTCTGAATTTATTTGAATCTGACAAGACTCTCATTAGTCATTCTTCTACCCAGTCACCTGGAATGTATCATGTGGCAGTTTCTGTCTTAAGTGCTGGGAATGTAGAAGTGACTACAAGGTACTTGCTTTTGTTCTAGTTGGGGAGGTAGACAGGAAAATAAAGGGCAACAATAAAGTATAATATAGTATACCAGCATAAATAGTGCCATTTTCTAAGTTTTCCTGCAGGACGTAGAACCCACTGATTCCCTGCTGTTAAACATGTCTCATTTCTCTTCCCTGTGTCACTTCCCCACTCCTCTCTGTGTACCCTGCACATCCTTAACAAACTACTGTATTTATACTTGAAACCATCTTTCAGAGATCTGCTTTTGAGGAATGCAAATGAAATCATGTTCTTCCTAAAAATGGAAACAAGCACAGGGTTTCAGGGGAGAAAATGAAATTATCTACATAAAAGAATGATCAGGGAAGACTTCTTAGAGAAAGTGACACAAGCAACTCTTGAAAAAAATCGGCCTGGCAGAGAGTGAAGAAGGTGACCCAGATGGACCAAAAGCAATTCAGAAAGCACTGAGGTACTAAACAGATGTATCTGGAGAATTACAGGTTGTTTCTGTGACTGGAATGAAGTGTGTTTGTCGTTGGTGAAATGACAGATGATGAAGCTAGAGAAGCAGACTCAGGTCACAGACTGAGGTCACCTCATGAATTATCTTGTGTGCTAAGCCAAGGAGTCTGGTTTTTATCTTAGAATACAAGGGAGACAGAGACACTGGAGGATTTTAAGTATGGGAGTCATACAATCAGATTTGTGTTTGAGAAAGATTATTTTGGCAGCAAAGTAGAAGTGAGATTAGGAGAAAAACAGGTGGAGGCAGGGAAACTAGGAAGTACTTTCAACAATTCTCACGTTGAGAATTGAGGATAAAATTGAAAATAGAGAATATTGTTAAATGGTGAACTGGCTTCCAATCCTGGCTCCATCTATTGCCAGCTCTGTGACTTTTGAAGAATTATTTTACTTATTTGTACTTTAGTTTCTTCATAGATAACATAAGAATAATATAACTTTCCTTCAGTGTTTTGTGAGAACTAAACAAAAATATATGTGAGAAGTCTAGCATAGTTCCTGGAAAACAATAGCTCTCATTTTTTAAGGCTACCAAGGCACTGCAGTTCATGTTGGAGAAAGCAGAGCAACAATCAATTTTCATTAGGATTTACTAATACAGAGGATGTAGATTGTGAGTTTGAAAAGATCCATACAATTTGAAGGGTTTGGGCCTGGGAGACTGAATGGATAGTGAAAAATTTCAAGGTAAAAAATAACTAGGTTTTGAGTATGAATCCCTCATTTCCAGGTGAACCATAGATAAACAGACCTTGAGCAAAAGAGAGCAATCTAATCAGGATACATTCACTCAGGGATCATCAGTGTGCAGTTGGCTGGTGAAATCATGCCTGTGGATGAGTGAGGGATGAGGGCCGAAGAGGGAGGGTGGATAAATGGAATATTTAGGAGGTGAGAGAATAAAGAACAGCTTGAAATGCAGGCTCTTGTTTTGTACTGGTGTCCTAGTAAAAGTAACACTGAATAACATTCAACTGGAAGAAAGTTCTGTGGTTTCACATGTGGGGGAGTCACAAGAAGTAGATGTACAAGAAATAGCTTGAAAGATGCTGTTTGAATAAAACCATTTATTTGTCTGACTCTCTGGAACATGAATAAAAACCTAAATCAGGTCAATGGAATAAGCAAAGCAGGCAAAAGAATGTAGCCAGAAAGCACTGTAGATTAACTAGTTTCCTATGCTCTGTACTTGAACAATACAGAAAGACTTGTATTCACTCAATGAAAGTACTTTCTAAAAGTAAAGTCTACAACAATTGATTGCTTTTTAAGGTAGTGAGCAGTAGTCTTTGGAAAAATTATAGACTAAAAATTCCTTCTCAGGGAGATATGTAAAGGTGCTTTGTTCAACAATTAGGAGGTAGATTACAACTACTAATTATTATTACTATAAGATGGCAATAAATCTTTGAAACCTTTTTTCTATCAAAATGTTTAAATTTGCAATCAGTAGAACATTTTATTTCAATAACCCCAAATCCATCTTTCTCAATACTTTGAAAATGTTGTAATAATGTTACTATTGCCAATGACTGAAGGGCATGATGCTGCTTCCAAGGGGGACATTTTGGAAATGTGTATGGTGTTTTTGCACACCACAAAGTTTGGAAAGGCGCATTATTGGCTTTAGTGATTAGGTGTCATGGATGTGTGAAGTCTTACACTGCATAATAGCTCAAATGGTTGTGAAAGGTAGTAAAGAATATGATTTTGTAGAAAAGTCATCATATCAGCTTTAAGAGAAGTAGTGGGGGCAATGATGCAAAAATATAAATAAAATGTCTTTTCTATACCACTGAACAATGGTGACAATATTTTGAGAAGAATTAATCATTTGGTAAAAGTTGACAAAAAGCAACAGAAAATGAGTTGCGATCAGTTAAATTTTTATTTCAATAAGATAAATATATTTTTGTAATAATAAAACTTTACTCCTCACATATGTTGGTTTTCTTCAAGGAATAAAGAACTTATTGAGGTAGTGTTATTTTCAAAATTACTGCAAATACATAGACAAAAATTATCAAAAATAAGATGCTTGAAACTCTTAACAATTCTTCCATAGAGAAATTCTTTATCTAATTCCTTTATAAAAGAAAATTATATGGAATGCCAGCAACATTTAGCAGTGTAGGTGGATAGCCAACTTTGAAGAAGTAGCACTAAGTATCTTAAAAATTTATTGCTTTCTTCTTTGATCATATTTAGTCACCAAATATATTAATTGAAACCTTTACATATTAGTGCTATTCAGTGCTATTAGTACAATTAAGGGTAGTCTCTAAGACTATGCAACAACAATGAAGAATTTGAATATTATATCTAAAGGAAATTGTTTAAAAATATTTTGTTTACTATTTGATACTACTATGTTTACATTTGAATAATGAAAAATTATTAAAAATTGAAATAGTATGACATAATATATATCTTTCTTACATATTTGAAAAGTTAATATTGTTCTTTTTAAGATGCAAGGATCAAATCAATCTCAAAAAATTATTATGGGATTTAATCATGGACATTATTTACTACTTTATACAGAATTTTTATTTTTCCATCTTTGGTTGTTAGATTAAAAAGCAAACTTAAAGAAAATTATTTGAAAATATATTTGAAAAATTATTTGAAAATTTTGCAATGAACTGAAAGTTTGTTCCCTCCCTGCCCCCTGACTTCCACAAACTCATAAGCTAAAATCCTAATGTCCAATATAGTGGCATGGTGGGGGAGCCTGGGGAGGTTTATGTCATGCAGGTTGAGCTCTCATGAGTGGGAGTAGTGCTCTTATAAAAGGTATCCCAGAGAGCTCTCATCTACATTTTAAACCATATAAAGACACAATGAGAAGACACCAGTCTGCAATCTGGAAAAGGGCCTTCATCTTCAAATAGACTGACACCATGATCTTGGACTTCCAGCCTCCAAGACTATAAGTAACATATTTCTGCTGTTTATAAGCCACCTGGCCTATGGTACTTTGCTATAGTATCTGAAACTAAGACAGCTCTCATTTGAACAGTTTTAAAGATCATCATATATTCCCTGTCACTTATAACAGATATAGTCTCTCCTGGCCAGGACCTCCACCAGGATAAATACATGACACACTCAAATTGAGTAATATAAAGAGCATTCAAGAAACTATTTTCTAAGATATGAGAGCACCAGTAACTAACCCCACAATCATCACCATCACAATTTTTGACTTAGTGACTAAATGCTACAGTTATTTGGCACCCATGCCTTGCCTTCCATCCCATGCCCCACCAATGACAATGAAGTGAGCATGATATCCCAAGACCAGTATTAACCCCAGGTAGGAAGATTTTCTCTGAGCTCCTTAAAGATATGAGCACCACTACTAGGATCCCATTATGAAGGTTTGCTTCATAAACCCATTTTTATTATCAAATAGTACACTATGCAGTGACCCCGTGAAGAATAAATAGCATGCTCAGATTGAATGACTTGAGGAGAAGTTAGAGGGAAGATTCTCAAAGGTTTGGGAAAACCAGAACAAACAGAGTAGTAATTGGGATTTTGTAACTTGTATGCCTCAGACCTGAAGTAGGAAAAGTGAAAGAAAGCCAATCTCACTTATGAAACTAGCAAACTTTCCTTATTTTTCCCACTTAGAAATCTGTAATTAATTTCTGCCTACGATTTTCTTTTTATCCTATATACACATAAATCTGGCCAATAACCAACCCAGTTTCATTCTCTTCTTCCCATGTATCTATGCTCTTCCATGCCTGAACTTCTTTGGCATGACTTTTGATCTTTCTGTTCTCTGAAATTCCACAAGTAAATGAAAGCAATATTAAGATCACCATTTTAACTTAAATAGACATTTTTAATGGAAGTATATGTATATTACTTTCATTTATGTGTATACGGCTTTTATTTCAGGCTAAAGTATTCCCTGTCACTTATAACAGATAGAGTCTCTCCTGCCAGGACCCCCACCAGGATAAATACATGGCACACTCCAATTGAGAGAGAGAGAACAGACTCATCAATGATGTGGTAATGTTGAGATTCAGTGTTATGATCTATCAGCAATCAGGTACAATGTGGCTTAGAAACTGAGGGGATTGGGAGAGGTTCCCACCTTGCATATTTCTGGGCAAATGGAATCCGTCTAGGCAGGGTGTCCACTAAATTTTCCTATTGGATCTTCCTTTTTCCAATGCTTAACACTTTGTATTAGTCCACTTTTTATTTGATTGAAATAAACAATCATATTAAACTTTTAAAAACCAACCAATTAAGAAACTCTTAAAACTAAGAACAGAGTGCAACAGTTTACAATTTAGCAGATCAGAAAGTAACAGTAAAGAAAGTTCTTCTTTATAATAATCACAAAATCATAAATACACAGAAGTAAACTGAAGAAGAAATATACATTGTTTATATCAAAGAGACCACAGAACTTCATAGGGGGGGTGGGGTAAACCCAAACCTAAATGATGGAAAATTAAAATATGTTCCTTGATGGCAAGACTCAGTTTCGTCAATCTGACAATTTTATTATCTATCAAATATATTTATGATAATAATGCAAATTTAATCACTACTTAAAGTATATGGTTGGGAAAAACATAAACACAGAGAGAGAAATTTCTTTATAAGGAGGAGGAGGAAGATTTGCACTGCCAGGCATTTATTCCCAATACTTGGAGTTGCTTACTATGTGTCATGTTCTATAATTAGTAGGTGCTGACTACAAAGTTCATATTTGCATTCACTATTGCACACTACTTCTCCTTTAGAAGTAGAGAAAAGTCTTAGAAATAATAAAGCATACAGTAACAGGCAAGAAGGTAAATAATTTTAGTGAATTCATAAGATACTCTCCTGTGAAACCATGAATAATGTACATTTTGAAAGAATTTTAAATGTGGGAAATACTCATGGGGCAATGGGCATTAAAATGTACAAAGAGTAAACTATTTGTCCAAAATGATCCCAAGTTTATAAATAAAAAATACATGACCACAAAGACTGGATGAACCTATATCAAATGATAGTTGTTTTTCTTCTTTAATCTTTTTTAAAAACAAGACATTTTTACCATCAGAAACATTTTTAAAGCTATTTTAAAGCATTAGTTGGGCACTGTCATTACAATGCTAAGCAAAAGCTCTCTTAATAGACCCTCCATTCCCTCTCCAAACAGCGGGCTATTCCCACTCAAGCTGAGGACTCAGTCTCCAAGACCTCCAGCATCAGTGCTCCCACAGTGGAGTAATGTTTACCAAGCCTGTTTATGCCAGTCACATTTATTATTGTTATTCTGTAATTTGATTAACTAGTATGTAAATAGATGAAATAGGAGCCGGGAAACAAAGAGAGCTGTTGTTTCTAAGAACCAGTTGAAGATTTTGAAGACTCCATGAAGTCCAGCCGGTTAATAAAAAAGAAAGAGACAAGAAACAGACACAGAAGGAGAGAGAGAGAGAGAGAGAGAGAGAGAGAAGGGTCAAGGAGGGAAGAAGGGAGAGAGACTGAAAGAAAGATTTGCCTGAATATGTGTGAGGCTAAGCAATGTTATAATTTTATAATGTTATAATTGGAAAAGGGAAATGGTAAAAATCTAAAAAGATTCATCACTCAGATTACTTAACAAGCATGCTGAAATCTCTAATAATTAAACTAAAGAAATTGACACTGGTAAGAGTAAGTGATGTACATTAGTGTAGTTTATGCAAAATAATAAAAATGATAATATTTAAGCCAATCAATGGGCACATACCAAGAGATATGGCTTAGTTGTACATAAAAACGTGGATGAGAAATGCATAGTTGGGGTTTAATTTAAATAAAATGTTTAAAATCTATGGAAAAAATTTTTTTTTTGCTATAAGTTTCAGTAACCAATTTTTTTCTCTTCAACTGCCATATACCAATACTGGCAAAGTAAAGTAATAGGACATAAACATTTCAGGGCCATTGTTAAAGTTTTTCATTTAATCCACCTTGTGGTAGAATATAAAGAAGACATATTTGGGTCTATGACAACTAGCTATGGACTTTTATCTCATCTCTTAACTTCTCAATTTTAATTTCTTTATTTGTATATGAGAAGATAGGCTCAAAAGTCACTTGTACTTTTCATAACAATCTCATTATCTATAAAAATTAATAAGCTAACTATGAAACTTAAAATACTAGAAAACCAAAATACTTCAATCATGGTATGGTATATAATATGCAATTAAAAATATCTTTTTTGGAAAACATAGAAAAGAAGGGTATAAATTAAACTGTGTCTCAAATTTTTTTTTTTTTTGCAAAGGAGAAAAGCAGAAAATGATATTTATAAACTTGAATAAAAAACAAATTCATTTTCCAGTATATAAAATCATTGTTCGAATTTTGGGAATCTAATTACCTTCTTTAAGTTAAATTTGATCTGAAACTATTTTATTTTTAAAGAGTTCAACACAAATGAAATCCAAATCCAGATATGTCACAAAATTGCTTTGGTATATTAAAAAAAGTCTTCCAGTCAAAACTCACCAAGAAAAGAGATATTTTTTCACTTATTCCCCACTCAATCCAACCCTAAGTTCCATAAAACCAGTAAAATTCTGAACAATTAAGGAGTTGGCAAGAACATTTTTCATAAATCAACAATTAATTATTGTAAACCTGACAAGGAAGTCATAATGCCTGTAGTGACCTCTCTGTTCACAGGCCCACAAGCCACAGAGAACTGCAATTAAAATTCCTGACTTGTTTTTAAGACCTTTACATCCTGCTGAGTTGCACATTCAGAGCAATGAGGATTAAAACATCCACCCTAGATTAGTTTGAATGTCCTGGAGAAAAAAAAATGATCCAAATATCTCTATAACCGAGTCATACTCCATATAAGAACCAATCAAAAGGAAGTCACTCAACCAGCTGATTAGCAATTTGATTCAGAGCTAAATTTAGATTTAAAACTGAAGAGGCAAAGAAAAACATTGCATGTAAAATCAATTTCCAACATTTTGATAAGTTCAGCTTATCACAATCCTTAAACCAGGAACCAATGAAAATATTATATGCAAATATTCATGAAATGATATGTATTTCTTTTTCAACCCTTAATTTTTTTTATTGGCTTTCTATATATACACAACATCAGAATTTGTGTTGACATAATTATAAAAGCATGGGATATAATTTGTTCTAATTCAGTCCCCAGTACTTCCTCTTTCCCTCCCCTCTTCCCTCCCCCATTCCCTTCCCTCTACTCTACTGATATTTCTGCTATTTATTTATACTTTCATTTTTTAAAATAGCATCTTTTGGATATACATAATAGTGAGATTCAGTGTGGTATATTCACATATGCACATGGGAAAGTTAGGCCAGATTCATTCCACTGTTCTTCTTTCCCAACTGTTTCATTGATCTTTTGTATTATTTTTTTATCCCAATTTTATTGATTTTGGCTCTGATTTTAATTATTTTCTGTATTCTATTGATTTTGGTGTTGTTTTTTTCCTTCTTTTTCTAGGGCCTTGAGATGTAATGTTAGATTGATTACTTACTTGGTATCTTTCTCTTCTTTTTAAAAATTTTTTATTTAGTTATACATGGGCACAATATCTTTTTTGTTGTTTATTTATTTTTATGTGATGCTGAGGATTGAACCCAGTGCCTCACACTTGCAAGGCAAGTGCTCTGTTACTGAGCCACAAACCCAGCCCTCTATTCTTTTAATATATGGGCTCAATGCTATGAACTTTCCTCTTAGAACTGCCCTCATACTGTTTCAGAGACTTTGATAGGTTGTATCACTATTCTCCTTTACCTCTGAGTGTTTTCTTTTACTTCTCCCCTGACTACTTCTGCTACCCATTCATTATTTAAAAGTGTATTATTTAATCTCCATATTTTACAGTAGTTTCTATATTTTATCTTATCATTGATTTCTAATTTCATTCTATTTTGACCTTGTAGAATGCAAGATACTATCTCTACTTTTTGTACTTGCTAAGATTTGCTTTGTGATCTAAAATATGATTTATTTTAGAAAATGTTCCATGTACTACTGAGAAGAAAGTGAATTTAGCCATTGATGGATGAATTATTCTATAGATGTCTGTTAGGTCCATTTCATTAATAATATTTTTAATTTTGAAAAATCTTTACTTATATGATATCTGGATGATCTACCTAGTGGTGAGAGTGTGTTGAAGTCACTCAGTATTAATGTATTGTGGTCTATTTGATTCTTAATATTAGAAGGTTAACCCTAACTTTTTGATTCTCACACAACATGCATCTCTTTAATCATCTTTGTACTTCTGGAGAGATGGCAGCCACAATGGAAAAACCTGGGAATATACAGTGAGGGTTTGAGTCTTCCTTCTTATTTATTTTGGGCTGTTATTTTGGGTAAATCACTTAACCTAACAGAATCCCAATTTCTTATGAAGAAAATGGGGATTTGAGTCCATATTTATTATTTATATATTATAATATTATAGCATGGGTTGAAGAATTCATATGAGATATGTGCTATTTATGATTTTTAAGTTTATAACCCCACAATGTCTTACATATGTTGGTATCATTCAGAGAAGAAATTCAGTTTCCTTTTATTTATGCCTCCATTTGTTTGTGTGTTTATTAACATGATGAATCTACCCTTTGATAGATGCATTGGAGCATAAATACTTGCTCTATGTGGATTCTCCCATTCTATGCCTCCTCTTCTCCTCACCCCTCTCACCCTGCACAAAACTCAAGTCAAAGTGGATCAAGGAACTAGGCATTAAACCAGAGACCCTGTTCCTAAGGGAAGAAAAAGCAGGCCTAAATCTACATAATTTTGGCCTACAAACCAACTACCTTAACAAGATTCTTAAAGCAAAGAAGTAAAATCAATAATCAACAAATGGGATGGTATAAAACTAAAAAACTTCTTCACAGCAAAGGAATCAGTCAAGACTATGAAGAAAGAGCCCCAGAATGGAGAAAAATCTTTGCCACATGCACCTCAGATATAGCACTAATCTCCAGGATATACAAAAGACACCAAAAAAACAAATAACCCAATCATGAAAATATGTTCAACATCTCTCGCAAATAGAGAAATGCAAATCAAAACTACACTGAGTTTCTATCTCACTCCAATCAGAATGACAATTATAAAGAATATAAGCAATAATAAGTGTTGGCGAGGATGTGGGGGAAAAGGTATACTCATACATTGCTGGTGGGACTGTAAATTGGTGCAACCACTCTGTAAAGCAGTATAGAGATTAATTAGAAAACTTGTAATGGAACCATCACAGCACTTAAGGGAGCAATCTTTGCACAAAGGCAGAATACCCATACTTTCTTACTAATAGGTTTATTTTCTGGTAGTATTTACACCCATGTAGTTTATTTAAAATATGTTCTTTTTAGATATACACGACAATAGAGTGTTTTCTGGCATAGTATGTATACAAGGAGTATAACTTATCCATTTAGCTTTTTGTCTGAATATGAACAGTATGAGAAACTTAAGAATCTGGATTAGAGTTGGAATGTATTGGGAAGTAATCTGCCAAATGGATCAGAATATTTTTAGATCAGATGAAAGTTAACTGAAAGTACATGGATTCTTCTCTAGCCAAAAATTCTCAACATGAAAAAATTCTAATATGTAGCAGATGCATCAAGATGCCTAATAAAGATACGCTCACATATTTATAATTAACTATATGGATACTTTCTTTCTTAGAGTAGATGTGAATAAAATAAATATTTGGGGCTGGGGATGTGGCTCAAGCGGTGGTACGCTCGCCTGGCATGCGTGCGGCCCGGGTTCGATCCTCAGCACCACATACAAACAAAGATGTTGTGTCCGCCAAGAACTGAAAAATAAATATTAAAAAAAATTCTCTCTCTCTCTAAAAAAAATAAATAAATAAACATTTAACAATAAATCAAACAAATAAATTTTTAAAAAAACAATAAATCACCTTAAACTGAGACTTCTTTTGTATTTTCTACAATGTAAGTATGAATCCCCCACAGAGGGGTAAATAATACCAAAAATAAATAGCCCTAGAACTAACCAACTAGACATATCCCGTTCATACTGTATTGAGGTGTTCTTAGTATCAGCAGAAGGAGTAGAAATGCTGCTTCTATTTTTTTTTTTTTTTTTTTTTTTTTTTTTTGAGATGAAGAGTCATTCCTGGGAATTACAAGTCTTCAGGACCATTCTAATTATAACATTCTATATTTACAAACAGAGTTTAGACAGAGATATCATTCAAAGACCTAGCCTAGGAAGTAACCTTTGTAGATCATGGACTCATTAGGAATGCTCACTTCTGACTAGTAAGATGTTGTCTTAACTGAAATTTGTTCTTTAATAAAATACATGGCTGCTGGGACATAACACTGAATAGAAAGCAAATTAAATAGTTTGTATTAGATTAATTTTGGATTCTCAATTCTGGTTAACCCAAGGAAATAAGGCTATTGCCTTCTTAAATCATTTGGCATCACCTCAAAATGTTTAACAATCACACCTCTTCATCCCAGCACATTCAACTCCAGGTATATGCTTAAGGGAAATTCTAGCACACTTGCAAAATGTGTCCACAAAGGCTGCTAACAACACTTTTCATGCTAGTAAAAAGGTAAAAACTCAGGCTGCAAAAGTCTATTGACAGAGGATGAAATAAATAAGTTGTGGCTTGTTCGCTGCCCAGTGTAATATTACACAATGAATTACAGCTGCAGGCAATAACACAGATTAATTTTAGGAGCATAATGCTGAGTGAAAAAAATCACATTTTTGCAGACTTTATATAGCATGGCCCATCTTTTATAAAGCTCAAAAACAAGAAAAGCTAAATACCATATTCTTTAGACATGTGTATGTAAAAAATGAGAATATAAAGGATAAAAGGAGGCAGGATGGTGAGTGAAGGGTAAATGGAAGTGATTGCTAATGATCTGAGATCTGATTTGGATAGTGTGTTGTGATTAGTTATTATATCATGCTTTGTTTAGCATATAAACACTTTAGTATCTATCATTATTATATTAAAAAGAAAAATAAATATAAACAATTTTAAAATATAATCAAAAGTTGACTAAATACTATGAATGATCCAGTAAATATTATTCTCCTCTAACATTTTAAGCATGATCCACTCATTCATTTACTCATTCTTAACCCTAGTGAGGATATTCAATATATCTGTCACTAGCCAGGTACCAAAGATGAACAAGATAACCCTTTAAGAGTTTACAATCCAGTGGAATAATTCTTATGTGATCACAATTCTCTATAAATAGGAAAAATAACGAAAAATGTTATCTTAAAAACACCTAGCACATAGCAAGTGCTTGAAAATTATGATTATCATTATTATCACTATTGTTATTTGAGCGGGGGGGTGGGGAAGCCTTGAGGATGTAGACACTGAGCACTTATTCTCCATGGAAAGCATTTTCTTTCTTGCTAAACCATTGTGTACACAATAATGGATGTTTCTGTTTCATATGGCGCCTCTGGATAAGTAGAACTTGAAAGGTAAGAGAACAAAGCAAACCAAATACTATTTAATCTAAGCTCTACACCATACCGCCTGTTCTTTTAATATTTACTCTCTTTATAAATGTTTGCCCTTCACTTCAGTCTAATAATTCTAAGAATGCAATTTCCTCACAGAGTTCAACTTATCTTTAGAAAATGAAAACTAGGAATATTTAATGGGACAAACAGAAAAGCTAAAATACAACACATAACATAAGAGACTTGCAATGCTGCTAATTGAGTCAAATGGCCATTGAAATCCAATAGCCCACCTTTAAACATTTGAGATAAAGTGAGATACCATATCAAAAGAAGTAACTCATACACACATCAACTGGTGATGCTTCAGTCTCAAATTGAAGTAAAGATATAAGTACAATCTATTAACTACAAAGTATGAAAGCTAAAAAGAAGTTAAATTTAGCACAGCAAACTACACATTTCTATATCCATCAGCAGAATAATCACTCTTGTATAGATAGACTTCAAAGTAACTTCTGGAATCTTCATTCATGGCCAAAAATAATTTTTCAGAGTTTGGTGGAATAATACACAAAGCCTAAAATTGTATAAAGCCAAGAGTTTAGATGCAAAATGTCCCCCACAAGCCATGCAGTTTTCAAATTAAATTCTCAACCTAGTAATGCTCACCACAGGAAATTCCAAAAATATCTCCACCAAATGGGTAATTAGAAAAGAGAAACAAACGCAGCCCTTGGCACAGGTTCCCCTCATGAACAGAACCCTGTGGGTACACTTCACACCAGGCCATCTGTTGTTGCATGATGGAGTGTTAATGGATGGTTGAGACAAGTGACTAATTTCTCTGAGGAGAGCAACTCGTTATTCAAAGCAGCCTCACAGAGTAAGTTCTAACTGAACTGTGCATTTTATTAGAGTCAGGGGAGAGGAAAGACTCTTATTTAATCATTTGATGTGCTTATTACAAATTGCCAAAAATTAAAGTGAATCCCTCTAATCCCTCTAGGGGTAAAAATACATCAATACCAAAGCACAGATCAAAATGGCCAGCCAAACATTATTTGATTTGGATTTGGAAAAAGTAGGAAACTTCCAGAACCATGAGACAAACAGGCAGGAAATTCATGCTAGTAATTATAACTGCCAGATAAAATGAAGAGATCCGTTAATTATGAATTTCAGATCAACTGAGAAATTTTCTTTTCTTTCTTCAATGCTTAGTTAGCCTAAAAATTTTCCATTAGGGAACACCCAGGGGATGGATTACCACACCCGTTGAGATGTTAAGGTGGGGTTCTCCATCAGGCATATGGAGCTATCAGTATTGACTTTGTATAGATTAGAAAACAGCACTCAGTCATCAAAATATTTTATTACCTTATGCCAGAAACTTATCATAACACTGAGTGCTGCCCTCTAAAGATGTGCAGTACACATCTGGCTATCTCTGTGTGGTAGTCCTGCTGGCCTCCCCCACATTCCAAATATTGTATGACCCATGCAATATTTTGAATATACCTATACTAAAATGTTTGTTCTTGTTTATCTAAAACTCAAAATTAACTAGGCATCCTTTGTTTTATCTGCTAAATCTATAGCCCTACTAGTAATGGGTTCCAACATTTCTAGCAGCATTGACTAGACTCAAAGTAGAAATATGATCACCTCATAGTGAATAGCAACATACTCTCCAAAAAAAATGGTACAGTATGCAATAATATATAATGAATATGACCATGATAACATTATCGAAATTCATGGACTATTAGAATTTATTTGGTTAAAGTATACACTGAAATGTGGAAAGTTATAGCACAAACTTATATATTGAAATGTTTCATCATTTGCTAACATATTCTAATGACTTTTCAACATATAGCTATTAACTACCTGCCACTTGTTATTTTCATTAATGTATTCATTTTTATGCACTATTCCAGGTACATTTTTCAGCATTTGAAAAATAAAAATAAACAAAATAAGACTATATCCTCATTACCTTTCAAAGGAAGAAGACCATACTAGTCTTCCTCTCCAGAAGCACAGAACCAGTAGATTTTATGCACACACACACACACACACACACACACACACACACACACTCATGTAATTATAAGAGGAAATTTGTTAGATCAACTCAGACAATCAGAGGCTGGATAGTTTCCCAATGGCCACCTGCAGACTGAAGAGCTAGGGAAACCAGTAGCTGTTCAATCCAAGAAGCTGAACGCTTCAGAAAAAGAGGGACCAATGATGCAGCCCCAGTCCAAAGTGGAAGACCTGGGAGTCTGCTGAAGAGTCACTGGTGCAAGTCTGTATTCAAAGGCTAAAAGGGTCCTGAAATGTGATGTCTATGGATGACATCAATAGCAAAAAAAAAAAAAAAATGTACCTTCTATAGAAGGGTCAAGCTTGAGCACACATGAGCTTCCCCCTTCTTCTCATTTCATTCATTCTGGGCCCCTGGTCTGTTTGATGGTGATACCTACATTTAGGGTGAGTCTTCCCCACTCAGTTTGCTGACCCTCATGCCCGTCTTCTCTAGAAGCATCCTCACAGACACACCCAGAGGTATGCTTTACCAATTTTCTTGGCATCTCTCAATCCAGCCAAATTGACAATCAAGATTAACCATCAAAAAGACAGAAAAACAAATTAACAGATGAAAATATGATGCATCAGATATGAAGTGAAGCAGTAAAAATAAAGCCAAGTAAGAAAGACAGAAGGTGTTGGGAAATGGAGTGAATAATAGTATTTACATAGGGTAAAAGTGAAAACCCTTTCTGATAAGATGACAATTCAAATAGAGATCTGAAAAACATGAGGGAGCAAGTCATGTAAGTAAGAATGTCCCATGAATGATAAATTCCTGGTGCAGTTCACACACAGCAGGAGACCAGTGTGGTCAGAGTGACAGAGGGGAAAGTGGTAGGAAATGAGGTCAGGAAGTTGATGTTTGAAGGAATTCTTTAAATAACTTGGGATTTTACATTAAGGGAAAAAGGAATTACTGAAAAGTTTAGAACTCTGTCCAGGATCCCATCACTGTTCAGTTCACCATTGTTTCCTAGCCTCTGTGTAGGATAAACTACAGGCTAGAAAGAGGAGGCAACAGACAACAGACAACGGAATAAGGTGGAAGATAGTAGCAGTGAGGTCAAAACAAGTGTTTTAGACAGCTTTTTCACTGCTGTGACTAAATGATCTGACAAGAACAATGGTGGAGGAGGAAAAGTTTATTTGAGGGCTCACAGTTTCAGAGGTCTTAGTTCATAGAAGTCCGGCCCCATTTCTTGGGGCTTGAGGTGAGGCTGAAAGAACATCATGGCAGGGGAGTTTGACAGACGGAAGTAGCCCACATGAGGATCAGATATCAGAGAGACTCCACATTCCAGATACAAAATTATACCCCATAGCCACACCCCACATTGAACCACTTCCTCCAGCCACACCCCACCTGCCTCCAGTTACCACTCAGTTAATCATATCAGGGATTAATTCACTGATTAGGTTAAGGCTATAACTCATCATTTCTCCTCCAAACTTTCTTGCATTGTCTCACACATGAGCTTTTGCAGGACACCTCACATCCAAACCATAACAAGTAGTTGGATATACTTCAAAGATAGCATCAACCAAGAAGGAAAAGGAACATAATCCCTGCACTCAAGGATTTTTCTCTACCAATAGCTGACATTTATTATCTGTGTGCCACCAATTATATATATACAAGCCAAATTCTTTACATGCATAATCTCATTAGTCTTCTCAACAATTCCATGAGAAAACTGAGGCTAAGAGAAGCTATTTGCTCCAGGCCATATGGCTAATAAGTAAAAGCAGAGGAGGAACTCAAATTTTTAAAAATCTTCATTATTCTAAATATTAACTTATATTAATTGCATAAATTAATGGGTTTAACTGTGACATATCCGTATATGCATATACCATGATTTAATGATATCCATATTCCCTAGTAACCTTTCTTTTTTTTATGTTTGGTTTTTAGTTGTAGTTGGACACAATACCTTTATTTAATTTATTTATATGTGGTGCTGTGGATCAAACCCAGGGCCTCGCACATGCTAGGCGAATGCTCTACAACTGAGCCACAACCCCAGCCCCTCCTATTAACCTTTCTTAATTCTGCTCTCTCTCCCTCTTCATGTCCCCTCCCCATTTCCTGATAGTCTTATCTACTTTTCTGTCATCTTTTCTCTCTTTCTTCAGTTTCCACATATGAGAGAAAACATATGATACTTGACTTTCTGTGTCTGGCTTATTTCACTTAACATGATGTCTTCCAATTCCACCCATTTCCTGCAAGTGACGTGATATCTTCTTTACAACTGAATAATATTCCTCTGTGTATATGTACTATATTTCTGTACGTGTTCACAATGATGGGCACCTAGGCTGATTCCATAATTTGACCATTGTGAGTAGTGCCACAATAAAGATAGGTATGCAGGTATCTCCTATGTACACTGACATCATTTCCTTTGACTACACACCCAGGACTGTATAGCTACATCATATGGTAGTTCTATTTTTAGCTTTTGAGAAACCTCCATACTGTTTTCCACAGTAGGTGTTCTCCAATTTACATACACATCAATAGTGTATAAGTGTTCCTTTTTCTGCACATGTTCGCCAATATTTGCTTTTGTTTTTTATTTTGTTTTGTTTTGATAATAGCCATTCTGATTGGGGAGAGGTATAATCTCAATGTAGTTTTTATTTGCATTCCCTGATGGCTAAAAACATTGCACATTTTTTGCACATATTTATTGGCCATTTGTACTTCTTTTGAGAAATGTCTGTTCAAATCATTTGTCCATTTTTTGGATTGCATTACTAATTCTTTTGGTGTTCAATTTTGGGTTTTTTTAAATATATTCTGCCGATCAATACTTTGTCAAATAAATAGCTTACAAAGATTTTCTCTCATTCTGTAGGTTGTCTCTTCTGTTCATTGTTTCTTATACTGTGCAGGAGCTTCCTAATGTGATATAATATCATTTGTCAATCCTTGCTGTTATTTCCCAAGTTGTTGGAGTTATATTGCATTCTATTTGGGAAGTTGTTGCCTATGCCTATATCTTGGAGTATTTTCCCCTAATAGACTCAAAGTTTCAGGTCTTACATTAAATTCTTTGATCTATTTTGAGTTGATTTTTATACCCAATACGAGATAAGAACCTAATTCTAATCTTCTACATGTGGATACTTAATTTTTCTAACAATACTTATTCCTAAGGGTAGCCTTTTCTCCAACTGTCTGATTTTGGCACCTTTGTTGAAAATCAGATAGCTGTAGATGCACAGATTTATTTGAGTCCTCTGTTCTAGTTCACTGGTCTACATGTCTGTTCTTATGTCAATGCCATGCTGATTTTGTTACTTTACATCTGTAGTATATTTTGAAATCAGTACTACAAGGTCTCTAGCATTGCTTTCATTTTTCTCGGGATTGTTTTGTCTATTTGGGGTCTTAGTGGACCCATAAAAATTTTATGATTGTTTTCTACAGTCCAGTGGAAAATGACATTGCTATTTTGATGGCAAGTGCATTCAATTTGTACATCAATTTCAACTGTATGACCATTATTACAATATTAATTCTTCCAATCCATTAACATGGGAGCTCTTACCATCTTCTAATGTCTTCAGTTTCTTTTTTCAGCATTCTGTAATTTTCACTGTAGAGGTCTTTTTCCTCCTTGGTTAGGTTTTTTCCTGAGATTGGTTGTTTGTTTTGTTTAGGCTATTGTAAATGGCATTATTTCCCTAATTTCTTTATCAGAAAGTTCATTATTGGTGTATAAAAAAGTTAGTGATTTTGTATGCTGATTTTTTATTTTGCTACTTTGCTAAATGTTTATCAGTTCTAAGAGCCTTTTGGGGAGTCTTCAAGGTCTTCTGAGTATAGAAAGAATCTTATCATCCGCAAATAAGGATAATATGACTTCTTCAATTCCTATTTCTATCCTTTTTATTTTTTTTTCTTTTGCCTAATTGCTCTGGCAAAATTTCAAATTCTATATATAATAAGAATGAATGTTATACTGAATAAGGGTTAAGAGTGAATATCCTTGCCTAATCCCTGATATTAGAGGAAATGCTTTCAGTTTTGTTGGCTATGGGCTTGTAGTATATAGTTTCTATTGTTGAGGTATGATCCCTCTATACCTAACTTATTCAGGGCTTTTATTATGTAATAATATTGAATTGTATCACAAGTTTTTGCTGCATCTATTGAGGTGATTATGTGATTTTTTTTCCTTGATTCTGTTTATGTGCTGTGTTGCATTTATTAATTTGCATATGTTGAACCATCCTTGCATCCCTGGAATGAAACTAACATGGTCATGGTGTCTGATCTTTTAAATGTGTTATTGAATTCGAATTCCAAGTATTTTATAAAGAATTTCTTTATCTATATTTTTTGAGGATATTGGTCTGCAGTTTGTTATTATTATTGTCCTGTCCTTACCACACTTTGGTAGGAGAATAATACTGGTTTCATAGAATGAGTTTGGAAGGGATTAATTTAAGGATCATAACTGTTAGTTTTCAAAGTCTGGTAAAATTCTGTCCAGTCTTAGGCTTTTCTTTGTTGGGAGACTTATTATTGCTTCAGTCTCATAGCTTATTATTGATCATTTTAGGGGTTTTGGATCCCATTGTTTCAATTTTGAGAGCTTTATCTAATTTGAGAAATTTATCTATTTCTTCTGGATTGTCTATTTTATTGAAATATAATTTTTCAAAATAGTGCCTGATGAGTTTCTGGATTTCAGTGATATGTGTTATACCATTTTCATGTCTTATTTTATTTACTTGAGTTTTCTCTTTCTTTTGGTTCCTTTTGCTAAGGAGTTACAATCTTGTTTATCTTTTCAAATAGCCAGTTCTTTTATTGATACTTTCAGTCTATATTTCATTTAGTTTAGCTCTGATCTTTATTCTTTCTTTTCTTCTATGTATTTTGGGTCTGCTTTTTTCTTGTTTTTCTAGGACCTTAAGATGCTTTATTAAGCTGTTTATTAGAGACCTCTGAGTTGTTTTAATGCAGACACTCATTAAACTTCCTTCTTGGCACTGCTTTTTGCTGTAGCCCAGTTTCTGTTAAGTTTTGCTTCTATTTTTATTTGATTCCAAAATTTTTTAATTTCCTCCCTAATTTATTTAATTACCTACCATTCATTCAAAAGTATATTGTTCTTTCTCCATGTGTTAGTATAGTTTCTGTAGTTGCTCTTCCTGTTGGTTCCTATTTTCACTCCATTAAGATCTGATAAAATACAAGAAATTATTTCAATTATTTTTTGTATTTGCTGAGATTTGCTTTATGGCCTAAAATAGGAACTTAAATTTGACTGATACCAAATAATGGGCTATACACTAAGACTCTAAAGAAATATATGCTGTAGGTTCTACCTCATGGAGTTTGGGAGAGATTTTAGATAAATACATGAAATACTGTTAAATTACCATCCTACGCAGCCTGTTTCTTTCTAAGATTGAGAGCCAAGTGAGTGGTATTCATTTAAATGCTTTGCAAGTCCAAAGGAGCAGAGAAAGTATATGATTTAAGGAACTTAGAGAAGAATTCATGGGGAGCAAATACAAGCTGGGCCTAGTAGAAAGGGGAGCATTTGGACCAGGTGGAAAAGGGAAAGGGTGAAGAATATTAAAGCAGTAGCAACAGAAATAAGTCTTAGAGTTTTAGAAATTAGCATGTTTCCAGGACAAAAAAAGGTAGCCAGCGTGATAGAAATAGTACCACACCAATGAAAATCTAAATCATCTTAAACAGTTTTGTCCAAGGATCTCTTTTAAGTGGAAGTGAAATGTACTGGTATTGATAAGCAAAACACACAGGCTACAAATTTACACAAAGAGCCATGAGGCTTTCTCATCTCTGCCTATTCTTAGTTTACATGCGTATTATTTGACAGTTGCCTACCCACACAAAGAAAGAAAATTTAAGATTTGGTCATTAACCAGTCACTGATGCAGTGAGGGGGTGACATGTCAAAATTTACACACTATAGAACACATGCATAACAAACGCAGAGTCTTCATTCCTCTACAAAAGCACTGAACTTCCTGCCAAACACCCATTCTAGCATATGGCTGGGGGTGGGGTGGAGGCAGAACGTTAAAATGCCAATAAGAGGTGAATCATTCTCTTCTGATTCAAAATGTCCTCTTTTTTTAATTTTAAAGTCCATTTCAGGAAAACATTCAGCCAATTCAAAGTTCAAACATCTATCAGGGCTGTCATCCCTCTCTCAAAGTACTATCTCCCTCTTTTGCAAGACAGTTTCTGGAAACCGGGTAAAGCTCTCGTATGCCCAGGGAGTTGAAGGGGTAGGAGCTCTAATCCATCTGTGTGTGAGGTCCATATGGAGAGGAGGTGTAGGATACATGCCACAGTAACTTTATCTTGCCAGGTCTCTCAGCTTCTGTCCTTACTACTTTCTGCTTTTAGAATGTTCAGCTTGGGTGGCTTGTGGTCTGTTCTCTCAGCATGTCATAGGGTAGGTTGTTGCCCTTCACCCCCAAGTCTCCCTACCTCAGCCCTGGCAGATGCTTCAGATCCTCTGGCTCTCCTTTGCCCTCTTCTCCTGACCACACTCTGGCCTACCTGTATGGGCAACCTTATCCTCACCACAGAAAAACCACTGGTTCTGAGTCTCCACAAGAAGCATGGGTGGAATTGTAGATTTCCCTCCATGCTACACAGTTAAAGGCAGTAATTTAGAGATAAAAGCAATCTCCAGCACTGTCTCTACCCAAATATGCAGCCATGGTCACTTCATGTTGGCCCTGGGCAGGGGTGAGGGAGGCATGCTTCTGTGAAGTGGCCTCTCTCCTGAGAATCAAACAGGAAATGAGGGCCCAAGCTATCTCTATTTTCACTGTGCTCCCCAATCTAGCTGAGATTTATTATAGTCTCCGACAAACATCTTCTGAGTGTCTTCTTTAAACAGCTTTATTGTGGTATAATTCATATGACATAAAACTTACCCATCTTAAGTCCACATATCAGTGCATTTTAGTGAAATTATACAGTTGTACGACCAGGACCACCATGCAGTTGTAGAACTCATGCATCACTCTAAAATTTTCCCTCATATCCATTTGCCATCAATGTTCATTTCTTACCCCAAACTCCTGCAACCCCTGCTCTATGTGGAGAGAAACTCTGCCTACTGTGTGGAGAGAAAAGACTTCCACTCCTGGTATATTGGACCATATTTTTAAAACCAATTTTTCAGCCAGGCACAGCAGTGCATGCCTATAATCTTAGCAGCTCAGAAGGCTGAGGCAGGAGGTCCCAAGTCCAAAGCAAGCCTCAGCAACTTAATGAAGCCCTGAATAACTAAATGAGACCCTGTTTCAAAATAAAGAAGAAAAAGGGCTGGGGATGTGGTTCAGTGGTTAAAAGTCCCTAAATTCAATCCCTAATACCACAAAGAAAAAGAAAAATCTTCTGCTGAGGACAGTTAAAAATCTATATCATTTGAAATGATGATGAACAATAAATTGATATGGAAGTATCAGATTATAATCTAGGAAAATGTAGAACTTCACAAGGAAAAGATCAGCTAAAAAAAAAAAAAAAAAAACCACTTTTTCCCTGAGAATGTTTATTCATATGAAGATACAGCTGTGAACAGAACTGGGCTATAGAGATTTCCTGGAATGAAGACAACTAAAGTAAAAGTCAGTGCAGGATGCCTGACAAACGCCACCACCCCTTTTTTAAGTTACAGTCCTTAGAGAAAGAGTGAACTGGAGGTAAGGAAACATTGCTCCATATTTGCAATCAAAGTATTATAAGAAAATAATCTTTGAACTTGGATAAATCAGACATCCAAGATCACCAACGTACAAAGAAACAAGACACTCATGGCATAAAGCAGGAGAAAAGAAATAATTAATACAAACTCACAAAGACTTCATATACTGGAGTCATCATAAAAATCATGCAAACTATGAAATAATTATGTATTTTTTAAAGAACTTTTTAATTTTAAAAATATAGCAATGGAATTTTATTCAGCCATAAAGAAAAAGAAGCTTATATTATTTCAGGAAAATGGATGGAACTTGAGAACATGATATTAAGTGATATAAGCCAAACTCAGAAGGTCAAAAGGCATGTTTTCTTTCATCTGAGGAAGCTAGAGATGAAAATAAAGGTGAGGGTTGATCAGGAAAAGCAAAGGGACATTAGTAGAATAGAGAAAAGGGACCAGGGGGTGAGAAAAGGACCAGGAAGAGGGAATGATATTGGCCTCTAGTTATATCACATGCACATACTAATATGTAACAACACATCCCACCATTGTAACAGCTATAAAGCACCAATAAAAAATGTAGAGGAAGAAACTGAGAAAATATCAGAAAAGAACTAGAAATTATAATATTACAAATTTTAAAGAGCTAACTAGCACTTCCAAAGCAGAAAAACAATAAAATTCTAATCCAACTATACATTTTCCAGTGTTTTGGGCAACCTTTAGCAAATTCTTTTCTTTTATTCCTCCCTGTTATTCTGTCCTCTAATCTTCCCCCAACTATTTTAAACTTTGTACCATGGAAACAGAAGGAACAGGATATTGGCATCTCATTAACAAGTTTGTCTTCATACAGCTTCTTATTCGGTGGTGTGTTAATGATTTGCTTTTGGGGGAGGAAATAAAATAATGTACCTCAAAATTGGACAGGGATTCTGTACTCATTAGATACTTTTTGCTACATGTCACAGAAATCCATCTTGGGCTAGCTTAAACATAGAAGAAAATCACCCTAACAACATCATGTTCTCATAGAACTCAAGTACAGAATTGTTCTCCAGCCTCAGAATAAAACTTGAAAAATTAGCCTAAACATTATCCCCTCTTCCAATCTTCCTTCCTCCTACCTCCATTTGTTTGTCTCATCTTCTTGACTGCCTTTTCAACCACTGGAAAGAGAATGACCTCATATTCTCATTTCCTGGCCTACCATCACAATTGTTTGTGGCAAAAGGACAGGGTTTTTACTATTTCCAGGATATGGAGATGTGCAAACAAAATATTGGATGTCCACTTTACAGACAACACTGGTTAAACTGAGAGAAGGTTTTCCTATGGGTTCTATAGGTCTGAATATCATTTTTATATAAATACATAAAACTATAACAAAAAAGGGAATGAAAAGCTTCTGCTTCTGGTCATGGCAAATAAATTGATTTGGATAACCCTTCCACTTCAGACAACTGATAAAGTAGGAAGGATTTTTTTAATTAAAAAAACTTTTTTTTTTATCTCAGTGGATACTGGTGTTTTAATCATAATCTGATATGAATATTTCCAGGGCTCCATATCATAATGAATGAGAGTACTTAAAAATATCAAAGAACAAATTAATTCCATAGTGTATAAAGTCTTTTAAAAATAACATTAAAAATATAAAAAATGACCAAGGAATCATAACAGGAAATGTCACAAGAGAAAAAACACAAATAGTCAATAAACAGATGAAAATATGGTCACCTTCATGAATATGTCATTTTATACAAGATTTTTTTCCATCATTGAACTGGTAAATATTAAGGAGATTAATTATAACCAGAGGTGAAAAAAGATATGAAAAAACAGATACTCTTAAATGTGGGAGATGAAATGTTAAACTAATACAACTATATTAGTGGACAATTATTAAAAGTAATTAAAATTTCTAAATATTTATCTTTTAAATTTTCTTATGGGTGCTTACACTTACATAAACTGGTGAGATTCACTGTTATATATTCATACATTATATAAAATAATGTGGCTGATTTCATTGCCCAGTACTAATACTCTTTGACACCATTCAAATTTATGTATCCATTCCACAATTTTGTAATTTTTAACTCATGAACAAAAATGTGTGTCTAAGGATTTTTCACCATAGAAGCCTGCTATTTATCATCAATAGGAGAACAGCTGAATAAATTCTGTGATGCTACTCTGCAGCAATTAAAAAAATAAGGTCTCTGTATATACATAAGTTTGGAAATATCACCAAATTGTACTTTTAGGCGTAAAACATAAATTGCCAAAAAGACCTTTCGATCTACATGGAAAACCAAAATTGTATTATTACATGGGACAAATAACAAGAAGTTACCCTTGAAATAAGTATTACGATTATCTGAGAGTGGGTACAGTTCAGAGTTCTGGGACAGGTAAATGATTAACGATATCTCAGTGGGACCAGGAGTAGTAAATAGCCCAAAGTCTGGAAGCAAAGGAAGCAAACTAATCAGCAAACTATCATCATCAAAAATATGTTGAAGGTCTAGGACCCCAAATAATACCATGCTGTGCCTGGAATTCAAACTGGAATTGAAACTACCCCAGAGAAAGGAACAAGAAAAACAAATTGAATCTTGCCAAGTAATTTGTGAAAGTTACTATAATGTGGGGAATTATGAATGCATTTATGTTCTGATCTATGATGAAGATGGGAAAACAGCAATAGTCTGTGGGATACACAAACAGGAAAAGAAAAAAAAAGAATGTTCTTTCTGAGTATCTTCATGACAAAACAACATAACTACACCGGATATAACATAATGTGTTGTGCTATTCCATGGCCACTATCTCAGGCAAGACTAAACTAAGTCATTGGCTTCCTCTTCACTCACCACAATTGTGCATGAGAACAAAAAGTTCTATTAAGCAAATGTCTCATATTCAAAACTTTGAGAATTCTCAAAGCATAACTGAATACAAAAAGAACATCCTCAGCAAGCAGATGAAACAGTAATTGAAACGACAACAAAAACTAATGTTCCAATTTTACTCTAAAGAGAGAAAGAAAGAATGGAATCCCTGCTCCCCAAAAGATGTTCAGTTCATCCCCTTTGCTTTCTCAGATGCTAGCTGAGTTAGTTGTTGGTTCTAATTCATCAAGACCATATTTATCAATCTCTGGAACAGAATCTTTTAGATATAAGAATGAAAAAATCTATCAAGACAAAAAATATAAAAAGCCCAATATAAAACAGCAGTAGCATTTTCTTTCCATTGTACTTTGATACAAATGTATGGCAAATATTCTTTTGATTTTTATTACAATAAATCATTTCTATCCATGTATGGATAATGTGATAGATCATCTCACAGCTCAACAGTGTATGTGGATCACAAATTAACATATTAAGCTGTTTTTCTTCTCTCGCTCTTTTTTTTTTCATTCATACCTCCTGCCAAGGAAACAAGGTATGAGGCATTTTTTAAAAATTATAAAGCAAATAAAACCTTTTTTGTATCCTCTCTTGTCTATTCCTGCTGCACCTTCTTTCTCCTCTTTGCCCTTTAATTAAAATAAAACTTTCGCTGCCCCCAGCAGATCATGAGAGTATATACCTATTTCATCTTTCCAATACTGAATATTATATCTTTTGAAACTTTAGGCTAGTTCAATAATAAAAATATGGTAAGATTATTAAAGTTCAATTACTTCAACTATTAGTAAATTAGAAGTATATTTTTGAAGATTTGTAGTGAAGTATTCAAAATTTTTTATAAGAATATATATTAACTTAGTTTTTATTATAGTGTTCTTTTCCTATTTAGTAGTTCATATCTTGATCAAACAAAATTCATTTTATATACAGAAATATTTACTTTTATGTAATCAGTACAAGCTTTTTGTTTTCTTATCTCAGAAAGGCCTTTCTCACCCCCACATTAAGTTATTATATAGAATTTGATATATCACATATTATGTTGTTATATAATTATTATATATTGTATATATTATGTTATTTTAATTAATTTAAGCATATATTAATATTGAGCTTATTTATCTGGTATCCATTAAGAAATTGGAGGGGGGATAATAAAAAACTATGACCCAATAACTATTACCTGGGCAAAGCCTAAATGTTTTAAATATATCATTATTTCACATTCTTTTTAAACAGAAATTGTCTTTATTTTAAATCACACATTCTAAAACATCCCCCCCCTAAAAAAAATTACCATTTAGATGACATAATCATAATCTATCTCAGAAAGAACAGTAAAGTTATCTGAGCTCTTGAAACTTTTTATTATTTCAAAGTTAGTAGCTTCAACTCATTGTTTTAACCTTAGCAACTACAATTGCAATTTTTTAAGAAGAAACAATATCATTCAGGTTAATACTAGGAATATTGTGCTGTCTGGTCATAGCTGGATATTGCCAATGTTAAATCAAACATCAACAGGGGAAAAACGTTGACACACACAAAAGAACAATGAGGAGAAACATGCTAGACAACATTTGAAGAAAAAGGCTGAAGTAAAATGCACAAACAGTTATTTTCATTTCATGGAAGCAGAAATCTATATATGTATTCTAATTATATATCTGCTTCATTCTCATTTTTGTGTTCCTAAGAAACTATCAGACCACTTTCCTCTAATATTATGGACAAGATACTTGGATGAATTTCTCTATTGCAATACAAGTCCCTGTCCTCAATAAATTACAACAATCATGCTTTTGGATGTATTGCTGAAATCTTAAGAAAGTAAATGAAATCTCTAAGACCAAGAGAGAAAAAGAGCCAAAGTAGAAAAACAGTGAGGCGAAACCTGCAAAAAGTCATGTTTGCATTTCCCTAGGCAAATAACCTTAAAAACAGGTTTGTGGACTAAACTCCCAGCTTTCCAAACCTGAGGCCCCTGAATGTGGCCAACATGGCTCAGGAGGGAAAGTAGTCTCAGGTCAGTAGTAACCCCTGGCTGTAGTCAAAGCAAATAGCTTTCATACATATTTCACTGTCCCTGCCTTCTCTAACTCTCACTGCCTCTGGTTTATCCTATAGTCTTTTCTTTTTCTTTTTCTTTCTTTCTATTTTTTTTCTTTTATTCAAAGACTAAAAAACATTCATGCTGGGCCACAAAGCTAAAGCTAATTTGTCCTTTTTAAATTAAGTTTTCCTCTTTATCTTTTAAAACATATTCTGCTTTCTCTTTGCCTTATCTATACCACCAAGGTCTCTTCACCTTCTTTTACTGTCTTTTGGATGCACTTTTGAATCAATTAAAATCATGTCTTCTGGTTTTGTTCCTTTGGTTTTTCTTTTTTCATAGTTTTTTTTATTTTGTTTATGCACTATTAATTATGTGATATCTGAGAGTCTATCTAACCTACATATGGGGGTTCATCACAAGGGTCATTTTGGTTTACTATATAACCTAGTTGTTTTATGAACAAAATCCCAAGGTTGCATAGCTACTTCAAAACTGATTTTTACATTTAATTATTTCAGTTTCACTTTTAAAATTGAACAAGAATTTATTGAGAACCAAAATTGAAGTAGCATTTTTTTAAAGTAGCTCCATTCAGATAAAAACTGAAATTTTCAGTCATTAGAATTATGCCTTCACAAGCTAAAACATCTGGATGACTGATGTTGATTTAGAATTTTGTTCTGAATGTTTAGTATTGCATAAAAGTAGACACATTTCATATTTATATTCACTTTATATTTTCTGCAAAAGAAAGCCATGTAATAGTCTATAATTCAGTTTGTATAAGTTCTTCCAATCAACTTCTACTTAACTGACTCACTGGACTAATCAAAAGTTTCCTTTCCTTCTTTAAAACTTATTGATGCCAGCTGTGTTAGTAGACACTCCCTGATGTGTGCCTGTTCTTCTGCCCCCACCCCATTGAGTTATACATCAAAGCGCTGTTTCTTCCCAGAGCTGCTGATATCAGTTGTATTTATTGTGTAATTAACACATAATCTGATTAAATAGTATGTAAACTGAAGAAGTATGAACATTAAAAAGGAACTAGTTTCTCTGAACAACTCATTAACTACCTTAGAAAAGTTCAATAAAATTTAATGTAAAATTGCTATTGAATGGATTGTGGGAAAGGCCAATTTAAAGATAAGGAACAAAATCATAAAATTCTATGAATTTTTTTCATAATATATATTGCAGAGTAGTTGAATTATTACTTCATTTATAAGAAAGAAACAGGGGGTGGCAAATGCTGCATTGTGGGTAGGATTTATGGAGGAATCAGAAGAGAGAACTCCATTCAACCAAACCCATGAAGTCTTTACACTGCATCTAGAAGAGACTGAAACACTTCTCAATATCCCTCCATCTATATCAGTAAACTGAAACTGATTTATCATCCTGATACCATACTACCTTCTCCAATGGGCAATGTTAGGCCCACCCTAAATGACTGCTCTAATTCTCTTCTTGAGAAATACCGTAACACATAAGAAGAAGAATAACAGGCCAAAAGTAGAATGTTTTTTTCCCATGGAGAACCAGGAAAGTTTCAGAAACTGCTAAATTTTTTGCATCCAGTCCTATTTAACTCTCACAATAATGCTACCATAGGAGTACTATTCTATTTTTTCTAGTGATTAAAAAAAAAAGCAATGAGAAAGTGCATAACATACCCAAGCACTCCTACCTGACAAGTGATAGGAATAGCATTTCAGCTTCTGAATTCCTAACCCTACAGTCTGGCTCTTTCTACTTCTCCATTTCTTTAGTAATAAAATACTGCTTCCCTATTATTAAATACCAATTTAGAGAACATTTGTTTTCCTGTCAAACTCAACAATAAAGTATGGTATAATGAATTTTAGACTAAATCCATTAATTCATAAAAGGTAATAAAGAATCAATAAGTCCATTCAGAGAAATATTTTTAATAGTGCATTGCTTCAAAACATATTTTACTAAGTGGATAAGTGAGTGAACAGATGGATGGGAATCTTATAAACAATATTATTTACTTTAAGTTTTCAAGGTAAAATTTTTCTAAATAAGAACTTTTTCAATACTGCATTCTGTTGAAAAGACAGTTTTTAAATAATTCCATATGCTATAATATTGAATGCATTGCCTCACTAAATTTTCTGGGACTTTGTCCTTAAAAAAAAGAGAGAGAGAAAATAAAAAAGTAACCATGTAAAAAAGAATTCAAAATAGATGTTCCTCTACCTTCCTAAAGAAGTACCAGCTTTAGGATTCATCCTTTGTGTTTAAACTTGTCAGCACTGGGCTTATATATGCCCATGAACTTCAGTGCTTGCTACTTCCCACTTGAACATGGACTAACTAACTAACTAATATGGAGTAATTCATCCTTTCATATTCCCATCCATCTGTTCACTCACTTATCCACTTAGTAAATCACTTATTTAGTAAATATTTATCAAGCTCCAACTATGTGCCTATCACTGTTGTAGACATTGAGAATGCAGTGACAACAGTCTCAGTTCATGAAGCTCGTTTTATAATGGGGGAAATTAGCACTCATTCAATAAACAAATAACTCATGTTGAAAGTAGCAGAGGACATAAGTGTTCACCAATACCCATGTTTTTCCTCCTCTTAGTAAGATTTATTTAATCATAGCTCTAAAGCTCAAGCTTTTATTACACTATAATTATTTCCTTATACTTAAGGGGAAAATATAGTATTCATAGGATTCATTACTATCCATGGTTTCAAGCATCCAGCAGAGGTCTTGGAACATATATCCTGTGGGTGAGAATGGGGATCGAGTCCTAGTCTTTATTTTCTGGACCCCTTGCTGCAAGGCAAAAAGACAACTGAGCACTGGCCAATGAAATAGGGACAGAATAAATTTAAACTCTTTTTTAAATCTGACATCAAATACTTCCCCATGATCCTCCACATGCCTCTTCCCTACCTTTTAGCTAGATGAATGGACCCAATTAAGCATTCCTAGAGGATAATGAAGACACCAGGTGGAAAGATCCTGAGGCCCAAAAGCACATGGAAGAATATCTGTTATGGTTTAGATGTGAGGTATCCCCCAAAAGCTCATGTGTGAGACAATGCAAGAAGATTTAGAGGAGAATTGATTGGGTTCTAGCAGTCTTAACCCAATCAGTGAATTAATACCTTGATGGGATTAACTGAATGGGAACTGAAGGCGGGTAGGGTGTGGCTAGAGGAGGTTGGTCATTGAGAACTGTGGGGTATATATTTTGAATCTAGCAAATGGAGTTTCTCTACTTCCTGATCATCACGTGAGCCACTTCCCTTCACCACACTTTTCCACAATGATGTCCTGCCTCACCTTGAGCCCAGAGGAATGGATCCAGCTATGTATGGACTGAGTTCTGAAATGGTGAGCCCCAAATAAACTTTTCCTCTTCTACAATAGTTCTTATCAGGTCTTTTAGTCATAGCAGCGAAAAAGCTGAGTAAAACACCATCCATCCAGCAACTATGTTAGTACTAGTGTTCTGCTAAACCACTGAGATTTTGAAGTGATGTTTTCTCATAACACCATTCACAGTCTTGTGCCACATTTCATAGCTTTTTCATCATAGTAATACCCAAGTTTGATAATGGTTACTTTATATACCAAGGTAAGAAAATAGGCTACATAGATGGAAATCCATGTATGTGATGGCAAAACATCTAATAACTGGTTGCCTGAGATAACTTGAAAGCTGTGTAATGTGCTTACTAACCTTAATTGACAATAATAAAAAGCAGAATCTTATCAGGGTTTACTCATGATTACTGGTGCATTTTTTATAAGAACTTATTTTTGAAAAAAAAAGAGATGATGATGATGATGATGATGATGTCATCAAGAGCAAAATAGCTAGTATGTAAGTACAAATGTGAAGAAATACAGAGAATTCAAATATGGAGGTCCCTGCTTCATCCATTGATATCAGTGAGATTCAAATGACCAGCTCTGGCTACAGAGGAGAATCACCACTTCATTTCCTAGTGATGTTATTGCACTTCTCACCAGACCATTTCTTAAAACATTAGTTAATGATGTATCTTCAGGACCTTCCTAAAAAAATATAGGCTTTTGGTGTGCTTTCTGGGCTCATGAAATATCTCCATTCAGGGATTCCCACTCCTCTAACACTTTCATTGCCTTCCTTCACTATCTACTATAGATATATACCCACTATAGATATACTTCCTTCACTATCTACATAGGAATGTTCTACCTATGTACAAAAAGTACAAAGGCAATCTGCTTTGCCGGGTTGAAGGCCACTCAGGGGTCACTCCAGGGGAACTGGGCTGCGCTAAATAACCACACAAGAGACAAAAATACCTTTCTCTTTGGGGGTGCTGTGACAGCTCCTCTGACCTTAAGGGTCTGTGGAAAGAGAGACAGAGAGAGCATGCACTGATCCCTTTTATTGAGAAGCTATTCAAATGAGGCAAGGGGTCAGGTTTCAAGGGGCTGAGTCTAGCTTCATGATGTCTGCTGTTAGCAAGTTGACTTAACATCTCGGTAGGCCACACCCAAGGGCAGAGTAAGAGAAGGGGACACACAAAAGGTGTTTCCATGGAACATTCTATCCCAAACAGGGCAAGGGGTAATATTACAAAGGAAAAGGTAAGCATAGCTCCACCCATGGGGATGTAGGAAGGAAAGCCCATGCACGAAGATATAGTTGCTCATACCCTAGAAGACCCGGGGCTATCCAGATCACAGCATGACCACCAGATGCCACAGGGCAGCAGGAGAGACAGATGCAGTCTCGTGCTAGTTGGCCTCCCACACTGCTTATCACTTTTTTGTTTCAAGGAGTGTCTTGAGCTGAAAGCTTTAATTTTCCCTTTCATATCTACAATGTTTGCCCTCTAAGGTTTAATATTTGTTCTCAGGAAATACTTTATTCCTCCACTTTACCCAAACTATCTGTCTTAAGTTCCTCCATAAGCAGACCCTGAGACAAACAAAGTGGATGTAAGCTTATTTGGCAGATGATCAAAGAAAGCAGCAGAAAGAGATTGCGAAAGTGAGACAAGGAAAGGAAGGAATCCAACATGGAGTTCAATCATGACCAACATGGAGTTCAATCATGAGTATATGATCTTTGTGGGTACTTGATGCTCATTCCAACTTGTCACTTTGGATAGTCCTTGTAAATACTCCTCAGTAATGTCTCCCTGAAAAGGTAGATAAATGGGTGTTTATCTTCCAACTTCTGTTCATCATTGGTTGTGAGAACTACTCCAAGAAGAGTCATTAACCAGTCTTTCCTATCTGTCCTACTTCAACAGTCAGAGGAAACTTTCAGAAAGAGTTACAGGGTTTTTCGGAAAGAAAACATGATGTTCGAGAGGATGGTGGGTGCTACACGATAGGAGTAGGGCACTGAGAAAGGCTGTTATAAACTACTCCATGTACTATTCAGATCTACCCATGATGATATCAGAGAGAAAACTATTCCAACCAGATGGAAGAAGTATAAAGGCCCTAAGTAAGATTTCCTTCTCTCTGTTTGCTTCTTCACCAGCTAGACTCTAGCAAACTTTCCACATTCATTCATCATCCCATCTAGACCATTTCTAGGTTTTCCTTTCCCACTACCATCTAGGTCCTGATGTCTCATAGAGACTGTAACACTAATCTGTTGAGATGAGTTATTATCTTAAATTCAAAGTCAAAGTAATAATATGATATGAGAAGAAAACATAAAAATCTGATGAGCCTACTAACTCTACAGAAAAAAAACATCAATTTTCATAAGAAAGTTCTACCTATGTACAAAAAGTTTTAAAATTCTCAATTGAATCCTGTTACACCTCAGTCTCTTTATTATTAATTCCATTATTGACTTTCAATTCTTATTATTTGCTCACAAAATGTTGTCACTCTTTCAGAATTACCAAAGATAGGAAACTGCCAGATGCTCTAGCCAGGCCTGCAAATGACACTTCAATGATTAAGCCTGATTCTATCAACACTAGAGACTACATGCCCTAACAGTGTAGAGACATTGAATTAAAAACACTTTTAGGTTCTTCCTCCTCTTCCAACCCTTAAATATGTTCCTAAGTATTCCAGATATCTACTGATACACTGCCTTCAGGCAGACTCATCTGTACCCACAGCTTTGACCATCCTCCAAATATAAATGGCTTCCAAATTACTAATCTCTACTCCCACCTTTCTCATGCATAACCACTTCCAGAGAGATGCCTTCTAATCATCTCAAATTACTGTGTGAAAAATGAAATGCTTCATCTCCCCCAATATCCTTATATAACTTTTTAAATGAAACTGTATGATGATTAAAGCTTTTATGATAAATAAAAAGGAAAGGCAGGAAGGAGAAAAACAAAGAAATGTATCAAGGAGAAAGAAAAGAACACAATACCATATCTCACAGAGTATTGCTTTGAGTTTCCAAAAGCCCATAAATAAACCTAAGCTCGGAACTAATAGGATAGATTTAGGAATTAGACTTTTGAGATCAAAATGTCTATTTTATTATTTATTTAAAATATAAAACTAGAATAGAGAACATTGTTCAAGTGTTCAATAAAATGAGCATGCTAATATTTCTCTAAATAGAAATTATCCTCCAAACCTGTTCCTTTATCCTTCGCTTTTCTTGCACAAAAGCAAACAAACCATAAAAAAAAAAAAATAAACTGAATCCAACTGATGCATTTGGAAGAAGAATATGGGAATGAAAAATCCTTCACAAAAACCTTCCCTTCCCATCTGGGATCTGAGTCTCCATAGGAAGAACATCTGAAGTACTCTGTAGTCGTGTGTTAATTTCTGTGGAGTCAGCATTCATGGCTGAAAGTTAAACTAAAGAGGAAAAAGAATTGTTTACCACAAGGTATATCTTAACATTCTGGGCTTACACTGGAAAAACCCAGTGTTAACTATGGAAAATTGAGGGAGCAGATTAAGATTAGCAATACTACTCCCATCTTCAGAAGATTATTTTCCTAATTCTTTCAGTTATTCCAAAATCATTCATGGTCATTTTGATACTACTATATCCCACCAACCCTGGTGAATGTTCTGAAATATATTTATATTTTATATTAACAATAAACCTATTTCGTAACTAAAAACTCCGTCCTTATTTTCCATTCCAAATTTTCTTACCAAAACTTTCATCTGAATTTCTGCACTGAGATTAACTGACAACAACCAGACACTCAAATAATAATAAGCTTTTGTAATTCCAACAAGATATACCATTAAATACAAACTCTTCCATTATACAGTTCTGAGAAAAATTGGAATTCAAAGATTAAATCCATTTGTTATGCTTCAATAAAATTAACATCCAAAATTAGCTTATCTTGCCCCATAAATTAAATACCAAAGAGTTAAAGTAAAATATAATTGTTTAACCAGTTAGAAAACAATAAGTAAAAATGTTTGAAAATCCTTTTTTCAGTTTTTTCAATCTAAGGGGATAATAAATGGTATTGAATTTTTCTTTAAAGGAGAATTTTAACTGATGACTATAAAAGAAATGCCAAAAATTGGAGGAAGAACACTATTTTATAATTGCCAATGAAATAAAATAATTGATTCTGAAAATAATTATTAATGAATGAAACCAATAAAGACTTGGCAGATGAATGTTCTTATTATTATGGACTGTGCTATGTTGTAGTAATAAACACAGCCAAAATCTCAGTGGCGTATATAAACAAATAAAAGTTTATTTCTTACTCATGATATAGTCCAAGTCTAATCTTCAAAACAAGAGTCCTTCTATTCAGAGTCACTCAGAGATCCAGCTTAGAATATTCTTCCTTGATTCTGAGTCAGAAAAAAGAAATTTGATGATTTACACACTGGCTATAAAAACTTTCCACCTGTACATACCATATTTCACTAGGCTAATAAAGTCACATAGAAATGTCTAATTTCAAGGAAGATTTGGATGTTCAATTTTATTTGTGCTCAAAGGAGGAAAAGGAATATTTGTGAGCAACACTTATAATAAAGGAACTTTTAACAGAGAGGTTAGACAGTCATCACTTTGCCCAACTAATCATTAACAGAAAAAAAAATACTGTATACTGCTACCATAATGCAAGATGAGGGGCACAATGTAATCTATGAAGTATGCTTGAAAAATTAAAAAAAAAAACCTAGATGGAAAAATCTTTAAATGTAACCCAGACACTAGAGTAACTCTCAGTTAACTGGAAAAAAAAAAAGAAGACAAAGAAGCAAATTAAATGATAAGACTAGGAAACAAGAAGACAAAACCCAAAATTTGAGGGGTTTCACAAAGCAGCAAAAAATTTCTTCAGTGACTCAATGACATTTAAAAATCAATAGTGCAGAGACTTCTCTAGATTAAAAGAACCAGAAAACACAAATATGCAAGACTAGTTTAGACCCTAATTTAAACAAACCACTGTTAAAAAAATGTGCAGGGATATCTTAATTTAGAAAGGATATTAGATGTTACCCAGGAATTTTGTTCTAATCATAAGTTGGCTGTTACCTAAGAACATTTTCATATTTTTAGAGATGCATCTCTATAGATACATATTTTTAGAGATGCAGAGGTGAGATGATGTGATGTCTAAGTTTTACTTTAAAAATACTTCATCAAGAAATGAAAAGAGGATATATGAAATAAGTATGGCAAAATGTTGATAATTGTACCAGTCAAGGTCCAATCCGGAAAGCAAAAACTACTCTATGCATTTAAATAATACAAATATAATACAAAAAAATAAAAATAATAAAATATTACATAAAGCATTCAAAGAACTAAGAAGCCAAACAAGGAAAAATGAATTTGGCAATAACAAATAGATGCTACCACCTTTTAACTTGGACAGAAACAGTAAAGAAAGTAGTGACAGAGCTTAAAACCATAAGCAGGGACCTGAGGATGGACTGTCTGATTAAGAGCAGGGGTACAGAGGTGACTCACTCACTGGCTGCTTGAGTGTAGGGGAAGGGGCAGCAGAATAACCTGGTGTGTTATGGTATGGATGTGAAGTGTCCCCATTGTGTGAGACAATGCAAGAAGGTTTAGAGGAGACATGATTGGGTTATGAGAGCCTGTTTTAGTCAGCTTTTTCACTGCTGTGACTGAAAGATCTGACAAGAACAACTGTAGAGAAGGAAGTTTATTTGGTGGCCCACAGTTTCTGAGGTCTTAGTTCATAGACAGCCAGCTCCATTCCTCCAGGCTTGAGGTGAGGCAGGACATCAGGGTGGAAAAGTATTGTGGAGGAAAGTGGTTCACATGATGGTCAGAAATGAGAGAGAGAGAGAGAGAGAGAGAGAGAGAGAGAGAGAGAGAGAAGTCCACTCACCATATACAAAATGTATACCCCACAGCCACTCTCCCAATGACCCACCTCCTCTAGCCACACCCTACTTGCTTTCAATTACCACTCATTAATCTCATCAGGGGATTCATTCACTGATTGGGTTAAGGTTATCATAACCCAAACATTTCACCTCTGAACCCTCTTGCATTGTCTCACACAGGAGCTTTTGGGTGATATCTCACATCCAAAACATAACATGGTGTTTCTCTCCCTTTCTCTGGTTTTCCACAAAGGCTTTCCTTGTGCTCGAACCACTGGAAGCCAGAGAGCAAAGAAGGCTGGGGAATGGTTTTCTTGTGTACACTTAAAGAAAGATTTTATTTTTTTAATTATCTTTATGTGTATAACCTTACCCAGAAACATTCTCAATGCTCACCTCCCATGAATCCCCATTTTAAAGAGTTGAAAATGTTAACAGGGTATACAGGGTTATCCTTCCCTGTTTCCATACTCTGTTCCTATCTATTTGGTTGAATTCAGCAAATAGAGATTACCAGCTGAAGAGTAAAGCAATAGATGGGAAATAATGATGCATATTTACTTACATTTACTCCTTATCAAGCCATAGATTTGTCCAAGTGGTCTTCTCCCATAAACTACAGCTCTCACAGATTCTGTAAACAGCACAAGGCCCTTCTCTGTCACTTCAAGATAGTCAAGATAATGGCTTTCCACTCCCGCAAGTCCTGTTGCTTTGTCACCCCTTGTTGGATCTCTAGCCCTGGTCATGCCTCTGTCAATATAGTTTTTTGTAAAATTCTTATCAATTACCCCTTAGAGTGTGTCATATATTGTTTTGTTTTTTGACTAGGATCCCAACTGTTGAAACTTGTTATAAATAAATAGGCATAAGCAAACAGGTTTCCCATATACCAGCAATGATGAGCAATTGTTACAGAAAGACATCTCAGGTACCAGAGAAAATGTTCATCATTATATAGGTGTGTGTATACTGTGTAATATGCATCAGGTTTATTAATATACATCTATTTTGTACACTAGCTTTTTATATTATATTCCTTAGTAATATATTAAAAAGATCTAGTTGAGAAAAACTACCATGGGACATGAATATTAGACATGATTAAATTATGCTGTATGCCACATCCTTGAAAGACTAAATATTATTGAAAATAAATTTCTAAATTGATTTTTAATTAAATACCTATAAAAATTCCATTAGAATTAAGAGTACTTTAGGAGTGGGTATTGATTTTAAAGTTCTGTTGAAGAATAAACAAGTAAGAATAGTTAATAAAAATCTGAAGTTCATTTAAAGAATAAGCAAATAAGGAAAGCTAATAAAATTTTGTAAATGAGATCCATTTTCTTCTCTTCCCGTAGGCAAAGGAGAGAGAAGGGAGAGAGAAGGGAAACTATGGAAATGGAAGGAGACCCTCATTGTTACACAAAATTACATATAAGAGTTTGTGAGGGGAAAGGGGAAAAAAAAACAAGGGAGAGAATTAAACAACAGCAGATGGGGTAGAGAGGGAAGATGAGAGGGAAGGGGAGGGGGGATAGTAGGGGATAGGAAAGGTAGCAGAATACAACAGTCATTAATATGGTATTATATAAAAATGTGGATGTGTAACCCATGTGATTCTGCAACTTGTATTTGGGGTAAAAAATGGGAGTTCATAACCCACTTGAATCAAATGTATGGAAGATGATATGTCATGAGCTTTGTAATGTTTTGAACAACCAATAAAAAAAAAATTTGTAAATGAATTTCAATGTAGGGTATTTGATGTGTTAGATATTTAACAAAACAATGTGATATTAGCCAAAGGATTTAGAGATGAATAGGACAATAAAATAACCTATGAAGTTATCCTTAGTATCCTCCTTTGCAAATGTTTGACTTTGTTAGATAATATATTGCAAGCAATTGGGGGAAAGGAGCAACTAACATTTTAGGGACAAATGAATAACAATTTAAAAATCATAGCTATATGTTATATATCTTATAAATTAGTATGCTAAATTAAAATATAGAAGAAAATCTAAGCATATGCTTCTGATGTAGAGCTGGGGAATAATTTTAGAACCTAAAAAAAAGTAATAAAAAAAAGTAATAAAAAAATCTTAAAGAAAAAATTAAATTTCTCAAACATCTTTGGTATTCCATAATCTAAAGAAACTTAAAAGGCAAATTTTAAAATGTAGCCTATATGTAAAGACCTTACATAAAAGCAAACATGCATACACAGACACACATACACACACACACACACACACACACACCACAAATGAGCAGTAAGGTCTATTATAAAACTGCTAAAATCACTAGAATAAAGTTTAAATGACTTTCATATCAAGGAATATAACTTGGAATAGACATATGCAATATATGGAAAGTTCTTGCAGCACTTGTGTTTAAATTGCTAGTGCTAGACTAGGGTAGTCAGTGCTAACCTAGCTTGCTCAGATTCTATCACTTGTATTCAGGGACACAGGATGGATCTGGAGGGGCTTGTGTTAGGGGATTTAGGTGTCTTTTCCATAGGTCCAAGAGTCACTTCTCATTGTTTAGCCTCCAACTGGAGCTCAATATAGTTAAATTACTTCCAATCACTGCTATAATTTTCAGAGTTCCAAACTGTCAATTAGCCCAGAGGAGATGGGTATACTTTTTTTAGTGAACATAAAAAGAATGGGGATCATTACTCTAAGTATGTATGTCAACTATATATAATAACAAGTAATAAAATAAACTAGTTGCAGATTCAAAGTCTAAGTTGATAATTTAAAAAGGTTTTGTTTGGAATATTCCATCATAGGACCAGGAACCAATGGAACCAATATGGAAAAACATATCTCAGTTCTGTTATCACAATGGTAAAGGTAGAAACATGGCAACAAAATAAAGGAGGCCTGTATGGTAGATATTGTGCCCACCCTGATCCTCTAACTACTAAGTATTTCCCTACATGGTCGTAGTTTCCTGTCACAGGCCCCTATGATGTTCTGTCTGAGGACTTTCTCTAGCCACATGCTGCTATAGGCTGCGTGTTTATGTTCCCCCAAATCCATATGTTAAAACCTAATATTCAATGTGATGGTATTTGGAAGTGGGAGCCTTTGACAGGTGATTAGGTTAAGAGCAGAACCCTCATGAATAGAATTAGTGCCTTTATATTTTTTCTCTCTTCCTATTTTTTGTCAGAATCTAGAGAGATGCTTTCCTTTTTTTTTTTAATTAGAGCTTTCTAATCATACATAGTATTTGGGTTCATTTTGACACACTCATCCATGCAAGAAATTTGATTTCAATCCCCATCTTCCCCTTTTCATCTCTTCCTCTCTCTGTTCTTCCTCCTCCATTCTATTGATTTCCTTTCACCCCTTCATTTATTTATTTTTGATTGGTACTTTCTACAAAGACATAAAGGCGGATTTCCCTTTGGCACCTTTATATGTGAATATAACATGATTTTGTTAAAATCGTTCCATATTTCTTTCCCTTTCCCTGTCTTCTTCCCTCCCTCTTCTTCTTCTGCTATTCCACTGATCTTCCCTATATCTTTATGATAAACTATCCCTTCCCCAAATGACTTTTTTCTCTTATTTTGCTCTAGCTTCCACCTATGAGAGAAAACATTTGATTTTCTGAATCTGGATTATTTCACTTAGTGTGTTATTATTCGTTTTCATCCATTTAGAGACAAATGCCATTATTTTATTCTTGTCTAACTGAGTAAAACTCCATTGTGTGTATATATACCACATTTTCTGGATTCATTCATCTATTGATGCGCATCTAGATTGATTCCATAATTTGGCTATTGTGGATTGTGCTACTATAAACATTGCAGTGACTATATTGCTATAATATACTGATTTTAGATCTTCTGGTTAAATACTGATGAGTGGGATAGCTGGGTCATATGGTAGGTCCATTCCTAGTTTTTTAAGGAATTTCTATACTGCTTTCCAGAGAGGTTTTATTAATTTGCAATACCACCAAATTCTTGTACCTTTCCCCCCAACATCTTTGCCAGCATTTATTATTATTCATATTCTTTGCCATTCTGACAGCATGAGATTAAATCTTAGTGTGGTTTTGGTTTGCTTCTTCCTGACTGCTAGAGATGTTGAGCATTTTTTTTTTCATGTATTTCTGGCCATTTGTTTTTCCTTTTGAGAAATTTCTGTTTAGTTTTTTGTTGTTGTTTTGTTGTTGTTGTTATTGTTTGCCCATTTATTGATTGAACTATTTACTATTTTGACAATGAGTTTTTTTAGTTCTTTTTATATTCTGGATATTAATCCCCTGTATCTGGCAAAGATTTTTCTCCCATTCCAGAGGCTCTCTTTTCATTCTCTTAATTTTTCCTTTGCTGTGCAGAAGCTTTTTCATCTGCTGGCATCCCACTATTGATATTTAAGCTTTAGGGGTCTTGTTAAGGAAGTCAGTGATTTCACCTATATGGTGCAGTGTTGATCCTGGTTTTGTTTTTTGTTTTTTGGTTTGTTTGGGTTTTTTTGGGTTTTTTTTTTTTTTTTTTTTTTTTTTTTTTTTTTGGTTTTTTTGTTTTGTTTTGTTTTGTTTTTTCTAGCAGTTTCAGTGTTTCTGGTCCAATTCCTAAGTGTTGATCCACTTTTATTTGACTTTTGTGCAGGGTAAAAGATAGGGATTAAAATTCATCTTTCTACACATGTATATCCTGTGTATCCAGCACCACTTATTATAAAGTCTGCCTTTTCTCCAACATATATTTTTGGCACCTTGTCAAGTATCAGATAACTGCAAGTATGTGGGTTTGTCTCTTCATTTTCTATCTTTTCATATTTTTTATTGGTGCATTATAGCTGTACATATGTGGGATTTGTTTTTACTTATTCACCCATGCACATGATATAACTATACAGTTTGGCCAATATCATTTCCCAGTATTTCCCCTTTCCCTCCTCTTCTCTCTCCCCCTGGTCCCTTTCCTCTACTCTACAGGTTTCCCTCTGATTTTCATGAAATCCCTCCCCCTATCTTTCTTTTCCTTTTTCTTCTCTAGCTTTGTGATGATTGATCTGAACTGTCAACTGGATTTAATTAAGAGGTGCTTACATTCTGAGGTTTCTAGGTGTATCAATGAGGTTATTTTGAGGAATGATTGGCATGTGGGACAGAAAACTCAGGGGAGACACACCCTAAATGTGGGCAGCACAGTTCAATAGGTTGGGAGCCTGGATGGAACAAAAGATGAAAGAATAAAGAACAAGCACATGCAACTGTGATTCTTCTTGAGTAACTGTTTCAATTGCTACTGTGATCACCTGAGGACATCATATTCCAGTTCCTTCACCCTTCCAAAGCACATTCTGACTTTCTCTCCAGGGTGTTTCCAGGCCTTTTGCTCCAGATTGAAGCTCCAGCTTTTTGTACTGAGCACTGATTTCTCCAGCTCTCCAATCTGCAGACAGCCATTGTGGAACTATACAACTTTTGGCCATGTAAGCCAATCTAATAAATCCCTTTTTTTAATAATTATATATGTAATTATAAAAAGAGATTTGTTACACACACACACACACACACACACATACATATCCTGTTGGTTCTGTTGCTCTAGAGAACCATCCTAATACAAGCTTCCACAGATGACAGAAAATATAATGACCCTTGACTTTCTGAGTTTGGCTTGTTTCACTTAATATAATATACTCAAGTTTAATCCATTAGCAGTAAATGACATAATTTCTTTCTTATTTATGGCCAAATAAAACTCCACATTTTCTTCATTTATTTATTCATTGATAGATATCTAGGCTGGTTTCATAGTTTGGCTATTGTCAATGGGTATGCATGTGTCACTGTAGTATGATAACTATAATTCTTTGGTGTGTGTGTGTGTGTGTGTGTGTGTGTGTAAAGGGTACCAGGGATTGAACTGGGGGCACGAAACCACTGAGCCACATCCACAGCCCTGTTTTGTATTTTATCTTAGAGACAGGGTCTCACTGAGTTGCTTAGTGCCACTGGAATTATAGACATGCGCTACCCTGCCCAGCTTAGGATAAATATTAAGGAATGGTGTAACTGGGTCATATGGTGGTTTCATGCCTAGTGTTTTGAGAAAACTCCACAATGATTTCCATAGTGATTGTACTAATTTGTTATCATATCAACAGTGTAAAAGTGTTCCTTTTTCTTCACATGTGCTTCAGCATTTATAATTGTTCATATTCTTGATGACAGCTATTCTAACTGGAGTAAGAAAAAAATTTCAGTGTAGTTTTGATTTGCATTTCTCTAATTGCTAATGATGTTGAACATTTTTTCATGGATTTGTTGGCAATTTGTACTTCTTGTTTTTGAAGTGTCTGTCTAGTTCATTTGCCCATGTATTAATTGGGTTACTTGGGGGCGATTTTTGTATGATGTGTGTGTGTTAAGTTTTTTTGTGTTCATTAAATATTCTGGATATTAATCTGTTGTCAGAAAAGTAATTAATTATAAAACAAAGCTGATAGAATAAGGAGTTAAGAAAAGAGTAGTTTGGGCCATCAGAGAAGGCAGCTGCCATGTTTACAAATCAAGGTCTCAGAGTCTGTTCACACAAACTGGAGGAGCAAAGTGTCTTTCTGCACTGATTCTTCCTCCGATTCATAAGCACCACCTATGTTTATCTTTCTCAATCCAGTGCTCTCTCTGAGTCCAGCATTAGGTTTTCCCTAAGTACTAGTTGTAAGTGCTATTGCCAGTTTTTCTCCTTGACAGTGACTTGATGAGTATTTCTTAAATGAATCCACGGTAACCTACATTAGCTGGGCCCTGGCCTTATTTCAAACTGGAGTTCACAATACTGAATCAGATTATATGAATCCATTTGTATTATGCTCATAACATTGTACTGTCATTTATGTTTTCTATTCTCTTCCTAGTAGCCTATCAGTTCCTATGGGGTAGAAAATAATTTTTCTCATTTATCTTTGTGTCTTCAGCACTTGGCTCAGTGCCTGATATAAGTAAAGCCAACACCTATGTTCCAGAGATGGTAAGAATTTGTAAGTGTGGAGAATTGAACAGTAAGCAGAACAAAATCAAAACGAGGTCACAGGAAAGGAATTTTGAAAAACATATTTAATAATGAAATACATTTCCTTAAAATTATGAAGGTTTGAATGTCACATTTTTTGGCCTTTTTTATTGGTGTATTATATTTATACATAATACTTGTGTGATAGGTATTTTTGAAGAGTGCAGGTAATTTGCCTTGTAATATATTCATGCACACACATAATATAATTTGCTCAATTTTCTTCCCCAGTACCTCTCCTTTCCCTCTCTTTCTCCCTCCCCTTGATCTTTTTCCTCTACTCTACAATTTCCCTTCTATTTTTGTAAGATACCTTTTTACTCATTTTTTCTCTTTAGTTCCCACAGATGAGAGAAAATAATGATCCTTGACTTTCTGAATCTGGCTTATTTCACTAAGCATGATGTTCTCCAGTTTCATTCATTTTCCTGCAAATGACATAATTTTATTCTTCTTTATGACTAAGTAAAATCCCAATAATACATTTATTTTCAATTCTATAATACATGCATGTATGGAGTTTATAATATACAAAGTATTTTATGTGGAATATACTATGGCCACTGACTTAATCTTTCCCACTAAAGGCCTCTAACAATTGCTTTTTTTTTATTTTGATCTGTTCATATCTTTACTTTCTCAAATTTTAAGCTAACAAAAAAAGCTGATGAAATTACATGATGAGTAACTTTCAGCTAGAATAAAAGCCCTTTATAGCCGTTTGTTTCCCCTATCCAAGATTCAACCAAGGGATTAAGTATTTCATCCAGCTGTCATGTTCCTTTGTTCTCCTTTAGTTGAAAAGGATCTTCCCACACACATATCTTTTTTATTGTTGTTCCTCATAACACATTTTTGAAGACCCAGGTAATTTGACTTGTAAAATGTATCTCAATCTGGATGTGTCTGATGGCTTCCTCCCTTTCAGATGTCGGTTAAACATCTTTGGCAAAAACACTGTTGAGGTAATTTTGTGTGTCTCAAAAGATAGGTATACTATCATGGGAATTTCATAATGTCAGTCCCATATTAATGATCTAAATGTGATCAGTCAGCTAAATCACTCCATTAAAGATATAGTTTTCTCTTTGTAACTAATCTGCAAAGTGTTAACCCAATAGATTTTTATTGTTCATGGATGAATCTTGCTTGAATCAGTTATTACATAGAATTAGAAAATCATTATTTTGCAAAACCCATCACACAGTCCACATTGCTGCCATTGCTCTGTAAAAAAGAGTTTTCCCTCTATACACACCTTATTTTATTACTGTATAGTCCCAAATTCCATCAGTGAATTTTAACCCCTTACTATTACTACAATTGTGATGTTCAAATGGTTCCACACAGTCCATGAAAGCTCCTCCAAAAGGGCTTCTGAATTATTTTGATGCATTTCTATAAATTTTTGGTATTTCTTTCCCTTCTGACCCAACAATAAATGCCAGCCTCCCCCTTTACTTTCCCTTATATATAAAGAAACTCCTTTTATAAAATCTAAGGACCCAATGTCTTTTACTGAGGATGCCTCTTAGATCCCAAAACCTGTGCTGAGCTATAGCCTAACTAGTTTTCTAACCTAGCCCAACTATCTTCACCCTACTCCACTGCAATAACCTCCATTTGGTCTTCTGGCTGGCAGTCTCACTTCCCTCCAACCGATTCTTCATACTGCAGTTAGGATGATCTTTCCAAATGTAAATCTGTTCAGGCCATACCCAAGACGAGGGTATGCATGTGCATGCACACATTCATATAGTTCATAATAAAAGACACATGGCTAATCCTGTCCTTATGCCCCTGTCACATTTTGACTACTTTACCCCAGTTTCATTCATCCTCATTGACCTCTTTTTCCAACATACAATGCTTTCTCCCATGACAGGTTTTTGTATATTCTACTCCAACAATTTTCTCTACTGAAACAATTTTCTTCTCTTCCCATTCATCTATAATCAGATACTCATGGTATCCAGCTACCATTCAGGTTACAGTGGATACTTCTCAGGGTTTCAAGTCACTTGTACTCGACAGATTCTTGCTCCTAGCATTTTTCAACTTTTCAGATTCCAGGCAAAAGCAGGAGCACACTCAGGCATGAGTGTGAACAGGCCTGATGGGAAGCAGGGAGGCACTAACCCACCAAGAACAGCCCTTAGCCATGAATCGGGGCAATGGCAAATGATGCAATGGGGTCCTGAGAGCTATTTTACCAGCACATCATCCCATCTCTCACTGTACCCCATGTGTCTGCCATGCTTGAACACTCTCTGTACCCCAAAGGCCACACAAATTCTTTCTTCTCTATCCAGTCTCAGCCTTTTCCATGTTTTACTTATTATTCTAGACTTAACTTGAAGGACACTTGTTTCAATGATGCCTTTCCCATTAACTCTAGGCAAAATTAAGCACTCATTTCTCTACCGGCCCAAAATAAAATTATTCTGTCCAGCTTTTTTTTTCATATCAAGATATCTTGATAGTCTGGTAACTTTTGATGGAAGGAAGCTGTCTTGCACTGACATATGTCCTCCTCAAAATTTATATTTTGAACTTCTAACCCTCAGTACCTCAGAATGTGGCTATTTGGACATAGTCTCACCAAGGTAATTAAGTTAAAATGAGATCTTTAGAGTGAACCCTAAACCAATATGACTAGATGTTTTTATAAGAGGATATCTCGACACATCTACAGAGGTATGGGTACATGGGCAAAGTCAGCCATCTGGAAGCCCAGGAAAGAGACTGGAACAGATTCCTACCTCATGGCCCTCAGAAGAAGCCAACTCTGCTGATACATTGCACTTGGAATTCCAAGTTCCAAAACTGTGAAAAAATGTTTTACTATTGTTTAAGTCACCCAGTCTACCGTGCTTTTTTCCAGCAGCCCTAACAAACTAATACACTGTCTTTCTTCCTTTTTAGCACGATAACATCTACCATAAAGAATTTTATACCACAGACATTTGATTTTTCATATGAATTAAAGTAATCACCATGATACAGTGCATGCCTTCCCAATTAGAATGTGAATACCTGGCTTTGGAGTCAAACTGAGTTTAAGTTCTGACATTTTTCCAGCTGAGTGACATCAAGAAAGAATGCAAATCTCAGGTTAAAGATGAAGGCAACAATCATCTAACTCATGAGAGTATTTTGATAATTAAATGAGATACCGTATGGAAGGCATCCAACACAGTATCAGAAAAATAATAAGTTCTCAATTATTATTAACAACTATTGCTCCCATGATTTCCTTATTATATGTGTAATAAAAATATGGTGAAGCAGAATGGAGAAATATACAGAAGCACATTTTAATGATCCACTTCAGGGTAGACAATATACAATATATTGGACATTTTTTTTCAGAATCCTAATTATACATCCACTGAAGAAAATATACTAATTTCCTTCAAAGAAGAATGTCTTTTTTCTTGTGTGCTAACATACTTTATGAAACTATTCCCCCTTTTTAGCTTTCACAACTAAATTCATTCCCAAGAGACACAGAGACATGTTCACAGGGGGAGACAAGACAAACTTCCCAGGCAATTCCCCAGACTTACAGGTTATTATGTTTCAGCCAGAGAAGGAATTTCATCTAGGGATAGGGTTTCTGAAAAACTGAAAACATTTTTAATGTGACCAGGCTGAATGTGGAGAAAGTAGATAACACACATCTGAACAGGATTATTACTCTCTTCTAGAAAATGGCATTCTCACCCTCAAGTCACATTAGTGCTCGGATGCAAAATTTTATGTGAAGTGAAAGCAGTGAAATATGTGTTAGGGTAAAAGTTTCAATCTAGAAGAAATACTGTGGGAGGTTTTTGTTATTATTATTAAACACACAGGGTGGAGTTTCACACACACACACACACACACACACACACAATAAATTAGGACCCCTGGTCTCTGAGATTACAACAAGGGAAACACAGATTGTATCAGATAAGAGGTGAAATCAATAAAACTTAATTAAGGAAAAAAGTCTACAGAGGGGAGGAGAGGAATGAGGCAGAGCCAACTGTAAATCAAAGTAAAGAAGGTTTCATGAGGTTTGGTCATTTCCTGGGACAAACCAGGACTATAATTTCAAATTTAAGAAACACAGTCTGATCCTGCCATCTTGGTTTGAGAAAGGATACATAAGCAACTTATTAGTTATCTCTTTTCCTTTGTCTTCCAAGGATGGACTAGGATGTTTCTGTGCCCCTATGGCCAAGTTTTCTTATAATGAGTGAAAAAAATGTTCTAAATTCGATAGGGATCATACAACTGGCTGCTCTCACATTCCTGGAGTTTCTGCTCCACTTAAAATACTACAAACTAAAATTATTCTTACTCCTGGAAACAAGACATCTCCCATCTCCAGCCACCATTCCAGTCTCTATAGTCCATGGGTACAAAATCTTCAGAGGCTCTCAAGACTGATAGATACCTAAATGTGTTTTGCCACCTAGCAGGATAAAACTCCCACTCTGGTGAGTACGCTGTATCCCAAAAACTTTACTTGAGATTGCTAAAACCTACCTCCAAACTACCCCCATGATTTTTATCCTCAAGTAACCCTAATTCTAACCCTAACCCATACCTGAAATCCATGAGACATTCACCAGTGCCATCACCTCTTCCTCCTTATTTTCAATCATGTTCTTCCTCAGAAATTTGGTAGAATATAAGAAGAATGAAAAATATACTCAGATAAATTATTATAAATTATACTTATTATAAGCTACTGTAAAGTGTGTTACTTGCCACTTGTCATTTTTAGAGAACAATCCTCTGTGACTAAAAGTCAATAAAATAGGGCAAATATTTTTAAAATAAAAGCAGTTTCACATCTCCATTGATTTGCTCCTTGATGTGGGTTCATTTTCTTTTAATAGTTCCACATCCTATGACTGCTTTCTGAGAAAATTCTGTACTACAAACACCAGGTGGATCACAGGCCCACTGACGATATCAGGATAAACCAGTCATAAGTTTTCCCATCAAACTTTGGGCAATCACAATCCCCGCCACTGATGATGATGAAAGAAAAACATTTTTCTAGAGGAACAGAAACCATTTATGGGAATGTTTGAATTGCTGTTCAGTAAACACAGACACTTGAGAAGAGTCAGCCATAAACGGGAAACTTGAATATCAGGGAGTGGGAGGAAAAGACAACAAGGAGCAGAAGGTTTCCATGACCCAAGGGTAGACAGTTTGTGCATATTGTGTCTATTATCATAAATATTTCCACAATCCATTGAGGCAACGATCTCCTTTCTAAAAATGGACACTGACTTGTAGATATTTAATGCCTCCCTTTTAATAGCTATATTTATGCATTTAATTTATGGTATTTCTTTAGATCATCATCTTTTAAACATTTACTGAATGAAAAATTAAATCCATCAGTTATAGCAGATACTTTTGCAATTCCACCTTTCATCTCCACAGCCCATCTCTGATTTCAGCTACAGTTGGGATAGACTGGTATATGCAAGCTTCTAACATCCCATCTCAAGTGTGTATGTTTCTTCTCCACTTTGGTACACAAAGGGCTTTTCAAAGCCAAGGAACTTGCTCAACCCTGCCAAAGCACAGTCTAGGAGCATGAGGGAGTTACAGGCACAACAGAATTAACACTCAACCCCCATGGGGGATGTAAGCAGGACAGTCCCAGAAGGCATCCTGTGTGTTTCTCAGCGGTCCTTGCAGAATTGTGCCACCAGAGCTACCACACCCATGATTTCTAACCTTGGCTCTTTCTCTTTCTCTAGTTCATTTTCTAGTTCCTAGTTTTCCCTCCCAATGAAAGTACCTATCCCTACTTCTACTCCCAGGCTCTGCTTACTTGAGAACCAAAAGACATAAATTTACAAAATCTAGAGAAATCTAGACAGCAGAAATCTGGACAGTGAAATGAAAGCAGTGAGAGAAACTTGGAAATATTATTATATAATCATTAATATGTCTCCATATCCTTGTCTATGCTTATTTATTGCTTATAAAGCACAGTGCACTGTTTCAGGGCACTGGAGACACAGCTCCAAGACGGAACTATATAAATAGTCATTTGCAGAGATAATAAGACTGCCTAACACATATTAAGTACTATGTGTCTATTAAATAAATAGAAAATAAGGGCTTAAATTCTAAGTGTCTACTGAATATATCTCAAATTTTAAGCTCTCTCAGTTATCACAAACTCTGATGGTTTTTAATTAAACTTTTTATTATTTTGAGATAATTTTGGACTTGATGCAGTTGTGAGAAATAGTAAGAGAGATCGCATATACTATATACCCAAGTAGCTTAAGTTACTTCTACTACTGATCAAGATAATTAAAATAAAATTCTCTCTTTTTTTCTCATTTTGCCTGGAACATAGGGTTCAGTGCTTCTTGAAATGAAGTAAAATTCAAATAATATAAAATTTAATCATATAAAATGCATGGTGGCATTTAATAGACTCAAGATATTGTGCAACTACCACCCACATCAAGTTCCAAAACATTTTACCAACCCAAAGGATAACCTCATATTCAATAAATAAGCACTACTTCTTCCTCCCTCCCCCAGCCTCTGTCAACCAACAATCTGCTCCCTGGCTGTAAGGATTTACCTATCCTAGATATTTCATAGAAACGGAACTGAATAACATGTGCTCTTCTATATCTGTCTTTCCTTTCACTTAGCCTAATGTTTTCAAGATTCATCCACATTTGTAGGTACTTTGTTTCTTTTTATTACTGAATAATACTTCACAGTATATATATATATATATATATATATATATATATATATATATATATATATGTAATATATATATATTACACATGGCTATCCATACCACACCATCAGTATCTATTAATGGGCACTGTGTTTGTTTCTACCTTTTGGTTATTATGAATAATAATGTTATGAAGATCCCTCTATAAGTACTTGTTTAAGTACTTATATTCAATTTTTTTAGAGATTTACCTAGGAGCAGAATTGTCAGACAATGTGGTAATTTAATATTAGACTTTTTGAGCAACCACCAAATTGTTTTCCACGGTGACTGTCATTTTACACTCCTACTAGATTTCTCCATATCATTGTTCATGCCTGTTAATTTCAATTTTACTACTTTCTAAAAATAAAATAAATATGAAAATGATAAGTAATGAATAAAAGCAAAAAGTCATCGATTTTACAATCAAGTTTAAACATGAAGAATAAAAAAATTTCAAAGAAAAAAGTCAAGTTTATACTGTATATCTTTGTTCCTCCATTCCAGCCAATTAAAAATTCTAAGTGTCTTAGGTTCATACTTCAATCTAAGAAAACAATGCAATTTCCAACTTTCTTTAAGATGGCTAAAATCTTTCTAAAATATATATGAAAATAAATAACATTTTTTAAAAACTATGTACTAGCAAAATATTATTTGTGTGAAATTGTCAAGCATCACAAATATCTTTTGGGTTTTGTTTTGTTCTTGAGTCATGCATGATTAATAGCTTGTCAAATTATGGTGGATTGTTTTGTTTTGTTTTGTTTTGTTTTCCTACATCTGAGCAAGATGTTGAGGTAATAGTGATATAGAGATAGCAACGTTCCATAGAATGCAGGTGGTTTGGGCCAAGGGAATAAATCCGCACATGCACATGATAATAAGATATGAGATATGAGTAAAATTTGTTTACTCTTAAAAGCTTCCTTGCCTTTTTTTTCTTTTTAACACAAGGTCTTACTGAGTTCCTGAGGGGTTTCACAAAATTATCCAGACTAGCCTCAAACTTACAATCCTTCTGCCTCACCCTTCCAAGTTGCTGGGATTACATGTAAGAATGTGCCACTGTGACTGACTCTCCTTACCCTTTTTTTTTTAAGTAATTAGTTAATTTTTAAGGTAAGAATCAAGGAGGCAATGAAATACTACATTTGAGCTTCTTAACACAAGGGCTTTCTAGTCCAAAGAGATGTGGATGTGTTTTCTAAATTAAGAAATAAAAGGTATTCACAGTTGAGAGGGCGGGGGGAAAGGTCCCATGGAACTACACTTTGTAACAAAATTCCTGTGCACTCATATACCTTAAAATTTCATGTTATATGCAGTTTAAATTTTCATTGAAGATACTATTTGTCTTTGTTTATGTACAAATCTCACTTTCAGAACCACTGTGTTAATGAAATCACGTATTCCCATGAGAATATATAGACAGTTAAAATAGTACCATCTAGAAATACTGAGTCAATGAAGAGGCATGAAATGGTTAACTGATATTATGAGTCTGGGGGGGGCTTTTTTCTGATTTTCCCTAGCAAATGTTTCTTCTTAGCTTCTTTGGCATGTGGGTTCTTCAGCAGACCTTTCAAATAGTTTTGGATGTGTATGTAATAAGATCTATGACTGAATATAATAGTCACACGCTTAGGCCATAGTTTAATAAAAATAACTGACCATTTTAACTTAGAATGGCCTATAATTTCAACTTACTACAAAATTAAACTGGGCTTCACAGTCATATTTTCCATAAAATTTCCCTACCTAAGACTGCTGAAGCCCACCTAATTGTCAAATAAGTTTTTTAAGCACAGTCATATTGATTGACACGTCAAAATCTTTTTTCATTAGGTTCTAGGATGATGTTTCCCAGCAGTTCTTCCCCTGTTAATGCCCCACCTCCTCCCACTTGTCTTCAAAATTTCCTCTTCCTCCACCTCCTACTTGTATGTTACTTTCCACATTCCAAATAAATAAAAAAAAATCAAAAGATCTTCAAATGTGGCAGAAAAAAAACCTAGAAACATCTAAGCAAAAGCATTTTAATAATGACTTTGTTTAATGGTCAAAGTACAAGTAATTTTTTCTACCTTTGTCTTCCACATTTTCTTTACTGAAAACAAAATAATTATGATGAAGAAAAACATTGAGGGAAAAAAATGGAATTTCCTAAAGTTCCATTAGTTATGGTTTTTTTCTTCCTGCTTTATGTGTACTCCTTGGGTACACATAAAGCAGGAAGAAAAAAAAAAACTTTTTCTCTGATTTAAGCCAGAAAATCTGCAACAACAAATTCTAAGTCTACACAGGTTGTCTCCCTCTTTCTAAAAAATGTGTTCAAAGTGTATAGAATCTAGGGGGAAAAAAAGATGACATGAAAGTAGAAGAGGAACTATTAAGGAAAAGAGAGGGTCCTGGGGAAGCTGATAAAAAAGGGTAATAGGGAGAGTATATATGATCAAAATATATTATATGCATGTATGAAAGTGTCACACAGAAACTCACCATTTTGTACAATTAATATGTGCTAATAATTATAAACTTTAAAAAAGAGAAAACTTTATAAAAGAAGAATGAGAAAATCAGAAGTCATGATACTTAGCCACAAATATATTTAATTTAATATGCAACTATGGGCAAATTATATTTAAAAGCAATTTTTTTGTAGATACACATGCATTTTTTTTTTCATTTTTATTAGCACTAAAGTTCTCTAAAAATTGAATGTCTCCAAGGCAAATAAAAGATATACATACATTAAAGGAAGTTTACTCTTCCAAAGAGTTAAAATTTGTTAAGCACATTGCCTTTCAGATCTGCACTTTATCCTAAGAACTTAGGAAGTCAAGCAAGGCAACTCCTCTCCTCCTCCTACATTGGTCTATACATAGGTCTTAGAGGCCAAAGTAAAATGTTTCTTCCTTGATATCCCATGGACATTTAAAGAAACCAAATTAATATACTTCACCTCACCAAGAAAAAAAAAATCTTATAATTGTACTCTAATTACTCACATCTACTCTGGTGAATTATAGAATGCAAGAACACAAAGGGGTAGGGAGTCTAGAATATCTCTCAGATCTCAGATAAATGCCATAGTTTGTTAATTCTACTTACTAACTATTTCCACCCTCTATTCCATCCTCAGTGTCTACTTAGGTGCAGACACTTACCATTTCCTGGTTGGATTAGTGATCCTGGCCATTCTCCAACTTTTCATTCTTGCTGACCCAGGTAATCAATCTTTTACATTGTTGGGGGGAGATGTTTCTATAATAGAAATATGATGAATAGTCAACACTCAGTAAGTATTTCTTAAGTGCTTGAATGATCAAAATCAAAATCAGAAAAACCACTATTGTTCATTTCACAATGCTTAAAATACTCCTGGAGAAACAGACTTATAAAGTAATCTAATTTTTCCATCTATACAATTGTATATTTATAATACTTTTCTTAATTTGCAAATTAATTATGTTGTAGGAAGACATATTACATTGAAAAATATTTAAGTTAAACTTTTTTGTTTGGGGGGGATACTGGGGATTGAACTCAGGGGCACTCAACCACTGAGCCACATCCCCAGTCCTATTTTGTATTTTATTTATCACTAAATTGCTTAGCTCCTCACTCTTGCTGAGGCTGGCTTTGAACTCACAATCCTCCTGCCTCAGCCTCCCAAGGCGCTGGGATTAGATGTATGCACCACTGCGTCCGGCTTTAGCTAAACTTTTTAATAAAGTCATTCTTATGAAAATAACATTATATGTCATAATTAATAATATGTCAAATGTCATGGTAATATATTTAATTACTGTAGTCTAATAAGGAACACACACTGGCATACTTCATAGATAGCCAAGGAGAGGCACCAAGAAAAAACTACACTGTATCACAGGTTAGGGACAAAGGCTCTACTGTAAGTCAATTCAAAAAAAGTGTTGGAAGAATTAAGTTTCCATGTGGCTCATGGTGCTAGAGATTTCCAAACACAATCATAACTGCACCACAGTACTCAGTGCATGATCACTTAAAGAAGATGCTCATGTCAATTTCATCTGGTTCAAAACAACTTGCAGTTAAATATGCAAGGGAAATTGTTCCTGAGAAAAGAGAAGAAAAATGAAAGTATTACATTTTCTTTTCTGAAGGGGCATTTTATTTTATTTTGCTCCCTATGTAATATTAAACTGATTAGCCCAACAAAATAATGAATTTAATTAGCCAAGACCTAATTTAAAAGGATGGAATTGATCATGATGGTGAGTTGAAGGATGGTTCATCAGGGTTAAAATAAAAAGAATGAATAAATAGGTTAATAGATAAATGTTAGCAGTATATCTTTCTACTATTAAACTCAATCTAGCAATTTAATTTCACCAAACACCATCTATTGCTTTAAATTCCTATGATTAATTTGACTTTTACAAAGTTTGTATTTTTTATTTTTTATTTATAATTTTTTGTGTTTGGCAATAATAAAAGAGCTCAAGTATGAAGGATTATACCTAGTTTTATGTCTGTAGTTGTTTTAAAATATTGGAGTACTATTACTTAAATGACCACTGGAAATTAATGAAAAATATTTCCCTGTAAATGGGAGATTTCAATACTACCCATGATTGAGAAACACTACTGAATATAATGAGGGAAACACTGATTTCTAAGTGGGAGAGAGTCAAAGTATTGAGGATGGCATTAATGATGACAAAAATCTATTCCAACCTAACTCTCCATCTTCACTTCTGCCCCTTTCCCAAATGAGACCACCACACAATACTACTTGCAGTTCTCTGAACATGTCTGTGCTCTCATTATTTTGATCCTAAATAACGGAGCCTCAATAAACTTCTTACACTTCCATAACTACTTGGTGCTCTTCCATACCTCTGCCCTCCTTCACACATCTAGCATGAAACGCCCAATCTTGTTAAGCCTAAAAAGTCGCTCATCCAACTTTTTAGTCCCTCTCCTCCAAGCAAATACTCTCCTAGGAGGAGGAAAATCTAATCTGGGCAGTGAGGAAAGCCATTTCAGGTCTAGGAAACATGATTTTAGGAAGAATGATCTTGACTGGGAAAAGATGAGAAGTAGGGACCAAAAGAGTAGTAAGAAAAGAAATGGAAAGAAGAGGCCAGTGTTTAGGGGGCAGGTCTACAAACTTGGGTGATGGGTTGGATATATAGGGTAAAACATTTGAAGAAAAATGAATGATTAAGTGAACAGCAGCTTTCAATTCAGAAGGAAAATGCTAGAAGAACAAACAAATTCAGTCTGGCTCCCACCCCTCAACACCTGAGTTTAATTTCTCCATTGTTATATTCTAATCCTCGTTATATAAAACTTATATTCATTATTTTAAGAATATCTTAACACATTGTCCTGTGGTTGTTCATTTACAGAATTCTTCTCCCCACTTCCGCTCTATGCTGTCAGTCTCTGAAGATGAGGGACAGCCTTTTATTCAACTTTGAGTCAGACTTCAGAGCTGGTCCATAAGGAGCACTACTGATGCAGAAAAGTGTGGAGGGAGGAGAACAAAGCAGAACAGGGTTGGTAGTAATTGTTTCATCTTCTGCTATTTGGTGACCATATCTACCCAGATTAATTAGACATTTCAACATGCATTCTCATTAATGCTTTGACTAACTGTGAAGACGTCTGGGTTTTTGCAAGCAGATTACCTAAAATTTCTGACACCATGGTTTGCATTTACGTAATGCCTCCAGTGCAAGTTTTAACACATGGAAAATTTTTACCCTTACACTCTAAAGATAACTAGTAATGACTCCTAAAAACTAAGGAATTTAGAAAGAATCTTTGCTGTTCCTGGTAATAGTGCAGTGACAAAAATAAATAAACAAAAATCAAAACAGTGGCAAAAGGTTTGTGGCTGAGCCCGTAACAGAAGGATCATCTCTACAAAGGTTCATACTCACTCTGTATTATTTTTACTATGAAAAGTAAGGGAAGCAGATCCAACTATCAAAGGAAGGCCATCCCTAATCCAGGCGGCACTGAGTGACCTCTGAATTGAGATGGCAAGCAGAAAAGGCAGAGAGAAAGCCGCGCTGAAAGGGGGGCAGTCTCATGGGATGGCATGTGGCCTTTAAAATGACTCACTCACTGGGACCCAACAGTCTGAATCAGTTGACCCACAAAGCAAAGTACAGAACTTACGTTTCGGGTCAAGCTGTTGCCAGAAGCTGTGAACCAGATGTCTCTCAACTCCTCACACTTGCTTCTCTAAATAAAAGATAATGGAAGTGCCAAGGAGAAAACAAAAATGAATTGACATCCTGGAGTCCAAAGATTACAGGAGGAATTCTCATGAAGTTGATAATTCTTGCCACATTTCAGACTGTACGCTAACACTAACTACATCCTTGGACTTCGAGCCAATGCTTAAATATGTGCTTGCATCCATTGTAGCAAATAGAAGCAGAGCATGATGAAAGACTGCCAATTTTCAAATTGCCCAAATTGAGCCAACAGATGAAAATGTACAAATAGTGAAGAGTTCCCAGAGCTAAGAGTACAGACTCCAAAAAACAACACAGAGAAGATGAAAAAGAAGAGAATGATTATCAATGAACGGTTGGCAATGGTAAATGGAAAAATAAGAGGGAAATATTCACTGAGTCTAAGCTGATCTCAGTAACTTTAAGATAAGGATTTCAGGTATACATAACGTCCTTCAGACAAGGCTCAGTGTCTAAACTTTTTAGTAGCCCCTAATGCATCCAACCTACTGGTGGGTTTTATATTAGCTGAATTTAAAACATTCAGATTTTCCCTGTTTTCCTTATTTAGATATCTGTTCCTTTCATCCACCTCAATTTGGTTATGTTAGTCTTCTTTAAGTCATTGGTAAACCCCTAAAATAGTACACATCATTTGCCATATAGTTTATCACATCTGATACCTAGCAACAAGAAAGATATTTTATATGACACAAGTCAAGCAATCAGCAACTTATTGTTTTTAAGGTCTTGTTTATCTACTTTACAGAAAATTATCATTATTATCTATTCAGGAGGATTGGATGCATCTGAATACTTGAGGCTCTATAAGTACTTCTAGATATAAAAATAAAATATGCTGCCATTCATCTTTTATTCTGTTTGTGCCTTTTATTCATACACATTTATATGAGATTCACACAGGTGTTCAGTTCCACATCTTTTCCTGCATTGTCAACTTCTCCCCCCAACACACTTTTTTTTTTACTATTTTCTCTAAACATAAAGAATTCTCAAAAAAAAAAAAATCTGACATCTTAAAACACGCACCTCCCACAAAAACATACAAATACACATAAGCATCCACACACATATGCATCCACACACATAATTCCCTTGACCCTATTTCCAAATCTAAATCTAACTCTCTAGCTCTCCTTTATGTCACAACAAAATGGTGTATATTTGTCTAAATGCCCTGGCTTCTGTAACTCTCCTCCCTCTCCTTCCTCTATTCATGCTAATCTAATTTTTGTCCCAAGATCATTAGCTATATCCTAATTTCCAAATCCTAGAAACTCTTTTTTGATAGTGACCTTACTTGAGCCTTTATTTAACAATCCATCAATAAATTACCTGAATCTGAATCTTAGGCATGGTTTCTAAGAAGCCCAAGTCCTCAGGAGGGCCCTACAAAAATACGAGGGATCTAGGATACAAAAGAGTGAGAGATTAATCAAGGCTGTGTTTCCAGGTAAAGAGCAGCCTCAGTCTGATTCCAAAGGAAGCCTTGGAAATTAGATTGTACTACAGAGTCAGTGATAACCTAAAGGGAAGAATGGTAGCTTTTGTACCCACCTGCAAAGAAGCATGTCTTCTGCACCCAAGGCCCAAAAGATATTGGAATAACAGACACAGCAGATATGGGCCTCTTGTTGCCCCAGGGTAAACCTTTAAAGTGTCGGAAAACCCAAGAAATCTGGTAGAGGATGAACAGCATCTGCTACAGTTTCTTCCCACTTTACACTTGACTTTCTTTCTTAACATACTTTTTGGCTTCCACAATATTCGCGATTGCTTTCCTACTCAGCATCTTGTTCTTCCTTTTCCTGCTCTTTAACCATTTATTCTTCAGATAGGTTTTCACTCTGTACTTGTTTTAGGTGATCCCATTACATGCAAGGCTTCAAATACCACCATTATGCCAGTGATTCCTGTCTTGGGTCAGGATCCCTAGAAACAGCTTAAGACCAGGATCCTTGTAAAAAAAATATTCATTTCTCTCAGGAAAAGGGAGCTAAAGAAAGCAAGATCAGCTAGCTTTCATTTGATATAATGGAGAAATTCTAGAATGTAACTACACCACAGACTTGGTCTCATTTCAAGAGAAGTAGGCTGTACTGCCCACCTTCACATTAGCCAAACATTGGTTTTGGTCTGCCTAATAAGTGGTGAGGGGCTCCTGCATACAGTCTCTTGAGGGAATCAGATCTTGACTGCTCATTGTCTCTGTTTGACAATTGGTGAGATGCCTAGTTTCTCTTAGAGCCAATAACATGTCAAGAGACTTTTGAGTGGTGCACAGTGGTTGTAAGTTGCATGGAGGCTTGTCTCTACTCCAGTCTGCACTTTTTCTCCTATTTATTTAGAAACTTCAAACTTCTTTATCTAGAAGGGCTGCTTCTACTGCAAACTATGCCTGTTGTAGTGCCTTTTCTTCATCTTGGTCTGAGCCCCTGTCAAAATGAGAAGACTTTTACATCACCAAATAGTTGAGCATCAGAGTAATTGTCAGTGTAGAATATGTTGAGTCCAAATACCAAAGAGCCCTTACAAGTTTTATGCTTCTTAATTAGGGGTAAAAACCACAAGGGGCAATAATTGTCCTGTATTCTGATGAGGATGTATAGGTATACACCAAACCACTAGATCCCTAAACACTTCAATCATGTGGCATATTACTGAATTTTTTTTTAGGGTTTCCATCCTACCTTCTGGAGTACAAGTGTTTTATCAAAGCATCCTTAACACTATCCAGGTCAACAGATCTCATTTACATGATATCATTAATACAGGGGAGAAATGTTCTATGTGCCCAGAACAATCCAGATCCCTTTGGATTAAATTATGACAAATAGAATTAATATAGCCTTGAGAAAGCATTTTGAGTATAAATTGTTGATCCTCCCTTATGAATACAATCTATTTCTGATCTTATTTGTGAGCAAGTAAGGAATACATTTACCACGTTAGTAAATTATGTAGCTTAAGTAATTTAATCTGCTCCAGTAAAAATACTATGTCCAGAGTTATAACTGCATTAGGCATCCTACTTGGTTAGGTTTATACAGTTTATCATCAATGAAGTTATAAATGAGTCTTTAATCAACCCTTCCAGTAGTTCTGAAGCCAGTCACACTCTTCAGAATTGCCCCAAATTCTGGCAAGGTCATTAGATCCTCCTGTTAACCATTGGAAGAATGTTGTTTCCTGGAAAGAGAATCTTGTCTGTATCAGTAGCCACCAATTCCAAGAAACTAGGGTGCAAGTCACCCCTGAAGAAGAAGGCATCTGGATAAAATATGATAGTAACTACTACCCTTTCTCACCCTGCCCTTGATGATAAATATTGCCACTTGACCTCAGCTATTTCAAGACCCTATAATCCACAGAGCTGCTAGGAGAAAAAATATGAAAAGCATCTCTGAGTGCTCCTTTATGCTGGAGTTCCCTCACCAGTGCATTCTTTATTGCCTTGGTAAATGGAGTACCCTGAGGAATATGGTGAGCTAGTTATTTTTCTTATATAGAAGAGCCACTCTAGAATGTCCTCTTTTCTCATTTATTAAGGAGAAAGTTCTAACATCTCTGTTTTTCTTAATGAGAAATATTTTTTCCTCTAAGCTTGCAAGTAGAATACCAACACCATATAAGCTCATTTCCTATGGCCATGAGTGAAATATAAAAACACCTTTCTCTTAACAAATTTTTCCTAAGCCAGTTTTATATCCCACTCCATCTAGCACACTCAAGATTTCTATTACCTTTCTATTATCATATTTTCTAAAGTAAATATAAGCAAGGCCTAGATTTCCCTTTACCAGACACTATTTAACCTCCCTTAGCAAGTCAATGTTTCCCCCAGGTGGACTATGCACATAGTCAATGCCAATAATATAACTAGCCAGGAGAAAAGATGGAAACAGATTCTGAAAAGGGAAAATACTGTCTTAGAAGGAACTGTGTCACTTGAGTCCTTCAGATAATTTTTAAAGTGGAGAGGGAAGCTCCCATCTTCTAGCAGTAGATGATTAGCTTCTTCTGCACACACAGATGGTTCAGACAAGTTAGAAGCTTCAAAAATCACAAGTGCACCTATACAGATATCCCCATCCCAAGTTTGAGAGTTCTGCTTTTCCCCTATTCAAGTTGACCTTGGGATAGAAGACTTAACCTAGGCTGAGAATTCAATCTTCTGTGATGTTCTACCATTGGTGCCTGATCTCCATCTGTGTCTGTACTTCAACTTTAGGAGATAAGAATCTCTTTAGAAAACATGTTGGAGGCCCTACTACTCTCACAGTTTGATTAGTAGATATGAAACTATTATTTCTTTTTTCAAAAAGTTGCTTGTGCTTCATAGCAGCCCCCACGTCCTCGGTCTATATAGTTACACTTTCTTCCAGATCTCTCAAATGTGAGACACTGCAGTATTAGCATTTTCTCTTCTACATATAACCCATTTCAGAACATGATGGATCAAATTCTTATCTTTAGCACCACTAGCACATGCCAAGAAACATCAGTACCGTGATTGCCATCAGTGACAGCATTTACACTGCCATCCAGCTGATAACTGTTCCAATTCTATAATTCTCTCCTTAGGATCTGTTTCTTAGTTCAATGCAGGGATCTTTGTTCAAATTACCTATTAATGCACAGGGTAAATTGACAGTGTTTACAAGTTCATTGTTTCTCAGTGGGCTTATCTATTCAAAATTATCTAGGGCACATTTCTGAGGCTTTATAAACTTGTCGAAGACTGTGGGTACGCTCTGATTTTACTTTCAGAAAATCTCCAAGTCCTAACATCTTTACAAATATTTATTTTTATAAACTTATAAAATCACACTGACAGGAATGCATATAAGGATTATGTATTTGCCTTGGGCAGATTGAACATGCACTAAGAAAATTAACAAAGCAATTATTTTCAAGCCTGTATTGTATTATAATGCATGATCGAAAATATTCTGTCATCCAGTATTTAGCAGAATTTTGTAAAACTCAGGAACTAATTTGCCAAAAGTATATTTCAAAATTATTCACAAATGAACCACTAAATACAACATATATATATATATATATATATATATATATATATATATATATATGCTGTAACATTTTGGTGTAAAGCTGTTTAATACAAAATAAGTCAACTCCTGGTTGTCAAAATTAAGTTTTACAATACAGATAATAATACATATATATTAATTATTATTATATTAAAAAATATATAGTCTGAATCAGAATTATATACACAATATTAGTGTCTTTGTTTTTATAATTCAATAGTTAAATTATATTTAATTTTTATTAAATCACTACTCAGCTTTCATCTTTAGACATTCTGAACTACTATCATATTTAATAGCATTACAATTAGGTCAAAAAACACATCACATGTGATCAAAGCATGTTATTTGCATGTACAAATATTCCACAATGAAACTCATTATTCTGTATATTTAAATGCACTAATAAAAATCACAAGCTTATTATATGATTGAAAATCTACAGTATTTGTTACTTAATCTTTCTGACACTCAGTTTTCTTTTCTGTGAAATAGTAATTTTCATACTGCTCTATTCTTAGGGTTGTGTTTAGGATTCACTGAGTAACATAAGTGTCTATCTCATTGGAGGTACTCATAATGTTCCTGTGTTTTCTTTAAAGAAAAAAGAAAAGAAAGACATATTCAAAGGTCCTCCAGGAAAGGATTATAGCAATTTATCTTTAGCATTAGTATGTGACTCACAGAGAAGCTGTAAATTGCCAATAACTAAAGTGAATGTGATAACTGACTACTTATGATAATCAGTGTATGGGGTTTTTCCCCGTTTTTGTAATTTTTTTTAAAGTCTGGGAAAATAAATTTTCCAATAATATTTGTTGAATGATTTGATAAATTTTAGGATAGATGATGTTTAAAAGTACAAGAAAGTCCACTATAGTTCAAAGTAATATGTCAAGAGGCCCTGGGAAAAGAACATTAGTACACCCAACATTTAAAAAACTATTTTAGACTTCATATTAAAACATGAGTATCTTTAGATAGAGATTTTCCAGCAATTATGACAATTCTACTTCCTTCTATTCTATTTTCCCTTTAAGAAAAGTTAACCACAATATAAGCTAGAAAGTGATAAATAATATGAGAGAGAACAGGGGACAGATGTGGGAATTAATCAAGGTAAGTTGACATGGGAATCAAACTTTAATGGTAGGAAAAGGAAATTTTGAGTTTTAAAAAATTCAATGACTTCTATTTTTTCTCCCAGAATCTCAGGAAGCTTTATTTGAGATGCTGATGAGACCTCTGGAATCCCCTCCAAGCATTCTTCTGACTACATGTACCACTCATGGATCCCAGGAGTACACCCAGCCTCTGCCATCAGTGAATTTTTTTTTTATCATTATTGGTACTAGCTTTTGGTGGCAACACTTCCCAATAACTATTCCTGAAAAATCTTATCCATGATGGCAAGAGTTTTCATCTTTCCAACACCTGAATGCCTGTGTCTAAATAGAGTTTGGCACATGGTAGGTATTCGATAAATATTTTTGAATAAATTAATTTAATAAAGGGATAGATCCTAGCAATTGCCGTGACTCCATTTGGCAGCAACCACCAATGAAAATGACCTTTAGCATCTTCTCTGCCTTAATACATTAAAGTATTTCTTGCTTTTGGACCAGCTCTTAGATTTTGACTTGCAGGATGGCTCAAAGATAATTTCTGAACGGGACTTCTGTTGAGCAACTCAAGACATGGCTCCTGATGAGTCCTATAGGTAAAAGCCTATACAATATCTCTTTCAAATAACAATTCTCTGAAGGAATGGGTCTAAAACTCTAGAATTGGAAACCAAACACAAATCCAACAGCCATCTGAAAATCCTACAGCTATCTTCACCTTTTTTCAGTCATTGTGTTGCAAGCACTTGATTCAGTTCCTCACCTGTCTTCTCACAAGACTTTTGGGATCAAGCGATTCCTGGCCAAGAAACAAAAGCAAAATCATCCCATTCCCCCTGTAGATTCAAATGAAAACTGGGAATAAGATCAGGTACAACTCCAAGAGCAGACATTGGAGGAGAACCAAACTGGATCTATAAGGAATTACATGTTTATGTTTTATCAAGGTTATGATCATCTTGTCATGTCCAGCTGAAAACATCACCACTATCTGGACAGTTGAGAACATTTAACTGAGAATGTGAGCTTTCTTTAGTTAGAAAGGTGCTGCAGTACTGGTTTGGGTTGGTTCAGTAATAAATATGTGAAACTTTAAAAAATAAAAAACAAGAAGAATAAAGAAAATCACACAGCTAGCTGTTAAATTTTTCTTCCTGTAGGCCAGGTTAGGACACAATTCCATTGATTCTCTAAGGGAACCCTTTTGATAAAGTTATCAATAATTCAGTTCATCAAATACATATTGAGTACCTACTATGAGACAGGCCCTCTTCCAGATAACTTACATATGACTCATAAATTTCTACTAAGGACTTCAAACTCCGTTAAACATGGGAATCAGCCGTAATTCAAACTCCCCTTCAACAGGGTCAGATTTACCTTGTAGATCAAAAAACACCCATACTTACATTTTTTAACTTAGAGCTTTACATCAGTTCTATGACAAAGACACAAGTCATTTCCATTTCACAAATGAAAAAACAAGTATGATTATTACCTGTTGATTAAAAACAAAAGAAAAGAAAAAATTTAGGCTTAGAATATATAAATTGCCTAAGATCACCCCAACTCTTGGACTTCTTGGTATCAGAAAATAGCAGAGCTCTTTCTTTTCCCCACATCAGGCACATTTTCCACTGGATCCTATGTTCATTCTCAGAGTCCATAATTTCTGTATTTTGTTTGTTTTGTTTTGTTTCTTTTCCTATTGTTATTCAAACAAAGTATTATGTACTCATTTATTTATTTAGCATGAAATATATTTAAGCACTAGAACATGATGTATAAAACACCTTGTTTCAAGGCCATTTTGTATTCTAATGGGAAAAATCAGACACATATAGGTATCTATAAGCTAAAAGAGGAAGTGATGACGCATACCATAAGATCCCAAAATAAAAATATACCAGAGATCACTTCCAGATGGGGGAAAAAACAAGACTTCCTGCAAGCAAGACTTTAGGAATATGTGACTAAATCAAAAGAAAAGAAAATTCCATTTAATGATCTTTGCACAACAGCCCACTATTTTGGTTAATTACAAGCTGAAGAAAAAAAAAAAACAGAAGAAAGCTATGACCCATTTAAAGTTCATGACATTATTCTTCCATCAAAAATTGAATATGAAATACATTCACATAAATTCCCACGCTGGCAAGTTGTGAGTGCTCAGTTAATAGAGGATCTCCACCCATCCACCCCCAACTCACTTTCCATTGGAGGAAATTTAGAGTCTAAATTAGAAGAAAATTATAAGCTTCCCACTTTAGCAGACTGAAAACTCATCAGAGATAAATCTTAGTGCTGGCAGAATCATCTTCCTCCTGGTTAAACTGCATGTGTTAAGTGGATTTCATATTCTGTTCATTCACTTGATTATACATAACACAAAAAAAGTGGCAGTCATGTACTATCCAAATTTGAATCGACTATTAGCATGTCCTCAGTGCCCATGCAATTACAGTTGGCTTAGACACCCAGGTGGAAACTCATCAGCCAATATTATCCTCTCATAGCCAAGTGTATTCACAAATGCACTGGCATCAACAACTAGCCTATCTATCTTATTTTTCATGTCAAATTTTCCCCTAATTTTAAAGGATTATACTGGAACCATGAAGAGACATGGTTTAGTTTTTAAAGAAGTGATGCTTACAGCTAATACCTAAATTTGTGTTTTTTTTTTCCTAGTTGCATGTCTCTAAGGTCAGTTGATATTCATTTTGATTTTTCTTTCAATGTACCATTAAGAAAGAAAGAACAAATCATTTTTTAAAAAAGGATCGGAAACTTTGAGATGAAAACTCACAGAACAATAGGAGTAGAAAAGTAAAAGCATCCACAGAATGGAAAAGAGGAGCCCAGATCTAGAGAACACAGGAAGCTGCAACAGAGCAGCTGAGTGAGCCAGGAGGCACACAGACTCTTCTGTGGCAAGAAGGGAAATTTAGATCACTGAGACACTAAAAGACGTTGTAAATAAAGCAGTTTAGCAATGTTTCATATTTATACAATACGTTATAAATTTGTGTTCTTTTAATCTTTTACTATAATTTTGAGGGAGTTTAATGTGCTTTTTCACTTAAGGAAAATATTTTCATTTTTCAGTTACAGAAACTGAAACTCAGAGTGATACGTTTTGACCAAAGTCCTGAGATTTGGTGATGAAGGAGCTGGAACATGAATTTGGGGCCTCTGAGTCCCAGTCCCCATGCCTGTTCACCATTCTACACTTCCAAAACTCTAGAAGTAAGAATAAAACTGGCTTCTCTATTACTGCATGTGGTAGAGTGGAGGAAGGCACTTCACTCAGCAGGAGGGACAGAATTAGAAATTAGGGACGGAATTAGAAATTAGTGACAGAATTAGAAACTGTGTGAGCAATGTGCTCAAATTATCTAAATCGTTTTTTATAAATCAATTAAAGCTCTGTGATGATTTTTAAGTTGAAAAATCATGGGATTCCAGAATGACAAATAAAAAGTAAAGACTGGTTTAGGGACATTTTATGGCCAAATTGAGTAATAGAATAAAATTTATTTTATTAACAACTAATATTAATTGAGAACTTAACTATTTACCAGACTCTACACTAAGTATTGATACATATTACACCATTAAATCTTCACAGCCCTATGAAGCAGGTACTATTGGGGATGCCATCTTTCAGATGAGAAAATTAAGAAGCAGAAAGGTTGAAGAGGTTTCCCAAAGCCACAAAGCTGAAAACCAACAAGGGCAGGATTTGAGTGTAGGAAATCCAGAGTCCAGAACCTAAAGTCCTAATCAGCACCCTGTCTCTGCAAGCTACTAGTTATTCAAGCTGTCAAGATGCTGTGTCATGGACATTACGTACGATCCTCATTATTCCTAAGAATCCGAAAATTGGCATAATCCTAATTTTATGTACTTTATATGTGGGAAAAACAAGTTTTAGAGACTAAGTGGAAAATAAAAGAGCCTGAGAAAGATCCTCTTATGAGACAGGAAGGAAATAATGTCATAAATAAATGAACTTCAGGTCAAGTAAAATAAGACATTGAAATGCTCATTCCATTTAAGTTCATTGGTAACTTAGCAAGAGGCATTTCAAGAAGGGGCTGGAAACCAGCTTGCAGTGTGTTGGCAAAGGAATGGGAGATGAGGTGAGGAAACTACAAAGGAAAGAGGGAGCTGTAGCTGGAGGGGAAAATAGGTCAAGAGATCATGTCTAACATGAAAGACATCTGAGCATGAGATGGAGGTCTCAATGAAGATGGCCAAGAGCCTTGACGCAGATAGAGATTTAAGATCCAAGAAGGGGATGAAGTAATCAAGGAAACCACATCCCCAAAGGGGAGTAAGAAAGATGGAACTCACAGCGCCAATAGAGGATTTGCCCTGGGCAGAGGGGGCCAGACATTTTAAGATAGCTGCTATGTTAAGAGGGGCATTGAAAAAGTGGAATAAAATCCAAAACACTAAAATGTTGGTTTACTTCAATAGGTGGAGAGAAGGAGAGATGAGTGGTGGAGAGCCCTCTGAGCATGCAGGGTCATGGGAAGACTTTGGAGTTCAAAGTATGAGAAAGTCTTTGTCAACAAAATGGGATCAAAAGCTCAACTGTCAGAGCACTGAACATATGGAATAGAATTAGTAACAGCTTGTCATTTGGGGAAGTATAACATGTAAACATTACTCTATCCCACAGAACACTAATGTATTTTCAGAAATAAATTTACTAACCCTCATCAGGTTATTTTAGGACCAACAAATTTATTGTGAGTCATTGGTTATGTGGATCTGCTCCCACCATGATATTTTAATGATTTTTTCCAAATTAAGTTTTCTTCAGATGTGCCCTGCCTGCCTCTGTTCCTATGCTTCCTGCCAGTCCAGCTCTACTCCCTAGGAAGTCCAGGATGGCCTGCTGGTCCACTCAGAGGGCAGCTCCCCATGAGCCAGCCCATGGCCCTTCCTGCCAGAACTGTTTTCTCTCCTTGGGCCATTCAGGCTATGACCCCACGCTACTCAAGAGATAGTCTTCAGAGGAGCAGTTTAGGCAATGCCTGGGGGCTTATTAGGAATGTAAAGCCTTGGGCCCACCCTTGGACTTTATATCAAGGTCCTTAGGCCAGTTGTGCACATACTAGAATCTGGGAAGTTTAGGCTTCTCATCGGTCTATCTTAACTTTTATTAGGTCAGCTTGTTTCTACCTTATTTAATTTCCAATTTAAATTTCCAAAAGAAAAGGGATCATTCTTATTTGTATGCCTTACTGGACATTTATCCATGGAATATACTTCCAAATACCCTTAACCCAGTGTAGGCAGTCCTTTGATTCATTTTCAGGGTCACCTTTCTGTTACAACCATCTCAACCCAACCTACTTGATATCTGTACTCATGCACCTCCCCACAAAAACAAGGCAAAAAAAACCAATGGCCGAGAATGTTCTCACTGATGTGCAGATTTTAACACACAGCAAGGTGGAGAGGGAAGAATAGAAGTTCATTGGATTAGACAAAGGGGAGTGAAAGGGGTGGGGGATAAGAAAAACAGAGTGAATCAGACATAACTTTCCTATGTTCATATATGAATACACGGACAACCAGTGAAACTCCACATCCAGTTCAACCACAAGAATGGGATCCTAACTGGAATAAGTTATACTCCATGTATGTGCAATATGTCAAAATATACTCTACTGTCATGTTTATCTAAGAAGAACAAAAAAAAATTTATAAAACACAAGTCATGTACTTTCATGCTGCTTTGACTGTTGTCATGCTGTTCCTTTGATCCCTCCCAGTCCTTTTCCTCTTGATGAAATACCAATCATTATAAAAGTCCATTGTCAACTGTTCTAGAAAACCTCACCCAAGGATTTCTAACTCTACATGTGGATGACACTTTTTGCAGAGCTTCTCTCTCCTCTACTATTATTTCTTTTTGTTAGATTTCTATTTTCATTGTGAGCTATAAATACTATAAAATTATTCCTTTGTGTATTTTCCTAAGTAAAATATGAAGTCCATCATGACAGAGACTGTATTCTATTCATCTTATATACCTAGCACAATTTCTAGAACCTAGTAAGAAATCAAGGCATTGTTATAATTTTTTGAAAACTACAATATAAGTAAATATGGACACAGATATTTATTGAATAGTTATTTTATCTTTACATTATATACATAGTTATGTACATAAATGCTGTGTACATAGTTCATGTAAGTAATTTTTATATGCTTAATTCATATATGTATTTAATTGCACTTGATTTATATATTTAGTATATATAATTTATATATAGCTAACTTACATACATATAATTCATAAATGTATTTGGCTGCTAAGTGTGTGTTTGTGTATATGTGTCTTCAGGGTATTTGGATTAACTGAGTTTTCTCAGGAGAATATACAAAGGGAAGAACATGAGAAAATATTTTAAATGAGGGATCTGGGGGGGAATGTTTTCTTTCCATAGCCCCTGAAATGACTAATGTAACCACATAAATCCCCATGAGCTTATAGGATTTGTTTTTGGCAAAAACACACATGCTAAATAGCTACCCGCATGCCTAAATCATCTAGGTTGCCAAATTTCTATTTACAATTGTCTTACTTTAGGCTCTGCAGGACTTTAGGCTCTTCTGATTCCTGTCCGAACCACTTATAAAATGAAGTTCTCTTTGTTTTTTTGCCATAGTTTTAAACTCAAGAAATAAGCACATTTTCATAGAACATGCATAAAGTGCACATTAGCAGAGTCACAGAAGTGGTCCTTGTCCTCGGGGGTAAAGTAACAAAGGATGTGAGAAATGATTTATTAAATCCCTCTTGTATGCCAGACATTATTCTAAACAATTTACATGCATTCTCACTCTTATCCTCAAGACAACTCTAAGAGGTAACCCTCAATTCTCCTGGTTCTCAGGCCTTTGGACTCAGACTGAAGCCACATCGCTAGCTCTTCTGAGTCTCCAGAATGCCAACTGCAGATCTTGGGATGTGTTAGCCTCCATGGTCATGTGAGCCAACTCCTTGCAATAAATCTCTCTCTCCTCTCTTGATTGGGCAGGAAGGGTAGGGATGGACAACATGATAATAGTTATATTTCTCTGGAGAACCATAACACAATGACTTATGTTTATAAGTCAACATCTGCTTAAAATAAAAATACAAGACAACACTGGAAGCAACTCCTTTGAAAATATTAGGATTATCCATATTTCTCAAGAGTTCCTGGGGTATTTCAAAGATATGCATTCAGCGTAAACATCAAGAATTAAAAGTTGTGAAGTCTTCTTTCATTACAGCCTAAAGAGAATAAGAATGATGACACAGAACTATGGGGTTAAGAGTCAGACCACAATTTAGCAGTGCTTCCTTAAGGCCTATATATATATATAGGATGATATATATATATATATATATATATATATATATATATATATATATATATATATCATTCTATTTTTTCTTTTTTTAAAATACAGATAAAGGTTTATTATCCACAATATTCCAAGTGTTCCATTATAAGTACATTATTTTTCTTCATGGCATTTACTATGATTCGCAATTTTGTCATTTAGTTATTTGCTTGCTTATTATCTACTTTCTCTGAGGTACAAATTATAGGCTTACTTTATAAGCTAAGAGAAATTAATAACTCCTTCATTTACTAGCTGACTAATCAATTCAAGAATATGTTTCTTAAGTATTATGTCTTTATCTTTAAGTAGGGAACCAGATTGCCTAGTTCACAGGGCTGTTCTAATAAATGATTATTTAAATTGTGCATATGAAGTATAACAGGTGCTCAATAAATATTGATTTCCTTTCCTTTTACTTCAGGCATGCAAAATTCCAATAACTAATTACCCAAATCATACCCTAGAGTTTCATGTAACTATTATAGGTTGTTATTTGAAAAGAATAATTTAAAAGAATGAAGCTTAAGCTGCATATTTTACACTATATTTATTATGTGTGTGTGTATACACACACTGAATTGAGCATTTTAGGATGTTAGCTTTTCAAAACTAACAAATATCTAGGATAATTAACTTATATAGACAAAATTTTTATTTTGGCTCACAGTATTGGAAGTTCCAGTCTATTATCAATTAGACCCATTGCCTTTGGGCCTATATATAGCAAGACAGCATATCTTGTGTTGTGAATGGATAATTATGATTATAATGCATTCCACTATTGTCATGTATGTAAGAAATTTTTTTTAAAGTTAAAAAAAAAAGACAGCATATCGTGGCAGGAAGAAGCAGGAGGGCAAAAACATTCCTCCCATGGACAGGAGGAAAAAGGGAAATAGAGGAAGAGTCTGGGGTCCCCTGATCTCTCCAATGAACTAAAGACCTCCTCCCAGGCCCCACATTTTAAAGGCTTCACCACATCCCAATAACATCATCCTAAAGATCAAGCATTTCACTCATGGACCTTTGGAGTAGGATTCAGACTATAACATTCACCAGTAGACAGCATTTATTAAACTAATTATAAATTTCTAATTTTATACTCCTCAACCAGTTCCCATATTAGTATTTTAAGATCTATTTTGAATGCTGTCATGAATAGGCTCTTGTAAGTAATCATTTTCTCTTTAGATTATTTTCAAATGAGGTTTCCTGTTCACTTAAGGAAAATGCCTGATGTATCTTTTTCATCCTTTCATTTCCATGAGATTGTTTCAATCATATTTTACATAGCAGATTATACTTAAAATGAGAGTCAGTGCTTATAACAAAGAAAGATCTGTCATACGGACATGCTGCTCTTCCTGCAAAAACTTTACCTGGGACCCTTTATCATTAGAGGTTTACTGAAGTGTGAATGGCTTATATCATTTGGTTTCAGTTCTTTCCTGACTGATGAAATTAATTCAAAGCTTGCGATTCATAATTTTAGGAAATTGAACTTTCTCCTTTTTCAGTAAAATAATTAAATATTTTAAAGGATTTAAAATATTTTAAATTCACTTTTCTCCCTGAATGTCTACATTTGTTTCATTTTATAGGAGGTATGACTTTACGCTATGATGTACTCATAAAAGCCTTACCACTCTCGGGAGACTGAGGCAGGAGGATAGTAAGTTCAAAGCCAACCTAAGCAAAAGTGAGGCACTAAGCAACTCAGTGAGACCCTGTCTCTAAATAAAAATACAAAAAAAAAAAAAAAAAAAAAACCCTCCTGCCTGAAGGGCTGAAGATGTGGTTCAGTGGTCGAGTGCCCCTGAGTTCAATTCCCAGGACCCACTCCCCAAGAAAAAGTCAGCCTTAATGGTCTAGGAATGCAGCTCAGTGGCAGAGCCCTTTTCTAGCATCCCAAAGCCTTGGGTTCAATCCCCAGCAATCCCAAAATGAAAAAAATTAGCCCTAATAACAGAAGCCATGTTTGACTGTGACAAAGTAAATACAAGACATAGTCCAAAAACTTCAAGTTTTTTTCCAAAAACTTATTCTGTAGGAGTGCTTTTTTTAGTAGAGGGACTATTAATTCCTTAACTAGTCATTTGTTTTCAACTACAGCTGTGCAGTGGGTCTTGCCTACAACTACACTCGTTCCGTGCTTTCTTTCTGTACACAGTTCTTTGGAATTTGTTTTCCTTTTATAGTTCTCATTAGCTGTGTACAGCTGAAGGCATGTTAAATTTAACATATTCTCTGTAACTGAGAGACCTTGTTAATATGATTTTATATAGTTTAATTTATCCTTTACCCACTTTAGACAAAATTTTACTTTCAGAAATTTATGCACAGGTCAAGGCAGATTTAGCTTAAGAATATTATGTGCAATTCTAAAGAGGTAATATACTCACTCATGGCAAAAGTCAAATGATAACATGATGAATTGAATCATCTTATGCTTTTTATTTCATTCACTTATAGCTGGCAATCTTATAAACAACCGAAAAGTAAAACATCATGAGGAAGTTGAAGTAATAAATCATGCTTTCTGAATCTCTCAACATTTCTTCCCTTTCTTCCCACTCTCTCTTACCCTAGAGACCACATCTTTTCCTGTCCTCAGTTCACAGTTAGAGGGAGACCATACCCCAGAGAGGTAAAAAGTAAAAAGCAATTTTCCAAAACAGTCCCAGGCCCCAGGGAAGTTCAGGAAGCTAAGAGCTCTCTGGCCTTCCTCACTTAACTGGTCTCGTATCTGATGCGGAGCCTGTATTTCCCCATATTTTCTTCTGTGGTCCTAGTTAGGAAAGTTGACTGATGTATGAGGTCCTCGCTCTCACTAGATAGCTGACTTTTATTGGGATTATTTCATTTGATTCATGAGTAAAATGCAGCATCCATATGTATCTCAGATTTATTACTTATTGTCTTTACAATCTATAAGCCCCATCAAACCCTATAAATGTTAGTGCGTAACGTCATTTTTCCAAGAGCTAGTTAACCTTGTCACTTAAAGCAAGCAAAGATTCTCTCTTAAATCAAAAAATCATTCCACAGCCTCAATTGGATAAATACTTGTGAGAAAAATGCCAAGGAGCTACTTTTTCTCATGGGTCTGTATGTTTTTGCAAGTGAAAATAGCTGAATGAATGACGACATTAAAGTTTTTACTCATCACCACCAGAAATCCGGTCCGAAGGGTACATCTAACCCCTGTGGGGGAAAAAGTAATGGGAAACATGCCTTCAGCTGTACACAGCTAATGAGAACTATAACATCAAAACATCCCTATGGGACATGACTTACCAGAATCAGTAATTTCGAAAGTAATACTTTTCCTAGTATTTTCCTGGGAAAAGTTGTTGGCTCTCTATATATTTTAAAGTTATCTTTGAGAGTTTAATGTATACCACAAATAATCCAAATAGGTGTTAAGATGAAGGAGAAGTCTTTCCTACAAATCACATTCTCCCCAAATCATACTGACTTAACAAAAACTTCAGAATATTATCTGAGATAAGTGTTTTTCCAACTTTAGCATGCATCAGAATCACCTGGAGATCTTGTTAAAATAAGAAGCTAGAGTTTCTGATTCAGTAGGAGTGGGGTAAGTCCTGAGTACTTTCCTAAGAAGTTCCTGTGATGCTAATGCTACTTGTCCGGGGACCAACCACACTTACAGAATTATGAGGCTTAAATAAGTTACTGAATTTATAATATTCATCTCTAATATCAGTGTTTTTAAAATATTTTTATTAGAGATCATAACTATACATTGTATTTGGGTTCATTTGGACAAAATCATATGTCCAAGGAAATTTATTTCAAGCCCCATTGCCCCCCAACTTTTCTTCCCCTCCTCCCTCCTGCCATTCTTCTTCTCTTCTCTACTCCATTAAAGTTTCTTTCTTCTACATATACATAAAACTGAAATTCCCTTTTGTATCTTCATATGTGAATATAGCAAGATTTTTGTTAAATTCATTCCATTTATCTTCCCCTTTCCCTTCCTTCCTTCCTCTTGTTCTCCTATATCTACTCTACTGATATTCCCTGGATCTTTATAATATCACTATTTTTATAGGAAAATAGCAGTTAAACAGACAAGAACAGTAGCTCCTATTATCTCCTGAATCTTTATTATATTATATGATTTAAAATTTAGTTATTTTAAAGACTGAGGTTGTGATAGTTAATTTGGGTGTCCACTGGAGCACTGGTAAAGTATGACCTCTGAGAATGTTTGTCAAGATGATTCCAGAGAGGACTGGCATGTGGGTCAGTGAACAAAATGGGGAAGACCTCCCTTCAATGTGGACAAACACCGTCCAACTGCCTGGAGGCCCAAATGGAACAATAAAATGGAAGAAGATGGAAACTCTCTGAATCTTCCTCCCTGAGTGGAAGATTCCTCCTGCCCAGGGTCTTCGGGCTTTGGATCCTTTGTACTAGGGGGCTTTGGGGCATTTGCCTATGAACTGGAGGCTGCAACATTGATTTTCCTGGTCCTGGGGCTTCCATCTTCTTGGACAGAGCCATGCTACTGGCTTCTCAGTTTTCCAGTTTGCAGACGGCCATCATGGACCTTTTCAGCCTTTGTGATCTTGTGAGCCTATCCCCTAATAAGCTCCCTCTTTTATCTATAAAAAATATATAATCCAATATAATATAGGTTAATTATAAACATTTTATAAAATATATTTATAAATATTTATATTATAAATGTTTTTATAGGTAAAGGGGGATTTATTGGGGATATATATAATATAGTTATTCATTAAGGATATACATATGCATATATCTCCTATTGGGAATGGAGTGAATCTATTGGTTCCACTTCTCTGGAAAAACCTGACTAAATAAAAGGTGATGTCAGGATCTCACACCTTAACAAAGGTTGGCTGATGAGTTGGTGATGAAATGCATGCTACTGTCTCAAGGTACCAAGTCAGCTTTCACTATCTCTAGTCTATAACCAAACTAGCCATAATCTTCACATTGAGAAAACCTCAGAAAAGAGAACAACCTGTTAAATGTCACCAGCGTCATCTTTGGAGGAAAAAATATTTGAATAGGAGAGACTGGAAGAAAAATGAGGGGGAAAAAAGACTATAAGAAAATGAAGCTTTGAAAAGGCAAAACAAAACCTTATACATGGTCCTATCATTATGACAGTTTGCCTGGTCTGCTAAGGAAACTTTATTCCAAATTATAAAAGTAGATCTTGGCTTGATATTGAAATTAATTTCTCCAGTTTTGGCTTTGTGTCCATTTGTTTTGTTGTGTTTTGCATTTTTATTCCTTCCTTGTACTTCCTAACAGTGGAAACTTCCTTTGGGTCTTTTTTTATTAAATGTGATCACCATCAGGGTCACATAAAATGACATATTTCATGTGGTTTTACTTAGAAAGAATTCATATTTTAATATTTCTGGAGGGCATTTTGGCTGTATAAACCAAAAGATTCTAAAATGTATATTCTCTTTGACCCAGAAAATCCATTCTTAGAATTTATCCTAAGGGAAATTTAACATGCCTGTATCTTCAAACATTTAGCAATATGGACAGTCATCAAAGAAAGTTCATCTTTTAAAACATTATAAAAGTTTAAATTTCTAATAAAATGACATTTTTAAATCTGTGACACACTCAAACCTATCACTTAAATATAGAAGAATTTTTAATTGGTACAGAAAGATATCCAGGATATAATATTACATTTAGAAAACCAAGAGAAGATCCAAGATGGTGGGCTAGAGGGAGGCTGTATTCTGTGTAGCTCCATGACCTGGGATTCAAGCAGTGGGAATACTGTTTATCTGCCAGTTATTAAAGGACCCTTTACAGCTGCTCCTGTGGAGGAATCCCAGCCACCATGCCCACTCAGGTCCCCAGGCCTCAGCATCCGCGCAGGACCTCTGGCTGCCATTCCGAGCAGGACCCTCAGCATCAACACTCACACTGGTCCCCTGGCCACCCACCTGCAGCCATAATCTCAACCACTACTCCCACACAGATCCTCTGGCTGCTGCCCACGCACAGGACCTCCATCCACCACTCCTGTGTGGCGACCCCTCTACCAATGTGGGGCTCCCCCAATCACTTCTATCGTGAGACACTGCAACCACTGCCATAGTCCCCTACATGCAGTAACCTGCACCTGGGGACACAAGACAGGGTCTGGATACAGCCGCCAACCACAATACTACACACCACAGAGTTGTATCTCTGAACACGCCACCCATCACCATTGCCTGGCCCCACCCAACTGGACACCCCATCACTGAAAGCAGCCGCCTCCATTTTGAGACACCTTTGTCACCATCTTTAGTTGGGGCAATTCCCAGCTATAGTCCCCAAATCCCCCGTCTCCCCCAAAGCCACTAACCCTGCACAGTGCTATATGGCTGGTTGGTAGCTCACAAAGCCTGGTCCAGAACTGCCCAATACAAAATAGCTCTCCAAGATGAGTGTGCAGACCCCAGAGCACAGCCTACAATACCTCTGAAGTGAGAGGTTCCTGATTTGGAAATAGAAAGGGAGGGAGTGAGTAAGATACAGTTTAGAGACTAAATTAGAGACCAATTGTGAAATCTATAGGAGATAGAAGGATAAGACCAGGTGTCCACATCACTTGAGCAGGCCCCAAAAGAGATTCTTGGGGTGCAGTCTCCCATCAGGGACCAGCAAGTGTATACCCCACCTCCAGGAGTTCCACCTCCAAACCCAACCCTCCCACACTAATAACCTTCACCGTCCTGAGGGCAGAGACACCGGCAAACAACAGACAACCCACCTACTGGATGAGAAGAGAAGCAGGAAAGATACTGCACTCCAACAAAAACAATCTTTGTATTTTCCTTCAAGATTTTTTTCTCTTTTCTATTTTTTTTCTTTTTTTTCTCTCTCTCTTCTCCTGCCTTCACATCCCCAACATTTGTGAAGCCAAGTACTTTTCATAGATTAGGCTGCTGAAGTCTGGGATGTCTGAATAATGTATTACAGTTGTGTTGTTTATTTTTTTACCTTCTATTTTTCTTAATTTTTATGTGTTTTTTTTTTAGTACTCTGTCTATTGTCTTCCCATTTGTGTCCCCAAAATAACTTTCTCTGTTCTCCTGCTACTAGCCAACTTCTTTAGATTCCTCTTTCATGCTTTCTAAGACCTAATAACTCTACATCCTCACTTCCTACCTCCTTAACATCTCATCCTACACACCACCCCCAGTTCTTTCTGTCCACCATCAGAAATTGTAGACCCTTTTGCAAACATACCATTTATATTGTACATAATAATTAACTCACCATTTCTGTATATTGTGACAAAACCGTAAACATCTTAATAAAAGCTCTTTGGTTTAAGGCTGTGTAGGAATTCTGACCATGGAAATATACAGGGAAGTGTTCCTTTGAAGAGCAAACTCCCAGGGGGGACCTGGAACTTTGTTTCATATGCTTGGAATGCTCAGCAGTTTCTCCTAGAAGCTAATAAGATAACTAATACAGGTGCAGTATCTAATTGCTATGGTAATATCCTTTGTGAAGAGGCTCTGTGCTACAGTCTTATGATCCTGGACCCTGATGTCATACACTCGGCTCCTAGGAATAAAGGAACACCAAACAATAATGCAATTATGGCACTAATGACCTAAAGTAACCTATTAATATAAATAAAGCTTGGCAGTTTGGCATCTCTGCCATTCTGCCATATTTCCTGCCTCTGCATCTTGTCTCTGTGTCTCCTTTTATTTTCCTTAGAGTATATTGTTTGTATTGGGATCTGTTAATATTGGTCTCCCCCTTGAAGGAGGACACTATAATCCTATAGGGTAAAACCTGTAACATCTTAGATATGTAGTGCTAGAAGGGAAAACACAAAAACAACTTGAAAAAACAAGGGAAGAAAGTGCCCCAAACAAACAAAGATACTACTTTATTAGAATCAATGGCCAGCACAGCAGAAGAAATGACAGAAAATGAGTTCAGGATATACATAATTGAAATGTTCTGTGAATAAAGGATGATATAAGAGAGAAAATACAGGCAGCAAAATATCATTTCAATAAAGAGCTACATAAGCAAATACAGGAAGCAAAAGATTACTTCAATAATGAGATAGCGGTTCTGAAAAAAGACCAAACAGAAATCCTTGAAACGAAGAAAACAATAAACCAAATTAAAAACTCAATAGAAAGCATCACCAACAGATTAGATCACTTAGAAGACAGGACCTCAGACAATGAAGACTAAATATATAATCTCAAAAAGAATGTAGATCACACAATGAAGACAGTAAGAAACCATCAGCAGAACATTCAAGAATTATGGGATAAAATAAAAAGGCCAAATTTAAGAATAATTGGGATAGAGGAATGCACAGAGTTCCAAATCAAAGGAATGAACAATCTATTCAATGAAATAATATCAGAAAAATGTCTGAACATGAAGAATAATTGGAAAATCAAATACAAGACGCTTACCAGAGACCAAATGTACAAAAATCACAGCAGATCTACACCAAGGAATATTATAATGAAAATGCCTAGCATACAGAAAAGGATAAAATTTCAAAAGCCACACAAGAAAAGAAACAGATTACATATCGGAAAACCAATTAGGATATCTGCAGATTTTTCAACCCAGACCCTGAAAGCTAGAAGATCCTGGAACAACATATACCAAGCTCTGAAAGAAAATGGATGCCAACCAAGAATCTTATATCCAGCAAAATTTAGATTTGATAACAAAACAAAAACCTTCCATTGGAAAAAAAAAGTTAAAAGAATTTAGAACTAGAATGCCTGCACTACAGAACATCCTTGACAAAATATTCCATGAGGAGGAGATTAAAAAAAAAAACAATTAAAATCAGCAAAGGGAGGTAGTACACTAAAGTAAAAACCAGTCAATGAGAAACCAAGTCAAGTTAAATACCAAAAAAAAAAAAAAAGAAAAAAAATGACCAGGAATACAAATCATGTCTCGATAATAACCCTGAATGACATTGACCTAAACTCATTAATCAAAAGACATAGACTGGAAGAATGGATTTTTTAAAAAGACCAAACAATATTCTGTCTTCAAGAGACTCATCTCATAGGAAAAGACATCCTCAGGCTGAAGGTGAAAAGTTGGGAAAATACATACTACTCACATGGAACACAGAAACAAGCAGTAGTTTCTATCCTTATATCCAATAAAGTAGACTTCAAGCCAAAGTTAATCAAAAAGGGAAAAAGAATATATAACATACTGCTTAAGGGAACCATACAGCAACAAAATATAACAATTATAAATGAATATGTCCCAAACAATGGAGCATCTACGTTCATCAAACAAACTCTTCTCAACTTCAAGAGTCAAATAGACCACTGGATAGATCTTCCAAACAAACATTAAACAGAGAAACTTTAGAATTCAATAATACAATCAATAACTTAGACATAATAGACATATATAGAATATTTCATCCATCAACAAGTGAATACACTTTCTTTTCAGCAGCACATGGATCCTTCTCTAAAATAGACCATATATTAGGCCACAAAGCAACTCTTAGCAAATACAAAAAGTAGAGATACTACCCTGAATTCTACCAGATCATAATGGAATGAAATTAGAAATCAATGATAAAATAAAAAATAGAAGCTACTCCAACACCTGGAGACTAAATAATATGCTATTGAATGAACAATGGATTGCAGAAGTCATGAAAGAAGAGATTAAAAAATTCTTAGAGATAAATGTGAACACTGACATAACATCAAAATCTCTGGGGCACTATGAAAACAGTACTAAGAGAAAAGTTCATTGCATGGAGTTCATTACTTAAAAGAAGAAAAAGACAGAACTTAAATTATCACTATTTGCGGACAATATGATACTATATCTAACAGACCCAAAAGGGTCTACAAAGAAACTACTAGAGCTAATAAGTGAATTCAGCAAAGTGGCAGGATATAAAATCAACACGCATAAATCAAAGGCATTCCTGTATATCAGCGACAAATCTTCTGAAATGGAAATGAGGACAACCACCCCATTCACAATATCCTCAAAAAAAATAAAATACTTGGGAATCAACCTAACAAAAGAGGTGAAAGATTTATACAATGAAAACTACAGAACCCTAAAGAGAGAAATAGAAGAAGATCTTAGAAGATGGAAAAATATATCCTGTTCATGGATAGGCAGAACTAACATCATCAAAATGGCGATATTACCAAAAGTTCTCTATAGGTTTAATGCAATGCCAATCAAAATCCCAACGGCATTTCTTGTAGAAATAGATAAAGCAATCATGAAATTCATTTGGAAAAATAAAAGACCCAGAATAGCAAAAGCAATTCTAAACAGGAAGTGTGAATCAGGAGGTATAGTGATACCAGATTTCAAACTGTACTACAGAGCAATAGTAACAAAAACAGCATGGTACTTGTTATGGTACAAAATAGAGGACACAGAGACCAATCCACAAAATTACAACTTTCTTATATTTGATAAAGGGGCTAAAAGCATGCAATGGAGGAAGGATAGCATCTTCAACAAATGGTGCTGGGAAAACTGGAAATCCATATGCAACAAAATGAAACTGAATCCCTTTCTCTCGCCATGCACAAAAGTTAACTCAAATGGATCAAAGAGCTTGATATCAAATCAGAGACTCTGCGCCTGATAGAAGAAAAAGTTGGCTCCAATCTACATATTGTGGGGTCGGGCTCGAAATTCCTTAATAGAACACTCATAGCACAAGAGTTAATACTAGAATCAACAAATGGGACTTACTCAAACTAAAAAGTTTTTTCTCAGCAAGAGAAACAATAAGAGAGGTAAATAGGGAGCCTACATCCTGGGAACAAATTTTTATTCCTCACACTTCAGATAGAGCCCTAATATCCAGAGTATACAAAGAACTCAAAAATTAAACAATAAGATAACAAATAACCCAATCAACAAATGGGCCAAAGACCTGAACAGACACTTCTCAGAGGATGACATACAATCAATCAATAAGTACATGAAAAAATGCTCACCATCTCTAGCAGTCAGAGAAATGCAAATCAAAACCACCCTAAGATACTATCTCACTCCAGTAAGATTAGCAACCATTAGGAAGTCAAACAACAAGTGCTGGAGAGGATGTGGGGAAAAGGGTACTCTTGTACATTGCTGGTGGGACTGCAAATTGGTGCGGCCAATTTGGAAAGCAGTATGGAGATTCCTGGGAAAGCTGGGAATGGAACAACCATTTGACCCAGCTATTGCCCTTCTCGGACTATTCCCTGGAGACCTTAAAAGAGCGTACTACAGGGATACTTGCCACATCGATGTTCATAGCAGCACAATTCACAATAGCTAGACTGTGGAACCAACCCAGATGCCCTTCAATAGATGAATGGATTAAAAAAAATGTGGCATTTATACACAATGGAGTATTATGCAGCACTAAAAAATGACAAAATCATGGAATTTGCAGGGAAATGGATGGCATTATAGCAGATTATGCTAAGTGAAGCTAGCCAATCCCTAAAAAACAAATGCCAATTGTCTTCTTTGATATAATGAGAGAAACTAAGAACAGAGCAGGGAGGAAGAGCAGGAAGAAAAGATTAACATTAAACAGAGACATGAGGTGGGAGGGAAAGGGAGAGAAAAGGGAAACTGCATGGAAATGAAAGGAGACCCTCATTGTTATACAAAATTACATATAAGAGGTTGTGAGGGGAAAGGGAAAAAAAAAACAAGGGAGGGAATTAAATTACAGTAGATGGGGTAGAGAGAGAAGATGGGAGGGGAGGGGAGGGGGGATAGTAGAGGATAGGAAAGGTAGCAGGATACAACAGTTACTAATATGGCATTATGTAAAAATGTGGATGTGCAATCGATGTGATTCTGCAATCTGTATTTGGGGCAAAAATGGGAACTCATAACCTACTTGAATCGAATGTGTGAAATATGATATGTCAAGAGCTTTGTAATGTTTTGAACAACCAATAAAAAAAAGAAGAAAAAGACAACAAATAAATGACCTAACATTACATCTCAAAGCCCTAGGAAAAAAAAGAAAAAATCAGCACCAAAAGCAGTAGAAGACAAGAAATAATTAAAATCAGAGCTGAAATCAGTGAAATTCAAACAAAAGAAACAATTGAAAAAATTGACAAAACAAAACGTTGGTTCTTTAAAAAAAATAAATAAAACTGATAAACCCTTAGCCATGCTAATGAAGAGAAGGAGAGATAAAAGTCAAATTACCAAAATCTGTGATGAAAAAGGAAATATCCCAACGGATACTACAGAAATACAAAAGATAATTAGAAATTATTTTGAAAAATTTTTACTCCAATAAAATAGAAAATATCAAAGACATCTACAAATTTCTAGAATCATATGATTTATCCAAACTGAATCATGACCTATATACAAGTTAAACAGATCAATTTCAAGTAATGAAATAGAAGACGCCATCAGAGAAAACCAAGCAAGAAAAGCCCAGGATCAGACAGATACACAGCTGAGTTCTATAAGACCTTCAGTGAAGAACAAATACCAATACTTCTCAAATTATTTCATGAAATAGAAAAAGATGGAACACTTCCAAACTCATTCTATGGGGCCAATTTCACCCTGATTTCAAAACCAGACAAAGACACATCAAAGAAAGAAAACTTTAGGCCAATATCTCTGATGAACATAGATGCAAAAATTCTCAATAAAGTTCTGGCAAACTGGGGCTGGGGATGTGGCTCAAGCGGTAGCGCGCTCGCCTGGCATGCATGCGGCCCGGGTTCAATCCTCAGCACCACATACAAAGATGTTGTGTCCCCCGAGAACTAAAAAATAAATATTAAAAAAATTCTCTCTCTCTCTCTCTCTCTCTCTCTCTCTCTCTCTCTCTCTCTCTCTCCCACTCTTTCTTTAAAAAAAAAAAAAGTTCTGGCAAATTGAATACAAAAACATATCAAAAAGATCATGCACCATGATCAAGAAGGAATCATCCCAGGTATGCAAGGTTGGTTCAACATAAGGAAACCAATAAATGTAATTCATCACATCAATAGACTCAAAGATAAGAATCATATGATCATCTCAATAAAAAAATTAAAAAATTAAAAAAATTTTAAAATAAAATAAAATAAACTGGGGAAAAAAATAAATAAAAAAATAGATGCATAAAAAGCATTTGACAAAATGCAGCACCTTTCCTGTTCAAAACACTAGAAAAACTAGGGATAATAGGAACATATCTCAACATTGCAAAGGCTATCTATGCTAAGCCCCAGGCCAACATCATTCTAAATGGAGAAAAATTGAAAGCATTCCCTCTAAAAACCAGAACAAGACAAGGATGTCCTCTTTCACCGCTTCTATTTAACATAGCCAGAGTGATCAGACAGACCAAAAAAAAACAGTTAAGGGGATACAGATAGGAAAAGAAGAACTCAAACTATCATTATTTGCTGACCTTATGATTCTATACCTAAGGTCCAAAACATTCCACCAGAAAAACTCTAGGACTGTGGGGACAACTGCATGGAATATTGCATACATGGCATACATTAAGGGCGTCTGAGTGGCAGGCCACTCCCCTGATGCTTGGCACGTGAGCGGCAGACTGCTTACCCCATAGGCACAGCCCTGGGCGTCAGGCCATGTGTTGCAGTCCCAGTGCTTGTTCCATGGCCCACTCCTCAACTGGTCACTGCAAGGACAGTTAGCAAGAAAGTGTATTGGTGGCTGCCTATAATCTGCCTAGTTACTGCCTGAGTATATATACATGGTAAAATAAAATCAGACCTGCTTTGTGCTTGGCCTCTGGAGGTCTTGATTAGCAACTCTGCAGCCACACTCCCCTCTATCCTGTTCCGTGGACCTCCTTGCTGGAAGAGAGAGAGCCCATGCAGAGAACTAATAAATGAATTCAGCAAAGCAACAGGATATAAAATCAACACCCATAAATCAAAGGGATTTCTGTACATCAGTGACAAATCATCTGAAAGGAAAACTACCCCATTTACAATAGCCTCAAAAAATACTTGGGAATCAACTTAACAAAAGAGGTGAAACACCTCTACAATGAAAACTACAGAATGCTAAAGAAAGAAATTAAAGAAGATCTTAGAAGATGGAAAGATCTCCCTTGTTCTTGAATAGGCAGAATTAATATTGTCAAAATGACCATACTACCAATAGCACTATACAAATTCAATGCAATTCCAAACAAAATCCCAATGACATTCCTCATAGAAATAGAAAAAGGGATCATCTGGAAATATAAGAGACCCAGAATAGCCATAACAATCATTAGCAAGAAGAGTGAAGCAGATAGCATCACTACACCAGATGTTAAACTATACGACAGAGCAATAGTAACAAAAACAGCATGCATTGGCACCAAAACAGACTGGTAGACCAATGGTACAGAATAGAGGACACAGAGACTAATCCACAAAATTACAATTACCTTATATGAGACAAAGGTTCCAAAAACATACATTGAAGAAAATATTGCCTCTTCAACAAATGGTGCTGGGAAAACTGGAAATCCATATGCAGCAAAATAAAATTAAGTCCCTATCTCTCACCATGCACAAAACTCAATTAAAAGTGGATCAAGGACCTAGAAATTAGACCAGAGACCCTGCACCTAAAAGAAGAAAAAGTAGGCCCAAATCTTCATCATATCGGATTAGGCCCCAACTTTCTTAATAGCACAAGAAATAAAATCAAGAATCAATAAATGGAATGGATTCAAACCAAAAAGCTTCTTTTCAGCAAAAGAAATAATCAGTGAGGTAAATAAAGAGCCTACAGAATGGGAGCAAATTTTTACCACATGCACATCAGTAGAGCACTAATCTCTAGAATATATAAAGAACTCCAAAAATTTAACACAAAGAAGCAAACAACCCAATCAATAAATGAGCTAAGGAACTGAACAGGCCCTTCTCGGGAGATGATATATTATAAAACAAACAGATGAAAAAATGTTCAACATCTCTAGCAATTAGAAAAATGCAAATCAGAACAATTCTAAGGTTTCATCTCACTCCAGTCAGAATGGCAGCTATTAAGAATACAAACAACAGTAAATGTTGGCGAGGATATGGGGGGAAAGGCACACTCATACATTCCTGGTGGAACTGAAAATTGGTGCAACCAATATGGAAAGCAGTATGGAGATTCCTTAGAAACCTTGGAATGGAACACCATTCAACCCAGCTATCCATCCCACTCCTTGGTTTATACCCAAAGGACTTAAAAATGGCATACTACAGGGACACAGACACATCAATGTTTATAACGGCACAATTCACAATAGCTAAACTGTGGAACCAACCTAGATACCCTTCAATAGATAAATGGATAAAGAAATTGTGGTATATATACACAATGGAATATTACTCAGCATTAAAAAAGAATTAAATCACGGCATTTTCAGGTAAATGGATGGAGTTGGAGAATATTATACTAAGTGAAATAAGCCATTCCCAAAAATACCAATAGCTAAATGTTTTCCCTGATAAGTGGATGCTGATCTATAATGTGGATGGGGGTGGGGGAGCATGGGAGGAATGGAGGAACTTTGGATAGGGCAAAGGGGAGGGAGAGGAAGGAAGAGGGTAGGGAGGTAGGAAAGATGGTGGACTGAGATGGACATCATTACTCTAAGTACATGTATGAAGATATGAATTATATGACTCTAATTTGTGTAGAACCAGAGAAATGAAAAATTGTGCTGTTTATGTGTACTATGAATCGAAATGCATTCTGCTGTCATTTATAACAAATTAGAATAAATAAATAAATTAAAAACAAAAAAACAAAAAGAAAACCAAGTTGAAACTAATATGCATTAAATTACTGCTTTGGGAAAATGTGTATATGAATAAATGAAAGACTACAAATATACATAGAAATATTAACCTGTAGTCTCATTATTAGAAGCTAACAATTATTCAACATTTTTTACTTGTCCAGAGGTTTTGGCTTTTTGTTTGTTTGTTTGTTTTTTGGTGGGGGTGTGGGTATGGTTACCAGGGATTGAACTCAGGGGCACTCGACCGCTGAGACACATCCCTAGCCCTATTTTGTATTTTATTTAGAGACAGCTTCTCACTGAGTTGCTTAGCACCTTGTTTTTGCTGAGGCTGGCTTTGAACTCATGATCCTCCTGCCTTAGCCTCCCAGGCCACTGGGATTACTGGAATGCACCACTGAACCTGGCTTGTCCAGACCTTTTACATAAAATATTTAAGTTTTTCCATAAGTAAAACAAACTTTAAATTTGTCATTTTATGTTTAAGTAATTAGGAAATAGTTTTTGATTCCACAAAAGATAATGAAGACCCTTGAGAAGTTTATAAAAGCTAATTTTATTGTCACATATAGATAAATTATTTTAACCTGGTGACCTCAGGACAGTAAGGTCTCATTCTGTCCACAACCAGTAAAAAGACGATAACAAAAAAAATCATCTAAGTGGATGAGAGAGCATACTCAGGAAACAATTATAACTTAATTTCACCAAGAGAAACATTTTTTCCTATGAAAATATAGTAGGCTGGGTAGGAACTAAACAATCTTTAAAGAAACACATCATTTTATTGAAAGAAATGTTTGACTATTAAAATGCCACTAGATATAATTCTTATTTAAAATAAATCAGCAAAGTACATCTGTGATTTTGGTTTTAGTTAATGTTCAGTAGACGTTACTTCTGTAAATGGGAAGACAGATATTCCAATGCCCACCCATTAAATAACACAAAATTTCATTTAGTTTCTGTGTGCTAAAATGTTCTGCATCCAGTTATGACCAGTACAGATATGTATAGAATGGAAACTACAACCTGTTCAGAACTTCAAGCATGAATGGTTAGCATCTACACTAACCAATACACATGCCAACTTTTGATCGTTCTCAAAACACCAATGGTAGGTTTTTCTTGACTTAAAGACTGCCTCAGAACTGAATCCTACCATGGAAGTTACAGTTTCTAACCTTCCACACATTCTCTCTGGCTGTGGTTTAATTATTGAAATAATTCTAGATTCTCGGATTCCTCACTTATACTGCTAAGAAGTTTGAAAAACAAAATGACCTCTAAACAAGCAAAAGTTTAATTCTGCCTCTTTTTTATTCTAGGAGCCCCTTCTTAATTTTTTTTCACCTTGTACAAACTTCAAAGGCATGAAAAAAATATATACAAATAATTCTCATTATTCTAAAGTCCCCTTTTTGAAAATATAAACTGGAAACAATTATAAAGTTATTTATAAATACTCACTATTGGAAGTGGAATTTTCTGTTTGTTCAAAGTAAGTAATGAAAGACAACTTCCTATTGAGAAACCAAAAACTAACTGAACTGTTACAGACATGCCTACAAACATAAATTACAACTTTTCATCTATTTTTAAAGTATAATGACTCATCTTTGCTATTTGACTATAGATTTCATTTAATCTAATGTTTGTATGTAACTAAATTGAATCCTTAATTTTTTGAGCATTCAAATTAATTTTATTCTTGACTGGATTCAATTTTTTTTCCTTTTTTTTTTTTTAATGCTGAGGATTGAACCCAGGGCCATGTCATGTGAATGTGAGGCAATCACTCTAGCATCTGAGTTGTATCCCAGGATTCAATTTTTTAAGAAAAGAATACTACTTCTGAAAGTTTCTGTCCTACTTGTTTATAAAATACTTTGAGTGGTTGATATCATCCAGTTGATATCTATATCACAAGCATTTGTGAAACTCTTCAAAGTTTCCTCAATTAATTCACATAATTTATTATAAGCATCCAAACAGATAATGTTACAAACAAAAAAATAATAATTATTCTCATTTTCCAAATGAAGGAATGGAGACAGAAACAAATATTATAGATTCACAACCCTAATAGTCCCTTACTGAGCTTTTTTGATGAAAATTCTTTCCTAAACTTCACAATGATTGAAAAATACAAATATTCTCTAGAAGACGAAACAGAAGTTCAAGAATCTTTAAAAATTGGTCCAAGACTAAGTAATAAAAAAGTGCATTCAGGGTAATAATCCCTTAAATGTAGGAAAACATCTCTATGTCTCTTCATTATTTGGGCTATTTTAAATTTTAAGTTAAAAAGTATTATAACTTCTGCTTTAGATATTTAGAAAATCCATACAATATTCTGAAAATAAATATCCTAATCCTCAAAACAATTTCAGTAAATCTTTGAACCTTACAAACTAAAGAGTCTTAAATAAAACTTTTAATAAAATTCATTTATTAAAATAATCATCTATTCAACATAGAAACTGCAGCATGAAAAGAATAACACATTTGCATACCAATTAACAAAATAAGGTTCTCTGAAAGTTAATTTTAAGTAGATCAATTTTTCCTTTCTACCCCACATATGTTTCATTCATATATCCATACACTTATTCCTACCCCAGGCAGTGACCAGGTCAGGGAATTGAATAACAAAAATACTCTCCACCCCTAAGAGGTGTTCTCTCCAGAAAATTAATGTAACTTGGAAAGAAATTAATGTAACTTGGAAAGAAATTATAAAATGTTAAGAAATATTTGAGAGACTATAGAAAGAAGCAGCTATAAAAATTATGTACATCTTTAATGCTTCTTTGCCAATTCTTTGTGATTTTGAATTCAACCTTTGAAGTAAAGTTGTTTAAAAACCCGTGACAAAGCACAAATATTCCTGTTGCAAATTTTAGTTAGATAAATAGTCAACAAGTACTTGAAAAATACTCACTGATCATTAAAGAAATGCAAATCATCAGGGGATCATCAGGGAAATGCAAATCAAACCCACAATGAGAAAAAGATAACTTGAAAAAATTAGGAAGACTATTAAAGAAGAGGAAGGAGAATAATGGGGAGGGGTGGGTATTATTAAAGTATGCTATCTGCATGTTCAAATATGCTACATAATTAAAATACACTAATAAAAAAAAAACATAAGGTATCATCTCACCCAAGTTAGAATGGCTATTATTAAAAAGACAAAAAATAACAAACGCTAGCAAGGATGTGTAGAAAGAGGAACTCTCATATAATGTTGGCGAGAATGTAAGTTAGTATTGTAATTATGGAAACAGAACTACCACATGAGCCAGCAATCCCACTGCTAGGTATATATCCAAAGGCAATGAAATCAGAATATCAAAGATACCTGTATTCTCATATATACTGCAGCATTTAGACACAATAGCCATGATATGGAATCAAGGAAAGTGGCCATCAATGGATGAATGGATTTTAAAAATGTACAATGGAATACACAATGGAATATTATTCAGCCATAAAAATTGAAACCCTGTCATTTGCAGCAATATGAATAAAATTGGAAGACATTATGTTAAGTTAAAAAAAAGCTAGGCACATAAAGACAAATTCTGCATGTTCTGATTCATATACAGAAACAAAAATAAAGCTGATCTCATAGCATCAGAAAGTAGAATAGTAGTTATTAGAGACTGGGAATGTTAGGGAACAGACAGATGAGGGTGGTGGGAACATGAGGTCCAAAGAATAATTCTATAAAATGGGCCCATGGGGCTGACCCCCACATACTTTCTTTTCCAAGAAGCAATTTACCTGCAGCCCTGCCTGACAAAAGTAGACAGGATATGTCATATTCCTCAGCAAACTACCTGTTCACTGCAGGAGAAATGCAGGATCAAAGTAATGTTGATAAGAGGAACCCAAATTACCCTGAAGGAGGAGAGTTTTGTGACCAGATCCTGAAACTCTGGGAGATAAAGATAGTTGCCCCTAATCTCAAAATCTGTAAGAATAAATGGTTAAAAATCCAATCAGAACTTGTCAGCATGGGTCAAGGCAACCTAGAGTTGCCACAGCAGTGGGTGCTTGAAAGTCTGATGTCACCCTGCTGTCAGTCAAGTCAAGAGGTGGGTCTGGACAGTACTCTCTGGAAACTTCTCTGGTGTTTTAGTCAGTTTTTTCGCTGCTGTGACTAAAGGATCTAACTAGCACAACTGTAGAGGGGGGAAAGTTTATTTGAGGGCTCACGGTTTCAGAGATCTTAGTCCAGAGAAGGCTGGCTCCATTCCTCAGGGCTCAAGAATATCATGGCAGAGTGTGTGGCAGAGGGAAGCAGCTCACATCATGGTGGTCAAGAAGCAGATAGAGAGACTCCAGCGCCAGATACAAAATATATATCCCATAGCCATGCCCCCAATTAACCACTTCCTCCAGCTACCTGCCTCTAGTTACCACTCAGTTAATCCCATCAGGGATTGATTTACTGATTGGTTTGAGACTCTCATAATCTGATCATTTCTCCTCTGAAACCTCTTGCATTGTCTAACACGTGAGCTTTTGGGGGGACATCTCATATTCAAACCTTAACATTTGAGATCCTCAATAAAACTGGAATGCAGGAGTTGCATATTGTCCCTCTACTCTCTGAGAGGACCCACTCTGCAGCTTGAGAGTGTCCCTTTTCCTTTTCCTATCCCTTCAATAAACTCATTCCTTTTACTCTGAGTGACATGTCTGCAATCTTTCTGACTTGATCACAAGAATGGGGATTTGAAGGGGGGGACTTCACATTGTCTCTGTTTCTCAGAAGTCCCCAGTTCTGTAACAGGAAGAGGGTACTACAGAGAAATTTTGAATTTATTCAAAATTTGGTACCTTTAGGGTACCAAAATATAGTTAGAAAGAAGGAAAAAGCTCTTTTACTCTGTAGCACAATAGGATGCTTAGCGTTTATAACAATTTATTATATATCTCAAAATAACTAGGAGAGGATTTCAAATGTTCCCAAAGAAATGCTAATGACCTTGATTTGATTGCTACACAGACTATACATGTATCCAATTATCACATTGTAACCAGTAAATATGTGCAATAATTATACATCAACTAAAAATAATTCCATGAAACAGTTGTTTTCAGTGTTTTCCATAGTAAACTTTATGTAAGTTTGTAAAAATGCTCAGAGCGGAGCTTGAAAAAGAAATACAATTCCTATGTTTAAATAAAATACTTACAAAAATCTATTCGAATAGGAAAATGTAGTGATGCAATTTTTCAGAACCAAGATAGGACCAGAAACAAGAATGTGTTGTTTTTCACACAAAGTCAAAAAATACACTATATTTTTTATGACCTGAAATAGGAACACTATAAAGAAAATGAAAAAAAAAATTGCTTTTCCCAACTTACATGCTTCTGGTTTTTAGAGCTAAAAGGGACTTTAATGACACCATCCCTCTTCAAAAGTTGTCTAATAAACATTGGGATCCTGAGAGATACAGTGGTGTAGAAAGGGCACAGAATACTACTGGAGACACCCTGGGCTACGACTCTAAGAGGGAACCTGGGTGGTATCTGCATATGTTTGGGAAAGGATAATAGAGATCTCAGATCAGTCCCTGCATGATGGCTAGACACACGCAAACCCCATGAAAGAATAGAATGCCAAAAAGAAGACTCAGTTTTCATTATTGTTCTGTCTGAAGTTACGTACACAGTATAAATTCCTTCTGAAACATTCCTGTGCTCTGCTAGTCTCCTAAAAAGTCCATCCATCTTCCTCCCCCATCCTCTTCCTCTTAAAAGACAGATCAAATATCAACACTAACAAAAATCTACTCCCATATTTTCTGCTCACACTGATCTTTATTTTCTTTGAACTCTTCTTACACTAACTTTAACTGGTGAGTAATAACAAATATTGTGCATATTAATGGGGTAATGGGATATTTTGATACATGTATTCACAGTGTTATGTTTAACAGGTTAAACAGTGTCTGTCTCCTCAAACATTTGTCATTTCTTTAAGAACTTTTAAAGCTCTTTTTTTCAAGCATTTCAAAATTTTTTTCAAGCATTTCAAAAGACGTTTTTGCTATCTATGGTCACCCTACTGTGCTAGAACATTGCTCTGATCTTGAACAGGGAGGGTTTTATTACAATACACAGGTCAGATCCTGGAGCCCAGGGACTAGAGTTTACTCCTAGATGAGCTTCTAGTGGGTTGTGTGAGCTTGGGCAGGTAAGCAGGGTAGCTTCAGTCTGCCTTTAAGAGGGAACACATGCACACAGGTGGCCCAACAAACCAGCACTCTCCCACTGGTTTATGCACTAGTTTTGTCTCCTTAGTTAAGTGACAAGTTTTGTATGTGATAAAATCCTAGACTAGATATGAATATTGAGATTTTGGAAGTGTTCTTACATAATAACATGAATTCCCCCTCCCCCAGTTCTATGCACTTGAATTTGATGTCCAAGATGTTTTCTAATTCCATTAGCTCAATTAGTTTCTTTACTGACAAGCAACCAAGACACAGAGGGGTTAAGTGATAAGATCAAGAAACAATTAGTTGTTTGTAGTCAGTTGATTCTGACTTTTATTCTTGTATTTTTCTTTCTTTCTTTCTTTCTTTTTTCCTCTTGTATGATATTGGTAAAGAAAGGTACAAGTTTTTTGAATGGCTTAAATGCAGATCTGCCTATATGTTGATGAATTATTTCTAAATATCCCTACAAGTATTACTTTCCATAGACTTTTTTTTCAAAAATAGAAAACACATTAGATATTCTTGGAAGGCAAAAGAGAAGAATCTATAAATAAAGTTTAGGTTACTGAGGTAATTTTAAATATACACAGTAAAAATCTGAACACGTGCATGCTTCTGGAAAACAGGGTATACATTTTTTAAGTAGATACAGCAGTCTATAAAAAGAATGAGAACCACTGACATAAATGATCTCTTGAGTTGCTCTAAAATTCTATGAATCTAGCATTAAATCTGTTAATTATAAAAAGCTAGATTTTGTGGTCAAATATTTGATTACTAGTAAGGATCAAAATGTAATATGTATTATTTTAAACTTCAAAAAAAATGAAATTAACTTCTATTTATAAGACAATGCTAAAATAAATATTTTCATTCTTTCTGGTCTTGAGTCACTGCATTTTGGAAGTCATGGAATGAATGAACTTTATATTACTACAAAGGGCAATACAAACTGCGGATGTGCTTACGTCTAGGAAGGTCACATCATCCCTCATCACAGTGAACACTGCTTTCCAACCGTGGGCATGTGAAGCTGTGCATCATCTTTTATAGGAACATTCTTCCTCCAGTTTGTAATATTTCCATTTTTATAAACAAAGTCATCCAGCCATGGTGGCATGTGCCTGTAGTTCCAACTACTTGGGAGACTGAGGAAGGCAGATCATGTGAGCCCAAGAGTTTGGGGTCAGCCTGAACAGCACAGTGAGATTCCATCTCAATATTAAACAAATAAACCCAAAAAAACTATAGCCAATTAGAATACAAGTAGAATAAACTCAATATCATAACAGAACCTAAATCAGGAGGAATCAAGGAACAGCTCTGTCTTTCTTGGGGAAATTGCTTAACCTTGTTCAGGTTTCAGGTTTCATTGCTATATAAATAAGCAAGTCAGGAATTGAATTTCTCTGGCTTTCTTTTACCATCTTCCAAAACTTTACTTTAACCTAAAGATGGCTCCTCTACAGTTGTTTATCCTGGCTAAACAAAATATAGAAAAAAGAACCAAGAAGATCTAGCAAAGGATAAATAAGAGAGTGATCTAATTCTTGCTAAGTCAGCCCTCCAAAATGCAGTATTTTACGCACAGTACTACAGATTTTTCTCAGCTCATACAAAACTATTTTGCCTATATTCAAAAAGGGAAGTTTAAAAATGCCTTCTGGAAACAAATGATTTGAGAGTTCAGTTTTTTTGGAGAAAAACAGCAATACACATTTAGGTACAGATATGATAAAATTATTCATTTGGAGTCACATAAGAATTTGGAAGAAATTCTTATATTCACTTTATGAGATAAAAAGATGAAGTTCAATACATCCCAGTGATCAAGTAAATTAAAATCTGAGATGGGAAATGTGTAAGGGAGATTCTTCATATTTTAATATTTGTATATTTTTTTCTCTTTTGTATCTGTCATTCAAAAGTATTCAAATAGGAAAAAATAAAATTTCCATGTGAGGATATATATTAAGAATTGACTTTGGTCTTAGTTCATAGAGGCTTCTATAACAAAATACAATAGACTTAATGGTTTAAAACATTTATTAGAATCTAGAGGCTAAGGATTCTAAGATCAAGGCATTGATATGTTTGGAATCTGGTGAGAGCTCGCTTCCTGATTCAAAGATGGCTGTCTTCCTATTATGTCCTCACAGGACACAAGGAAGAAGGGAAGTCTCTGGAGTGTCTTTCAAGGGCACTAGTCCCATTAATGAGGGGTTTCACCCTCATTATCTCCCAAAGACCCCACCTTCTAATATGGGATAGGATTTCAAATATGAATTGAGGGACACAAGCATTCTATACTTGGTCCTCAAAATTTATGTCCTTCTCAATGCAGAATGCATTCATTTCATCCCCCAAAGCCCTAAAATTCTTAATTTATTCCAGCATCAACTCTAAAATCTCAACTCCAAAGTCTCATCTAAATATCATCTAAATCAGACAGGTGTAAGACTAAAGTATGCTTCATCTTGAAGGAAATCCCTTTCCAGCGGTAAGCCCATTACACCAACCAAGTTATGTGCTTCAAAAATACAACGGTAGGCTAGACATTCCCATTCCAAAATGAAGAAATAGTAAAGAAGGAAAAGATAATGGATCTCAAGTAAATCCAAAACTTAATGGAGCAAAAAAAAAAAAAAACATTAAATTTTAAGGTTCAATAATAATCTTCTTTGGCTGAATGCTTTACCCTCTGGACCCACTGTGATGGCAATATCACACCTATAATTTTTTGGGATGCTGCCCAAGCCCTGGGTCTCTGTGGTTGCCCTGTCCATGTCATAGATCTCTACTATGGCCCCACCTCTGAGTGGCTGTCTCCCAAGATAGGAGATGATTCCATGTCCAACCTACTGTGAATAGTGCTACATAAACACCGCCTATCTTGTTGGGAGGCTGATTTTATTTCCTTTGGATATATAACCAGAAGTGAGATATGTGAATCATATGATAATTCTATTTTAGATGTTTTTGTTTGTTTGTTTGTTTCTTGTGAACCCTCCATACTGGTCTCCATAGGGCTTTACTAATTTCATATTCTCACCAATAGTGTCTAAGAGTTCCTTTTACTCCATATCCTCACCAGCATTTATTTTTGTTTTGTTGTCATTATTATTATTGTTGTTCTTTTAGTAATAGCCATTCTAACTAGGATGTGATGGTATTTCACTATAGTTGTATTTGCATTTCTCTGATGGCTAATGAGTATTTTTCCATATATTTATTGACCATTTGTATTTCATCTTCTGAGAAGTATCTACCCAGATCATTTGACCATTTTTAAATTGGATTATTTATTTTATTGTTATTGCTAAGTATTTTGAGCTCTTCATATATTCTGGATATTAGCCTTTGATAAGATGAGTAGCTACCAGATATTTTCTCCCATTCTATAGGTTTTCCTCATCACTCTATAAGTTTCTTTTGCTGTAAGGAAGCTATTTAGTTTGATTTAATTATATTTGTCAATCTTTGCTTTTGTTTCCTGTACTCTTGGAGTTCTATTCAGAAAATCTCTGCCTATCCCATGTCTTTAAGTTTTTTTTTTGTTTTGTTTTTTTTACCTCTTGTAGTTTCAGAGTTTCATGTCCTACATTAAGGTTCTTGATCCATTTGGGATTGATTTTTGTTCAGGGTACAAAACAAGGAATCAAGCTTTTGTCTTCTGCATGTAAACATCCAGTGTTCCCAACACCATTTGTTAAAGAAGCTGTTCTTTCCTCAATGTATGTTTTTGGCAACTTTGTTGAGAATCAGTTGGCTATGGATGCATGGTTTATTTCTGAGTTCCCTAATTTGTTCCATTAGTCTTTGTGTGTTTGTTTATGCCAATACCATGCTGATTTTGTTACTACAGCTCTGTAGTATGTATTTAAATAAGGTATTATGATGCCCTGAGCTTTGCTATTTTTGCTCAAATTTGCTTTGACTATTCAGGATTTTTGTGCTTTTGTTGGGAATTTTAAGGTTATTTTTTATAGTTTTGTGAAGAATGTCACTGGTGTTTTCATGTGGATTAAATTGAATCCATCATTCGTTTGGGGTAGTACGGACATATTAATTAATTCTTCTACTCCATGGACTTAGTGGGTCTCCCACTGTTTAATGCTTTCTACAATTTCTTTAAGTTCCTTAAATTTCTTTCTTCAGTATTTTATAATTTTCACTATAGAGGTCTTTCACCTCCTTGGTTAAGTTAATTCCCAGGTATTTTGTGCACAACTATTGTGAATAGAATTGCTTTTGTGACTTTTTTCTCAGGAAATTTATTATTGGTGTATAGAAAAGCTACTGATTTTGTACAATGCTTTTGTATGGTACATTACAGCATATTACAGATTTATCATTTCTAATAATCTTTTGGTGGTATCTTTAGGTTTTTTCTATGTGCATTATATTATTTGCAAACAAGAATAGTTTGACGGTCTCCCTTCCTATTTATATGTATCTTGTTTCTTTCTCTTGCCTAATTACCCTGGCTAGCACTTCTAGTACTATATTGAATAGGAGGGGTGAGAGTAGAAATGCTGGTCTTGCTCCTACCTTAGGGAAACCTTTTCAGCTTTTCCCCACTCAGTATGATGCTGGAAGTTCAATAAACCCCAAAGGGGGTGGGGGAGATGAAGAACACTAAACCATGTCATATCATAAGCCTGACAAGCAAGGATATCTTTTCCAAACACTGGACTGAACCTCAATTCCTATATTATACCATGTACAAAAAGTCATAAAGTCTAAATTTAAAAGGTAGATTTATAAACCTTCTAGAAGAAAATATATTTGTGATTATGGAAAAAGCAAAATTTCATTGGACACAAAAATCAGTAACCATTAAAGGAAAAAAGTGATAAATTAAGATCAAAGTTTAGAAAAAATAATCCTTTTAAAAGAAGCCATTTAGAAAACAAAATGCAAAAACTAGATATGCATACATATCTATATCACAATATCATAATCACAAATTTGTATGACAAAGTACTTGTATAGATTTATATCGTTACAACATAAGATTTTTTAATTTAAATATGGGCAAAATACTTGAATATAAACTTAACAGATGAGTGTGGGTAGTCAATGAATACATAGAAAGATGATCAACATCAAGAAATGCAGTTTAAAACCTCCCTGAGATACTGTTTTAGAGTCATTAGTATACATAAAATTAGAAGACTAATGGTCTTGGTAAGAATATAAAGCAACTGAGACTCATAAATTGCTGGTAAGGATGCAGACTGAGATGATCATTTGAAACTAGTTGAGCAGTTTCTTTATAAGAGTAAACATACATTTTCCAAAATGGCACAACAATTCTACTCCCAGATATTTACCCAACAGAAATGAAAATATGTGCCTTCAAAAACCACATATGCAAATCTATATCACAATATCATAATCACAAATTTGTGTGACAAATTTACTCATAAGAGTAAAAAGAAAAGAAAAAACAAGTCAAATATTTATCAACTGTAGGTAAAATGACAAAATACTTGTGCATTCCTTCAATAGACTGCTACTCAGCAATACAATCATACAAACTACCAAAATACACAAATGTGTGAATCGTGAAAAACATCATATTGTGAAGTCACAATATACAAAAGAGAAAGGGTTAAGAAAATGAAAGAAAGAATTTGACAGGAGTGGTAAAAATGTCATATCTCCTTTGGGATAGTTTTGTCAGAGGTGTTCATGTTAGTCAAGACTATTAAACTGAGCAGTTATAATTTAAATACAGTAAAACGAACAGATTTTAGTTTAAAAATATCAATGGGAGCTTAGTGATCATGCTAGACACCAAAGACTACCATTATAGTACATGCATGCTTTTAGACAGAGACAAGCCGCCACATCTCCCTTTGAGAAAGCACTTGCTACCCAGTTATGGAGAATGTAAATGTGAAAACAAGGCTCCCAGATCTCAGCAGCTGAGAACCCCTAAAGAACCTGCCCTGTCCAACCTCATGCCCTTCCTGGGGCAGCCTGCATCTCATGATTAAATTAGACCCAGATCTTCTGGCCTGGCTCAGGCTATATTAGTAGATGGTATGGTACTTATTCTGGCTCGCCTCACCTTTGGTGCACCTTCATGTTTCTCTGTCTAATCCTGCTCCCTCTTCCTTCCTTTCATAGGTATTGTTACCTAATGCATACCTTACACCCTAAACTCCATTTCCATGACAATTTCCAGAAAGCCAACTTGCCACACCATATAATACATTCCTACAAAATCTCTCCAGAAAGTTTTCTTGCCTTTGGTCACAGAATCCTTGCCTTGGAAGAATGTAAGCAAACTTTCCATCTGGACTAACTTAAACCTGGTGCCTCTCTTCTATCTTTTCTTTTTTTTATTTTTGTTTTAAATATGTTTTTATTTGTCAATGGACTTTCTTTTATTTATTTATATGCAGTGCTGAGAATCCAACCCAGTGCCTCACACATGCTAGGCAATGCTCTAACACTGAGCCACAACCCCAACCCGTCTTCTCTTTTCTGACAGTACATTGGGATCTTTTCTAGGTGCTTTGCTTTCATCCAGCAGTAAATCAAGCCAAGATCTCAACAAGAAATAAATGTCATACTCAAACTAGGTAATTGAAGTGAATATAAGAAAAAAAAAACGAGTACTCTTTATAAAGGCTGGGCAGGCTGTAGGAAAATGAGCGAGGGGTTAATTTGGTAACTTGAGTCCAAAATTAATAGGAAATAGTAAGAAACTACCACTGGTCCTGAAAGCATTGGAAATATTTAGAACTAGGCAAAGATTTGTGTGAAAGGATTTCAGAGAGAATTATACTGAAAATTGTCAAGCTTTTTAATAATTATCTATAATTATTACATAATTCCACTCTAGTGTTTATATAAAAGTAGTAAAATGATTGAAATAGTTTCTAAATCTGACTCTTCATTAACACTCCTAATGAATCTTATTTGGCCTATGGTTGTATGTCAATTCCTACACTCACTTCATTGATTCAGCAAATATTTACTGAATACCTATTATGCCAGACATTCATATAGCCAAAGATTTATGAATATATTCAAACTACATTGAAGTTGCATTTAAAGTTTCAATGATGTACTCTGCGATTGGATATTTTTACCACTTGACACATCTGTATTATCTATAGACATCATAGACTAGAGATACATTCAACTAATTGGAATTTATATTATAATTAAAATCATAATTATGTACTTTGTAGGATTATTGAACTTTGTTGACAGTTGATTATTTTTTGGTGAATGATGTATATAAGTATTCAATTTTCAGATTTAGGGTAAGAAAAGTACCATAGAGTAAAATGTTCAAAACAAACAAGCAAACAACAGGTAACAGAATTACTCAAATATTATATACTTTGAAAATTTAAGCTGTGACTATTAGAATGATGAAAAACTGAAAAACCTCTGCAGTATTGGATCCTCTAGGAAGCAGACACCCAAGAGAAGGTAGAAGAGGAAAAGACTCACTGTAGGTTGCCTATGTAAAGGTTGAGGACTTCAAACTCCACCACAGTTCTGAAACTCATGAAAAGAAAGAGGGAACAAGGAGCATTGGAGAGGGAAAGCCCCAGGCTCTGCAAAGGCTCACTTTGCCAACTAGGAAAGATTCCTGGTAAAAGAGTCTCATATTGGACCAAAAGGGTCAAACACTATTTACTTCACCAGGGCTCAGTCTTTGATTGGGTCCATCTAGTAAGATGGAATGGCCAAATGCCAAATGACCTGGCAATTCAGAAGGTACGGAGACTTTCAGTAAACTATACATCTCACAGATGATCAGCAGCTTTTTTTCTTAAAGTGATATTTGAACAATGGCCCTTCATGACTACCACCATTCCCTGAAGCTCCAAGCAGATCCACTTTTCCTTATACATTAATGGAACAGTTGGTAAATGAATGTCATGTTGTTGATCCTATTTGTAGTCACCATTCCTATGCTCATGAACACTCCATTCATGTGCCCATCATTCTAGTTCAGGATGAACAATGACAAGGCTGGATAATGCTAACTGACTGAAACATTTTTATCTACTTTGCTGTTCCTTGCCTCTTCCATGGCGGGGACTTACTTTCTGATGAACGTTACATGCCATATAAAAATCTTCACAGTTCATACCCATTCTCAACTGCCCATGTGTCTGTCACAAACTTCCTTGTGTACAATCTTTCAGTTCTTTTCTTTTTAGGACTCTGACCAACTGGCCAGACCACTTACCACTGTTCAGGAGCATGTTCAAATATGTGTATATCTGAGAATGATACTGTAATTCTGTGTCAGGGAGCTGGATGACCCCAGTCTTTAGTTCATCTATTCCTGTCTTCTGATTTTAACATGTTTAATAGCACCCTTGATAGCTAACTACTTATTTTGCCTCTGGAGACACCATTATCCATCTCTACAATTCCCTCATAGTCAAGCCACTTAGATGATTGCCTTTCTAACCTTGCTGGCTGTTACAGTAATTGTGGCTTCTGGAAGTTAAAAACCAACACTTATTATTTTCTGACCCCATCATTCCCATTGCAATTAAAAGCCCAGTTTTGTGGCCACTTTTCCTCCTGTCGGTCCTGGTAGGCACAGAAAAGCCACCAAAATCCTTTTAAGTGACACTGATTTTCCTTGTATCAATGCATTCCTAATGTTGAACATGTCACTTGGGCCCTCCAGGAAATAAGTATATAATTCTCTGTTGGGTCTTCTGCCCTTCTGTAACATACCTATTTTAGCAGACCTCCCTTCCAGAAACTTTTGACACTTTCCTATACAATGTCAAATGCAAAATTGGATAACATATGTTTCATCACAAAATTGGGTGGACAAATGCTTTTATTTGCACTACAAAATTTGAGTATATTATCAGTGGTTAGCACTGAGTGGTAATATGATAAGGAATTTTTTTCTCTATGGTTTTACATATTTCCTTAGATCTTTCAAATCAAAGGACACAAAAGTGATGACAAAAATTAAGCACATTGGAAAAGATACAGAATACCTTTGAGTAGCATGAATTATTTCTTCATATTGTTCCTATTCTTACAGGACTAAATTGATTTGGACTGTGTAAGTAGAAAATAGGCTATGGTGAATTTAGGGTTCCACACAGAATAACAGAGTTTGTTGTGCATGAGTAAAATTGATGTCGAAAACTCCCTAGGACATCACTTGTGGTACTACAATATAGGAGCTAAGAAAACAAAAAAAGTTCACCAATTTCAAGTAGTATTTTGGAAATTAGAGCCACACTATGGTTATTTTATGAGTAAAATTCAGTGCTTTTGTTCTTATCTGGAATTATATAATTCAACTATAGTTTCAAAGCATGTTCTGGAAACTGAATCCCCAAAGCCTCAGTGTTAAGAGTAGGTGATTAGGCTAGGAGGTTCCATCCTCTCAAATGGATTAATTAAAATTAATACTTGACTCTGTGAGTCTGATCTTTCCTCCTCCCACCCTCTTACCTCTGCCCTGGGACCACGTAGCAAGAAGGGACTTGCAAGATGCCAGTACCTTAACCTTGGGCTTTCCAGCCTCCAAATCTTTAAGGAATTAATTTTTTTTCTTTATAAATCACCCACTCTGCAGTATTCTGTTACAGCAACATGAAATAGACTAAGATACATGCCTTCTCCTATTCTTACAGGACTAAAGTGATTTGGACTGTGTAAGTAGAAAATAGGTAGAGCTTTTTCAATTTTATGCATTATGCACAAATACCCTATTACTGATTTTTCAAGCTATAGCTCTAACTTCCAGATTTGAAAATATACCAGTATGCACAATTATTAACAAAGTTTTTTTTTTCTAAAACCACTGCATTTAACAAGTACAGAAAATGGATGCATCACAAGAGATGATCTCTGAGTCTACTACCAACACCAAATAATTTGTCCAAACTATCAGAAAATTTCGCAAGGAGAACCAGAAAAAGAATGAGACAAACTGAGCCAGAATCATACACGATTGTTGGATTTTCCGTTTCTCCTGATCATTCCTCCTGTCAATATGAAGCCAAGATCTTGAACAACCAGACCACATCACAGAAACTGCCTTCTTTGTTCCATCCCATCATTACTGTGTTAGTCCATTTTCTGTTGCTAATAACATAATACCTAGACTAGCATGTGTGTGTGTGTGTGTGTGTGTGTGTGTGTGTGTGTGTGGCGTCTGTCTATCTGGTATCTCTCTTCCTTCTTATGAAGCCACAAAGGATTCAATCATGGGGCACCACATTAAAGAACTTATCTAACCCCAATCACTTTCCAAAATCCTACCTCTGAACACCATAGTCAGATAAAGTTTCTACCGTCTTGACACCTCACAATGAGGATTAAATTTCAACACAAGTTGCAGAGGGGACAAACCATATTCAAACTACACCAATTACTATCACTGCAGTATAAGATTTTGAAGTTAGACAGTCTTGGATCCAAGTTCTAATTCTCATGTGGGAATTTTTACAAGTTACCTATCCTCTTTCAGCCTCTTTCATTATTTGTAAAGTAGAACTATCTACCATGGGGCATATTTACAAAGATAAAAGATAATGTATATTAAGCACTTAGCATTATACTTAGTACATCATAGGTACTCAATAAAATGGTGGCTAACTTACTTTGATGTAATTTAACCTTGATTTTATGACATCCTCTCTGCCTCTATCTATTCCCACTGCTGCCCATCTTTCTAACTGTTGCCAAAGATCCCATAATTTAAAATAAAATGAATTGTGCCATTTTCTTATTAACTAATTCAATCACAGTGCTTTCGAATCTACTCTAAAATCTTATAAAACCATAAAATGCCTTTATGGCTTGACTTGATTTTTTTTTCCACTCCTCTCATTCATCAGGCCAATGTCAACATTTGAAAATATGCCAGGTGTGTTTGATACAGTGTCAAGCAAGACCTATATTGTCCATATTCATGGGGCATATTTAACAAGCTGCTGGCCCTACCAAAGTTACCCCTTGCCTGAGTAGATACTTACTCACCTCATTTATGAAGGTATAAATTCATGTATCAAATAGGGGCTACCACAGAGATGAAGGTGAGGACAAGATTCAAATCTTATCAAGAGGACTTTCAGATGAAAAGAAGATAAACATAAAAAGTGGTGAAAATCAGCTTCTGGTTTTAGTCTTCACATTAATGAAGGAGGGAAAAAAATGCTACAGGAGGCAATAGGAGTATGTACAACTGAAGGAGAGTTCAAATATATTTGCAGTGATTAACAGAGAGATTTCCCAAATAAATTATCATGAGGGCTGGGCTCTTTTTTTGAAGAGGGGAGAGGCAGTGGGGCAGATACCAGGAATTGAACTCAGGGCCACTGAAGCCACATCCCCAGCCATATTTTGTATTTTATTTAGAGACAGGATCTCACTGAGTTGCTTAGCAACTCATCAATGCTGAGGCTGGCTTTGAACTCATGACCCTCCTGCATCAGCCTCTCCAGCCACTTGGATTACAGGTGTGTGCCACTGTAACCAGGCAAGGCTGAGCTTTTAAGGTGGATGGAATTGCTACAACTAGGGGAGATGAAAGGACTTTCCAACCAGTGAACAGAACATCAAATCAATCTGATCAACTTGCCAGTCAAGTTTAAAGTTACTGCAGAGCAACAAACTGCTCTTGTGTAACCTTTAGGATTGCTAAACTATAGGAAATCTGGTTGTCTTACAGCAGCATTGAACTTTGGGATATATCAGCAACATCTGGAAAGCTAAGAAATCAAACAGTGGCCAGCCCAGCCCAGGTTCTTTGAAGGAGACTAAGATCTGAGCCTGTTTGTATCAACTTTCTCAAGTGATTCTGTTACATACAAGATTTGAAGGAGCTAAGTCACTGCCTTTCAAAATGTGGACCACAACCAACAGCAGCATCACCTGTGAACTAGTTATAGGATCTTGCTGAGTGCAGTGGCACACACCTGTAATCCCAGTGGCTCAGGAGGCTTTAGGCAGGAGGATCATGAGTTCAAAGCCAGCCTCAGCAAAAGCAAGGCATTAAGCAACTCTGTGAGACCCTATCTCTAAATAAATACAAAATAGGGCTGGAGTAGTCCAATGCCCCTGAGTTCAATCCCCAGTAACCACCGCCCACCAAAAAAAAAAAAAGAAAGAAAGAAACATAGGGTCTCAGAACCTCCCCTATTCTATACATCCAAAATATCCCCATGTGACTCATATGGGCATTTAACTTTTATAAGAGTTAATATGAACCAGCAGCTCTTAACCCCAGATTCAGTTTAGGATCACACTGGAAGCTTTAAAAATTACTGATCTTCCCCTCAGACTCTTATTAACTTAGTATGGGTGTGGCCTGGACACAGGAGTTTTAAACACTTGCCTAGTAATTCTAAAAGACACTAAAGTTTATGAATCACTGTTTAGCAATTTCCAGGGCTTCTGATTCCTACTTTGTATGTTAATCTAAGTGAAATGTTCTCCTTGATAGTTTTTTATTATTTCTATAAATTGATAACAAATCTCAAAAAGAAGTTAAGAAATTTGAATTAAAATATATAAATTTAAATAAATTCATATCTTTATTAACTTCATATTTTATTCATGTTTGCATGCTTATTTGTAATATAGATTACAGAAGGAAAAAATAGAAGTTACCAATGTATCATATATGTGAGCTTTTAGAGTTATAGAAGTCTCCAGATCAAGAAGTTTTTAACTGGTTGGAGAAAGGATCTGATTTTAGAAGGAATACCCTAGTAAATAAGGTCCTAACATTTAAAAGAGGGTTTTTTAAACCTTATAAATTAATAATACTTACATATTGACCATATCTGAATTGTCATAAATCCAGAATTAGAATGTATAATTTAGTTTGATTTAAAGATGTATTCTAATTTTTTGAGGTCATAAAATTAATTTTATATCTTTTAAATAGATTTTTAAAAGAAAAGTTTTGGTTCAAGAAATTTATATGTATGAAACTGAATTTATCCTATGAATTCAATGTTACCTCCGTCTTTCTACAAAGTATTTAATTTCCCATTACCAGTAATATTTAAGAGCATGTTGCCACCTGCTGGTAGACATTTTAAGACTATCACATAACAATGTAATCCTTATTTTGTTTTAAACTTTACTCTTTGCTATTGTTTTCAATTAATGTTTGTTTCATTTAAAAACATGAAAACATTGAACCATTACATATTTCTGAAACATAGTTAAGATGTATTACAAGATAAATATTGCAGAAATGCACCAACTAAGGATTTGTAGGGAGTGTTCATTGACATGCTGAGTTTTACCCCTTGTCATCTCAGTTCCAAGGAGACAGGACACAACATATCACTAAAACTAAGGTTGTCAGGAAATGGGCATAGAGATTACTTTTGGCCAAGGCACTGAAGAAGAGAAAGTGGAAAAATTCCAACTCTTGAGAACCATAAAAATGCAATGCTCACATAAAAACAGCTGTCAGTAAAACAGAAAGCAATGCAGAGAGAAGCAGGAAACCATGTAAAGTTTGTGTGTGTGTGTGTATATATATATATACACATATATTTATAATATATGTATATATATATATATATATATATAAAACATATATATATAACACATACAGAATCATAGATATACATAGAAATATTAAGAGAAAAGTTAGGACTTATACAGAAACATATAGGAGATCATTGTATCCCTCTAGATGTGGTTGGAATCCTGTTTCTAAAAAAAAAAAATAAGTATATAGAACCCATATAAAAAGCCAACATGTGTTTCAGCTTCCAAAAAGAGGGATGGATCTCCAAGACTCCCACTTGACACTTATAGCCTTGTTACTATATAGAGACACTTACATAGGATATATCGCCTACCACATGTCATCAGTGGAATTTTGCAAATAAGTTATTGACCTTAGAAATGAAGCATGAGCCACAGAGCTTATGTTTATGGCCAGTTTTAGATACATGTTCAGCAATAAAAATCACAAATGTTGGTTGATATGAATAGGGATGACTAATATTCATAGGCATTAACACAGATTTGATGAAGACAATGCCTCAATACGCTATGAACTAAGAATCTTAGTTCATACACTGTGGGTTTGATTTTGTTATCCCTATGCTGGAAATCTACACATGTGAACTAGGTGATATCATACAGTAGGAAAATAACTCTCCTGCAGGAAAGGAACATGTTGACATTCCAGTATTCTCACATGGGAATCCATGGACTGTGGTATCTGAGGGCGCCAGCCTGTAACCTAGTCTGGTGCAGGTCACTTCATCTCAATGTTGTCTCATCTATAAAATGAAGGAGTTGACCAAACTAAAGAAGGCAGCTATGCTTCATAGTGTGATGGTTAGGTTAGTTGTCAATTTGGCTATGCCAGGATACCCAAGTATTTGATCAAACATTATTCTAGGTATTGTGCAAAGACATTTTTAAATGAGATGAACATTTAAATAGGTAGACTTTGAGTAAAGCAGATTACCCTTCATAACATGGCAGGTCTCATACAATAAGTTGAAGGCCTTACAAGAAAAAGACTGACCTTCTCCAGAAGAAGATGGACTTCTGCCAGCACTGTTCTCAGACTCCAACTCCAACATCAATTCCCCACTGATCTCCACCATTCCCTACTCCCCTGTGATAGGTGGGTTTCCCACCTAGAGTCCTGAACATGATACAACAGACCTTTTAATCCACAGCCTTCACTGTGGATTTTGTACTTTCCAGCCTTCACAACTCCACAATCATCAATCATCACACAAGCCAACTCCTTAACATCAGTCAGTCTCTCAATATCTTTCTCTCACTCCCTCCCTCTCTTCCTACAAATATATCCTGTTGGTTCTGTTTCTTGGGGAACCCTGACTAAGACACATGGTAATTCATTAATATCAGCTCAAATTATAAAGAATAATCCTATATAGGTTAAAATGAGGCATATTATTCCCTAACACTCCACCCAATTCAGGTAACTAATAAAGCTAAATCAGAAAGGCATATTGATCAGAAAGAGAGACTGATGACTATGAGGATTAAAATATCCTTGGCACTCCACGTCACAGTGAGGTTATTTTGCTATATATACTACACATCTGCCCTTTTTTAAAGCTAGTCATTCTGCTATTACTTCCTTGTACTGAAAGACAATGTAGAGAAATCTCTCCTGCAAAGTGACACATGCTCTTCCCATCTTCTCAATGGTTTGATGAAGGGACATCAGATGTTGCACTTTCTTTTCTGTGTCTGAAGGTACAAAATTCAATAATTGATCTTTTACTTTTGAGAGGGTGCCCCAGGAGACTCCAGCTACTGGGCTCCTAAAATTTCATGTTAGCCCTGAATCATCACAGAGTTTATCTCCTACCTTCTGAGATACATGTCTTTTAAAGACCTCCTGGATGATACTCGCCTCTTGCTCATTCTGGCTGAGGCTCTTAGTTTGAGGTTCTATAACAAATTACCATAGACTATTGGGCTTATAAATAACAGAAATTCATTTCTTACAGTTCTGGAGACTCTAAGTCCAAAATCGGAGTGCCAGCATAGTCCGTTTCTGGTGAGAGCTCTCTTCGCATTGCAGACTGTTGCCTTAGCACTTTGTACACACATGGTGAAAGCGGGGAAGGGGTTTCTGGCCTCTTTTATAATGGCATTAATCCCATCCATAAGTGCTCTATTCTGGTGACCTATCCACCTACCAAAAGCCTTACGTCTTAATAACAACACATTGAGGGTTAGGATTTCAACATATGATTTTGAAAGGGACATGAACATTCAATCTATGGCACTGATCAACATACTGTCATCCTTGTGATATATTAGTGTGTGGTGTTCTTTGGCATGTCCAGATGACATACCTCTTTGAAATATGAGATGACTGAAGGAAGAAAAAGTTAACGTAGCCTGGAGAAAAACACAAATATGTATTTTTCTCCATGCAATGACAACTGTTTCTAGTCCTCTTTTCTGACTTGGATGGAAGCCCTATTAATCTAGTGCAGTGTAAATATTATACTCAACAGAACAACTAGGACCTGGTTCAGTTTGCATTGGTCTAAAGTTATCCTCCATAATACAAATGGCTTCTGTTGGGCCAGAGTGGTAAATTAAATAGACATAAGATAGGACCCATTCCTATATTGTTTAGATCTTTAAGATCTCCACCATTCCTATGCCCCTATGATGTGTGGTTTTCCCATCTAGAGTTCTGAACATGATGTAAAAGACCTGTTTTGATGAGACAGTTAACCATCTTTGAGTTTTAATCAGTTTGACTATTGGATCCTTGGTTTTGTCCTCATCTTTACTTATATTTGCATGCAGGAGAAAAAAAATTCTTTATGGACAATTAAAGAGCCTCTCTGGATTTTAGATGCCTGTTCTCAATCTTTTCTGTAGCACAAAACTCTTAACATCCATTATTCATACAGTTTCCTTTTCCTGCATCTGTCTCAAACACCTGCCACATTACATACCCCAGTGCTTTCCTTCCCCATGAGAGATCATCGAAATATACCACCAATGAAAGTTGAATGCATTCCTCCTAATAGTGAACTAGCTCCAAAACCCATCTTACCACCTGCTTTTCAAAATTCATACCACTTCTTAGTACCAATTATTGTAGATGGGGTTCGCCAGAAGCTCATTCTGAGACTGAATTTAGGGTGAAAGAAAGGCTGTAGAGATTAATATTTATGAAGGGAACCAGAAGGACACAGTCTTGGGAAGAAGGATAGGTCAAACTCCAATGCAACAAATAAAAAACATAATAATTTTTTTTTTTAAACTCCAATGCAAGACAACAAATCTAAGCAATCAGGACAGCCAGCATTGCACACAGAGTTGTCCTGTTGCAGGCTGCTGCAGCCAGGCATCTTTAACGTACCCTGCTTAGTGTGGGTTTCCCCAACAAGGATGTGACACTGGGTGAATGTGCTTTCTACCACAGAGGCTGAGCCTAAGGGAGCTCACAGTTAAGACATTGTCTTGCACCAGACTCACATATCTGAGCAGTAAATCCTCATGAGATCTGAGCAGCGCATCTCTACATCAACCACATGGTGGCAGTGGAGGAAAGGAAAAATTCATCTGCCAAAACAATTACAGGATATTTTAATTGCTATTTAAAGCTGGCAAAATATGGACAAGATGTATGGAATTGGATTAGAAAATATAAAGCTGCTAGAGCAAACAAGTGCTAAATTTTACCTCAGGCTTTATTTAGTGATGTGGGCATAATGGTTTAGTGACTAAGTTGAACATTACAGGCTCAACTATAAAAGGTGAAGCAGCGGAAGTTAATTTCTTGCTTCTCAGTCAACTGATAGAAATTCAAACTCAAAGGGGGCCTGAGCTAGTTTCTGGCTTCTATGTTGTACATAAATAATTTATGTCAAGTAAGGGTTTTACAAGATAGAAATCCTGTAGTGGATTATTATATAGGAACCAGACAATCATCATCTACCCTCTATTGTATCCTATTAAAAGATGCAGGAGGCATGTCCTCTCCATCAAAACAATGAAAGGAGTATGCTAATATCTCTGAAGCACTACAGTGGTGGTTCTCTATAGATTGGAATGCTGATAAAATGTGTTAAATTAAATGGACTCCCTCATTTCAATAGTGAGAAAATGATTCTGAAAACAGTGAATGAAACTTCACAGAAATCCCTATTGTTCAAACCATTCTGTACCCAAAAAAAAACCCTGCTGCCATGTATTAAAATCATGCCTCTTCAACTCTGCCAATTATTTTTTTAACTTGAGATTACTAGGATCAAAATATTTGAACACTCTAATAATGTTCAACTTTATTTGTGTAACAGACATTCTGTGCATTGAGAACAAGAGTCTGATTTACGCTTCCAACGTAAAAAGGATTGTGTTCACAGAACAAGAACTCATTGGATATAAGGCAGGTCAGCAGGATTACCACACAGAGATAGCCAGATTTGTGCATTGCACAACTTTAGAGGGCAGCACTCAATGTTATGATGAGTTTCTGGCAGAAGGCAGTAGAGTATCATGAGAACTGAATGCTGTTTTCTAATCTATCCAAAGTCAGTTTTATGCTTGATGGAGAACTCCACCTTAACATCTCAACTTAAATGGTAATCAACCCTCTTGGTGTTCCTAAATGAGACTACTAAAATTTTTTAAGGCTAACTAAGCATTGGAGAAAGAGAAATACCCAAACTTTTCAGGGATTACTAGACATTGATTCTTATAATTAATTCCTAGGAAACCAGAATACTACTGTAGTCTTCTTATCATAGAGGAGAATTGAAGGGATCAAAAAACAGCTGGATCATTGACCCAAAACTGCCTTATCATAAGCCCACTGGGACCTGAAGATACTACATGGTTATTTCCCTCAGTTCATCAATGTTTCATTGCAATACGTATCCTCAGGAAATGAAAAAAAAATGCACAATAATTTAGGACATATGGAATAATGACCAATAAATAAACAAATAAATGCACTTTTAGCATTCAAACATCATCAAGAATAAACCAAATGCAATGCCTTGTCCATTTTAGTGCTATCTCTCTAAAACCTTGAAGAAATTCAGGGATAATCACTTATAGCACAACCCTATTTAATTTTCTGATTTAGCTACTTCAGAACATAGATGATTCTTAGAAAATGAGAGGGAAAGTTTTAAGCTTATGATACTACTGATATCAAGGATAAAATGCATTTAGAGATTGAATTTAAAACATCAGGTTTATTGGAACCTAATTGATCTGAAAAGCTACTTATCTATAAAATAAATGTGAATACTGGCAAAGAAAAAAATAACAAGACCAACTTTTGTAGAATCATAGAAATTAACCCAAGATAATAAATTATCTTAAGATAATTTATTAAAGAAAAACAGATAAATGTTACTAAACAGTGAATTTTATAATTTTAAAATTTGCCCCATTCCCATCTTCTCACAATGGCTCAGTTATAGACTTGCAAACCAATAATCTATAATCAACATGAAAACAAGCACCCTATCATATGTGGGTGAAGGAACTATGGAGTTAAAGTTCCTTCAAAGCATATTCAAGAGATGCACACTGTGGCACATACCTGTAATCCCAGCAACTTGAGGCTGAGGCAGAAGGATTGCAAGTTCAATACCAGCCTCAGCCTCAGCAACTTAGTGAGACCCTGTCTCAAAGTAAAAACTAAAAAGGACTGGGGATGTAACTCAGTAACAAAGCACCCCTGGATTCAATACTAGTACAAAAAAACAAAGCATATTCAGAGAGAAATATCATTATGTTATCTGCCTCTTGTTTCTCTAGAAGAACCCACTTTCATAAAGCTGTCTTTATTTTACTTTTCTTAGACCTCATTCATTGGGAGGCAGGAATCCTTTCCCCAAATTTTTGTTGAAAAAAAAAAAACCTAGAAATAAAATTGTGTAGCATTGCAGCTGTTAGAAGCAGTGGGCAACAGTTGGGACAAGCAATAAACTAATTAAATAACTTCAAAGGGAAAGCTGGAGAATAAGATGTCCATAGGGATTCTGAAAAGCTGTGACATATTCCAGGAATCAAGAAGCCTATTCATATACATAGAGCTATGTGCATTTACAGCAATATGCACAGCAACAAGCACATGCTCAGGAAAGACATGAGATGGTCCTAAACTCTCACCTTCTGCTGATCTTGAGATTCTGCCCAAATAGGAAGTGAAGTTTAAGGCAGAATTCTCAAGTACCTGGCTGCCTTTCAAAGGCATGCTAAGACTTAGCAAAAACTACAAGAAATCAATTCCACACATTGAAGGAAATCTCTAGCCACTCGTTAATTTTCCATTAAGCTGACCAAGCAAACATTTCAGTAGCCACACAGAAAAAGCAAATAAGGACTTAACAAAATTAGTTCTAAAAACTTGCTAAACAAAGAAAAACAACAACCCTGTGGAATGGACAAAATCTGAATTCTGGAGCTGCCATGTTGTATTATTTTAAATGTTCAAATTTCAACCAAAAAAATTACAAGATGTACAAAGAAACAGAAAGTATGAACTAGATTAGAAGGTGGCAGAATAGAGGGGGTTGCTTTTCAGGATGCTCTGTGACATGAAAACAAGAAAGCAGTTTGGCAGCTTCTCAGCAAGGTGAGTGAAATAAAAGAGGTGGGGTGAACTTAATGGGATTTAATACTGGACGTTCAAAGTAGATCAGGCACTCAGGTGGTTGGATATAATAAAATAAGAAAGAAATCCCCAGCACCACTGCTGCTGTCGAAGCTGGAGGCACTAGCCAGAGCAGTCCCTCTGCAAGCAAAGTGAAGGGATAAGGGAATTAAAGGAACCTGCATTTTTAGGAGTCCTGAGGTGTATCTTGGTATGTAGAGATTAGAGATCAAAGACACTGCCTGACTACACTGAAAGGGGGCTGCACAATATCCTTGTGCAAGAAAGAAACAACATCTCTCCCAGCTGCCTGCAGAGGACAAAGGAAGAAACTATTTTTAAGCAGCTGCACAGAGGCCTGCAGCTGGGGTAGCCGATTCCTGGCAAACCTGGGTTGGGCCCCAAATACAGGCCTGGCATACCCATGCTGCATGACATAGAGTGTGCCTAAGTGATCAGGAGACAAATCAAACATGGAGAAAGGTTTATACAACTTTTCTGGTTGTATAAACTGGTCATGGAAATCCACCCGACTTCCCTCCACGCCCAATCAGGATCTTGCAAGACCAAATGGGAGAGATGTGCCTGGCCGAGAATTTGAAAGGACTGGGCAAGAGAGATTGAGTTTGGAGAGGGAACCCAAGAGAACAGGAAATGTGGGGTCTGCAGGTGACAGAGGGAACTAAGAATTGGCTCCTCCACCACGTGAGTGGAATGCAGGGGAGACTTCTGGGGTGCGGTCTACCAGCATGGACTCTTAACTGTTGGGCCCTGGAGATGCAGTGATTTAAAATCTTCAGAACAATCACCATTCAACAAAGAACCTAGAGACTACTTAAATCTAAACCCCACTTTCAGGAATTCCACCTACAGGATTTTCTCTTACACTCCAGGAACCCCACCCTGAGGGTACAGCAGACATTACATTTCAGGCCACCATTTTTTTTTTAAGAGAGAGAGAGAGAATTTTTTAATATTTATTTTCAGTTTTCGGTGGACACAACATCTTTTTTATGTGGTGTTGAGGATCGAACCCAGCGCCCCACGCATGCCAGGCAAGCGCCTTACCGCTTGAGCCACATCCCCAGCCCTCAGGCCACCAATTTAACACTGCTGAGAATGGAAGCTGAGAATCATTTGAACTCCAGTGAAAACAATTCTTTAACTTTTCATCAAGACTTTTTTTTTTCTTTTTTCTGTCTAATTGTGATTTGAATGGTTCATGGACATTTATGCATGTTCATATTTGTTTTATTTTTCTCATTTCTAGCATTTTTTAAAAAAAATTTTAGTTGTAGATAGACACAATACCTTTGTTTTATTCATTTATTTTTGTATGTGGTGCTAAGGATAGAACCCAATACCTCATGCATGTGAGGTGAGTGCTCAATTACTGAACTACAACCCCAGCTCTCTAGCATTTTTGAAGTCAGTTATTGTTCATGGATCAGTATTTTGAAGACTATGATACTTGATTAGAATATTTCAGTTTGGGGGGGTTCTGTTTTGAATTATTTTATTTTTATTTTTATTTATAATTTTTTTTAGATTTTTACTTTATATATTTTTTTTTCTCACTTATCTGTTTCCTTTGATTCTCGTTTGTTTTGTTTTTTGTGTGTTTCTGGGGATTGAACCCAGGGGCTTGTGCATGCAAGGCAAGCACTCTACCCACTGAGCTATAGCTCCAGTCCCCTCCTTTGATTCTCTTTCTCTCTTTTATTCTGATAACAGCCAATCTCTATTGCTCTCTCTTTCGCTCTTTGAGTTTTTATTTCTATTTTCTTTCCTCATCCCTCATAATCATCACATCCTACATCACTTCTGTTCTCTCCCTGTCTGTTGCTGACAAACATGGGGAGGTCCTTGTCCCCAATGCCAATCCAATAATGAGGACACAGTATTGAGAAAAAGGAAAAAAAAAAAAAAGGCTTATTGCTTTGCTAGCAAAAGAAACACATGGGACTCCTGTCACAAAGGTTGTGATTCTGCCCATCAGCAAGAACAGGGGGCATTTAAAGAAGTGATTTAAAGCCTACATTCCATGTGTTGTCTGTCAGAACTGTGATTCACTTTTTTTTTAATTTGGGAAGTAGACATTTCTGAGATCTTTTAGCACCATTCCTAAAGTCTGGATTTCTTGTTCCTATGGTAACTGTATTCTCAAGGACATATAACTCTGCCTAGGATGGGGAAGAAAGGTAATCCTATTTCTCCTGAAATTAGGGAGGGAATAGATTATAGAAGAGCAGGGAAAGAGGAAAAAAAAGAAACATGTACATTTAAAAAATAAGTTGCAGTGGCAACACAGCAACGGTTATATTCAGAGCATAAATTGGAACACTGTTACAAAAGGATGATGTAAGGAGTGAAATCAGAGAGAAAATACAGAAAATGAAAATCACTTCAATAAAGAGATAAATATTCAGAAAAAAATCAAGCAAAAATCCCCAAAATAAAGGAATCAATAATCCAAATTACAAATTCAATAGAAAATATCACCAGCAGACTAGACCATTTGGAAGACAGAGTTTCAGGCAATGAAGACAACTACAAAACATATTTTAAAAATATTTAATGAAGAAGAAATGAAAAATTAATGTGAAAATGAGCTGGGTATGGTGGTGCACACATGTAATCCCAGTGGCTCAGGAGGCTGAGGCGGAGGATCGTGGCCTCAACAAAAGCAAGGCACTAAGCAACTCAGTGAGACCCTGTCTCTAAATAAAATACAAAATAGGACTGGGGAAGTGGCTCAGTGGTCAAGTACCACTGAATTTAATCCCCAGTACCAAAAAAAATAGAGTGAAAACCAGCAAACAGAGGAACTGCACTAGAAGAATAATCAATCAAAGTAAAAACTAACTCATATTAAAAATCAGAAATAAATCAAAATATGAGAAATAAAAACCATTTCTCAATAATAACATGGAATGTAAATGACCCAAGCTTATCAATCAAAAGACACAGACTGGCAGATTGAATTCAAAAACAAGACCCAACAACATACTGTCCCTAAGAGACTCACCTCATAGGCAAAGACATCCACAGACAGAAAATAAAAAGATGAGAAAAAACACATCATTTACATGGATCTTGTAAATAAACCAAAGGTTTCTATCCTCATATCAGATAAGGTAGACTTCAAGCCAAATTTAATCAGAAGGGATGAAGAAAGTCATTTTATACTTGTTAAGGGAATTGTACACCAACAAGACATAACAATCAAAAATATTTATGACCCAAACAATGGAGCATCTGCATACATCAAACAAGCCCTTCTCAATTTCAAGAATCAAAGAGACAGCAACACAATAATATTAGATGACTTCAACATGCCTTCCTCATCATTGGAAAGATTCTCCAAACAAAAACTAAATAAAGAAGTTATAGAACTGAAAAATACAATTAACAGACAATTTACACTTAATAGACATATATAGAATATTTTATCCATCAATGACTGAATATACTTTCTTCTCAGCAGCACACAGATTCTTCTCTAAAATAGACCACAAAGCAACTCTTTGCAAAAAAAAAAAAAAAAAAAAAAAAACAGATAATTCTATTAGATCATAAAGGAATGAAATTAGAAATCAATGATAACATAAAAAATAAAGGCTACTCAAACACCTGGAGACTAAATAATACACTAGTGAATGATCAATAGATGGCAGAAAAAAAATCAGAGATGAAATTTTAAAAATTGCTTAGAGGTAAATGAAAATAATGACACAACTTATCAGAATCTCTAGGATACTATGAAGACAGTTCTAAGAGGAAAGTTCATTTCATTGAGCTATTCATTAAAAGACTAGAAAGTCACCAAATAAATAACCTAACATTACATCTCAAAGACCTAGGGGAAAAAAAAAGAAATCAACACCAAAAACAGTAGAAGATAAGAACTAATTAAAATCAGAGCCAAATTTAATGAAATTGAAACAAAAAAATTCAAAAAAATCAATAAAACAAAAACTTTGAAAAACTGAATAAAATCTATAAACCTTTAACCAAGTTAATGAAGACAAAGAGAGAGAAAACTCAAATTAATAAAATTGGTGATGAAAAAGGAAATATCATGATAGACACTACTGAAATACAGATGATAATCAGAAAATATTCTGAAAATTTAAACCCCAATAAAATAGTAAATCTTGAAGACATCAACAAATTTATCTCTAGACTTACTAGACCTACGGAAATAGGATATTTTGCAGTGACATTGCAGTTAGGTGACCTTGCTCAAGGACCAGGGCGGATCCGGGATTAGGGTGTTCCCGGTTTAGGATAATCGGGTTTAGGGCGTTCCAGGTTTAAGATTATTCCTGCTGGGAATAGGGCGTATCCTGCTGCCTGAGTTCCCCTTGAGTTCTCACGGGATTCAGACAGTATATTTTGGGAGATAGAAGCCCAGAGGAGGGGGGTTTGGGCAGAGAACGTGGATTTCCCCAGAACGTGATTGTAGACGGCTGGTGTGAGTTCAGGAATAAAGAGTTGCTGTTTGAATCTACAAGCTGTGTGGTGGCTCGTGATTTGTGCCCAGCCAGACTGCAGCAACCTACCACATTACTTACCCAAATTGAATTAGGAGAACATAGAAAATTTAAACGTATCAATTTCAAGCAATGAAATTGAAGACTCCATCAAAAACCTACCAATGATAAAAGCCCAGAAACAGACAAATTCTCAGCTGACTTCTACCAGATCTTCAAACACCAGTCCTCCTCAAATTATTCCATGAAACAGAAAATGAGGGAATGCTGTCAAATTCATTCTATGAAGCCAGTATCACCCTGATACCAAAACCAAAACACATCAAGGAAAGAAAACTTTCAATCAATATTTTTGATGAATGTAGATACAAAAATTCTGAATATAATATTGGCAAACTGCATGCAAAAAAAACATTAAAAAGATCATACACCATGATCAAGTATATTTCATCCCAGAATGCAAAGTTGGTTCAACATATGAAAATCAATATATGTAATTGAACACATAATTTAACTTAAAAACAAGAATTACATGATTGTCTCAATGGATGCAGAAAAAGCATTTGATAAAGTACAGTCCCCATTCATGTTTGAAACACTAGAAAAACTAGGGATACAAGGAACTTACCTCAATATTATAAAGGCTATATGTGACAAACCCAATACCAACATTATTCTAAATGGAGAAAAACTGAAATCATTTCCTCTAAAAACAGGAATAAGACAAGGATGCCCACTTTTACCATTCCTACTCAGCATAGCCCTTCAAACTCTAGCCAAAGTAATTAGGCAAGAGAAAGAAATTTAAGAGATATGAGTAGAAAAAGAAGAGCTCAAATTATCTCTTGTTTGCCAACAACATAATCCTATATTTATAAAAACCAAAAAAAAACTCCACCAGAAGACTTCTGTAACTCATAAATTAATTCAGCAAAGTAGCAGGATACAAAATCAAGACCCATAAATCAATCATGTTCTTATACTCCAGTGATGAACTTGCTAAAAAATAAGAGGTCCAGAATAGCCAAAACAATCCTTAGTAAGAAAAGCGAAGCAGGAAGCATTATAATACCAACCTCAAATTATACTGTGGTGGCATAGTAACAAAGACAGCATGGTACTGGCACCAACGTAGGCATGAAGACCAATTCAGTAGAACAGAAGACACAGAGACAAACCCACATGAATACAGTTATCTACACTAGACAAAGGTGCTAAAAACATATATTGGAGAAGATAGTCTTTTTAACAAATAGTGATGGGAAAACTGGAAATCCATAGAATAAAATTTAACCACTATCTCTTACCCTGCCCAAAACTCAACTCCAAGTGGATCAAAGATCTAGAAATTAGACCAAAAACCCTGCACCTTCTAGAAGAAAATGTAGGCCTAAACTTCAACATTTCAGCTCAGAAACTGAATTCCTTATTAAGAATTCTAAAGAGCAAGAAGTAAAATCAATAAATAGGAGGGCACCAAATTAAAAAGCTTCTGCACACTAAAGGAAATAATCAAGAGCATGAGGAGAGAGCCTACAGAATATAGGGAGCAAATATTTGCTATCTGCTCCTCATATAGGGCATTAATATCCAGGATATACAAAGAACTTAAAAAACTTAACACCAAACAAATAACCCAATCACTAACTGGGCAAAGGAACTAAACAGTCACTTCTCAAAAGAAGAAATACAACATATACACCAATGGTACAGAACAGAAGACACAGAGAAAACCCACATAAATACAGTTATCTTGTACTAGAGAAAGGCACTGAAAACATACATTGGAGAAAAGATAGCCTTTTCAACAACTGGTGCTGGGAAAACTGGAAATCCATATACAGCAAAATGAAATTAAACCACTATCTCTCACCATGCACCCAAGTGGATCAAGGACCTATGAATTAGACCAGAGACACTGTACCTAATAGAAGAAAAAGTAGGCCCTAATCTCCACCATGTCGAATTAGGTCCTCACTTTCTTAACCAGACGCCTAGAGCACAAGAAATAAAATCAAGAATCAATAAATGGATGGATTAAAACTAAAAAGCTTTTTCTCAGCAAAGGAAAGGATCGATAACATGAAGAAGGAGCCCACAGAGTGGGAAAACATCTTTGCTACACACACGTCAGATAGAGCATTAATTTCCAGGATATATAAAGAACTCAAAAAACTTAACACCAACAAAACAAACAACCCAATCAATAAATGGGTTAAGGAACTGGACACTTCTCAGAAGAAGACATACAATTGATCAACAAATATATGAAAAAAATGTTCAACAAATATCTATTAATTATAAAATTGCAAATCAAAATTACTCTAAGATTTTAACTCACTCCAGTCAGAATGGCAGTTATCAAGAACATAAGCAACAATAAGCAATGGTGAAGATTTGGGGGAAAAAATACACTCATACATTTTTGGTGGCACTGCAAATTGGTTCAATCACTCTGGAAAGCAGTGTGGAAATTGCTCAAAAAACTAGGAATGGAACCATCATTTGATCCAGCTATACCACTCCTCAGTCTATACCCAAAAAGACTTAAAATCAGCATACTATAGTGACACAGCCACATCAATGTTTATAGCAGCTCAATTCCCAATAGCTAAACTATGGAACCAACCAAGATGTCCTTTAATAGATGAAACTGTGGTAAATATACACAATGGAATATCACTCAGCATTAAATAAGAATAAAATGATGGCATTTGTAGGTAAATGGATAGAGTTGGAGAATATCAAGCTAAGCGAAATAAGCCAATCCCCAAAAACCAAAGGCTGAATGTTCTCTCTGATAAGTGGATGCTGATCCATGATGGGGGCAAGGGGAATGGGAGGAATGGACAAACTTTGGATGGGCAAAGGCGGGGAGGGGAGGGCATAGGAGGGGACATGGGGGTAGGAAAGATGGTGGAATGAGAGGGACATCATTACCCTAGGTATATGTACGATTGCACAAATGGTGCAACTCTTCATTGTGTACAACCAGAGAAATGAAAAGTTGTGCTCTGTTTATATCTAATGAATCAAAGTGCATTTTGCTGTTATGTATAACTAATTAGAATAAATAAAAATAAATAAATAAAAGAAGAAATACAAATGGTCAACAAATATATGAAAAAAATGTTCAACATCTTTATCAATTAGAGAAATGCAAATAAAAACTACACTGAGATTTCATCTCATTCCAGTTAGAATGGCAATTATCAAGAATACAAGTAATAGGGGGGCTGGGGTTGTAGCTCAGTTGGTAGAGTGCTTGCCTTGTATGCACAAGGCCCTGGGTTCAATCCCCAGCACCACCAAAAAAATAAAATTTTTTTAAAAAAAGAATACAAGTAATAATAAATGTCAGTAGGATATGAACAAAAGGGTACACTTATACATTATTTATGGGACTGCAAATTGGTACAACCACTCTGGAAAGCAGTATGGAAACTGCTCAAAAAACTAGGAATGAAACCACCATTTGACCCAGCTATCCCACTCCTCAGTAATTATATAAGTGATTTAAAATCAGTATACTATAGTGACACAGCCACATTAATGTTTAGAGTGGCACAATAGCTAAGCTATGGAGCAAATCTAGATGCCCTTCAACAGATGGTTTGATAAACAAAATGTGGTATAATACACAATGGAGTATTACTCAGCCATAAATAATGGTTTTATGGCAGTTGTCAGAAAATGGATGGAACTGGATACCATCATGCTAAGTAACATAAGCTAGTCCCCAAAATACTCAAAGTTCAAATGTTCTCTCTGATACGTAGAAGTTAATCTAAAAATAGGGGGGGGGATAAAAAAATAAAGGAAAGATCAGTGGATTAGACAAAAGGGAATGAAGGGAAGAAAGGAGGGATGAGATAAGGAAAGACAGTTCTGTGAACATGAAATTACATTCCCATGTACATGTGTGAATATGCCACAGTGAATCTTACCATAATGTACATACACAAGACACTAATTAAAAGAAAAAACTATAAGTAAAGAGCAGAAAGATCAGTAGAGGAAGAGAACAAGGGGAGGGTGATAATGGGGGAAAAAGGGGAAGTATTGGGGACTAAATTACAACAAATTATATTCCATACTTTTATAATTCTGTCAGAATAAATTCTTTTATTGAAAAGAAACAATAAAAAATAAAATAAAATCATAAAAATTATGTCAAGTGAAAAAAGCCAGTCACAAAAAAGCCATATTATATCAATCTATTTATATAAAATATTCATAACAGGCAATTTCATAGAGAAAGGAAGTGTACTTATGGTTGCAGAGGTTGGTAGGAAGGACCAATGGAGAGTGACTGATAATGGATATGAGGCTCCTCTTTAGGGTAATAAAATTTTCCTGCAATTAAATATTGGCAGTGGTACAATCTTATGAAAATAGTAAAAAAAAAAAAAAAAAACTCGCTCAACAGTATAGTTTAATAGGGTAAACTTTGTGACATGTAGACAATATCTCAATTTTTTAAAACAGCAGTTCCCTTCTCATAAAAAGTTTTCAGTTGTGGCAAGAGGTAAAATGATTGTTAAGCTTGTACGTGTTTATGAGCACATTGTGTTGGAGATTTGGTAAACTGAAATATTTCTTTGAAACAATACCTATACTTATTTGGAGATAATTATTACCTTGGAAAATGTTCTTTCTTTTTCTGCTTTGCTTTTCCTAAGAAAAAAGAAAAAAAGAACATTGTAAGAAAAAAGAATGAGGAATATATAATTTAAAAAACAGGGCCAAGTGTCAGAGGGTAGATTGTATAGGATAGTTATCTTCCATCTGGGCCAGGATAACTCTGCTTATCTCCAGGAATGCCTGGGATTTCTGGCACTGACTCTTAGCCAAGATAAGTACAGTAAACTAGTGATTTATGATAAGCTGTTTAAAGTTTGAATTCTCTTGCTAGCAGTTGGGACCAGTTTGTTTATTGATGGCTTATATCTGGTATAACGAGTTGAACAGCCTGGCTTTGCTAACATGACCAAGAGAGACATAAAAGATCATACTAGAAAAAGTACCTTTCCCAAGACAAAGATTTGTCATCACACAATTCTTGACAATTCAAATCAGAAAGACAGTGGCAACCTGCACCTGGAATTTCCTGGAACCTCTAATGCTCCTGCTATATTCTCTCTTGACTTTACTGAAAAAGCTCTGTGAGTCCTTGTGGGTCTTTCAATTATTCCAACCTAATGTACTGTTTCCATGAGTAATGCATTCCATACTGCAAGCCATCTTGTAAAAGATAAAGGGCAGCGGCCTCAAAAATCTTATTCCAGTGAGGCCCTCAAAACCCTTTGCATACGGCTGGGGTTGTGGCTCAGTGGTAGATTGCTTGCCTCACATGTGTGAGGCACTGGGTTCAATCCTCAGCACCACAAAAAAAAAAAAATAAACAAAACAAAGTAAAAAAAAAAAAAAAAAACTTTGAGTAAATATAAGCCAAGTGTTTCTCCATCCCTGGGACAGTGCCAACATACCCAAAAATCATTCTTGAAAAGAGATACTAAAGGGACTGGGGATGTGGCTCAAGCGGTAGCGCGCTCGCCTGGCATGCGTGCGGCCTGGGTTCAATCCTCAGCACCACATCCAAAAACTAAAAATAAAATATTAAAAAATTCTCTCCCTCTCCCTCTCTCTCTCCCTCTCTCTAAAAAAAAAAAAAAAAGAGAGAGAGAGAGAGAGAGATACTAAAGAGAACGTTTGCCTCTTCCCAAACCTGAACTATTTGATTATGCAGTTGAAACCATCAAAATCAGTCCCTTTCCACAGACAAGGGCAAGAGTTATATTTGTGGAAGAGAAATTCATGATGCTCAAGAACTTTCACACAAAGTCCTTGAAGCAAGGCTCAGGAAACTGATCACAGAATCTAAAAATCTACTCCAGCATACTACCCCACATCATCTAATCAGAGACTCTCCTAACCTGCTTAGGCACTGCAGCAAATTCATCACAAACACCCTCTGAGAATATACGAGCAGAGAAAGATTTGAGGTGGAAATTTACCAGAACCACCCTAGAGCCTGAACAGCCAATTCAGAAGGACAAAATTCCTCCAAAATTTCTACCCACACAACCCTCAAGCAGCTCCTGTAGACCACCAGAGTCTTCTTGGCATATAATCCTTGTTCTGTGGGACAGATGTTCAAATTTCTTCAAATCCCACCACTGATAAAATACAAGAGACATATGGGTCCATATCCTCATGGCTTTGGAGAAGGACTTAGATGGTTTGATGATTTCCTCAGGAGTGTTTGTTTGTTTGTTTGTTTGTTTTTAGCTCATACTATCAAGAAAGTACCCAGGGAAATGCACCATTCCCTGAACCTAATTACCAGACCTGACTCTTCTGGTGGCTATTTAACCAGTCTGGTTATCCACTCTCATTCATTTTGCCATACTCTCTATTCCAAACTTTGACCACTTGAACACCACCCCAGAGATTTTCAACAAGGCTCTCAGTTTTCTGAACTTCTCTCTAACAAAGACTACTTATGGGTTTATATTAATCACTCACCTCCCTCTCTCACCCACATCCCTGGACAAATTCTGGACTTCTCTACAAGGAGCTATTCAGCTCTTATACCCATGAATTCAACCAGCAGGGAGTCCTTCCTACTTGCTTAGAAAATAAGCAAGGTTTACAAAGGAGAGTCCTGTGGTAGCCTCATAAAGCTGCAAAATAATTTGAACCTCTGAGCATAAATTAATCCGAGGGCAGGGGGGTTGAAGTTGATGAGGCATCTAGGTGGGCAATAAAGAGCTGAAGTAGATAGAAGGAGAACTGTGTAAACTGAGGTAAACTAAATCACATATGGACTCTAAGCAACCTCTAAGGAGTTAATAAGATCTGATTGGATCTTATTAGAGGACAAATCTTTCCCAAGATCACACACAAGTCTTAGAAACTAGTATAACTGCTTTATGATCCCTGAAAACAGTCTTTGAATGTCAGTTTTTTGTCACGAGAGCTAAAGATACATATGAAGGGTATTCCTCAGGGAATGGAGGGGCCCCTTATTTCTTCTGATAAAGAGAGACATTGGGATAGAGGAACTTTGCTGTGGAATCAGGTTCTGGCCTGAGTTTCAGACGTCCCTTTACTATGCCTTAGTGTCCATTGGTTAGACCCCTCTCTCCCCATAAGCTTGGAATTGTTCTCCAGACAAATGGGCATGCAAGTCCTAATACATAGAAAAGGATGAAATTGTTAAATATAGGGGCATCTAATGGAATTTCAAACAGTACCTCTGAGGGTGTGTGTCATGAGGAAACTATGAAAGAACAGTGACTCCCTGAGTGCAGAAAAGAACCTTTCCCCAGATGCCCTGCTACTAAGTTCACAAGCCTCATAAAGAATTCCTTCACCTTCTCTTCAAGGGATGAAGGGCTGGAGCAGCAGATCATCTAAGGTTTTATTTTGGTGCCCTTTTAGCATATTGGATACCTCTTTCAAAGAAATTGGTAACTTATGACCAGAAGCTGAGCATTGAAGGTACCAGTCCTGGTAATCCATGTTGCCTAGGACAAGACACCTAAGCTGCCACAGCAAGTGCCATTCTGATTTGTTCTCTTCCTTGTGAGTTTAACCTCTGATGGATCCTCTTCCAATTCCTCCTCTTAAATCTAATCCATAATTTGGTGAATATTTTATTTAAAAGGTAAGATAATAAGCATTTTCCCTTTTACAGATCATACAGCCTTGGTGTGAATTCCTAAACTCTGCAGGGTGGCATGAAAGAAGATATAGACAATACATAAATGAGTGAGCATGGCTGAGTTCCAATGAAACTTTACTGACCAAAACTTACAGAGGATGTTGGCCTGTGGACCCCACTTTGCCGACCTCCGATTTTAACCATTCTTACATCTGGACTTAGGCCTATCTGGAGCAAGGATGGGTCTAGTGTGGGCAGGCCTGGCATGTCCTTATTCACATGGGAAAGTCTAGGAGCCTTCCTAGTCCAAGCTCTCAGTAAGAAAAAGTATAAAGGGAAACTGGAAGAGATGTCAACTTTTCTTACCTTCTGCCTAAAATGTCTTAGAAATTTAGTTTTCTCTCAGTCTCAGAACTTTTACTGCCATGTATTGGAGCTCATTTCTGAGACTGCAGTGAAAGCATAGTCTAACTCAATCCAATAGATGACCTAGTTAACCTCACAAGTTAACAATCCTTAAAATCTAACTTGTGAAAGTCACAATGTGGTGAAATTGTCTTATTTATTCTCTCTCTTAGCTTGGGTTTACCTTAAAGCAATGAACTTGAATATAAGTAGTTTACTTAGGATTAAAAAAAGATAATCACTGTAAATAAATTCTGAGATCATGCCATTATATTTTTTCCTGCAGAGAGCCACAGTATTCTAACAAATAAAAAGGCAATTTAATTACATTGAGAAAGAACCAATCCTTACAATTTACTCCCAGACCTACATACCACTCTCCACTTAGTTGTTTAACCAGTTTATCATCTACCTTCATTCTTGCAAGACTTAACCACCTAACTTACTTTTCCTCTTTCCTAAGACCTTCTTTCACTTTGGAAAGTTTCAACACAAAATATCCTGGTGCCTCATTTCTCTGACATCCTCACCTTCCCAAGAGCAGAGACTTCTCATGGCCACCTCCTACACTTACCAACTCTAATCATATGGCACTAAGAGCCACAGGTTCAAGCAATACTCCAACCCCAGCCATAAGTTCTTTCCACTTGCTCAGATGATAGGGGCTGCCAAGAGCCTGAAAGATCCCTAGGGCAGGAATTCCTTCCAGATAATTTTCAGAGCCTGCGGAACTCCTTCTGATGCATAGATTCACTTTTTCTCCTAAATACCTTTGGATATTTTAAAGAGGAAAGGCTGAAAACACAGAGAAGAAAACACTTTCTCTTAACTTTTATTTTTATTTGATAGTTTTGGGGTGGAAGGGAAATCCAGTTGACTTTCCTTCAGGATCACCTGTCTCCTTGGGCAGAGGGTAAAAGCTAAGAGAAAAGGCCTTGAAGGAAAAGACTCTCTCCCAGGAAAAGGCTCTGGTCTTAGTCCTAGTCCCCAAGGGGACACCTCCTCTACCTACCTAGGCAAATGCAAACATTTACTAAACAACCAGGGAGCACAGATAGCCAGCAGGGGTCTGACTAAAGTGGGCATATTTAAGCTGACACAAGATAGTAGTTTACACAGATATCAGCTGCATGGTAAAGAAATCTGTATCTGTTTATATGCATACCTATTTAGAATTAGAAGTTCAATTTAAGCACTGTTGTCCAGATGGTAAAATACTGGTAAAGTACTTAACTGTCAGATTATCTGCTGCATTAATATCTTTTATGGTAGTAAGTCTTTTTACTTCTTCTAAATAGCCTTGAACAGGTTTTAAGAGTTCTACTTTAAGATGTCTGTGCAGTTTTTAAAATTCTTTTTTGTAATAAAATTTACATCCAAATGTGAAGTTAAAGATTAATGTATTCAAATGTGCATCTAAGAAATTTGTATAACTTAGAAGTAATCAAAATTTTCCTTGTGCCATTTGTTTCAGTTTCAGAAGACTAGCCTTGCTAAAAATTTGAAGTGTTTTAGCATTTGTGGAAAATGAAATACCTTAAGTCTTATTCCCATCTGTTTAATGCATTAAATTCTTGAGTGCCACATAAGAAGTATTTGACTTCTTAAACTCAGCTTTTATAAAAAACAAAAAGCACAAGTATGTTAAGTGTATAATACTAGTAATAATGAAATGAAAATAGCCTTTTACATGCTTCTACATACCAATTTTTCTCATTTTTGTTTCTCAAACCTTTTTTTGTTATGCTTGTTTATTTGAATTGAAAGCACAGATCCTGTGAATCTCTTACCTCATTCCCTGGATAATGAGCAACTACCCAAGCTGTTCGTAAGCCTGGTTTAGGCTTATTTTAATAAACAGTAAAATTTTCTTTTCACCTACCTGCCTTCATATCTCCTGTTATTAACATATGGCTTTCCAAACTCTTCCTTTATAACATCACTGAAGAACTATTTCAGAACTGACATAAGAATTTATTTGCCCTTACAGAGCATTCATAGCACAGTATGATAGCCCAGAGTGTTTGGAAGAGACTAAGCAAGGCCACACATTTGTGAGCCTTCACATTTCCCACCACACCAGCTATGTGACATCAGGATTGAGAATACCTGTGTTCAAATTTCATTTCACTTACACATAAGTGTTGTTGTTGTGGTTCTATGTTTGATTTGACTATCTTCATCAAGAAAAGGAAAATAACATCTAACTCTCAGGATTTTTCTAAGGACTGAGATCCACAATGTTTATCACAGTGTCAGACACCTAGTAAACTCTAAATGTTAGCTATGGTTGAATATTCATAATTTTGTGTATATTAATGTGTTATATAAAAGTGAGATAAGCTGTTTCCTCCTGACTATTTTTAACAAGTTTATATCAATTTATATTAAAAGTATGAATAATCCCATTTCTCAGCTTCTGTACAAACACTGAGTAGTGTTACCTCAGGTAAATGCTGACAATCTGAGGTCTTAATTTTCATGAGGATTCATGAGATAATTTTATGTTAATTGACCCTTTATCAGCAATTATCAATTGCTGTTCCCATTTGCCTATCTTCTAAGAATATTCTTTACTTATATTTTAAGATGCATCATATATAAGGAATAGAATTTGTCATTTGTTAAAATACCTTTTCTGGTTTTTCTTATGTCTCTAATTTTGCTTGTTGTGTTTGGGGTATATGGAATCTTCAAATATTCAAGTAATCAAATGAAAGATGTACTCATATGTTTGCCTAATATTAAGTAATTTTGTTTTTTAACATATTTAATGAATCTAGAATTTTTATATAATAAAATGTTCCTTTGTAATCTTCAAATTATTAGCCATTTTCCTGATTACCATTTATTTATCTCTTCTCCCACTGACATAATACTCTATTTTCTCCAAATACTGTAAGGTTTTACATATTTTACTAAGTTATAGAATCCATATTCTACTATTCTTTTTCTTCCTCATTATAACTGTTTTGATTTTTTTTGTTTTTTTCTTTTTTTAGTTGTCAATGGACACTATATCTTTATTTTTTATTTTTATGTGGTGCTGAGTATCAAACCCAGTGCCTCACACAGGCGAGGCAAACACTCTGCCACTGAGCCACAATCCCAGCTCCTTAACTGTTTTTGATTTTATAGCTTGGTGTGAGGGGCAGAATTCTGAGGTCTCCAAGAAAAAAAATCTAGCAGCTGATACACACACATCTTCTCCCAAGTACCTTCAGAAGTCCAGAAGCCCCCTTTATCTCTGGGAATACATTCCAAGACCCCAGGAGAAGATTGAGACCATAGATAGTACAGAACCCTATATATACTATGGGGTTTTCTATACATACATACCTTTGATAAAGTATAATTTATAAATTAGGCCCAATAAGAGAGTAACAACAGTAACTAACAATAAAGTAGAACAATTTTAACAACATACTGTACTAAAAAGTAGGTAAATGTGGTCTCCCTCTCAAAATATCTTGTTATACTATACTGTATTTAGTGTAAGTAACTGAAAACTTTGAAAGAAGAAACATAGAAAGCTAAACCTGAGGTAAGGGGCGGGGGGCAGTAATCCTTCAATGTTTTCACCACCTCCTTAGTCTTTACAGTGGGATTTAAAATGTAAAAGCTCCTAGACTTTACAGTGCCATACGGAAAGTTGGATTCTGGCCCAGACTCTAGACAGCAAGTTTGACTTGCTAAATAGCAAATACTTTAATTTGTAGGTTAATTTGCCTTTTAGTGCTTATATCATCACTATAGGTATAAAAGGCAGTGAGCCCACAGCTCTGTGCTCCTCCAGCCTGGAATGCACTTTACTCCATCACTAAGACACAGAACCTCAACTGTGCCTCTGCAAGATACACATAGGGAGGAGGCCATGTGAAACCATGTGCACCCATCTGCAACTTTATCTCATGTATATCCTGTTCATGATTTAGTCACTCACTGCCTTGAGAGGATTTCAAAATGAAAGCAATCTGGAACACTGACCTCATTGTCATTTTTGATCATCTCTGAACCCAAATCATATTTTTCATTCTGAACAAGCTTAATCCTGTTCTGAGTTCAGCTAGCTCACCCTGACATCAATCCCCTCCTAACTACTTTTTTTTTTTAATTTTTTATTGTGGGTTGTTCAAAACATTACAAATTTCTTGACATATCATATTCCACACTTTGATTCAAGTGGGTTATGAACTCCCACCTTCACCCCATACACAGATTGCAGAATCACATCAGTTACACATCCATTGATTTACAAATTGCCATACTAGTGTCTGTTGTGCTCCACTGCCTTTCCCATCCTCCACCCTCCCCCCTCCCCACCTCTCCCCTCCCCTCCCCTCCTCTCTCTCTACCTCCTCCACTGTATAACCCTGAGGGTCTCCTTCCATTACCATGCAATTTTCCTTCTCTCTCCCTTTCCCTCCCACCTCTCATCCCTGTTAAATGTTAATCTTCTTCTCCTGTTCTTCGTCCCTACACTGTTCTTAGTTACTCTCCTTATATCAAAGAAGACATTTGGCATTTGTTTTTTAGGGATTGGCTAGCTTCACTTAGCATAATCTGCTCTAATGCCATCCATTTCCCTGTAAATTCTATGATTTTGTCATTTTTTAATGCAGAGTAATACTCCATTGTGTATAAATGCTACATTTTTTTTATCCATTCGTCTATTGAAGGGCATCTAGGTTGGTTCCACAGTCTAGCTATTGTGAACTGTGCTGCTATGAACATCGATGTAGCAGTGTCCCTGTAGCATGCTCTTTTTAGGTCTTTAGGGAATAGACCAAGAAGGGGAATAGCTGAGTCAAATGGTGGCTCCATTCCCAGCTTTCCAAGAAATCTCCATACTGCTTTCCAAATTGGCTGCACCAATCTGCAGTCCCACCAGCAATGTACAAGTGTACCCTTTTCCCCACATCCTCGCCAGCACTTGTTGTTGTTTGACTTCCTAATGGCTGCCAATCTTACTGGAGTGAGATGGTATCTTAGGGTGGTTTTGATTTGCATTTCTCTGACAGCTAGAGATGTTGAGCATTTTTTCATGTACTTGTTGATTGACTGTATGTCCTCCTCTGAGAAGTGTCTGTTCAGGTCCTTGGCCCATTTGTTGATTGGGTTGTTTGTTCTCTTATTGTCTAATTTTTTGAGTTCTTTGTATACTCTGGATATTAGGGCTCTATCTGAAGTGTGAGGAGTAAAGATTTGTTCCCAGGGTGTAGGCTCCCTATTTACCTCTCTTATTGTTTCTTTTGCTGAGAAAAAACTAGGATATAAAATCAACACGCATAAATCAAAGGCATTCCTGTATATCAGCGACAAATCCTCTGAAATGGAAATGAGGACAACCACTCCATTCAAAATATCTTCAAAAAAAATAAAATACTTGGGAATCAACCTAACAAAAGAGGTGAAAGACTTATACAATGAAAACTACAGAACCCTAAAGAGAGAAATAGAAGAAGATCTTAGAAGATGGAAAAATATACCCTGTTCATGGATAGGCAGAACTAACATCATCAAAATGGCGATATTACCAAAAGTTCTCTATAGGTTTAATGCAATGCCAATCAAAATCCCAACGGCATTTCTTGTAGAAATAGAGAAAGCAATCGTGAAATTCATATGGAAAAATAAAAGACCCAGAATAGCAAAAACAATGCTAAGCAGGAAGTGTGAATCAGGCGGTATAGCGATACCAGACCTCCTAACTACTTTTAATTCAACCCTCTTCCTACCTCATTTTCAACCACTTGTCTCCTCCTTCATGCATTGCATAATCTTAACTCTGGACATAGCACTTATTTGTTCAAAGCTACTTCTTGATTGCTTCTCTTGTCTTTCTTATTAATAACTAGCACTTGGCCCAGGATGATCCCTGATGTCTTCTCCCATAAAATCCTTACCATCCAACTTCTTCTAACTCAGGAAGAATAGAAAGGGTCAACTTGCTTCCAAGCACAACTAGACCATTGATTCATCACTCTTTCTCCACTGTCCTTCACTTAAAGTTCTTACCATTCTATGGGTTTAAAGAGCTAAGACATAGATGTGTTTCAGAACGTGACTGATCAGGATATAAATGTACAATAAATTTATTACAAGCAAGAACAAAAATATTAACCGAGATAAAATTGAAAAACAAGGGGTTTATTTTTGGCAGCAAACTTGTAAAATATATTGTAACTTCACCAACAAATAACATTTTTAAACATGTGAAGTTTATATAGTGATCTGCATAAAAAGTATTATTTGTAACTATCTTCAGTGGCAATTTTCAGTTGAGTATGTTATTAATTTATAAAATGAATGTAGAAATAAGTAAAATACTGTCCTCAATTTTCCTAACAATGTACTATGGTTTATAAACTTTAAAGAGGAGGCAAAAATCCTTTGAAAGCACTATAAATTTCAAATTGTTTCACTTAAAACAGATTTGTAATATATCATTAATATAATTAGTAGTAAAAACATACAATATTCCATAATTCTTTTATAAAGTGCTATGAAATTTTAAGTTTTCTAACTAAATTCATAACAAAAATGCCATCTTTAATTAAATTTTAGCTAATATGTTTGAAACCCTAAGTTTTAAAAAAAGGAACTATGTGAAATATTTAATACCAAAAAATAGCTGTGGAACTTGCACTACAATTTAACATACAATTACTTAAAATATGGATTGTAAGTTCTTCTAATTTTCATTGAAACCGATTTAATCTTGACAGGTAAGTTGTTTTTGGTCCATGTACCCCACTGAATTCCAGATGCAAGTAATTTTCCAGGGAAGTGATGAATGCCATTTAAATTTGCTAGACCACACTGGTTGAACCACCAGCCAGTGTTATTTTTGAGGTGGCTGCAGCTCTTCACAGACTGACCATTGACTAGGCATGCAGGACGGCACCCATCATTATCAACATCTGATGTGCTGAAAGGCATTGCATTTTGATTATCTTCTTTTCTGAGGCCCCGGAATGCATCACCTGAGTAAAACAGATTTTTTTAAGTGACTGAATTTAGAGACAATTTCTATTATTAACCAACCTACTATGCAAAAGCATGGCATCTAGAAATAGAGTTTAATTTATATTTCTACTGTTTAGCATGCTTAAAATCTCTCACAAATCTGGTAATAAATTCCTCAACATGACATGCGTCTTTAAACGGATATTAGATATGAAAGTCAGAAATCAAAATGGAAGTTTGGCTGTGTAGACAAAATCAAATAATTTAGGCCAGAAATGATGGTGTATAGGCCATCATACTAATATGGCAATTGGTAAATAAAGAGAAGAAAATAGCTTACACACTGTAGGTTTTTATACCTACAACTTGCCTTGCTTTAAATAGTTATGAATAGATTAAGGGGAAATTTTTACTTAGATTTATAATTACAAAAGTTGTTGGATGCTATTTAGGGATCATCAAGTTTATATAGAATTCCTAATACCCTCAAGAAAAATTTAGCTATACTCCTGAGGTTATATTTATCTTCATAGATGGTTGTTTGCATAGCCTGATATCCACAATATCCCTTCAAAGATTAAGAATCTTGACCAAGACAACCCAATTTAAGTCGCAGAAGCAGGAATTATAGTTTGCTTCCTAAAGTTTCATGAAATTAACATATTCTTAGTAAATCTATAATACCTACATTTCCCTAAACATAAATTTTGATTAAAAAGCTTTGAAACACTATAAAAAAAAGCTATGTACATGTGTAGAGAAACCAAGGCCTACATTTGTTTCATTATATTTCTGAATGGTTGGCATCTTTCAAGATAATCTTTCAAGGTGCTTTAAGAACTTCATTAATGGTATGGCCTATCCTAAATTCCAGAGTCTGATGATTATTAAAGTCTCTGGCTCCTCACTTGATGGAAAACAAAATACACACATTGCAGGTATTTTTTTTCCAGAGAGAATATAATTTTCAACATGAACACCATGCAATACCTTTCAAAAGTTCATAAGAGAGAAATACCATCTATGGAGCATTGCCTAAATTTTGTGATCACTTCATGAATACTCTCCCTGAGCAAAGTGAAACCATCAGAAGAATCACATGTCATATGGGCACCGCAATGGATTATATTTAGCAACATATTTAAAAATATATATATGCATGTCTATTTCTTGAGAAATAGTTCATTAAATGTATTCACCCCATATCCTGAGAAAGTGTAATTAGAGAACATGATACTGTTATCTCTAAGAACCCAGAGAAATTTATCTCAAGTTTCATCATCAGGAATATTTGGATTTCTTATGGAACGTTTGTGTTTCTCAAATGGTCAAGTTTATATTCTATTTTTGCTCTGAGCTCAAAGTCAAATTAGTGGCCCATTTCTACCACATACCTAATTACAATTAAGCCCCTAGTTTTACTCATGTTTCTATTTTCACATTCTACTGACACCTTTTTCTTTCACAGTTGTGATTATATTATGTTATCAATAGCTAAAAATTATTTAACAACCTTGTTGGGAAAATGTAGAATAAAGGATGGCAGGGTACTGTAATGAAAAAAAAATTGCCACTTTAAATTTTATCCTCTAACTAGATTATAATTATCTTGTAGAGAACCCCCACATAAACTTCCCAGCATAGCATATTCCATATTTAGATAGTTCTTTACACTTTTAGAGATGAAGCTTTGAAAACTGTATGTTGTAACTCTTTAAAATTTTCCTTATATATCCAGATTTGAATTTCAGACTTTCACCCAATATCCCAAGACTAAACCCCCTCAGATTTCATAGATTCCATCCATACCAGACAACTCTCTGGGCCATGTAACTTTCCTCCCTTTATGCCTTGACTTGAGCTGTTCCATTTGCCAACATTCACTTGCCAAAAACCTATCCATTGCTCTAAGACCAGGTCCATGGTTTTCAACTGTAAGTATGCCAACATATCCATCTGCCCAAAAGTCACTGAATCAGACTGTGAAAGAGTAATGTACTTTCAAAAAACTTCCCAGCTTTTAACATGAACCCCTTGTTGAAAAATACTCTTCCATGAAAATTTTCTGGTGCAACCAACTGAAATCATTCTCACCCTCCCTTTAGCCCCCAGAGCTCTATTAGTAATCTGTGTTTTCATTGTTATCTTCTCCTCTATATTGTGATCAGTTAAAGAGCTGGAATCATATAATTTTCATTTTTTTATTTCTAACACTGAATATACATAATGAACAAGTGGGTGGGGCATTTACTTTAGTATTTCTTGACTAAAATGTCTTTAAAATTTCAATACCAAAACATGGATTTATCATCAAGTATTTTGAAGTTCTAGAAAATTTAATTTATTTGGAAATGAGTAGATGCATCCAGATAGGGTAAAAAGAACAATAAGTTCTTGTTTCTATCAGCTTGGATTATTGCCCTGGCTCAGGTGTGATGAGCTGGAACTCTTAGGCAAATTACTTAATGTTTTAGGTTTCTTTTCTGGTAAAGTGAAAAGAATACAGACCAGCTTTAACATTCTCTGACTTCTAAATGTCAGCCTCTGTGAATACAAAAACAGGAATAATGCCTTCCTAGACTACCCTCACAGGATCTCTATCCAAAAAGTCAACTGGGATTACATATGGTAAATGTTTTAAAGAATTTTATTAAGTATTTTAAAATCATGAGGTGATACAATGTTCATAACAGAGTTTCAAAACTCCAAACTTGGCCAGCTTTCTCATTTCTAATCTATTATGAGTAATGTAGCATGTACCAAGAGACATGCATTGTTTTTATCTTTACCTATATACTAAGTCGGTGATATTTCCATCTTCTGGAAAATTTTAGGAATAAGAAACTTACCTGCATTTCCTGAATACCGTCCTAAGTGTATTTTAAAAAATCTTGTTTCATCCTCTAGCCAAAAAGTATCATATGATGCATAAGCAAACATGTCATCTTCAGATTCCAAAGCCACATACAGCATAAAACTGGTATTTTTCTGATTTACTATATAAAAAATCTTTTTTAGTCCTAGCCAAAATTCTCCTGTAAAAAAAAAAATCACTTTGTTTTATTATATTTTAACACAAATTAGAACAATCCTTCCTTATTGAATGTTGGGTGTTATTTAGTGTGTCATTAACTCTGAGATGACTCACACAAATAATTACAGATACTATATGGCCTAGCTCAAATAATTAGTGTTTATCTAATTTACAAAAAAAATAAATAAAAAGAAAAAGTTTTCCTACTGATGTTTCACCAAACTGGGGAAAATAAAACTGGTTCATTTTATCTCTCCATATTAAAATCAAAATTTCACTTAAAAACTAAATACAAAGTACAGTTTTTCCATGATATGTCAACAGAAACCTTGTTGAAATATTATGGCAGGTTACAAAATGATGTATACCAATAAAAGTCAGAGGTTTAACTTCCAAATTGGCTGCTCCTAAAGAAATATTTCATGACAATGATCATTTGAAGTTATATTTTCTTTCTCAGAATGTACTTTCTAAACAAATAGTTGTTATAATACAGTGTCAATTACTTATGACTGGAAGTACAATCTAGCAACACTGAAGTATCCCAGGTATAGGGTCAATATTTCCAAGACAATTGTAGATCCAGATGACTCATCAAATTCCCTGATTCAGGCAATGTGCTTCTGCATGCATTTCTAGCTAATGATTTTCTACCTCCCTCTACCCACCATGATGTAGCCTACATGTGGACACCCCAACATATGTCCTTCTACTTGAATTATGAAATTCTCCAAAAACTTAAGAATGTAGTCAAAACAAACTTCAAAGAGTTAAAGCATAATGTGACAGCATAAAACTCTTGAAACTGTAACTAAGATACTAAGTACTCCTCTAAGGCTTACAGAGGTATTTTAGCTAACATCCAGTTAGAATTGAAAAGTATCCAGAATAAATATGGTAAGAAAGTGAGCACTATCAATTGGGTCCCTACAGGGTCTGTTTAGTCGCGTACAGTTATAACCCTTCAACTTAAGCATCTCTGTCATCTTTCCCCTTTGCTCCAACCTCATATTTAAGACTGAACTGTACATTTTCCTTAATCCCCAATTTATTTTTAAAAATGAATCAGGTACAAGGCAGTCTTAGTTTGCATGAAAATACCTGCATGAAGACCTTATTAGTCAAAACTCACATCACCTCCCTATAGAAATAAGCAAGAAGTAAAGAAAAAGATAATAGGAAGTCTATATGTCAATCTATGACTACTTAATTCAGGAGGAAGCACTCAATGGGAGATTAGAAATAATGCTGAAAAAATACAAGTATTTAACTGCATGCAATTATTTAACTGCATGGCAATTATCTATAAGCCAAATGCCTTCTAAAATTATTAGCATGCAGGACCAAACTACCACTTACTGAATCTTTAGATGATATTCTTATGGGAGGATAAACATTTTACATTATAATAACAACCATTAAAGTAACTTAAAAATTAACAAAACCGCCTGCGGAAGTTCCAACTAATATAAATGGTTCAAAAATACTGGTGTTTCTGTTTACTAGCAAAACTGATGCTGCCATGTGGCAATAATGTAAACAGATTTTACAATTCAACAGGGTTTTATAATTTTTAAATTTTGAGCAAAGGTAATGCTTATTAATATTTTATAAAACATTGTATTCAATTCAAATCATCTGAATTTGATCATACCTTAATTCTTTGTTTAATTTGCTTGTGTGGACACAGCATATCAAAACTTTTAAGATATATGGCAATCTTGCCCATTTACATTTTCTTAGTACAGAAGACAAGAACTCTACTGGAAACATAATAGATACTTAATAAATATCCAGCTTAGAGTTTTTAATAAACTCACATTTCAACAATAACTAAATATAAATATTTCTAGACCTCAACTGTTAGAGTCTGTAAACAAGTCAGGATGGCGCCTGGCATTTTGCCAGAGAAATGTTAGAGTCTGTAAACAAGTCTGGATGGTGCCTGGCAAAATGCCAGAGGGAGTGGTTTGTGAAGTAACACCAGCAAGCCATTAAGTGTGGAGATTTCTTATTGGTTGACTGATGTATCTAGTTTATGCTAATTAAGATAAGCTGTGTAAAATGTATAAATACCTCTGTTGTCCTACAATAAACGGCTTCCACTCCTGCTGTATCAATCTACACAAGTTCTTCGTCACCCCCCCCCCCCCCCCCGGCTATATTGCCCAGCCAGCCGGGCTGCGGCACTCAACTGAAGAACATTTTATCCATGAAGATAGGGTATTTGATTCATATTTTTATAATCATATATATTTGCTATTTTTACGAATACAGATATAGTCTTTCGAAATAATATCAAAAGATAGAATACAAATACATAAAAATTGACCTAAAAGATCACCAAATCCATCCAGATAATCACACCATAACCTCTGGAAATCAATTGTCCCATCAATCCTCTTCTGTATCACGGTCCATCCACCTCCTCTATAATCCATGTCACACATTACCTAAAACAGGCCAAGAAAATACCAAAATAATACATCATTATTTTCATTATGTGATAATATAAAACTCATGCTTCATCAGTAGGCCTAAACAAAAAGATGATACTTTCATTAAACATTGTGAATGCAATTGTATGCCATTAACATATTCAGATTTCTTACATGCCTAGAAATAATACTGTTTATTATAAAAACCAACTTATAATTAACCAAATTATAGTCCCCTTATCAGTCACCTTTTAAAATATATAATTGTGGCATTTTAAGATTATCCTATTATGCCTCAACTCTATAAATATCTTCCAGTTTAGTAATAACAATTCTGTTCTGATGTGATAGGAATATATTATTTTCAAACTAACTCTTTCTTTGAATTAAAACACTAACCTTCTTTTTTTACTGTGTTAAAAATGCCTTTATGCCTGCCCTTGATTGTTCTTTCCCACAAGCTGTTCAGCCTGGCATTTTCAGACACAAAGGCAGGATCTGTGCCTTCCCAGCAGGCTCTTAGGGACACATGTGTTGATGGTATGTAAAATGCCCCTAAGAGAGCACCTGCAGGGGACTTGTCGAAGCGTCAGGGGAAGAGAACAGAGCAACCCTCTCCAAAAGAAACTTCCCACACAGAGACAGAGAAAGCAGTGTGGAGGAAGTTAGGGAACCAACACTTCCCCACATAAGAGGGAATTATGCATCCCACTCTTGACAAAATTAGAAGCCTTCCTTGCCATGGCTGTTCAGATCCATGTTTGAATCTGTAGGCAAAGTAATTTAAGTAATTTTAAAATTATTTCCCACCTAATTCCCAGTTTTTGACATCTTGTCAATAGATTACAAAAGAAATAATGGTAGTAACTCTAAGAAGAGAAACTGGTAGAATCTAAGTAGAAAAAAAAAACGTATTTTACTGAGCAATAAACACCATCAATAAGGAAAAAGTATCATAAACTTTCTTATGCACAAAGAAAAAGTACCCAGGATAAAACACATATATGTATAAACACGCACATGTACATTATTTCTAGTAGAAATTTCTACCAGAAATCCCAACATGACTATTAAGAATAGACATGAGTAATTCATTTTATTCAAATTAAGAGTGAATAGATCAGTTCAAAAGGTTTTTTTAAAAAATTATTAACTTCTTATACAATCATTTGTCATCAAAAGAAAGTATAATAATTAATAGGAGGTAAATCAAAAGTATTTTTAGTAGGCTCCCAGGCAAAAGAAACCACCAGTATTTTCTAGAGACAATTTAAGGAATGGATTTATATTGCACAGTTCTGCCTACTATAAGGATAATATAAGATCTCGCACCAAATGGATTTACTTTTAGTGTGCAATCATGGAAATTCAAATAGACAAGTGAAAGGTAGTCTAGTTCTTTTAATAGTTTATGACAGGGCATTAGTATTATAGAAAACCAAAAAATTATTAATTTATAATTTCCAAGAAAAAATATTAAACAATGAAATTTTTAATGTTAATTAAATTGGTTGTATGTTTATCTTATCACAAATAATAAGATAAAACTTTACCTCAAATGGATAACTAGAGCCTTCTGGGTAGATTATATATAAACCACTTGGTGTTTTGGTCACAGAGCCAAAGGTATCTTTAATATCAGTGCAATCTAAACCTAGGAAAATAAAATTAGTTATTTAGGATATTTTAAACTGAATGTTTCTGAAAGTCATTTCACTGTAGAGAACTAATACAGCTATCTAAAATTATTACTAAAATTTTCATTAATCATCTGAATGGTTTTAATATCTTAGAAATAAAAAGTGATTTAGAAACGAGGAAGTGATTTGCACTCTATACTGTTTAAATGTTTTATTTGGGATAAACACTTATAAGTATTCCTTCTTTTATAAAATACATAATACCTTTTCAGGAAACTAGGTTTTTCTTAGAGGGTATAGTGCTCAAAGGAAATTTATATGAAAGGAGAGGATAAAACTCAGAATAAGTGTATTGACTACTATTGATACATCCTTGACTACTTTATTTCAAATTTCAGAGACTCTAATGTGTTGCAGGTCACTATTAACAATAGCCAAAAAAATGGAAAGGAGAGATCACTTTCTTCACCAAGGAGAACTTAAGCTTGAAGTTAGGACTCATTCTATAGATAGCAGTTAGTGCTGTCATAGCTCATAATCACCTTCTACAAAGCATTCAGTTCCCAGGGGACTGTAAGCATATGAATGTGGAAGTGATATTATACTGTACTACAAGTATTACATTTTACTTGAAGACAATCTATGGTATCTTCTGTAAATGCTCTTACAGCATCAGTTTCTTAGATGCTTGCCTTTGAGTCCTGGTTCTACTCCTTTCTAGCCAAGAACCATTAACTAACCTTTCAAAGTCTTGCTTTCTCTGCTTAATATTGGAATAAAAATAACACTATCTACTTAATAGTGTTATTCTAACAATTTACATAGCAAGGAATTATATAAAGCCCCAAGCACAGGGCCTATCACGTATTAATATATAGAAAATATCTTCAAAAGTTAGCTATAAAAGATGGCCCACTTTGCTCTTCATTTCCAGGAAACAGATTAGTTGCCTATGTTCTAAATTGTTGAGACATTCTTATATTGACTTCATGATAGACGTTCACACTGAAGGACTGATCGAGGCTGGAGTATCTGCTTTGTCTACCATACAAATAAATGTGAACAAATTATTTATATTTTCTGGGCTGTATACTCCTCATATGATGATGATTATACCAAGCTTTTATATCATACTTACTATGCATTGGGCAATATTTTAAGAGTTTTCATGTATATATCCATTTACTCCTCACAACAACTATGTGAAGTAGGTACTATCAGTCTACTGTTGAGGAAACCAATACCAAAAAATGGCAGATCAACAATTTGAGGCCAGACTGACACCAGTATCCATGCTCTTAACTACTGTGTTACACTACCTACAAAGAGGCAGTTATGGAAAATACATTTTGTTTAAAATAATAAAATAACATGAAAGCACCTGTCTTTGTACCCAGAACATAAAAGATGCCCGGGCATTGTTTATTTTCTTCCCTTCCTAAGTAATAAATAAATATTGCATACTAAGCCCTTAATGATATTTATTTGCTTGGAACTCTTTGGTATAAATTTATATTTATAAGGTTTATAGAGTTTTTTTCTTAGAAGTCCAAGTCCAGAGAAATCAATGTGCTGTATTTAAGTATGAAAGCGCTTGCTTTCTGTTTATTTCTCTTAAATTTCTTTTTCTTTTCAAATTTCATATCCCAGTTTGAAACATTTCATACATGTCAAAAACATTTTTTACAGGTGGGAGGAATTCTAAAACTTTCTTTTCTTCTGTTTAAAAAGTAATTACTAATAAAATACCAAAGGGAGAAGCCCAGAATAAAGCTACTCTAAAATTATTCTCTTTTCAACAAATTCAGGTTATATTTTTATACTCGTGGATTAGAGAAGTTTTCCAGTTTAGGAAAATACACTTTGTCTATGGTGTAATTTACTTAATGGCAGGTATTAGTCCTCCTGTCTGTTAGAGAATAAGGAGCTGCATTTTTTAAACAAAATTTTTAAATGCACAAGCTGTCCAGGAAATTTTTAAGTAATAAAAGACAAATATGAAAAGGCTGAAATACCAAAGCTCTCACCATGTGACTGAACCGGTCTGTGAGGAAAAGGATCCAGCTGTTTTCTAAAAACTTCTGTAGTCAAAAGGAGAACTCGATTCATGAGTTCATTAACCTAAACACACATATACATACACACACACACACAAATATTTAAATAAATTTATGTTTGAACAAAACTCCTTTAGCTAAATTATAGAAAAGTTATCTCTAAACCGCTTATAAACCCAGCTTTGAAATACATAATGAGGCCCCTTTTCCTAGACTGAATTCTTACTGCTTTGCCAAAACAGTAAAGTCATAGTTAAATAACAATCATTAAATTCAGTAGTGTCTGTGTCCCTAACCTTGATTTTTCCTGACCCTGTTTTTCATTTGACTGCTTTACCAGATTGTGCCTGAATCTGAATTGTTGCTATTGCTTCCCTTTGCTCTTCAAGTCATCCTCCACACCACCATCAACTGCGTCACCGCATGTCCTTGCTCAAGCAATTCAGTGGCCTCATGGGGTGGCATAATTTAGCTTCTGATTATTCCTTTAGCCTGTTTTTCTTATGTACTCTCCAACCTACCTCATCAGCCACTTCATCCCTGAACTATCTCCAAGAAGCTCCCCCCACAATGGAACATACTCTCCTACTTACTGAACCTTCATGACTTTTAAAAGATGTACTTAACTCTCATGACTCAGCTCACAGGCTTGCTCCTCTGAGAAGTTTTCTTGTATCTCAAATTTCTTTTTTGTGTATTCTAACAGCGGCAACGTTTTTCCAATGAATTTATCTGCCCCACTACACTGTATGCTCCCAGCGTTTTTATTGCTTTCTGTTTACATAAGACTTACTATTTTGCCTCTCACATAGTAGGAACTAAATAGATATCTGAACATAAGTGAAGAAAAATAATTATGCCCGCAGTTACCTATGAATCAGTGTGTATGCACACAGAATAACAACATAATACTGAAACATCCATACCTGATTAGATAAATAGTCCAGGGAGGCTTGTTGCTCATCCATTATATTTCTTAATAGTTTTTTCATACTTCGTGTGTAGGAAACAATAGAATTTTGCAGATTTCCTTAACCATAATAAAATGGATGCTAAATATTATGTTATTATAGAAAACTACAGTGAAAAATAATGAGGTTATCATGATTTTGGATAAATATGGAAACAATAATATCTCAATTTATCTGAGCATTCAGAACCATACATTTTTGTTACTTCATATTGTTCATTCATTATTAACCAAAAAAAACAATTGTTTCAACATTTCTTAATAAAACTATACTTCCTAATAATGTAGATTACCTGAAATAATTAATCTAATCTTTTCTAATTAAAAGACAACATTCTGAATATTAGCTAATACTTTCTAAAAGAAAGGAAGCAAAAGGTTCAGGATTCTTCAATTCTTACTATGCAAGAAGGTAAAAAAGTAACAATTCACTGGCTTACCAAGCAAGTTGAGTTTAAAGATAATCTTTGTTTTAATTTTTTATAATGCTATATTTTTTAACTTTTTTTTTTTGGTTGTTGAGGAGCTTTACTTTTATTTATTTATATGCAGTGCTGAGAATTGAGCCCAGTGTCTCATACATGCTAGGCAAGCGATCTACTACTGAGCCACAACCCCAGCCCTAAAACTGTATTTTCATATAATTAAATTACTAGTATATATGCACATAGGATAGACCTTAGTCAAAGGTTTTGGTCAGTTAGTTTCTGAAGGAACTTTTGCATATATTTTCTTTTTTAAAAACATTTTTAGCAGGGCACAGTGGTGCACACCTGTAATTCCAGCATCTTGGGAGGCTGAGACAGGAGAATTAAGAGTTCAAAGCCAACCTCAGCAACTTTGAGGAACTTCTAAGCAACTCAGTGAGACCCTGTATCTAAATAAAATACAAAATAGGGCTGGAGATGTGGCTCAATGGTTAACTACTCCTGAGTTCAATACCTATTAACAAAAAAAAAAAAAAAACTTTTTTAATAGAAAATATTCTATATTCAATATTTCTTAAAGATAAATTGAAAAAAAATTGCAAGTAGTTTTTTGTCCTAATATATTTGGGATTATGTTTCCATAATGTTCTATCATCTTTAATATTTCCTACACCAAAGACATCCTTAGTAAATATAATCATCAGAATCAAGAAAAATATTTACTATATTTCTCAGACCTTAGTATTACCTATGATACTGATATTGACCTCTATAACAAAAGAACCCTGACATGATTGCATATATTATCCTTTTAAAAATATTTTATTTCTAAGTTTATTTCACCTGAATGATAGAATCACATTAGTAATTTCTGATTATTTTTAATTCTGACTCATCCAGATTTATCTTTTTAATTTTCATTATTATTTTAAAAATTAGAATTATTATTGTTAAAAACTTATTATAAAAAAGTCTATTAGCTTTTTTCTGGATTTAGATATCTATCTTGATGGGACTAAAACTGCATTCATTGGTTTGAGAAGCTTGTAACCCTTATGTTATACACAGAATTATTATACTAAAGTAGAAACTTCATACTTCCTGATGTAGCCATGATGGTCCTATAAGATCTGGATCAGATCATCAGCTCCACCCTTTCCAATCTCCCTTCTTTATCCTGTTTCTTATGAATACATAGTAAATTAAAAAAACCTGTACTGTGACTAACTTTTTAAATTAAGTTAAACTTTTTATTTATTATGCTTTGCTACATAAATCAACTATGATTTGTTTTATACCTTTTGCATTAGTTCTTATAATAGTATTCAATGCTAATGTATTGGGTTTTAGAATTTTCTTCCTCTCAAAAAAAAAAAAGAAAAAGAAAGAAGAAACTCTAAATCTATGTGAAATTTCCTAGGGATCTAATGAAAGGAAGAAAATATCCCTGGAAAAATTAATATATTCCTATCAGAATCTTCTGGTTTGTCCCTCCCTCTGTGGTCAGTTGATGCCACAAAGCTATATGGTAGAAGAATCCATTCATTTACCAAATATTTATTTTATTAAGTACCTACTACATGTCAAATACATACATATTTACATACCTAGAGTGATGGGGATGTATATAAAATGACCCAGATGTCCACCTATAAGTAACAAGTTGTATCCCTTTACAATTGTGGTTATTTTAATACTTACTACACATGAAATGTTTTTCTTCTCGTGTAATTTTAGTTTTAGCATCACATGATTCTGCACAGTCTTCCTTAAAAACAGTATCATTACTTTGAATTCCATCTTTTGCATTAGATACATCTTCTATAACATTAACTACTGGAGAATCCTTTACATTAAAAAATAGAAATAAGGACAAATATTAAATGTTGTATGATATAATAAATAAGAAGCCTTATAGAAAAAAGAAAGCTTGGAATACAGGACGAAGATGATCAGCAGAAAAAAATATAACAAACTGGTTAGTTCAAAGTCCCACAAATAAACCTTATAGGTAAATTTCAGATACAGACAATAAACATATGTTAATTTAATAGTTTCACTGTCCTCTTTTCTTTTTAAATTCTGAAATAATTTATTTAGGGTTTATTTTCATTTCTGACTCTATGGTCTTAACATTTAACTTTTATAAATTTATATGTGTAATACAGAGCTGACCCATCTCTCTTCCAAGAATCTTGCAATTTGAACTTCTTTGAAAAAGGACTAAGAAGTTTCCCTGAGATATCTACAGTATTTCTAGCCAAGTGGACTTTCTGCCACCACTGTTAGAAAATATTAAAAAAAAAAAAATGCATAGGAAGCTGGAATAAAGTTGTATAAGCTAAAATATCCAAAAATATGAAAGGTTAAGTGTTTATAGATTTGAAAGTTACTAGTGATAAAAGAAAACAGTCTAGACTTTTGATTTGCAAAATCAACATTAAAAGGCCAACTATAGTTGTCATTCCAAAGCTATCTATATTTGTTGGCACCCTATTGCTTTCCTCAATATAAAACATTCTTTGGTAAAAGTCACATAAATTTAATAACTCTGTTGTTAAATGAAAATAATAACAAGTTCTTCCCTGCTTTTGCTGAATATTGAGAGAAAATTACAGGGTTAACCATGTTATAAAAATCTTTGCCCCTCAAAAGATGCTTACATTTTTTTTTACATAGATCTATTTTAAACTTCTTGCTGTTTCTTTTTACCTCTATAATGACTAACATGCTTTCAAAAATCTAGATAATAGCTATCCTTTTTTCAGTATGTTTGTTAATTTGTAGCAAGTATTTTAAAGAATTAAATCAATATTTTTGTAGCATTCTTAGAATTAATTCTTGTTTTAACCATGGAACTTTGGAATTTTGTTTGAGACAATGATAAATACATTTCATGACATTGAAAAATCAAAAACCAACATTTAGCTATGTGGAGGAACTAAAATCCCCTAAGAACTCCTAATATTTTATAAACCATACCAGCTATCACTCTGATATTGTTGTGGGTGAAATTTTTAATGTCCTAAGTAACCATTCACAGCACTATATTTGAACTTCAAAATGATATAAAATTGCTTTTTTAAAAAGCAAAGTCATTTTCAGTTTCCTCTGAGATACTTCATTATCAAAGTTAGTTGGAAAGTTGAGAATTAGTTTTTAAGCTAAGCCCTAGATTTCTTTAAAAAAAAAAAAAGACTTTATGAGAAAATTGTTAACAGTCAACTCTAAGTTTATAGTTTCTTCAGTTTAAAAACAGTAACCTTTAAGCAATCTCAACATTTCAAAATAACCATTTAAATTAATCTATAAATTACATTTGGTATTATGATTAGTCTTTTCAAACTTATAGTTTATATCTTGAAAGCTAATCATGCTTTCTTAGTTAAAATATTATTGCTAGAATTCTTACCTTAGAATGATGTACACAATTACCTTGTACAGCTTCCCCACAAATAAAAATAAATACATTTAAAAATAAGAATGAAGCTTGTGATGGATACATTATATTTTTCTTGGATAAATGAAAACACTTCTTCAAATATCAGTCAGCTCTCTGTGGAAAGAAATACAGTGCATAGAGTCTTCAGTTAAAAATTTCTGGAAGTTGTACAATAAAAACAGAAGCCAATACTTACTGGTTTCCATGCCCTCGTTTGAAACAACACCCTTCATATGAAAAACAAGGAATCCTGTAGAGATCCTGTCATTTTAAGTTATACAAAACCTTTTTTTATCTTGTCATGCCTGCTTCATAAATCCATGATTTTGCTATCTAGGCAAAAAATACATAGATAAGTAGATATATAAATAGGCACAATATGAATTTATAAATTCAATTAGTTTTAATGAGGCAGATTTTTTTGCCTTTGAAAAATGCCTTTGAAAAGTTATATCTCAAAAACTGTAAAATAGTTTGCACAAAAAAGGGAAGTATAAATGATTAAAAGAGTGGGAAGAATATTACATTAGAACTATTTCCAAGTTATAAGAAAAAACTTGTTCAGTATGGATATCCAAAGCAGATATTTCAGATTTAAAATATCCTTTTAAACTGAATATAGCTATTATTAATGATCATAATAACTACATAATTGCCAAATTTCTAGGACTTCAGGTGATTTTTACATCTTTCAGCTTCATTGTTAAAAATTCAAAAATTTGAATGTAACAAATATTGTTATTTAAAATGACCACTCTGGGGGGGCTGGGGTTGTGGCTCAGGGGGTGGAGCGCTCACCTAGCACATTCGAGGCACTGAGTTTGATCCTCAGCACCACATAAAAGTAAATAAATAAAATAAAAATATTGTGTCTAACTACAACTAAAAAAAATAATAAATAAAATGACCACTCTGAAAGTCGATAGAGAATGTGTATAATGAGTCTTCAAATTTTCCTTTATAGTGGTTCCTTTTCTTCATCTTAGAATCATATCTAAAACTTCATTATACTAAGTTATGAGGCAAACTAAAACTTTTTTGAATCTTTTTTTCTGGTTCAAACTACTGTTTTTTCTTTCTCCTTTACTAGCGTAAGAACTGGAAGGCAAGAACCATGTCACAGTTTTTATAGTAGTAATGCAGTGGCTGACACACAATAAGCATGCAAGTTATCTACTCTGAAAAAGAAATCTTAAATTATCTCTTTGTGCCTCTACCTGCTATTTAAACCCAAACTCTTATTTACTGATACTTCCTTCCCAGAGTTTCTCAGGAGAGGCTGTGTGAGGTGTGTGGGAGTGCTGTCTACCTGGTTTACATCTTGATTTCTCCTCCCCAATATTGTTAAAGTTCATTTACTCCTTTGTAGAATGGAGATTGTTGTCTGAATTGACTGATTTAATGTACGTAAGCCCTTAACACAATGTGTGGGATACAACAATGGAATGTTGGGTGGTGTCATTTTTCATTTTATCTATGAAACAGCTTCACCAGTTTCATAGATATTTTTCATTTTATCTATATGCAGGGCCAACACTGGTCACAATATTAAAGACCTTTGTCATCCTTTTTTGGAGTAGAAGAATATATCTCATTAATTATAAATCTTTAGTTGAAGTCTTATGAAATTGACATGAAGATGACAGGACTTTGACTATTTGAATCAACCAGACATTAAAAATCTTTGTTCTTTCAGTTTTTTATTTCACAGAGATATAAATTCAGGAAATTCTTGTTTGAGCAAGAAAATACTTTTGCAGAAGATGGGAGAAAAAATAGCCTCAGCCAAGATAAAAATGAAAGCACAAAAAAATTGTTCATCACAGGCTGCCACATGACTTGCCAAGTTGTAAGCATTGTTAAATTAAATAAGCAGAAAACCATTGGTGAAGCTGTCTCATATTCAAAGCTCCTTTGTAAAAAACCATAACCTAAGGTAAGAGTGTATATTTGTAACAAATAACCAGTTTTCAGTCCATCACAAACAGTTGAGCTTCAGCCAATCAGAAGAAGCCAACTTAGTAGGCCATGCCCAAATAAGACAAAAGCATAGCTATAGCCAATCAGATATTTCTCTATTTTGCTTCTGTGTTGAGTCTATAAAGGCTTGCAGCTCACACTGCTGAAGAGCTCTTTGAACTCCTTCTGGTTCTGAATCCTGCCTGATTTCATAAATTGCTCTTTGTTTAAACAAACTCTATTAAGTTTAATTCATCTCAAGTTTTTCTATTAACACAGTATTCAAATTAGATGTTATATGAACCTACCTTTTAACTATAAAATGGTTAATTGTTTTGTAAGTAAAATATCTTTTGCAAGCAGAACATTTATGAAACCATGTTAATGAAGTTGGATGTCTAATAGCAATATCTTATTTAACTCATTTGAATCCTCTTTTCCTTCTCCCTACTTATTCCTTCCCATCTTAGTAAATAACAATACTCCTTATACCGTGTTCCAGCCCTAAATCTGAGCATCACAGTTGACTCCTTTTCTTTCTTAGACTTGCTACAACCATCTATCAACACATTTTATTGACCCATGGCTCAAATTTTAAACACTAATTTTTAAACAATTCTATCACACTATAATAGTAGTAGTCTCTATCATCTTTTACCTAATCTGCTCTCTATATAAATATTCTACAGATCCTCAATATTTCTCTTATCTCCTATAGTTTCCCTATAGCAGCTAGCATGACCCTCATTAAAGGTTAAATTAATTCAGAACTCTTCAATGGCTTACCCTCCACTGGAAGTTCGATTTTATCTTAAGTCCTTGCATATAACATAAGTCCCCACTAAATCTGAGCCATATGTTTCTCCAATTTTATGTTTTAGCATTCTTCCCATATCTCATTCTGCCCCAGCCATAGTGGTCTTCTTGATGTTGAACAGACCAACATGATTCTGCCCTCAGAGCCTTTTGTTCTTATAACTCCTTATGACTCTAATATACTTCATCCAGATAGTTGCATGAAACCTTTCTCCTTCATTCAAACCTCTGCCCTAATTTCCGTTCCTTAGGGGCCTTTCCTGAGAACTCTAGCTAAAATAGAACAGACATTAACCTGTAACACCCACACTACTCTATTTTTTCCTTATAGCACTTTTTACTACCTAATATGTTTATTCTTTTATGGAAGAAAAATAAATGTTTCATGAGAGTAATATTTTTAAGCTTTATTCACCACTATATTACTAGTACCTAGAAAGTGTTTGGCATGCTTGGCATAGAGTGCTCAACATATATTTCCTTAATAAAATAATTTATTCTTTAAAATTATTATTAATAATTATCTTAAAATTATTTTATGGTTTTGAAGTGTGAAAGAATTAAGCATTAGATGGCTGGGGATGTAGGTCAGTGAGTGTGCACTTACCTACATGCTGAAGAACCTGGATTGATACCCAGCATTGCAAAAAAAATGAATAAACATTATATTTAATTCAGATGTTTTCTTTGATAAAATATAGGGATTTTAGTCTATTATTATTGCTTACATCATATTTTCCTTTCCTGCTAAAAGATATCTTCTATAAAATCTAACTATAAAAACTTTTTTAAAGAATCTAGCACTATACAACTTAAATGCAATGTGGAAAACCTGAACAATATTTTGAAGAAAGAATTTTTAAAATAAAAATATCTATGATTTTTAAGAATTGATAACCTTAAGTTTCTTCTTGGTTTTTATTGTAAAGTAATGCTTAAATGAAGACTGATTACATAAGCATTTGTAGCCAAATGAGAAACAAAATCATGCTTCTTAATAAATATGCCATACAACAAAGCAATAACATGGCTAGGTGTTACTTGTTACCACACTGATAATTTATCAAAAGCTAAACTTTCAGGGAAACTAAAATGCCCCCAAAGAGCAACCACAATCATCTCACTTTTATTTGCCCTTTGCACTGCCCTACTTTGCTTAGCCTCAAATCATGCCTGGAGAGACAAGAGTTGTAATGACAGCAATGAGAATAGAATCAAGGACAATACCTGTGGCTAGGTCAATTAAAAACTTACCAAGGTAGCTAATTGCCAAAGTATACACATTTAGTTTTTGCTGTTAGGATTATATATTTTATTTTCTTGGTATTGTCCTGAACCAGACATAAGACATTTTGTATTTAAAATCAAAACTGGATTTGTGTTGAATATGTCCCCAGCACATATTCCTATTTGAGTCATTACATTCAAGTTTGCAAAAGGTCTGTTTTAAATAGTTTCAGGGAAAATTTTATTATTTGAACTTTAAAACTGAACAAATTGATTCACAAAGGCAAAGAGATTTGAACGATAAGTGAGTCATATTTATTTGGTTTGTACATTATGCTTCCACGATGGGTGTTTTTACACACACACACACACACACACACACACACACACAATGTACCCAGGCTAACATATAAATTTTATATGTTTTTATGTTGAGCTCCAACAAAAACTTTCATCCTTTTCCAAATTTTCGCTTGCAAGTGGCTCAAAACTCCATTTTCTATACCCCCTGAAACAATTTCAATGCAATGATCCCTTTTGGCATCGATTTCCAGGAAATTACTACTAGGTTAAAGCTGGACTTTTTTTTAGCTGCTTTTGCTGTGATGGTCCATTTCCAAAATCGAGCAGCAAGGAGCTTTTGAAATGTAAACTTCATAAATAGGGAGGGAGAGAGGGAGACAGGGAGAGGGAGAGAGGGAGAGAGGAAGTATCATAAAGTGGTGAGAGAATGTAGGGAAGGAAAATTCCCACTTCACAAAGCTTTTTAAAAGACATGGTGTTTGAGGATAGAGACTCCCCCAGTTGAACTTCACTTCTCAAACCCTCTACAATGTGATTCTCTAATTAAACAACAAACCAAACCCCAAATTGTCCCCGAAATAATCATTCCAGATCCGCCTGTGGCATCTGCCTGTATCTGGGGATTTTCCATCTCACTGTTCTTCGTCATTCTCAATTCCCGCCAGGGAAGCACCCTCAAGGGAGGGAGAACCGAATCTGGCTCTAACGTACAGGTCAACTGTCCTCTTCTGCAACCACGCGGAGCCTGAGGTTTCGAGACAGGGACTGGGTGGAGCTCAGGGTAGGGACCCTGGGTAGGGTGACTACCCCGGAGCCTGCTCTCAGCTCCGAGAGGAGGGGCCGCCCGGGCCTCTGATTGGCTGCCTCGGGCGCACCGCCCCTCCACGCCCTCCTCCCTGGTTTCCGTCGCGAAGGACGCGGCGTCCGTTGGTTGTCAAGATGGCAACGGCGGGGTCTCTGCCGCCACCTCTGCTATTGCCAAGCAAGGACGCCGCCGTCGCAGCTGCAGTTGCCACCACAGTCACCAACGCCGCTGCGCGGGAGCCAGGGCTGCCGCGACCAACCCTCCAGCGCCCGTGACGCGGGGCCTGAGAGACGGATTGTAGGGAGGGGCCGAAGAGAAGAGCAGGAAGCCGGAGCCGCCATGAGGGAGCCACTGGGGGTGAGCCGGGAGGCGGCGCTGAGGTGAAGGATGCTGACCCGGAGGCCTGGAGGCCAGAGCGCGGTCCCTGGTCTGGGCACTGAATCCTCGGACTCGTCGGGCAGAGCACCTGTCAGCCCTCGGGAGAGGGGCGGGCACCATCGACTTGGCGCTTACCTGTATCCTTCCCAGCCTGTGGCTGTCCGGGTAGCGGTGTTCGAAGTGGGGCCCGTCTTTTATCCATTAGATTCCCATTACTTCTGACGCAAGGTGATTCAAACTAGCAAGTCATCTTAGTGGAGATATTTGCTTAGCAACTGTCATTTTTCCCCCTCTGAACCTAAGATTATGTCATTTATCCTATTCTATAGGCGCTTTCCTTGCCACTGTTTCCCCCACGACCACCCCCATTCTTCAACTTCTTTTCAAATTTTTGTGAATATTTTTTTAAAAAATACATCAACAGTGTAGTCTGTGGGAATAATTTTTTGCCCTCTAGAATTATGCCAGGATGTTCTTACGTATTAACCACTTCCTGATTAATAATACTACTTGGAGAGATTGCACAGATAAGTAAAATGCCTTCCTATCCTGAGGAGGCCGTTTTAGCTGTCAATCTAGCACACCCCTAATCTATTTGCCAGAGCTACTAGACCCTATGACAGTTTGGTCATTTGTTTTCCCTCTTAGCCCAGTCGGTTGTCAGAGAGATGGCAAAGAGGAAATGAGAAGCAAAATTCCTGGACCTTCACAATCTGGACCATTTCAGATTTTCTTGTAAGAATTGGCCCACTTTCGATGTTGCAATTAGATACATTGTAGAAAATTGAAGAAGTGAGTTTGCTTTTCAAAATTATAAACCATGATTATTCCTTCAGAGAATATGATATTTGGAATTTAACCTTTATGTTCTCAAAGGACTTTGGTTGGCAGTGATGGTGCTGTGTAATGATCATCTTCATTCTTAGGGAATGGAGTGGCTTCTCTTTCCAAGTTAACCCCTAAGGCTCCCCACTCCCATTTTCTTATACCTGTATTCTTCCTCTCTTGTCTCCAATTTCTTCCAGGACATTTTTAATATTCCATTACAGCTTTATGTAATGGAATATAAAAAGCAAGTTACAAAACAATGTTTTGTAAGAGTCTGCTTTGTGGCCCACTTTGTTCTAGATTACAGAGATCCAAATCTATGCAGAAAGACTGGTATGTACAAAACTTCACTAATGGTAAAATATCTCCTCTCTGATCATGCTTTCATCAAACTTCCATCCATTCTCCCTTTTCTTTTCTTTTTTAATTTATTTTTTAATTGTAGTTGGACACATCATCTTTATTTTATTTATTTATTTTTATGTGGTGCTAAGGATCGAACCCAGGGCCTCACACATGGTAGGTGAGCGCTCTACTGCTGAGCCACAATCCCAGTTTTTCCTTTTCTTTCTTTAGCCAAGTTCTCAAAACACTAGTCTGCAATAGCAGCTTCTAGCTCCTTTAATTTATTCATTATTAATCTCATTGAGTTTGTCTTTTGCCCTTGCTGCTCTAAATTTTCTCAAAAATATAATCCGAAATAAACAGCATTGTCATCTATATGAATACAATTCTTCCTTCTTCAAACTTATTTTCTTGAGCACTGAACACCTATTATACTGTGCCTAATATATTTTTAAATCAAAATATAGGGAAGCATTGTAAATGGCTGGTATACATAATATATGTTTCTATATATAAAACATATTGAGATGGAGGGAATTTGGACATAATAAAGATTGTAACACTAAATCAAGACTTTTTTCATAGAGATACACTAATGCATCTTTTTTATAGTTTATTATTTTGGATGTTTTCTGTGTCTATAATGTTTCCCATTCGATTCTAATATACAGTAGTAGGGGCTCAAATTTATTAAATTAATGACTAAATGAAAAGAAAAACAAAAAAGAATCATAATCTTAAAATAAGCAAGTGTAATGGTAAAACTTTTAGGAGTTATTTCAAATATAAAATCAATACTCAGAGGCCTTCCGGCTTTCTGTTGAAGATGTTCTAACTGAGTCAGAATTTCCTCTAAAGATTATAAAAGAATAAACCTTATATGATCAAAATTAGCTAAGTTTCTATCATTTGAATCTCTTACAAGAATTCAAATAAAAATAGAACAAAATTTGTTAAGAAAAAGAAAAAAGACAACAATAATGAAAAAGTTCACCATTCATACTATGCCTCTTTTTTTTTTTTTACATTTGAATCAGATGGGATATAATTTCTCATTTTCCTGAGTGTACAGGTTGCAGAATTACATTGGTCATGCAGTCACATATACACCCAAGCAATAATAATGTCTATTTTATTCTGCTGTCCTTTCAATCCCCCCTTCCCCTACATCCCCTCCCATCACTTCTCTCTACCCAATCTAATGTGACCCACTTCTTTTTTTTTCCCTCACATCATCATACCTGTATTACCTCCAGTCCTTAACCTTCTATTTTATCCTAACACCCACATCTCTGTCTTACTCAGTTTATACCGTATTCTTGATCATTTATGCATATTCTCTCACCAACATTCTTTGTTCTTTGCACCCCTGTCCTGCGTCAGTCACCCAGAAACTACTATAGTCCTGTTTTTCTACGCCTTCATGTGTATAATAAAAATATTGTCAAGAGAAAAGTCTTAAGACAACACAGATTGGCACCATGAAAGATTAATGGTTTCCAGATTTACCTGGATAGGAACAGTTCTTTTTCCTTTTAATGCCTGCGCCACATCTCTATCACCTCCCACTACTCTTATAGTGACTACCATAGAACATAGGTTCCATGAACTGCCTCAGATTTCCTCCCAACAAATAACACAAACCCACACACTCCTACCCACCTGTCTTTTTTTTCCATTAAATTGTTTTATTTCTAACCTCCTTATTTTCCTCAATAGCCCTGAATTACAAATTATCCTCTTTGTAATCTTATAATTAATTTTCAATTTCTCTTAATGATCTTCTTTCCCTACAGCCTAAAAACGTGCAGGTTTTGACTATCCTTAAAATCAGGGAAATGAACAATCAGACCTTTCATCACAACATACCTTTTGGCTATGTTCTAGTAATGCTTGTTCTTATTAAACCTCTAAAAATGAATACTCCATGTCTAGTATCTCTACCCTGAGTCATATTTTATTCTTCATTCCAAAATAAACTCAAGCTGCTAAAAAGGATAAATGTAAAATTATAAAAGAAAATATTTTTATTGTTTGAAGTTATAGTAGTTTTATCTTTGTAAGGGAAAGAAAAAATTTCAAAAGAAAAATATCTTAGAGCTAATGTTAATTTAAAACTTTAGGGAGAAATTGTATAATAAAACTTGAAATATCTGAGAAAATGCTAGCACTGCCTATGATAGAGGATTAATATCTATACTCTTCCAGTTGAACTTATCAAAACTGATTTTTAAAAATCAGTTTCTCAGATAAAGGACCAAAGACTCTGAACTAATGGTCTTCCAAAGATGAAAATTTAAATTTTAATCAAAATAGAAAGTATTCTATTTTGCTAGTGCAGACATAATAAAACTTAATTTGGCACCTTACCTTTCAAAAAAAAAAAAAGTCCTACCCTATGCTTATGAAGTATATTTCTAGCAGCATATAAATCTGTATGACTCCATGAGAAGCCAATTTTTCATTAATGAGTTAAAAGCTATAAAAATAATTAGACCTTTTTTCCTGTTATATTGACCTCAGAGAATTTTCTTCAAGGAAATACTCTAGTTATCTTTTATTAAGCCATTACTATATTTTAAGAACCATGCTAAGCATTGGGGTTATAGAAATGTACAGGAGACACGTGTGAAGTACTTACAAAGTTGTTATCAGGTTATCTGGTGGGAATAAGACAAGGCTTCACAAAAAGGAACTGCTTGAAGTGTCCCTTAAATGTTGAGTAGAGTTAGACAAGTCTGTACCAAGATAGTAGTATGACTCATCATGGCTGTTCTCTTAATTACCTTAGTGTGGCTGAGCATAAGGTTCATATAGAGAAATGTTGAGAAATTAAGTTGAAAAAAAAAAAAACAGACCAGATTACAGAGTCCAAGAATTTGAGATTTATCATGAAGATGATAAGGAGATTTGGGAGAACAACAAAGAGTAAGAAAATAATATTTGCATTTAGCTGGCTTCATGAAGTCTCAAATGGAGGATGTTCAGTTTAGGAGTAAAATGATTTAAAAGAATATTGAGGAAGTCCAAGCAAGGGATTTAGAGAGACTGAGCAAGGCCAGTGGAAAGGAGAAATAGAATCAAGATAGCTTTAATAAATTTGACAAGAAAATACGTTGTATGATGAACAGTTATTTGTGATGCTAACATTTTAAACTAATTGGAGAAAAACTAAATTGGAACATGGATGGATACTCATAGTAGTCTTCATTTGGTTTTGTTTTATACTTCTAATGTTAAGTATATAAAAATTGTTGTCATTTAGGTAGATGTTTAGTAATGTTTTTATGGAAACTACCCTTATGATACAACTTATTAAAAAATAAAAATTCAACTTTTTTTAACTCTTGAATACCATATTTTAAAAGATACAAAGGCAGCACATTCTTTATAATTCACCAGACAATAATTACATTATACTGTACTATGTACTATACACACACACACACACACATACACAAACACTATATGTAGTAGAGTTACTTGATTACGTTTAAGAATATATAGTTGCAGGTCCATTACAAACATTGCATTTTGTGATTGTTATGTGCTCTTATGAGATCTTAAACATTGAACAGAATTGTCTTTACCACCGGTAGCATAGACACCCCTGCTTCTCACCTGACCCAAAGCAACTTCTCCCTGCCACCCATACCATGTTCCTCCTGTGTACCCTGAAAAAAGAAAATTGAATTTTCCTCTACTAATGAATTGTGATTTTTAGTAGCTAACCATCTTGTTGAGCTTTGCCTCCTAATAAAGTATTCTGTTAGAGAAGGACAAGATATATCTATAGCATATATTTGTGCTAGCAAAGAACCAGATAACCATATTTCCTTCAATTTTTGTCTCATTGTTATAAATCATTCAAAAGAAATCTTTAAGTAAAAATATCGTGTATGAATGTATTTGGAGTATTTGTGTTGAAGTAGTGCAAAATTGTATAAAAATGAAGATTAAAAATTATTATGGCCTATGGTAGATGATTAAGTAACAACATAATTAAAAACAAACAAGCTTCCACTTAGCACAAGATCAAACAACCAAAAAACTCTAATAAATATGATTATTTTAAAATTTGTAATAGTTTCTTTATAATATTGATGTGAAGCAGTATAGGATACTGAAATTAACATATTTTAAATTAACAAGTCATGTACAGCATAATTTATTGTTGAGCATATTTCTTGTATTCTATATTACCATCAATAGACAGTTTATAGTACCTTGATTAAACGGATCTCTTAAAGAGAATTTTGAACTTCAATTTTTTGGGAAAAATATTTTAAACAGTTATTTATTCTAAAGGAAAGAAAGAAAGAAAAAAGACAAGTAGACATGCCCTGCAATCTATAACTTCAATGTAATTTCACAAACATCTATATCTAATGATGCACTGAATGGTTGAGGATAATTCAATTACCTTTTTTTTTTATAAATATTGTGACATTTGATTAAGATACTTCATAATGACAGTCAAAATGCAATTAGGAAACCAATTAACCATATCAATACAACTTATGTAAAGAAAGTTTAATACATATATTTCAAATGAATGAATGATTAAGATAACCAACTTCCATTTCTTGTCTAGAAAATTTCCGGATAAACAGATGGTTATGCATGTCATCTGGTGGTTTTTTTCATAATCTAAAAGTAAATCATTAAGGTAAATAACTATATTCCCTAACATTCCAAGAATATTAATATTTTATTCTCTAATGTTTGAATATTAGTTTCATACTACAGATTAAAGAATCTATTAAAGCTTTTAATTCATCTACTTTCTATTAGTGAAATCAACCTTCTTTCATTTTTCTTATATACATGCCTAAGAAGACAACTTGTTAGTAAGTACTCAAGTATCTGTGTAATAAATGAAAATATACAGTCCCCTTAACTGAGCTCATGAATTCAAAAAGTGATTTATTTCCCCCTAAAGTAAGTGAAGTATATCTTAAATTCTAAACCAAGTCAGAATTTTTACATAAAATATATTGGGATCATATACTAACACTAATGTGTACACATACTAATTGTTCCCCCAAAACATCACTACATCATAAGCATGAAGCTATAAATATATTTATCATATTCCTGATACTGCTCCTCCAAAGACAAATCGTTGTTCTTAACTTAAGTCTGTCATTAGAGATATGAAAATCCACCTAGAGAAAAATTTAGAAGAAGAGCGCCAAATATTACTGCAGCAACAAAAAATATGTAGAAATCGAGCACGTAAATATTTTTTGGAGTCAAACCGGAGAAAAAAGTAAGTAACTTGAAGAAATTCAAGGTCAATATCAATTAATAGTAGGGACAAAGTCATGACAGTGCTTTATCTGTAAAATGCTGATCAAAATTTTTGTGACTTTGTAAATTTTATTATTGTTTTCCACCTAAATACAAATATAATAATATATTGCCTAGTTCACTGACTTGTGACTTTTTTTTACAATCTTTTTTTGTGATAGAACAGTTTATTACAGTGTCCTGTACACTTCTTAAAATAGCTATAAAATGGGGCTGGGGATGTAGCCCAAGCGGAGCACACTCGCCTGGCATGTGTGCGGCCCGGGTTCGATCCTCAGCACCACATACAAACAAAGATGTTGTATCCGCTGAAAACTAAAAAATAAATATTAAAAAGATTTTTTCTCTCTCTCTCTAAAAAAATATATATATATATCTTTTTTATTTTTTGTATCATTTCATGATGAATTAAAAGATTAGTGATTATAGCTGGGCAAAGTAGCAAATACCTGTAGTCCTAGCTACTCCAGAGGATGAGGCAGGAGGATCACAAGTTCAAGACCAGCCTGGGCAATTTATGCAGACTTCATCTCAAAAATAAAATAAACAATAGTCTGGGGATATAACTGTGGTAGAGTGCTTGCCTAGTATGAAGAGGCCCTGGTCTATCCCAAGAGAAAAGAAAAGAAAAAGGAAAAGGAAAGGAAAGGAGGAAGGAGGAAGGGAAGGGAAGGGAAGGAAAGGAAAGGAGGGAGGAAGGGAAGGGAAGGGAAGGAAAGGAAAGGAGGGAGGAAGGGAAGGGAAGGGAAGGGAAGGGAAGGAAAGGAGGGAGGAAGGGAAGGGAAGGAAAGGAAAGGAAAGGAAAAGAGGAAGGAAAGGAAAGGAGGGAGGAAGGGAAAGGGAAGGGAAGGGAAGGGAAGGGAAAGGAGGGAGGAAGGAAAGGAAAGGAAAGGAAAGGAGGGAGGAAGGGAAGGAGGGAGGGAGAAAGGAAAGGAAAGGAGGAAGGGAAGGGAAGGGAAGGAAAGGAAAGGAGGGAGGAAGGGAATGGAAGGGAAGGGAAGGGAAGGAAAGGAAAGGAGGGAGGAAGGGAAGGGAAGGGAAGGAAGGGAAGGGAAGGGAAAGGAAAGGAAGGGAAAGGAGGGAGGAAGGGAATGGAAGGGAAGGGAAGGGAAGGAGGGAGGGAGAAAGGAAGGGAGGAAGAGAGAGAGAAAGAAAAGAAAGAAGGGAGAGAGGGAGGGAGGGAAAGAAGGAAGAAAGAAAAGCAGAAGATCTGCAATTATTACTTAGTTTCTAATAGAATCTAATTTGATTTTACTCATTATTCACTTCATATAGTTTTCCTGTATGTGCTCCCCTTATTCATTCTTTTGTAAAAATGGCAAATGTGAATATTGGTAAATAGATGTGATAGATTTTTGTAATGACTGCCAAAAAAAAAAAAAAAAAAAGCTTTCTCATGGAACTAAAACTTTCTCATGAAAATTAAAATAAAGTGATAATGTGGACTACTCAAACATTGCTTAACATTTTAAGGATTTTTGTAATTATTAGATTTTTTTAAAAGATAGATGGGCCATTATTTATTGTTGTTTTTGCTGCTTTATTCATTTTCCTATAATACATGAAGAGCAGAAAATCCCTAGAGTTTATTAGCTACATCATTGGGCATATGCTGCAAATCCCAGTTGGGGAATACAAAATTGTTTACCTGTAATTTTTTTCTGACATTCTATTTCTCTTTAGATTAACTCTTCCTTGGTCCAACACTATTGAAATGAGTCAATGAAGCTTCTTGTTTTTGTTTTATATGCATGTGTTTCTTTTTATCTCCTGTCTTTTGGTTCTTAAAGCCTGTAAAAGGCACATGACAGGTGTTCAATAAAGATGGTTATACATAGTCATCTAAATTCATGCTGTCCACTCACACAGTATCATTATATAACTTTTTTTAAAGTATTTTTTCCTTCAGGCAGGGGTACTCTCCATCTGCTACTTTGCCACTGTTGTGTCCCCACCAGTAGTCCAAGTAAAACATCCTAGCATCAAATGCTCTTTATTTCCATTGGTTAATTAAAATCATGTTTATTTTCTGCTTATTTACTATTTTCTTGCCCTTCTGTTAGCCAATAGTTTTCTTTTATTTATTTATTTATTTTTTATTGGTTGTTCAAAACATTACAAAGCTCATGATATATCATCTTTCATACATTTTACTCAATTGGGTTATGAACTCCCATTTTTACCCCAAATACGAATTGCAGAATCACATCGGTTACACACTCACATTTTTACATAATGGCATATTAGTGACTGTTGTATTCTGCTACTTTTCCTATCCCCTACTATCCACCCTCCCCTCCCCTCCCATCTTCCCTCTCTACCTCATCTGCTGTTGTTCAATTCTCTCCCTTGTCCCCCCCCCTTTCCCCTCACATCCTCTTATATGTAATTTTGTGTAACATTGAGGGTCTCCTACCATTTCCATATGCTTTCCCTTCTCTCTCCCTTTCTCTCCCCCCACTCGTCTTTGTTTAATGTTAATCTTTTCCTCATGCTCTTCCTCCCTGTTCTGTTCTTAGTTGCTCTCTTTATATCAAAGAAGACATTTGGCATTTGTTTTTTAAGGATTGGCTAGCTTCGCTTAGCATAATCTGCTCTAATGCCATCCATTTCCCTGCAAATTCTATGAGTTTGTCATTTTTTAGTGCTGCGTAATACTCCGTTGTGTATACATGCCACATTTTTTTTATCCATTCGTCTATTGAAGGGCATCTAGGTTGGTTCCACAGTCTAGCTATTGTGAATTGTGCCGCTATAATCATTGATGTGGCAGTATCCCTATAGTGAGCTCTTTAAGATCCTCAGGGAATACACCGAGAAGTGCAATAGCTGGGTCAAATGGTGGATCCATTCCCAGCTTTCCCAGGAATCTCCATACTGCTTTCCAAATTGGCCTCACCAATTTGCAGTCCCACCAGCAGTGTACAAGTGTACCCTTTTCCCCACATCCTCGCCAACACTTATTGTTGTTTGACTTCATAATGGCTGCCAATCTTACTGGAGTGAGATGGTATCTTAGGGTGGTTTTGATTTGCATTTCTCTGACTGCTAGAGATGGTGAGCATTTTTTCATGTACTTGTTGATTGATTGTATGTCCTCCTCTGTGAAGTGTCTGTTCAGGTCCTTGGCCCATTTGTTGATTGGGTTATTTGTTATCTTATTGTCTAATTTTTTGAGTTCTTTGTATACTCTGGATATTAGGGCTCTATCTGAAGTGTGAGGGGTAAAAATTTGTTCCCAGGATGTAGGCTCTCTATTTACCTCTCTTATTGTTTCTCTTGCTGAGAAAAAACTTTTTAGTTTAAGTAAGTCCCATTTGTTTATTCTAGTTATTACCTCTTGGGCTATGGGCGTCCTATTAAGGAATTTGGAGCCCGACCCCACAGTATGTAGATCGTACCCAACTTTTTCTTCTATCAGACGCAGTGTCTCTGATTTGATATCTAGCTCCTTGATCCATTTTGAATTAACTTTTGTGCATGGTGAGAGAAAGGGATTCAGTTTCATTTTGTTGCATATGGATTTCCAATTTTCCCAGCACCATTTGTTGCAGATGCTATCCTTCCTCCATTGCATGTTTTTGGTCCCTTTATCAAATATAAGAAAGTTGTAATTTTGTGAATTGGTTTCTGTGTCCTCTATTCTGTACCATTGGTCCAACTGCCTGTTTTGGTACCAGTACCATGCTGTTTTTGTTACTATTGCTTTGTAGTACAGTTTGAACTCTGGTATCACTATACCTCCAGATTCACACTTGCTGCTTAGAATTGCTTTTGCTATTCTGGGTCTTTTGTTTTTCCATATGAATTTCATGATTGCTTTATCTATTTCTACAAGAAATGCCGTTGGGAGTTTGATTGGCATCGCATTAAACCTGTAGAGAACTTTGGGTAATATTGCCATTTTGATGATGTTAGTTCTGCCTATCCATGAACAGGGTACATTTTTCCATCTTCTAAGATCTTCTTCTATCTCTCTCTTTAGGGTTCTGTAGTTTTCATTATATAAATCTTTCACCTCTTTTGTTAAGTTGATTCCCAAGTATCTTATTTTCTTTGAGGATATTGTGAATGGAGTGGTTTTCCTCATTTCCATTTCAGAAGTTTTGTTGCTGATATACAGGAATGCCTTTGATTTATGCGTGTTGATTTTATATCCTGCCACTTTGCTGAATTCATTTATTAACTCTAGCAGTTTCTTTGTAGACCCTTTTGGGTCTGTTAAATATATGATCATGTCACCCGCAAATAGCAATAATTTAAGTTCTTCTTTTCCTATTTTTATGCCTTTAATTTCTTTTGTCTGTCTAATTGCTCTGGCTAGTATTTCAAGAACTAAATTGAATAGATGTGGTGATAGAGGGCATCCCTGTCTTGTTCCAGATTTTAGAGGGAATGCCTTCAGTTTTTCTCCATTTAGGATGATGCTAGCCTGAGGTTTAGCATATATAGCTTTTACAATGTTGAGGTAAGTTCCTGTTATCCCTAATTTTTCTAGTGTTTTGAACATAAAGGGATGCTGTACTTTGTCAAATGCTTTTTCTGCATCTATCGAGATGATCATATGGTTCTTGTCTTTAAGTCTATTGATGTGGTGAATAGCATTTATTGATTTCCGTATATTGAACCAGCCTTGCATCCCAGGGATGAAGCCTACTTGATCATGGTCCACAATTTTTTTGATATGCTTTTGTATTCGATTTGCCAGGATTTTATTGAGAATTTTTGCATCCAAGTTCATTAGAGATATTGGTCTGTAGTTTTCTTTCTTTGAAGTGTCTTTGTCTGGTTTCAGGATCAGGGTGATGTTGGCCTCGTAGAATGAATTTGGAAGAGCTCCTTCTTTTTCTATTTCTTGAAATAGCTTGAAAAGTATTGGTGTTAATTCTTCTTTGAAGGTTTTGTAGAACTCCGCTGTATACCCATCCGGTCCAGGGCTTTTTTTGGTTGGTAGTCTTTTGATGGCTTCTTCTATTTCTTCCTTTGTTATTGGTCTGTTTAAATTGTGTGTGTCTTCCTGACTCAGTCTGGGCAGATCGTATGACTTAAGAAATTTATCGATATCTTCACTATCTTCTCTTTTATTGGAATATAGGGTTTCAAAATACTTTCTAATTATCTTCTGTATTTCTGTAGTGTCTGTTGTGATATTGCCTTTTTCATCCCGTATGTTAGTAATTTGAGTTCTCTCTCTTCTTCTCTTCGTTAGCATGGCTAAGGGCCTGTCGATCTTATTTATTTTTTCAAAGAACCAACTTTTAGTTTTATCAATTTTTTCAATGGTATTTTTTGTTTCAATTTCGTTGATTTCTGCTCTAACTTTAATTATTTCTTGTCTTCTACTACATTTGCTATTGTTTTGCTCTTCCTTTTCTAGGTTTTTGAGGTGTAGTGTGAGTTCATTTATTTGTTGGTTATTTCTTTTTTTGAGGAAAGAACTCCAAGAAATGAATTTCCCTCTTAAAACTGCTTTCATTGTGTCCCATAGATTCCGGTATGTTGTGTCTGTATTGTCATTTGTCTCTAAGAATTTTTTTATCTCCTCCTTTATGTCTTATGTAACCCATTGATCATTCAGTAGCATATTGTTCGTTTTCCATGTGATGTAGGATTTTTCCTTCCTTTTTTTATCATTGATTTCCAGTTTCATTCCATTATGATCAGATATGGTGCATGGTATTATCTCCATGCCTTTATATTTACTAAGAGTTGCCCTATGGCATAATATATGGTCTATCTTTGAGTAGGATCCATGTGCTGCTGAGAAGAACGTGTATCCACTTGATGATGGTTGATATATTCTATATATGTCGGTTAAGTCTAGGTTATTGATTGTGCTGTTGAGTTCTATAGTTTCTTTATTCAGTTTTTGTCTAGAGGATCTGTCTAATGGCGAGAGCGGTGTGTTGAATTAACCCATAATTATTGTGCTGTAGTCTATTTGACTCTTGAACTTGAGGAGAGTTTGTTTTATGAACATTGCAGCTCCATTGTTTGGTGCATATAAATTGATAATTGTTATGTCTTGTTGGTGGATGGTTCCTTTTAACAGTATATAGTGTCCTTCTTTATCCCTTTTGATTAACTTTGGTTTAAAGTTGATTTTATTTGATATGAGTATGGCCACTCCTGCTTGCTTCTGAGGGCCATGCGAGTGGTATGATTTTTCCCAACCTTTTACCTTCAGCCTGTGTATGTCTTTTCCTATCATATGAGTCTCCTGAAGGCAGCATATTGTTGGATTTGTTTTTTTGATCCAGGTTACTAGCCTATGTCTCTTGATTGGTGAGTTTAGGCCATTAACATTTAAGGTTACAATTGAAATATGATTTGTACTTCCAGTCATGTTTGTTTATTTATTTATTTATTTATTTTAGTTTGTCTAGTTTTTACTTTTTGGTTATTTTCCTCCCCCTTTACTGAGATACCTCCCGCTGTTAGTTTTGGGCACTATTTTTCAATTCCTCTTCTTGTAGTATTTTGCTCAAAATGCTTTGCAGTGCTGGTTTTCTGGCTGCGAATTCTTTTAGCTTTTGTTTATTGTGAAAGATTTTAATTTCATTGTCAAATCTGAAGCTTAATTTTGCTGGATACAGTATTCTTGGTTAGAATCCATTATTTTTCAGCGTTTGAAATACATTGTTCCAGGATCTTCTCGCTTTCAATGTCTGTGATGAAAATTCAGTCGTTAACCTAATTGGTTTACCCCTGAATGTAATCTGCCTCCTTTCTCTCGTAGCTTTTAATATTCTCTCCTTCTTCTGTATGTTGGCTATCTTCATAATTATATGTCTTGGAGTTGGTCTATTACGGTTTTGAATGTTTGGGGTCCTGTAGGCTTCCAGGATTTGGCAATCCATTCCATCTTTCATCTCTGGGAAGTTTTCTAGAATTATTTCATTTAATATGTTGTCCATTCCTTTGGTTTGAATCTCTATGCCTTCTTCTATCCCGATGACTCTCAAATTTGGTTTTTTTATGACATCCCATATCTCTTGAATAGATTGCTCGTGGGATTTAAGCATCTTTTCTGTGTTGACTATATTCTTTTCAAGTTGATAAACTTTGTCTTCATTATCTGATGTTCTGTTTGATCTAGTCTTTTTGTAATATTCTCATTTGAGTTTTTAATTTGGTTTATAGTTTCCTGCATTTCTAGGATTACTGTTTGATTTTTTTTTTTAAGATCTCTATCTCCTGGTAAAGCTTGTTCTTTGCCATTTGAATTTGTTTGTTTAATTCATTTTCAAAATATACTTTTATTGCTTGGACTTGCTGCCTCATGTCTTCTCTAATATTCCGTTCCATCTGAGTTAGGTATGCCTTGAGTTCTTTCCCTATCCCTGTTTCTGATGCTTCTAGGTCCTCCTGTAGAATTAAGTTGTCCTGCATTGTTTGTACTCCTTTTTTCCCTTGTTTTTTCATGATGTTCACATTACTTTCCAGCTCTCTTTGATTGCTGTGTTTCTGCTCTCTTCTATAGATTTGTTTTAGTTTTGTATATCTCTGTTGTCTCTCCTTTGTGTTGGTAGATTATGCCTGCTAAAGTTGAATCCACTGGGAAGGAATTCCGACGGCCGAGCTCCAGTGACGTCACCTCTCTGCTATGGCTGGCCCCAGACTCCTTGCTGGGGTGTCTGAATGGGGGGGTGGGACTGGACTGTCTCTGGTTGGTTTCAACTCCCGGTCGCTGGCGGGCGGGCGGTCTCCAGCTGCCCAGTCACGCGGGCAGCAGGTGGGCTGTCGCCGGCGGGCGGGTGATCTCTAGCCGCCCAGTCGCAGGGGCAGCGTGTGGGCTGTCGCCGGCGGCGGGCGGTCTCCAGCCGCCCAGTCGCGCGAGCGGGTGGGCTGTCGCTGGCAGGCGGGCGATCTCTAGCCGCCCAGTTGCACGGTCGGTCGCCAGCGGGCAGGCGTTCTCCAGCCACCCAGTCGTGAGGGCCTGGCCTCTAGTCCCCTGGTTTCTCCTGCTAGTCCTGGTTTCTCCTGCTAGACCAGATTTCCCCTGAGTGATGCCTCTCGGCAGTTCAAACTGTACTCTGGACCTGCTGTTTGTTGGGTGTGGAGGGTGTCTATTGGGAACCCCAGCACTCTATTGTTTTGATTTTTTCCGCTTACCCCTCCCCCAGCGCTGGCTAGACAGGTTTCATTTTTGCTGCTAATGGGAGGGGGAGTTGAAGGTCAGGTGTCTCTAGTTTTCCTCGCCTCTTTATGCAGGCTTGCTCTGATAATCCCACCCCCGGAAAGCCTAGGAAAGATTTTATGCGAATTCCCCGCTGTATGGGAGCTGAGCTGAGTAACACATACCTGTTTTATTGTTGCAATCTGTCGGAGAGTGGCGGTGGTTACTTCAGCTCTCCAAGATGGTGGCCACTGGTTTCCTTGGTGGAGTTTCCGTTGTGGGGGATAGAACTGTACTGCTTCCTTCCCCGTCTGAAATCCCGAACTCAGCCCGGGGCTCAGTGGGTGCTCAGCCAGCAGGATTCCACAGAATCTGCAGCAATGTTTCTTCCTGCTTGCTGGTCGCTTCTCGGTGGTGCCCCGCCGTCTGTAGCCGCGGGGTGGGCCACGTGGATCAGTCAGCCTGGATCTCAGGTGGGAACCCCGGCACTCTACTGTTTTGATTTTTTCCGCTTGCCCCTCCCCCAGCGCTGGCTAGACAGGTTTCGTTTTCACATCTGATGGGAGGGGGAGTTGAAGGTCAGGTGTCTCTAGTTTTCCCCGCGTCTTTATGCAGGCTCGCTCTGATAATCCCTCCCCCAGAAAGCCTAGGAGGATTTTATGCGAATTCCCTGCTGTATGGGAGCTGAGCTGAGTAACACCTACCTGTTTTATTGTTGCAATCTGTCGGAGAGTGGCGGTGGTTACTTCAGCTCTCCAAGATGGTGGCCGCTGGTTTCCTTGGTGGAGTTTCCATTGTGGGGGATAGAACTGTACCGCTTCCTTCCCCGTCTGAAATCCCATACTCAGCCCGGGGCTCAGTGGGTGCTCAGCCAGCAGGATTCCACAGAATCTGCAGCAATGTTTCTTCCTGCTTGCTGGTCACTTCTCAGTAGTGCCCCGCCGTCTGTAGCCGCGGGGTGGGCCGCGCGGATCAGTTAGCCCGGATCTCCAGTCGCACAGTTGGCTCGTGTTTGAGACTCAATTACCGGACCTCCGTGCTGGAAATCCTTCTTCTAGGTTTCGGTGCACCCCCATTTTGCTGTAAGTTCCTAACAAGATAGTTTTTTGTCGTTCTAACTCGTTATTCACCTGCACAGTGGCGCGGTACAGTGGCGCGGTACACGGGGTGTGATGCACTCTATTCGCAGCCATCTTGGAGTCTCCCAATAGTTTTCTTGCATATATGTTTTTGTCACTTTCTCATTTTCCTTTTTCTCAATCAATATCTATAAAGAGTCAGTCCCCTTCTGTTTCCTTCTATTGGCTTTCTCCCTTTATCTTTCTGCTCCCATAAGTACTGATTACCTTTCAGGCCTATTATATAACTGGCATCTTGGACCATTCCTTTATTGCTGGAGTACATCCTACAGGTACTTTATAATATGCTGTCTTGTAGACCAAGTAATTTTAAGGTTTGCACAAAGGAAATAAATTAACTTGTTTCCTACATTGTTTTCAGTCCACTACTCAAAACTACCTTTTGGTAAACAAGTGAATGGAAATTTATTCACCCAACATGCATAGTTAATTGCATACCAGTGATTCAACATTATGTCAGAAGAACTTATTTTGTTAATCTATTTCCATTAAATTTTAGACAATAGTAATAATCTTATTTAATTCAACTAATGAAGAAAAGAAATTGAAATAAAATTTTAAGAAGGGACCCAATGGGAGACTTTATATAGTTTTAAAACACTATAATGTGAGCACATAGACCTAGAAGTTCAGATGATGAGACAGAATTTTTATGTAGTTAAGTAGCAAAATAAAGACAATGACAATGACCAAATTGGAAAAATTACCCAAAGAGCAAGTGAGAAAACTACAAATTAATACATGAAGGACAAGTACTTTGTAGGAGTCACTAAAATATATAATTAAGAAAAAAATACATAAATATCCTAAAAGCAGAAATAATTATCTAGAAAATTTTAAAAATTAATTATATGGGGAACATGAAGTGTGGGATGGCTTCATTATCCATCTGTGAGAATGATGGAGTTTAGAATTTCCCATAAAGCATGATTTATATTTTAGCTTATTATAGCAAAGGGATAGAGGATAAACTGTAGAAGATGAACTGAAAGCACAAATGGGAGCAAATTGTTACACAGAAAGCTATTATAATTATCTAGGCAAGAAAAATGTATATGGAAATGGGGTTGGGATTAAGTAAGTAAGGAGTCAAGGATCAATCATAGGTGATGCATAGAGAGAATTGTCAGAATTGGAATACATTTATTTATTTATTTGTTTAAAAAAAAGAGGAAAAAGAAGAAGTTTTATTGCTTTGCTAGCAAAGGAGAAACAGGGGATTCCTGTCCCAGAGTCTGTGATTCTGCCTATAAGGGGGAATAAAGGGTTTTTAAAGATTCAAAGGCTACATTTTAGTTGTTCTCTGACAAAAAAAATGTTATTATCATTCATTTGTTAATTTGGGAGATAATCATTTCTTCTGGTGCTATTTGTAACCCCCATGCCAGATTAGGGAGTGGAGATTAGAGAGGGGGGATAAATTAGGGAGTGGGGAAGGAGAGAGGAAGAAAAAAATGTCCATTTAAAAAATAAGTCACAGGAGCAGAGCAGCAGGGATTATATTTAAAGCATAAAGTGGACCACTGTTACATTTCCCCACTATCAATTTCTATATTCCATTTCTATGGAACAATTGGTGATGATGTCTCCAAGCTCTTCCTACTAAGAGAAAAGTTGGGGGGAAGTGACCCAAATTCCTTGTTCTCTATTAGATGGAGTATGGACAGTTAAAGGTTTTTAGCATCAGAGCAGTCCAGAGGCCCATGGTGGTAGTTGGCAGGTAAGTAGACAAGGCATACATAGGACAGGGATCATGCTAGACTATAAATGAGAGGAAAGCATTACTATTTTTGTAAACAAAAATAGCACAAAAGCAATTAGTATTTCAGTCAGTCTCTGAAAACCATGAAGACAGTATAACTTAGTAAAGCTTAAGGTAGGATCCAACACACCATTGATTTATGAGTGGAGGCCATTTAAGGCTTTAGAAACATTCACAGTGTTGTTAGAAACATATACACAATATTTAGTTTTTATAATGGCACAGGTATTCCTTGGAGCTGTAGTTATCTAAAGTCATCTGATTTCTGTAAAATAGTATTCTCATTACTAGCAATAGAGGGATCCCTTTAACTGTGTGATTTAGGGATTTCTTTGTAAAGTTAGGGCTTTTATGTCACATTGCATCTTTTAGATTAGGCTGAAGGATAAATATCAGGGCTAGATAATTGTACTAGTGAAAAACAGATCAAGTTTATGTAGATGATTAGGAGGATTTGTAGGTCCTATGAAATCAAGCTCAAATTGACTCAGGATAAACTTTTAGTATTTATTAGGCACTCCCACACAATAACTTGTTCTTTATAGCCTCCAGCTTTACTTACGTATGGTACGGCTGACACAAGTGTTCATCTTAAGTTATATTAGGAAAAAAAATATGTCTTTTCTTTTAAATGTCCATGTATGGCTGTGCTTTGGTTATATTGTTCTACCAGGTGTTTAAGACCAAGTTGGTGAAAACTGACCTATCTACTCATAGTAATCTGAGAGTCCTCAAAGATCATTCTTGGGACCATGTGAGAAGCCTCTTGGTTCTTTTAGCCATCCTCTGCCTGTTGTGCCATGGATGGATCAGGGTCCTGCTGACCACCTGGCTTCCTTTTGAAGCATCAGGGACATTTCCCTCTCCAGTGATCCTCCTCTTTGCAAAAGATGCACTGGTTGGCTTCCTGTTCTATAGGATCCTCTCTACTCCCTAATGGGGAAGACTATTGATTCACTGGAGTTTCAGGGTCTTTAGAGGAGTTCCATCATTCCCTGGGTCTTAATTGACCTTAGAGAGCAGGGGAGGCAAGGGCCAAAATGTTGGCAGATTTTTTTTCTTGCCCCTTTTACTTCCTTGACTTTGGTCTCCAAGTTTTTGGTTTTAAACACCCAGCAGGTCAGTTTTATCAGTCTTATTAAAAGTGGTAGTAATCAGTTATAACTTTAATATCTATAATTTTAAAGTTACCCCTTTTATTTAATAAAGGTGAGTATGAGTACTAGACATCAGCATTATATCCTACCTATCCTGTAGGTGATGACTTTTCATCTTAAATTAACTCAGGTTGCTCTATTAAAAGTAGTACTTTTATAAAATACTAACAGCCAACAGTTTTAAAACTCAATTACATACAAGTTTTACTTTTTTATAAAACTCTTTAACAAACCTAAATAACTTTTACAATTTACCTTAAAGCTTTACTTAGGGTTTGTATTATATCTCCTGTTTACTTTAAGATTATAGTTATCTTAACAACAAAAAATATATATCCTTTGAACACTACTTTAAATAACCTTATTTCTAGCCTACTTTGGAGCCATCCTAACATGGCGAAGAATGAGAGGCAGGGCCTTAACTCAGGTGAAGCCTAGCTCTTAACAAATCTTAAAGTATCTATTTCTGAAGCTGATCTTTGCCTCTTTTTAAAAGTATCAGTCAACATGATTCCCATGTATTATATCTTGAGTCTATCTAAATGTCAGTTAACATAATACAACATTATATCTAAAACATAATCAAACAGAAAAGCTAAGAGAGCCCTTAACTTTCTTTTTTGAGAAAAAGTGGCAAAATGATTTTCAGATTCCACATTGTCAACCTTTGAATAAGTCAGGCACTCATTATTACCTTCTAAAAATACATTTAAACTCCCATCCCAGTATGAAGAGTAACAAAAAATTATATATTAATTATTGATAACAGATTACCTTTATCCAGTTACAAAACATTAAATGAAATACATATCAACCAAATTTATTATTCCTATATAAATCTGAAGGAGACTATTGCTACAGACAATTTTAACATGGAGAATACCAACTTGGTAAAGTATTCTCCTAAGCTTTACATTTTAAGTGGCTTGTATATTTAAAGAACATGAATACATCTACAGAATTGGCATAGTTTTAGATTATGATGACAATTTTAACATTTTAATATAAATCTTTCCAAAATGTAATGCATATTTTTGTGGTCTTTTATAAATGCAACTTGATCTTCATTCCCTAGAATCATTATTATGAGCATTAAATATTCTTCTATGTTATATCACTATATTGCCCTTGAGCTATATGCTATATTTTGTTTCTAATAAGTAGCCTCTGAAAGGTAAGATTGGTGAATTCTTCTATTAGAGTTTTTCTATCTTATCCTTCACTGTTAATTGATATTTTAATTGAACTCTTTATTTTGGGATACTTCACAGGTGCTTGTAAAAAATAATACAGAGGTTCATATGCCCAGTATCCAGTTTCACCTAATAGTAACATCTTACAAAATTATAGAACAATATCTTAGCCAAGACAATGAAATTCGTATGGCCAAGACACAGAACATTTATATCTCTAGGATCCCTCATGTTGTCCTTTCATCACCACACTCACTTCCAACCCCCTAGAAATCACTAATCTGTTGTTCTCCATTTCTACAGTTTTTCTCATTTCTAGAGTGTTATATGAATTGTACCATAACATTTTTAACCTTTGGGGATTGGCTCCCCCAAACTCAGTTCTCTGGGATTCATCAAGATAGTTCTTTTCTTTTTATTTGTGGGTATTATTCTATAAAATAGATGCACCTGGGTTAGTTCAAACCATTCACCCATTGAAAGACATCTGAGATTTCCTTTTTGGAACTGATTTATGTATAGGTGTTTTTATAAATATAAGTTTTTATTTCTCTGAAAGATCAAGACTAAAATTGCTAGGTCATACATATGCAAGTTGCATGTCTAGTATTTTAAGAATTTTGGGCAGGGTTGTAGCTCAGTGGTAGAGCGCTTGCCTAGCATGCATGAAGCACTGGGTCGGATTCTCAGCATCACATATAAATAAATAAATGAAGTAAACGCCCATTGACAACTAGAAAAAATATTTTTAAAAAAGAATTTCCAACTGTTTTCCATAATGACTCTATCCATAGCAATGTACAAGGGATGTAGTTTTTCTACGTACTCACTAACGTTGGAGTTATCATTGTTTTTTATTATTATTCTAGCCATTACAATAAGTTTGAGGTTGTGTTAGTCAACTTTTATTTGCTGTGACCAAAATTCCTGACAAGAACAACTTAGAGGAAGAAGAGTTTATTTTGGCTCATGATTTCAAGGGTTCAGTTTATGGTTGCCAAAACCCTTTGCTCTGGGGCCCAGGGTACGGAAGAACATCGTGGTAAAAGGGTGTGGCAGAAGAAAGCTGCTTAGCTCATGAAAGACAGTAAGCAGAAAGAGAGCAGGAGGAGTTAGGGACAAAATATATAATCCCCAAGGCATGCCTTACCTGCCTACAGTTACCAACCAGTAACCCATTCTAATTATTGAACCATCAAGTGGATTAATTCATTGATTAGAATATGATTCTCATAACTTAATCATTTTACCTCCTGTATTAATACAGGAGACTTGAGGCAGGGGGGACACTTCATATCTGGACTATAATAACAGTAATTGTGGTTTTAATTCACATTTCCATATGGCTAATAATGTTTTGTGTTTGGGCATTTTCCTTTCCAGCTAAGGATCATTTTTTACTTTTCATTTATTTTCTAGTCAAGGAAAAGACAATCATTTGGAAAATAAGATTTTCTTTTTTTTGTGGGGTGGGATTACTAGGGATTGAACCCAAGAGCACTTAATCACTGAGCCATATCCCCATCCCTTTTTAAAAAATATTTCATTTAGAACCAACCTAGATGTCCTTCAGTAGATGAATGGATAAAGAAAATGTGGCATATATACATAATGGAATGTTACTCAGCAATAAAATAGAATAAAATCATGGTATTTGCAGGTAAATGGATAGAGTTGGAGAATATAATGCTAAGTGAATTTAGCCAATCCCTAAAAAACAAATGTCAAATGTTTTCTCTGATATAAGGAAGCTGATTCATAGTGGGGTTGGGAGGGGGAGCATGGGAAGATTAGACGAACTCTAGATAGGGCAGAGGGGAGGGAAGGGAGGGAGCAAGGGGGTAAAAAAAGATGGTGGAATGAGATGAACATCATTACCCTAAGTACATGTATGAAAACACAAATGGTGTAAATATACTTTGTATACAACCAGAGATATGAAAAATTATGCTCTATATGTGTAATATGAATTGTAATGCATTCTGCTGTCATATATAACAAATTAGAATTTAAAAATTAAAAAACATATTTCATTTAGAGACAGGGTTTCACTGTTTATGAGTTGCTGAGGCTAGTTTTGAACTCAAAATACTCCTGCCTCAGCCTCCTGAGCTGCTGGGATTACAGATGTGCACCACCACACACAGTGGAAAATAAGATTTTGCAATATAGATCTTTAGAATTTCAAATAAAATTTTAAGTGTTGACAAGCACAGGACTAATTTTGGAACACAAGTTTTGTTACTAAGTAGTGAAAATTTATAATTATTCTTGGGCATAATTTTATTTCTTGTAAGCTGTTGGCACAATTGTTTGAAACATTTTATTTCTAAAAACTATTTTTTCTCCAATTGCATTTTTCATTTGAATGACTATTTATTCCTATTTTTAATTTTTTAAATTTCTAATTGTCTCAAAATATAGTTGAGTTTTAAAGTTAAATATTGTCATATTTCTAGAAAGTTGTAACTACCTAAAACTGAAATGTGGTTTTACCCAGAAAAAATAAATGTGTCGCAAAAGTCAAGCTCTCCAATCTGTGTAAAGTCTTGAGACCTCAGGTACTTTTAATACTATTGCTTAGGTTCTATTGTTAAAGAAAACTGTGTCATGGTGGTTATTTGCAACAGAATAACAACATGCTCCATAGTTGCAGACTCCTGGGAAAACAGAACATGAATAGAACATGAACAGAATATGGCTGTCATTTAATGAGGTGGCTCACTCTGAACCAAAGTGTTCTGCATGTTTCATGAGGCACAGCTGCACATGTTGAACAAACCCTTTGGAAGTTGCCAAGGCATACTATTTTTTCTGTGCAAAAGGCTAATTCCAGGGTTAATGGGAAGCCCTAACACACTCTTTCAAGCCTAAATTCTACAATGGTAGACAAGCCAAATTTATCATTTATACCACCTGTTCCTTCTATTCCCATATCATTTATCACATTGCTTGGCACCTAATAGTACAAAAGGAACTCAGTAACTCATCACTGAGTAAGGAAGCAACTATAGTAATCATCATTATAATTGTTAGAAGTTTGTATTATTAGACTTACCATTGAGTTCAGGAGTGGAAACATCTGCTTATTGGTCACATTCCATCTGCGATGTAATTCGACTCAATTTAGCAAGGAATTTATATTATATGATTCTGTAAAATAATGTGTGAAATTATTGCTTTCTGTATATATTTTAGCCCAGAGAACAGGGCTATATTTGTGGAAAATATGAAATGATAGTGATGGTAATTTCCTAGCAAAATTACTTTTTTTTTTTTTGTACTGGGCTTTAAACCCAGGGAAGCTTTGCAAATGAACCACAACCTGAGCTCTTTTTATTTTTTATTTTGAGACAGTGTCTCATTAAGTTGCTTAGGGCCTAACTAAATTGCTGAGGCTGGCCTCAGATTTGTGATCCTCCTGCCTCAGCCTCCCACATATCTGAGATTACAGGCATGTACCATTGTGCTCAGCCTACTTTCATTGATATATCAATGTAAATACTCTTAGCTTCATAGTTTATCATTCCTCATTGCCAAACTTTACTGTTTTTTTTTCAATTTCTCAAACATACTAAGTTGTTTTTATTTTTTTTTAATTTTTATTGTTGGTTGTTCAAAACATTACATAGTTCTTGATATATCATATTTCACACTTTGATTCAAGTGGGTTATGAACTCCCATTTTTACCCCGTATACAGATTGCAGAATCACATCACTTACACATCCATTGATTTACATATTGCCATACTAGTGTCTGTTGTATTCTGCTGCCTTTCCTATCCTCTACTATCCCCCCTCCCCTCCCCTCCCCTCCCCTCTTCTCTCTCTACCCCCTCTACTGTCATTCATTTCTCCCCCTTGTATTATTTTTCCCTTTCCCCTCACTTCCTCTTGTATGTAATTTTGTATAACGCTGAGGGTCTCCTTCCATTTCCATGCAATTTCCCTTCTCTCTCCCTTTCCCTCCCACCTCTCATCCCTGTTTAATGTTAATCTTCTTCTCATGCTCTTCGTCCCTACTCTGTTCTTAGTTACTCTCCTTATATCAAAGAAGACATTTGGCATTTGTTTTTTAGGGATTGGCTAGCTTCACTTAGCATAATCTGCTCTAATGCCATCCATTTCCCTGCAAATTCTATGATTTTGTCATTTTTTAATGCAGAGTAATACTCCATTGTGTATAAATGCCACATTTTTTTTATCCATTCATCTATTGAAGGGCATCTAGGTTGGTTCCACAGTCTTGCTATTGTGAATTGTGCTGCTATGAACATCGATGTAGCAGTGTCCCTGTAGCATGCTCTTTTTAGGTCTTTAGGGAATAGACCGAGAAGGGGAATAGCTAGGTCAAATGGTGGTTCCATTCCCAGCTGTCCAAGAAATCTCCATACTGCTTTCCAAATTGGCTGCACCAATTTGCAGTCCCACCAGCAATGTACAAGTGTACCCTTTTCCCCACATCCTCGCCAGCACTTGTTGTTGTTTGACTTCATAAAGGCTGCCAATCTTACTGGAGTGAGATGGTATCTTAGGGTGGTTTTGATTTGCATTTCTCTGACTGCTAGAGATGGTGAGCATTTTTTCATGTACTTGTTGATTGATTGTATGTCCTCCTCTGTGAAGTGTCTGTTCAGGTCCTTGGCCCATTTGTTGATTGGGTTATTTGTTATCTTATTGTCTAATTTTTTGAGTTCTTTGTATACTCTGGATATTAGGGCTCTATCTGAAGTGTGAGGAGTAAAGATTTGTTCCCAGGATGTAGGCTCCCTATTTACCTCTCTTATTGTTTCTTTTGCTGAGAAAAAAACTTTTTAGTTTGAGTAAGTCCCATTTGTTGATTCTAGTTATTAACTCTTGTGCTATGGGTGTCCTATTGAGGAACTTGGAGCCTGACCCAACAGTATGTAGATCGTAGCCAACTTTTTCTTTATCAGACGCCGTGTCTCTGATTTGATATCAAGCTCCTTGATCCATTTTGAGTTAACTTTTGTGCATGGCGAGAGAAAGGGATTCAGTTTCATTTTGTTGCATATGGATTTCCAGTTTTCCCAGCACCATTTGTTGAAGATGCTATCCTTCCTCCATTGCATGCTTTTAGCCCCTTTATCAAATATAAGATAGTTGTAATTTTGTGGATTGGTTTCTGTGTCCTCTATTCTGTACCATTGGTCCACCCGCCTGTTTTGGTACCAGTACCATGCTGTTTTTGTTACTATTGCTCTGTAGTATAGTTTGAAGTCTGGTATCGCTATACCGCCTGATTCACACTTCCTGCTTAGCATTGTTTTTGCTATTCTGGGTCTTTTATTTTTCCATATGAATTTCATGATTGCTTTCTCTATTTCTACAAGAAATGCCGTTGAGATTTTGATTGGCATTGCATTAAACCTATAGAGAACTTTTGGTAATATCGCCATTTTGATGATGTTAGTTCTGCCTATCCATGAACAGGGTATATTTTTCCATCTTCTAAGATCTTCTTCTATTTCTCTCTTTAGGGTTCTGTAGTTTTCATTGTATAAGTCTTTCACCTCTTTTGTTAGGTTGATTCCCAAGTATTTTATTTTTTTTTTGAGGATATTGTGAATGGAGTGGTTGTCCTCATTTCCATTTCAGAGGATTTGTCGCTGATATACAGGAATGCCTTTGATTACGCGTGTTGATTTTATATCCTGCCACTTTGCTGAATTCATTTATTAGTTCTAATAGTTTCTTTGTAGACCCTTTTGGGTCTGCTATGTATAAAATCATGTCATCTGCAAATAGTGATAATTTAAGTTCTTCTTTTCCTATTTTTATGCCTTTAATTTCTTTCGTCTGTCTAATTGCTCTGGCCAGTGTTTCGAGAACTATGTTGAACAGAAGTGGTGAGAGAGGGCATCCCTGTCTTGTTCCAGATTTTAAAGGGAATGCCTTCAATTTTTCTCCATTCAGAATGATGCTAGCCTGAGGCTTAGCATAGATTGCTTTTACAATATTGAGGTATGTTCCTGTTATCCCTAGATTTCTAGAGTTTTGAACATAAAGGGATGCTGTATTTTGTCAAATGCTTTTTCCGCATCTATCGAGATGATTATATGGTTCTTATTTTTAAGTCTATTGATGTGGTGAATAACATTTATTGATTTCCGTATATTGAACCAGCCTTGCATCCCAGGGATGAATCCTACTTGATCATGGTGTACAATTTTTTTGATATGTTTTTGTATCTGATTCACCAGAATTTTATTGAGGATTTTTGCATCTAGGTTCATTAGAGATATTGGTCTGTAGTTTTCTTTCTTTGAAGTGTTTTTGTCTGGTTTAGGAATCAGGGTGATGTTGGCCTCGTAGAATGAATTTGGAAGTTCTCCCTCTTTTTCTATTTCCTGAAATAGCTTGAAAAGTATTGGTATTAGTTCCTCTTTAAAGGTTTTGTAAAACTGCTGTATACCCATCCGGTCCTGGGCTTTTCTTAGTTGGTAGTCTTTTGATGGTTTCTTCTATTTCCTCAATTGATATTGATCTGTTTAGGTTGTGTATATCCTCCTGACTCAATCTGGGCAGATCATATGACTTAAGAAATTTATCGATGCCTTCACTATCTTCTATTTTATTGGAGTATAAGGATTCAAAATAATTTCTGATTATCTTCTGTATTTCTGAAGTGTCTGTTGTGATATTGCCTTTTTCATCCCATATGCTAGTAATTTGAGTTCTCTCTCCTCTTCTCTTCATTAGCATGGCTAAGGGTCTGTTGATTTTATTTATTTTTTGAAAGAACCAACTTTTAGTTTTGTCAATTTTTTCAATTGTTTCTTTTGTTTTGATTTCATTAATTTCAGCTCTGATTTTCATTATTTCTTGCCTTCTACTTCTTTTGCTGTTGTTTTGCTCTTCTTTTTCTAGGATTTTGAGATGAAGTATGAGATCATTTATTTGTTGGTTTTTTCTTTTTTTAAGGAATGAACTCCAAGCAATGAATTTTCCTCTTAGAACTGCTTTCAATGTGTCCCATAGATTCCGATATGTTGTGTCTGTGTTTTCATTTATCTCTAAGAATTTTTTAATTTCCTCCTTGATGTCTTCTATAACCCATTGATCATTCAGTAACCTATTGTTCATTCTCCAAGTGATGCATGATTTTTCCTTCCTTCTTTTATCATTGATTTTCAGTTTCATTCCATTACGATCAGATAAGATGCATGGTATTATCTCTACTCCTTTATATTGTCTAAGAGTTGCCCTGTGACATAATACATGATCTATTTTTGAGAAGGATCCATGTGCTGCTGAGAAAAAAGTGTAACAGCTTGATGTTGGGTGGTATATTCTATATATGTCAATTAAGTCTAGGTTATTAATTGTGTTATTGAGTTCTATAGTTTCCTTATTCAACTTTTATTTGGAAGATCTGTCCAGTGGTGAGAGAGGTGTGTTGAAGTCTCCCATGATTATTGTATGGTGGTCTATTAGACTCTTGAACTTGAGAAGAGTTTGTTTGATGAACATAGCTGCACCATTGTTTGGGACATATATATTTATGATTGTTATGTCTTGTTGGTGTATGGTTCCCTTGAGCAGTATGTAGTGTCCCTCTTTATCCCTTTTGATTAACTTTGGCTTGAAATCTATTTTATTTGATATGAGTATGGACACTCCTGCTTGTTTCCGAAGTCCATATGAGTGATATGATTTTTCCCAACCTTTCACCTTCAGCCTATGTATGTCTTTTCCTATCAAATGTGTCTCCTGTAGGCAGCATATTGTTGGGTCTTGTTTTGTGATCCATTCTACTAGCCTGTGTCTCTTAATTGGTGAGTTTAAGCCATTAACATTTAGGGTTATTATTGAGATATGGGTTGTTCTTCCAGCCACATTTGTTTATTTATGTTACTAAACATGGTTTGTTTTCCTCTTTGATTATTTTTCCCCCCTTTACTGTCCTTCCTCCCACTGTTGGTTTTCATTGTTATTCTCCATTTCCTCTTCCTGTAATGTTTTGCCAAGGATGTTTTGAAGAGATGGTTTTCTAGCTGCAAATTCTTTTAACTTTTGCTTATCGTGGAAGGTTTTAATTTCATCTTCCATCCTGAAGCTTAATTTCGCTGGATACACAATTCTTGGTTGGAACCCATTTTCTTTCAGTGTTTGAAATATGTTATTCCAGGATCTTCTAGCTTTCAGAGTCTGTGTTGAAAGATCAGCTGTTATCCTGATTGGCTTACCCCTAAATGTAATCTGCTTCCTTTCTCTTGTAGCTTTTAAAATTCTCTCCTTATTCTGTATGTTGGGCATCTTCATTATAATGTGTCTAGGTGTGGATCTCTTATGATTTTGCACATTCGGCGTCCTGTAGGCTTCTAGGATTTGGGATTCTGTCTCATTCTTCAAGTCTGGGAAGTTTTCTCGTATTATTTCATTGAATAGATTGCTCATTCCTTTGGATTGGACCTCTATACCTTCCTGTATCCCAGTGACTCTTAAGTTTGGTCTCTTTATGTTATCCCATATTTCTTGGATGTTCTGCTCATGGTTTCTTAACAGTCTTGCTGAGCTGTCTATGTTCTTTTCAAGTTGAAATACTTTGTCTTCATTGTCTGATGTTCTATCTTCTAAGTGTTCTACTCTGCTGGTAGTATTCTCAATTGAGTTTTTAAGTTGGTTTATTGCTTCCTGCATTTCTAGGATTTCTGTTTGTTTGTTTTTTATAACCTCTATCTCCCTGTATAGTTGATCTTTTGCTTCCTGGATTTGTTTGTGTAATTCATTGTCAAAGTGATCTTTCATTGTCAGATTTTGCTGTCTAATGTCTTCCTTGATACTCCAGATCATCTGAAGCATGTATATCCTGAATTCTTTATATGACATTCAATCTGCTGTAGCTGTTACCTCTTCTAAAGTTGAGTTGACCTGCATTGCTCGTGGTCCTTTCTTTCCTTGTCTTTTCATACTGCTTGCGTTTCTTTCTGCTTGGTGAAACTGTTGTGTTTTTGAAAATTTTTCCCCCTATATATTTATATTGCTCTTGTATAGTTGAAAAGTCTCTCTTGCAGGGTCGGGCGGCGGTCTGCCTACCTTGCAGGTGCGGGCGGCGGCTCTGCTCTGCCCCTCCTCCAATTGGTGTGACATGTCTACCATGACCGCGGACCCCTGGGCCTGTTCTGCCAGTCGGTCGCAGGTCTGCCTACCTTGCAGGCGCGGGCGGCAGCTCTGCTCTGCCCTTACTCCAATTGGGGTGACGTGTCTACCACGCTGGCGGGTCGCTGGGCTTATTCCGGGCGCGGGAGGCGGCTCTGCTCTGCCCCTACTCCAATTGGGGTGACGTGTGTACCATGCCGGCAGGCCACCGGGCCTGATCCGCCGGTCAGTTGCAGGTCTGCCTACCTTGCAGGCGTGGGCGGCGGCTGTGCTCTGCCCCTCCTCCAATTGGTGTGACTTGTCTACCACACCCGCGGACCGCTGGGACTGTTCCGGGCGCAGGCGAAGGCTCTGCTCTGCTCCTACTCCAATTGGGGTGACGTGCCTACCACCCCGGCCGGCCGCTGGGCCTGTTCCACTGGTCGGTCGCAGGTCTGCCTACCTTGCGGGCACGGGCAGCGGCTCTGCTCTGCCCCTACTCCAAATGGGGTGACGTGTCTGTCGCACCGGCAGGCCACTGGGCCTGTTCCGTTGGTCGGTCGCATGTCTGCCTACCTTTCGGGCGCGGGTGGTGGCTCTGCTCTGCCCCTACTCCAATTGGGGTGATGTGACTATCGTGCTGACGGGCCGCTGGGCCTGTTCTGGGCGCGGGCAAAGGCTCTGCTCTGCCCCTACTCCAATTGGGGTGACATGTGTACCACGCTGGCAGGCCGCTGGGCCTGATCCACCGGTCGGTCGCAGGTTTGCCTACCTTGCGGGCGCGGGTGGCGGCTCTGCTCTGCCCCTACTCCAATTGGGGTGACATGACTACCACGCCGGTGGGCTGCTGGGCCTGTTCCGGGCGCGGGCGGCAGCTCTGCTCTGCCCCTCTGGCTTGATGACAAAGTGAGAGAGACTTAGGTGTTTGTGACTCACTTTCTTTACCAGGAGACCAACTGTTTCTGTCGCCGCTGGTATCGATGAAGTTCTCTCCTCCGCCACTTTCTGATGACATCAGATCTCTGCCATGTTGGTATCCCATGCAAATGGCAGCATTTCTTTCCCTTTGCCGGGTGACCAAAGCAACGGGTGAGTCCTGACCGGCCCTCACAAGCCCCATCTCAATCCTGTTGCCACTGCCTATGAAGGCTCGGTTGGTATTTACCTCCACAGTATTCAGCAGGACCCGGCCAAGAAGCAGTTTCCGCGGGTTCTTTAGCCCTGGGCCAGAGCAGTTCCGGGAGCCGGAATTCGGCCGCTCCGGGCTCGGTGTATGTTCTGATAGGAGCAGGCTCCAAGAAGCAGTTTCCGCAGGTTCTTTAGTACTGAGCCTGAGTAATTTGTCTGCGAGACGCAGGCAAATGACAGCCTGAAATTACCTGTTCTATGGCTGAATAAGCTGCGATCAGTCGAAAACAGGGATGGTGACGCCAGCTCTCCAAGATGGTGGCCGCTGGCTTCCTCTGTGGTCTGACCTGTGTGGAGAACCAAATTGGACCGCTTCCTTCCCCCGTCTCAAACCTAGAATTCAGCACTGAGCACGGTGATTGCACAGCTGTCAGGAACCCGCAGAATCCGCAGCGCTGTATCTTTGCGTTGCTATCTCGTCGTTTCCCAGCGCGCGCCGCAGACTCTAGCCACGGGGCGATTTGCTGAGTAAGCAGCGTGACCCTCCGTGCGGACAAATCGCTCGCGTTTGAGCCCCCGTAGCTGATCCTCGTGCGATGGAAATCCTTCCTCTAGGTTTTGGAGCACCCCAATTTTGCTGGAAATTCCTAACAAGATAGCTTTTAGCCGTTCTAACTCATCATTCTCCCGCACAGTGACGCGGTACACGGGGCTGATGCACTCCCTTCGCGGCCATCTTCCCCCTGTCGCCGAGAATATCTGTTTTTCTTTTTTTCCTTTTACCAAACTCAGGGTATTCACATACTATTTCTTCTTCTAAAGCAGCTTTTCCCCTTATTTGTCATGACCGACTTCTGCATACTGAAATTTTTAGCTTATTTGTCTGTCTCCAGAGAAATATTCATCAGGCTGAGTGATGTAGCTTAGTGGTAGTATGTTTGCTTAGCATGCCCAAAGCCATGGGTTCAATCTCTTGTGCTGCAAAAATTAAAAAAACAGATAAATATTTTGTTTACCGTAGTTAATACAGGTTCCCCTGGTTCACTATCTCAAACTAGAGTTTCACTTATGACAGCAATTCTTTGTTTACTTGGTTATGTTAGCTTGTCTCATTACATAATATTTACTACATGGATCTTTTAGTTAATGCTATCTTAGTTAGTTAATGCTCTTTTAGTTAATGCTATCTCCCAGCAGATGAATTGTCAAGTAAAAATAGTAAATAACTGCTTTTAAAAGTGTTCTAATTACATTAGAAGTTGCCATATAGTCAAACATTCATTCAAGGATTACTTATTAAATATCTACCAGGTGCAAGGCTTTGCATAAGAACCAGGCATTTCAGCCATTAAAATTTCAGTCCCTGCATTTAATGATGACAGCAACAGTTAAATGCAATTGATTCTTTTATTCAACAATTCTACTGTCTGCTAACCCTATAACACTATAGTTCCAAACACTATACTATGTGCTAACATACACACTGTTCTTCTTTGGAGAAATGTCTATTCAAATTATTTGCCCATTTTTAAATAAGATTGTTTTGTTGTTGAGTTGTAGGGGCTCCTCATATATTCTGGATAGCTATCCTTTGCAAATACATTTCAAACATTTTCTCCCATTTCCTGGGTTGCCTTTTCAATATGTTATTAGTGTCCTTTGATATAAAAAGGAAAAGTTTTTACAACAATAAGTGTTGGTGAGGTAGTGGGGGAAAAGGTACACTCATACATTGCTGGTGGGACTGCAAATTGGTGAGCCAATATGGAAAGCAGTATGGAGATTTCTTGGAAAATTGGGAATGGGACCACCATTTGACCCAGCTGTCCCTCTCCTCAGCCTATACCCAAAGGACTTAAAAACAGCATACTACAGGGACACAGCCACATCAATATTTATAGCAGCACAATTCACAATAGCTAAACTGTGGAACCAACCTAGATGCCCTTCAATAGATGAATGGATAAAAAAAATGTGGCATATATACACAATGGAATATTACTCAGCAATAAAAGAGAATAAAATCATGGCATTTGCAGGTAAATGGATGGAGTTAGAGAAGATAATGCTAAGTGAAGTTAGCTAATCCCAAATATACAAATGCCAAATGTTTTCTTTGATATAAGAAGGCTGATTCATAGTGGGGTAGGGAGAGGGAGCATGAGAGGAAGAGATGAACTCTAGATAGGGCAGAGGGGTGGGAGGGGAAGGGAGGGGGCATGAGGTAATTAATGATGGTGGAATATGGTGATCATTACTATCCAAAGTACATGTATGAAGACATAAATTGGTGTGAATATACTATGTATACAACCAGAGATATGAAAAATTGTGCTCTATATATGTAATAAGAATTGTAATGCATTCTGCTATCATATATAAATAAAAAATTCACATAAAAAAAGAAATTGAAATGTATTTCAGAATTGATGCTATGTTGTAATGGGTTACATAATTGCATAAGACAATTATTCTCATATAATATACTGAATAAATATATGTTGGAGGTTGGTCATAGAAAAAACTGTTTTTAATTTTTAAAGTTCAGTTTATCTCTTTTTTTCTTTGGTTGTCTGTACTTTTGATGTTATATCCAAAAAATTACTTCCAAATCCAGCGTCATGAAGGATTTCCCAATATATTTTCTTCTGTGAGTTTTATAGTTTTAGTTCTTATGTTTAAATATTCAATCATTTTGAGTTAATTTTTGTATATGATATAAGGTAAGGGTGTCCCTTCATTCTTTTGCATGTGAATATTCACTTTTCCCAGTGCCATTTGCTGAACAGATTGTCCTTTCCTCATTGAATGGTTTTACCCACTGTGGAAAGACAACCAGGAGGGTTCTTTCTGAGCTCTCTAATATCTTCCATTAGTCTAAATGTCTGTCTTCAATGTTTGTATGCCAATACTACACAGATGTGTATGTAGTATTTTGAAAGCAAGAAGGGTGGAACCTCCAATTTTTAATTTTGTTATGTTTTCAAGCTTTGTGAGACTAGGGATGTAGCTCCATGGTCAATCCCCAGCACCACACACACAAAAAAAATTGATTGGATACTTAGCATCCCTTGAAATTCCACATGAGAAATAAAAATTCTCTCAAAGCATAAATTAGTACAAATATTAGGGTCAATTAAAATTTTTTAAAGAAGGAAATATCATTTTGATGTAATAAATTCTTGATTACTCTTTGACAAAAAAATAAAATAAATTAATATGAATTTTAGGATTAATTTTTCATGCTGGGAATTGAATTCAGGACCTCATTCATGCTAGGCAAACACTCTTCCATTGAACTATACATACAACCTTTTATAGGATGTCTCTAATTTGCCAAGCTTGGCCTTGAATTTGTGACCTTCATGCCTTTGCCTTCAAAGTAACTGGGATTACAAGCATGTGTCACCACACTGAAAATTTTTATATTTCTGGGAGAAGAAAAGTCATTGGTATTTGTTAGTGATTGAATAGAATCTGTAAATAGTGTGTGTGTGTGTGTGTGTGTGTGTGTGTGTTGTGTGTATATTTGTACACAGATGCATGTACATATTACTGGAGATTGAACACAGGGCCTTACACAAGTGAGGCAAGTCCTCTGAACTGAGTTACATTATGGTATTTATTTTGAGAAAAGGTCTTGATAAATTGTATAGGCTGGCCTTCAACTTGTTATCCTCCTGTCTCAGCCTCCTGAATTACTGGAATTACAGATGTGTGCCATTGTGCCTATCTATGTGGTTAGCTTTGAATAGTATTGACAACTTAACAACATTAGTTCTTCCAGTCCATGGACATGGAATATCTTTCAATTTATTTGTCTGTCAACAATATTTCATGGTTTTTGGTGTACAAGTCTTTTGCCTCCTTGGTTAAGTTTATGCCTGTGGCTTTTTTTTTTTTTTTTTTCATTTTTAGTATACAGAAAGGTAACTGATTTTGTGAATTTATTTTGTAGCTTGTGGCTTTTGTATTAGTACTGGGCTTTGTGTGAAATTTTCAGGGCTTTCTATATAGAAGATCATGTCATCTATAAACAGATAATTTTTCTTTTTCCTTTCCAATTTGGATGCCTTTTATTTCTTGCCTAATAGCTCTGGCTAGGATTTCCAGTACTATGTTGAATCAAGGACTGACAGCAACTCATTGTCTTGAGGGGATTCTTTTTTTTTTTTTTTTTTTTTTTTTTTTTTGCAGTACTAGGGATTGAACCCAGGGGTGCTTTACCACTGAGCCATATCTCTAACCCTTATTTTTGTTTTTTGTTTTTTTTAGACAGAGAGTCTTTCTAAATTTCCAAGGCTGGCCTCAAACTTGTGATCCTCTTGTCCTCTTGGCCTCAGCATAGTGAGTTGCTGGGATTACAGGCAGGCACCACCATACATGGTTGGGGGTATTTTTAAAAGGGATAGTTTGGAGAAGTAAGTCTTCTTCCTGCCTGTGGTGCTACATCACTACCTTCTATCCACCACACAGGTTAGACCACTTGAAGGTCTGTTTCCCTACCACACAGAAGTATAGTTGCCTAAATCTGAGTTATTTAGACTATAATAATGATCCAAACAGGGGAGATCTTTAGAAAGGTTGTTAATAATAACATATGGCAATAAAAATCTTGAAACTTCTTATCAACAATCCCCCAACTTCATGCATTTTAAACGAGTACCTTTAGAGGCTTTTCTACCAATGCTTTTTATTTTTCTTATTTTCTAGCAAACAATTATTGAATCACATACACACACACATGCATTGTTAAAGGACAAAATTAGTTCTTTGAGACAGTATAGTTTAAACTAGAGAACATAAACAAGTGCTCAGGGGCAATCAGAAACAAATTATGTAAGAAAGTTGAGAAAAACAGGGATTATAGGGCAGATGTTTACAGATATGTCTGATGAAGAGTTTGAGGTTGTCAAATCTCCCTGTTTTACAAGAGAAGCTGGGAATTAACATTTTTATATAAATTATCTGGATTTTTAATACAGTTCACATTTAACATAACAGCTAATTTTATACTTTGAATCTAAAAGAAAAAAATATATACACTATTTTTTTAACTGCCTCATAATTTGCAAGTCTGCTTCTTTTTAGCAATGAATTAGTTCTTCAATTACCAGACAGCATAGCTCTCAGGAAAGGATCTTTCCACATCAGGACGTGGGAGGTAAAGGAGATGTGCAGGTCTTCAAAAATTAGAAATTCCATAGCCTTTTCTTAGTTGCAAAAGGTCTGGATATTGAAATTACCATTTACAAATATAGCTAAATTCTTAGCTAAGTCCCTGTTTTTAAAAAATACATAAAATATGTTTTCTAAGTAAAATTTTGAACTATTCAAACACCATTATGTAATAAATGGCATTGTTTTGAAACTATTTCCTGTGTTGATTTCTATCACTTACCTTATGTTTTAAATTTAGAGCTTTTGAAGACAAACGAAAAGAGCAAGAAGAAAAAGAACACCAAATTAGAGAAAAAATACTTCAACAAAGAAAACAGAAGTTTGAAGAAGTTACTGAAAAATTTCAGCGTGCCCATATTCCTTTCTCACAGCGGAGGAGAGCAGGTACCTTAATTTCTAGAGCAAAATTAGAACAAAAATTAAAGTTATCACATTTAATTTGAGTAAACAATAAAATGATAAGTGAAGAAATGGGGTAGAATAAAAATAGCAATATGCCTTTGAGCAAATCAGACTGTAATCAAATGAAAAATAGTAATTTGATTTAATTTAGAGAATATTTTGTGGATTCTGTTAGTAAATTATTAGCTCACAGGTTTGATTCAACTTCAAACTGGCTTAAAATATTTTGTCTTTTTCAAATTGAATGAATAAGTAATTCAATAAAAAAAATTTAGCATTTGAGTTCAGGAATTAATGTCACATTCATTCTAGCATTTTTTTTTCACAGATTGGTTTAAATTCTTATTTGAGTAACTGGGAGAACAAAAAGAAACTCTACACTGTATTAAAATCCAACAATCTAAGACTTATAACCAATTAAAATTTTATATATGAGTATGGTTGATTCCTTAATATCATATATATTTTTATATCTTAAATAGAAAGATATAATTAACAATATATCAAGACTTCATAAAGATAAAGGATAGGCAGAACTTTATATATTCATCCATCATATGCTATATAGTGTTGTTCTTAGTCCTGGGTTAAGCTGAGATATAGAGAAAATCTAACTGTACCCTGCCAAACCTATTTTGAAGATGAAAGTAATATATACAATGTTGATAATATGATGATTGGTGTTATAGTGGAATGTATAAGTACTGTGAGAGCACAAGGGAAGGAATACTGAGGCTATGTAGAGACATCACCATTCCTGGAAAAATCACTTAAGTTGAATCTTAAACAATCAGTATTTTGCCAAGCAAAGAGAAAATAAAAGAACATCCCAGATAGAAGAAGCAGCTTGTGCAAATAAATTATTTCAGTGTATCTGAAACCAAAATTGCAGGTGGGGGGAGAATATTGATATGAAACTAGAATCAATAGTTGAAGAGCTTTGAATGCAATGCTGGGAAGTTCATCTTGATGCAAAATGCAGTCCACTTACAGTTTTTAAACTGGTGTTGTAGGAGACAGATGAGGCAGGGCAGCAAAGATAGCAGGTTTATTTGGCTGCAGCCAGGTTCAGAGGGCACAGTTCTTGCAGTAATCAATCAATCCCCCAAACCCTGAGTTCAGGTAGTTTCAAAACTTTATGCCCAGCGTGTAGGAAGAGTGTCTCAGAAGTTCACAGTCTGCAGAAGTTCACATAAAAGCAGTTTTTTCTTCCTCTGTTCTGGGCAAGTTAACCCTTCAAGGACAACACCTGAGAAGGAAAGAGCTTCTTTTCCCCTTCCTTTCCTCCCCCTGCCCGCTGTTACCATGGAGCCCAATTGGTAACTTAATTCTTATCTTAGAAATGTAGACATTTCTGTGAAGCTCCAACTGAAGGCCAGAGACCTTGTTAAAGGATCTGTCTTTTTTTTTTTTTTTAATCACATTTTACATTTGCAAACACACTTCTACAAACTACTTTACTGGATACATGTTTGTGGAAAAATAATACGGGGGCATCTAGCACCTAGAGTGCCAATTTCTTCTAGGCCAGTGGCCAAGTAAAATAGAGCAACAGGAAAATAGGAAGTTTACCTACATTGAACTCTTTTGTAGAGACTCAAGGACATGCCCAGAGGTAGTAACTGGGAGATCATCAGTTAACAGCAACAGGAAGCAGTCATGGGTACTTGTGAGTTGATCTAAGTTTTGTCATATATAACTTTTAAGTTCTTTTTGATAGACAACAGGAAGTTTTAATCAAGACAAGCCTCAGACTATAGTCTAGCACAATTACACATTTGTTAGCAAAACAATTCATGCAACTTGTTTAGTGAGCTCAAAAACATCCCAGATCTTTGTGTTTTTAGGTTCTCTATCTTTCATGAAAGGACCACAGAGGCATACATTAGAGGGACAGAATTCTGTGACTTCTGGCATTGGGCAATCAGAAAATTTCCTATGTTATGACTACTCACAAGACTGATGATGAATCAAGCCTCAGATTTTTGTTTTGTTTGCAGTACTAAGGATTGAACCCAGGAGACTCTACCAGCAGCCCTTATTATAATTTTATTTTGAGACAGGGTCTCAGTTAAGTTGGCTTTGAACTTTCTATCTGTCTGCTCAGCGTTCCAACTTGCGGGGATTATAGGTGTGTGCCATTGTGCCTGGCTAAAATAATGTTTTTAATAACAATTGTTTAAAAAGACTACTGCACTGATTTTAAAAGACTAATACAGATGCTATTCAAATTCCAGTGGGGTTATATCATAATAAACTCAGCAAAATATAAAAAAAATAATAAAAGCAAGCTTCCGATGCTACCCCTAAGGCTAAAGGATAGAGATATTCCTGGATTCTCATGCTCTGCTCATACAAGGGTAAAGGGTGATTAAAATATGTTTAGGAACATCCACTTATCTTGAATACATCTAATTTAACAAATCTCATTTTTTATGTATGTATGTGTGGTGCTGGGGATTAAACCTAGGGCCTTGTGCATGTGAGGCAAGCACTCTACCAACTGAGCTATATCTCTAGCCCAAAATTCTATTTTTAATATCAGGCTGTTCAACAGGCTATTAATTTCACCAATAATGAACTATGTTGAATATTGAAAAATGGTCAATATTTGGTATGGTGTGAATGTGTGTGTCCCCTCCAAAATTCTTATGTTGAAATTCTAACCCTTGAGGCAATAGTATAGGAGGTGGGACCATTTAGATATGATTATATCATGAATCTTTCATGATTGGGATTAGTGCCCTCCTAAAAGAGACCACAGAGAGCTAGTTAGCTCCTTCCACAACATAAGGACAGAGCCCAGAAGATACCCTCAATGTGGAAATGAACCCTCACCATACACCATTAGCTCCTTGATCAGGTACTTCACAGCTTCCAGAATTGTGAGAAATGTTTCTATTGTTTACTAAGTTACCCAGTCTAAATTATTTGTTATAACATCCTAAATGAACTAAGATAATCTCTAAAGCTTGATACTAGCAGTTTCAAGAGCATTGGTCCTTTAGGATTAGAATATTAGCAGACTACCCCATAACTGCATTCTTCATTAGCATATTATTATATCATCACCAATTGATTAGGGAAATGGACTGACTCTAGAATTCAAGTTTGAACTAACCCTGATATAATAATATACTGTTTTTGCTTAAACATTTTAACGTAAATTATAGATATTGTGGAACAGTGGAATATTTTCACATATGGGTGTTTTAAGGAAGTTTGACAGTGTCAATGGAGAGTTAGAGCTAGAAAGTTACCTACCTACCTCCGAACCTTAAGTTATTAGAGCATATGATGAGAATAATATCTCCACTCGAGAGAGCTACAGGAAAAGCAATGTTTTTAAAAGACAACTATGTCTTAGTGCTGGGGGTGGGGAAGACATCTATGTCTCAACTTGAACAAGAAAGTGAAGAGACGAATACATTCATAGAGAAGTAAGGGAAGTAGAGTATGTTGAATTCCAAAGTACACATTTGAAAGGCTTTGTAGTAAATACATACTGGAGGCAGGGTTGGATTAAAGGTTGTGCAAAGCAATATGTGGATGAAGTCTGGATGATTGTCCATAATAATGCATGACCTTGAACAAGCTACTTGCCTTCTCTATCTCTTGGTTTCCTCATATATAAAATTCAGATATCATCTGTTTATAGACCATAATGAGGATTAAATTAGCTATATATTTATAAATTAGTTATTATATTTATAAAGTACTTAAAAATAAGAGTAATAACAATAAATATTCAATAAATTTAATATATACTTCCCCCTTTATTTATATGGGTATAAGTTTTGTTGGAAACTTAACTTAAGGGACTATGACATCAGATATAGAGGTTTACATAACAGAATTTAAAATCTGGACATTTCTGAGTTTCTTTTTCCCAGAAAAATATTCCTAACTTTAAGAATGATGAAAATTTCAAGATAAGAGGGGTTTTTTAAATTAGATGTCAAAATTTATAGTATTTATATTCTTACAAATATATGTTTACAAGTATTTAAAGTAACATTTTCTTTATTGACCAATTAAATTACATATTTAAAAAAAAAAGCCACTGAGGCTAGAGTGATTTTTTTACTATTTGATCTTTCTTTATCATCCCATAGTTTTTCCAAAATCAGTTCCTCCATTAGAAGAGGCCCTCAAGCAAATTCAGGAATCCAATTTAAAATCAGAAGTAAATCTTCCCTTTTCCCACAGGCCAACAATCAACTGGAGGTAAGTAACATTATTATTATGTATAATTGTTAGTATATAATAATTGCGTAGCTTTATAAATTTATAATTTCTAGGCCTTTTCATCAGTTACTCCTCACCTCTGTTTTAGAGTTATTATTTTATTTTCACAAATTAAAATGAAGTAGAATAGAATATAAAATTGCTCCACGATAAGTTAGAATTCTAATTTGTTGTCTTGAGGTCTTTAGTACTACAAATATTGCCTATGTTGAACAATATTTCTGAAGTAAGAATAATCAAAATTATTTTAATATATTGATACTGGTTATTTATATTCATGATAAAAAATGTTTTGAATTATTGAGATACAAATTAGGTAAAAAAAAAACTCAAGTAACTTTACGGTAGAAAGAATTTTTCTCACTGAAATTTTTTCCTGGATATCCTGAAAAGACAACAGCATCTGGTTCCTCTCCAGAATGGCATAATATATTAAATACTAACAAACTGATAAAGACATACAAAATTGACAATCAGTCTTAAAGAATGAGTAAAAATTGTCTGTCATAAAGAAGCATAGATTGGGTTTTAGGCATGTTTAGGTCAGAGTATTATCAAAAGTCATAGACAACCCTCTAAGGAAACAGAACTTGTTCGGAGTAAAAGGACTGTAGGATATTGCTAGTAGGACAGGAGGTGGTCTAGAAATGAAAATTGAAATTAGGTTGCAAAATTATGTCCAGCTAAGGATTTGGAACTCTATCCTATAAGTAGTGGAAATTCAGTGGAGGGTTTTTTTATTTGATTTTTGTTTGTTTTGTTTTGTTTTTGTTTTGAGGACTAGAAATAGATCCTAAGGGTGCTTTACTACTGAGCCACATCCCCAACCCTTTTTATTTTGCATTTTGAGACAGGGTCTCACTAAGTTTCTTTGGGCCAAACTGAGTTGCTGAGGCTGGCCTTGAGCTTAACAATCCTCCTGCCTCAGCCTCCCCCATTTCTGGGATTACAGGCATATACCACCATACCCAGCTAAGTGGAGGTTTTTAAGCAACTAGTGATATCATCCTCTTTATTCTTTTAGAAAGATAAATGATGTAAATGATGGAGAATAAAGTAGCTAAATTTGGAGGAGACCAGGGAGAAAATTGTTCAGATAATCCAATAGATAAATCATTGCTGCCTAGTCTAAAACAGCACTATTTTGTACAGGGAATAAAGGATATATATGTATAAAGGATATATCTGATAAGAATGAAAAGTAAGACTGGAGTTGTCACTCAGTGGCAGAATACTTGCCCATCATGCACAAATCCCTCGGTTTGAGTGCCAGCACTAAGAAGAAGAAGAAGAAATAAAAAGAAGAAATAGATTTGAGTGAAGAGGATGAAAGAGAAGAATAAAAAATAATGCATTTTCACAATGCAGAGAAAGAGAAGTGACATAAAGAAATAAGAATTTAAGGGTATTGATCAATTAGAAATATAAAAATTAGAGTTTAGAGAAAATAGTAGGAGGAAGGTGTCCATTCATGAGTTTAAAAGGATTTATTTTAGAAGGGTAGTGGTGAAGTAAGAAAGGCACAAGAAAAAGATATTTCATGAAAAGATTATTAGGTTGTTATATGATAGGTTAAAGAGAATGAGAAAAACAAACACACATATACATACAAGAAAGAGACTGAAATCTCGAGTCTCATTAAGAGAATTTGTTGATTTTTTAAAAAGTTTCATCTGAGTCTTTGAATTGAGAGGATAGATATCTGAGTGGGAATGTGTTTTTTAAAACTAGCCAAAGAGGCCAGACACAGAGGTGCATACCTGTAATCCCAGGAACTTGGGAGACTGAGACAGGAGGATCACTTGTTCAAAGCCAGCCTCAGCAACAGCAAGGTGCTAAGCAATTCAGTGAGACCCTGTCTCTAATAAAAATACAAAATTGGGCTGGGGATGTGGCTCAGTGGTTTAGTGCCCCTGAGCTCAATTCCTGGTACCAAAAAAAAAAAAAAAAAAAGTCAAAGATGAGGGAGGTAAGAGGGCAAGGCTATAGAAATAGATTTGAAAGTTATGTAAAGTTAATAGATTTGAAAAAACATTTGGGTTTTTTCTTTCCATATTTTTATTGGCGCATTATAGTTGTACATATGATGGGATTTATTGTTAAATATTCATACATGCACACAATATAACAATATAATTTGGCCAATATCACTCTCCAACACTTCCCACCTCCCTCCCCTTCTCCCACTCCCTGAAAAGTTGTGTAATTTGTATGTGTAATTTTGTTTCCCCATCTAGACTATAATATTAGAGAGAACAGCAGTTAAATTTTATACATGGAATTATTCCCTCTAGCACTTAGTTCAATGCTACTCATATGGAATGTATTCCATAAATAACAGAGAGGGTATAAACTTTGCCTAGCATTTAATAGCTAAAAAAGGTACTCATCAGAGGCAAAAACTGGGAGGAAACTTCAGATAGAAGGAATAATTATTGAGTATAAAAGTATAAAAGGTCATGTTATGTCAGTGAGTCTTCATGTCCTTCAATTTGGCTGGTGAGTACAGTGGCAAGAGTTATGGGCAAATGGATTAGAAAGGGAGGCATGAATTAAACATTGAAGAGCCTTGTTAAGGAATGTGTTCTAGAAACAGTTGCCAAAAGATTTGAAACAAGCATACAGCATTTTATATATTTTAGAAATATTGCCAGAATGAAAAGAATGAGGTAAGAATTATGGTGGGAAAATCTGGCAAAGTATATGATGAATTCTTAAAAGCCATTTAGGAGATAGTTGGAAGGTAATAGGGAAGAATCAAGGATGACTCCAGGGATTGGACTTAGGGAATGGATGGTGAAGTCATTTATCAAAATAAGGACTATGAGGATAAGAGGGTAGATCTCATGTTACAAGTTCTTGCCACAATTTAAAAATAAATGTTTTAATGACTCTGAAGGAGAAATAAATAGTTTTAGGAGAGGAAGTAAATGAAAGGAGGATGGTAAGTTGTGAGCTTGAGACGTGGGATATTCAGTAGATCATTTCCCATGGTAAGAAATCTGGGCTATGAGAATAGATGTGACAGTCATCAATAAATGGATAAATAAAAGTTACATGGCTCAATATCTACCAGTGGTGTCTTGAGTTGAGCTAAATAAGCAAACTCACATAAATACAGTAGACCATGTTTGGCTTTAACTAGAGAACAGAAAACACTGCAAAAAAGGCAACATTCTTCAATGAAAAGAATCCTCAGGGAAGGCCACAAAGCATATAGTCTTTGTCATGTCCCTAGCTTCCACAAATTACAGCTCCTCTGTAAGAAAGTGAGATCACAGTGGGTGGACCAAAAACCTGGATACAGACTTAGAAAGTAAACCGATATTGAATTGGTCCATAGAGAAGGAGATGGGATTTTATTAGTCCTTTACTTTTCCACAATTACAGATATAGATAAGATTACACAGATAGTACAAATAAGGTTACAAAGAGAGTATTGATTAAAAAAGGAAGAGGGTCACATAACTCTCAAAAATTCCAGCATGTAAAGGACAGGCCAAGAGGAACTCAAGAAAAATCCTGAGAAAGAACAATCTGAGAAGTAGGAAAACATGATGATATAGAAACAAAGGAGATTAAAGTGACTATTTTTACAATTATTTGGTCAATTAGTTAATCACAAACAAAGCAATACACTGAAATGGCAAAAGTGGAATCAGAGAGCAATGTGATAAGAAACAAATGGAAGTTGAAGAAGTGAAAACAATTAGAGTTCTCTAAGGAAAGTCACATCTAAAAAAAGATGACAGAAAATTAGAGGAGGGTTCAGGGAATTTAGATTCCTTTAAAAAATGTCTAAACCATTTAATATAGAAGAACTGTGCATTTTTTATACAGGGATTCTTCACTTTCAAGTTTTTATTTCTGTATAGCAGTTGTCCTTGATGTTAATTAGATGTTTTCAATTTTAAAAACACCTCTTTTGTACAATAAATGAAAGCATAGATATTCTTCTTATTCAACAATATGAAGTCACTTGAAGTCATGGAAGAGTTAAACTGTCAGAATAACTTTGATTGCTCTGAAGCAAACTCATAGTTATTACAGCAAATTTGTGCTAAGTAAATATCACACATCTTTGTTTTATGAAAAATGATCTTCAATCTACATTAGAATGCTTAGTTTTCATGTTTTGTAACATATTATTATGATTTTGACTTCATGGTATGTATATATATATATCTGTGTGTTTATATACATACACACACATACATATGTATGTGTATATATACATATCACATAAATGTTATGTGATGTGTATATATATTTAGAAAATAACAAATGTATATAATCCATAGAGGACTCTATGGCTTACTTATTAAGAAGTCTGACTTCTTTCCACATATAACTAATAGTACTAAATAATATATATGAAAGTGATTCCTAAACTAAATGCTATACAAATATGAGATATCAGAATATTAAGGATCAGGTGTGAGGTTAATGAAAATTTTGAAGCAAAAAAATATAATTAAGCTACAAATATTATGACATTAAAAATACATTTTCAGTATAATATAAACCTAAAATATGTTAAAGAATAAAATAAAGCCAAGAAAATAGCTTCCAAAGAAGCATAAATATTCAGTACACATAAAGGATTATTCTTATGTGGAAAATGTTAGCAGTAGAGAAGTAATGAGCCTTTTATCAAAACCATATCTTTATCACAAAGCTCATTGACTTGACCCTTCCAGTAGGTGTAGGGTAAAAGAGGACATATTCTTTGCCATATTGAACATTCTTGAATAAAATAATATTGTTGTTAGATATCTATCTCCAATATCCATGTATTCATAGTGAGACAGCTGATTCTAAACCACATGCTACCCTGAGAAGTTTGGCCAGAGCTGAGCAGTTGTCTATTTGACCTCTATTTGCCCTTTTTATCAGTGCTTCTTTCAGCCCCTATTCATTTATCTGTATGACTAACAGACTTCTGAAAATAGGGGCAAGGAGTAAGAAGGGGAATCTGAATAAGCTGTGTACATTTCTCAGTCATTGTGAGAAGACCCTGGTTGATCAATGGAAGATCATGCATGGACCCAAAGGACAAAAAAATGACGTGAATCAAAAAGCCTAGAGACAGCCCAATTTAAAAACAAAAATCTTAATAAGGCTCTTTATACCTGCCTGTCCAAATGCTTTTCCACCTGTGCAGATCCATTCCTGCCTATCCAGCTGTCTCCACACCTGATCCCTACTTATCTGATCAGCTTTCTACTTCTCGGGCTCCATTACTATCCCACCATTCCCTAATTCTTCCTAGTTACCCAACTGTTTCTTCCACCTCCCAGTCCCATACCCTGCCATCTGTCCCCTCTACTCTCCCAAAGACCTTTACACCAGCCCCATTGTCTTACCCAATCAAATATCTTCCTCGCCCTCCAGCTCCTATTACTTCTAGCTTTTCTAGCAGTTTCCCTCATTTACCAACCCCCATTCCATGTGGTCCACCTGACCATCTACCTCACCCATCCCGAAGTTCTCCAATCATTTCAGATCCTGACTCACAGAACAAGTTATTTTACAGAACTTCCAGATCTAAACATTTCCTCCCATCACAGCATTCTACCCCTGCTACTCTAATGCCTGCCCTTATGCGTCGTTCCCTTCCAGCTCGATTGGTTGTTTCCCCAGCCCCTTTGGAAGTTCTCCCAGTTTTGAAGCCTTCCTGTTTATCCAGTCATCCCCCTCATCAACAAGTCCCCACTCTTTCTTATATCACTCCATTTCCTGAATATCCTGCTAGATTGGATCCTTTGCAGTCAGTTCAGCAATCTGTTCCACAAGCCACGTTGTCAAATCAGCCCCAGGCCTTTGTAGACCATCCACCTTCCTCAGTTCTCTCCCACACACCTCCCTGTCATTCTTCATCCTCTTCTTTGCCTCCATCTCCTTCTACTTCCACATCCTCTTCTTCACCCTCTATAGTGTTTTCTTCCTCTTCATCTATTCTATCCCCTCCTTCACCTTCCTCATCTACTTCTCCATCCTTACCTCCTTCACCTATTCCTCTTTTGCCCTCTCCTTTGCATCCATCTCCTTCTCCTTGTTTGCCTCCAACTTATTTAGCTTTTCCCTCTCCAGTTTCTCCTGTTTCTTCTTCCTTTATGATCTCTTCTTCCTTTCCCCCCATGCTTCACTCTTCCTCTATTTCTACCTCCCCATCTCCTTTTATTCCTATCCATCCCTTCAATCCTCCTCCCTGGGGGAAGAAAGTAGAGAAGAGAAGAGAAGAAAGTGGAGTAGAGAAGAAAGGAATAGAGAAGAAAAAGTTGAGAGACGGCAACTTTAAAGGTAAATCAATTGAGTTTATTAGATCCTTAGTAGATTTAGCTTTATTCTGTTTGGGAAGGGTGACCAAAGGGGAAAGATTATGTAAGCACAGGAAGGTGTAAAAGGTAGAGGCAGATACATGCCCTCAAAGTTCAGGAACTTGTGTTAAATACTTTCTTGCTCTCTCTGATCTCTCTATGATAATAAAGGGATAATTAGGAATTCAATGATATTGATCTTGATTATTCCAGTCTGTCCAAATAAGATATGTATGGGTATTGGAGATAGGTATATGCCACATGTGGTCATGGCACTTTCCAAAACATTTTTATACTCATTTAATTGAGAATTATTTAACTGAATTGGAATAAATACCCTTGGAATTCACATTACCAGCCCTAGTACAGCAGGCAGGCAGTCATCTATTTGACATCCTCATCCCTACCTGTCCTTCCCCACAAATCTTCCTCAGTTCTTTGCTTTTCACTTCAGTGTGCATGCTAAAATGTAACATGCTATCCATTTCCAAATGATACAAAATTCTAATAGAAGATGTCATGCATTGATAATTTTGGGATAGCACTTTGGCATACTAAAAGTAGACTCTATGTTAAAGATACTCCTTCTGTAGTATGAAAAACATGCTTATATTCCTGAAACAAACTGAAAATAAATGTGTACACTCTTCATTGAGAGCCACACTCCCAAACCTAACTAAGTAGGGAGGAAATTCCTGCCTACCCTGACAAGCAGTTTTCCTAGTTTCCATCTGCTTAAATCTTCAACCAACTCTCTTAGGGTTATAGAAATACCTATTAGCCATGACATCAACTAAGAACAAAGGGTAATGCAGAATATTTTATCCATATAGGAATGCTCTTAAAGGAACTGAGAACTAATTCTACCCATTTCCAGGAATTACTTCTACCCCTGTCAGAATGGGATATAATAAAGTCATGGGTAACTGGGCATTCCTACATGAAAGAGTTGTTTCATCAGCACTATAGTCTCATAATCATTTTTATTTTACTATTGACTGCTTTAAATTCCCATTCTAATATATCTATATACTTCTCCAATATCCTTATATGTGATTATCTGGACACATACACACATATTATACAAATGTATATTTTATATACTTATAGAAATAAGTTAATTTTATTCAAATGTACTCAATGTTTTTTTATGTCTGGTTCACAGAGCTATAGATTCTTCCTTGCCTTCAACGTTGTCAAAAAATGACCATAAGAATCAGAAACATCTCTTATCCAAAATCAGTTGTGATAAAGAAATGAAGGAAAACAGCATGGCAAACCTAGCTGCTAACAAAAATGTGTTCCAGCTTAAACTGGAGGAAACTCAGAAACTTCTAGAAGATCAGCATTTAAGCAGTTTGCAAGTATGAAACTATAATGTTATTAATATTCTAATTCCTATTAATATTTTTGTCCCACTTTTCATTTCTCCACTAAAGAAATGTATGCCATTAGCTAAGAGTAGGCCATAAAAGAAAGTGTGGATGAATCAGCAAGAATGCATCACAGATGCTAGAAGAAAAAGCTTTTTTAATTTTTCCTCACCTCTTCCTCATTTTTCTCTCTGCCACTTCTTTTCTTTTTTACCACCTCCTATTTCAAAAGACATGCTTTATGGGTCAGGCACGGTGGCATGTCTTAATAATCTCAGAGACTTGGGAGGCTGAGGCAGGAGGATTTGAAGTTCAAGGCCAGCCTGGGCAATTTAGCAAAACCTATCTCAAAATAAAAATAAAAAGTGCTGGGGATGTATCGCAGTGGTAGAGTGCCCCAAGTTCCATTCCCAGTACAAATAAATAAATAAATAAGCAAGCAAGCAAGCTATTTGAAAGTACAATGTAATATAAGTATCACTATTTTTCAAGATTATGTGAAATATGGCAGAATTATCTAGAAATGATGTTTCTAGTCTAACCCCTAGTAAGAAATTTACTTGATTACATATTTTATAAATGAATGTAGATTCCATCTAATTTTTACAAAATGTTCCTGCACTTTATTTTTTTATTGACTTTTGTGGCACTGGGGATTGAACTGAAGGTCTCATGCATACAGGACATGTGCTCTACCTCTGAGCTACATTCCCAAGCCTATGTACTTTATTTTTTTATGAAGAATTACATACATTTATGAGAGTCTTAATAGATCAATATCAAGATTAAATAGGCCTGATTTATCCAACAATTAATCAATAGTGGCCAAGGCTAAGAAAACAAAACAGGAGATTTCTGCTGGTGATGAAAATATGCCTTCCTGATATAAACAATCATAATTATGAATAAAATATATGAAACAACTGTTTTTAGATACTGGATAACAGGCAGTACAGGAAAATATCTTTTAAAAAAAGAATTAGCTAAACTTTATGATGATATGGGCTTTTAACCTAGACAGTCTAAATAAACCTCAAAAAACCCAACAAGTAACCCAGCTGCCTGTCAAAAAAAACCTTAATACTCTTAAAGAAGGCTTTAAAATGTATATATGCAATAGCATAATGCTCATAATGTCAATTCAATCAGAATTTACTAGACATGTGAAGAAGCAGGTAAATATGACACATAATCTAGAAGAAAGTTAGTGAATATAATCAGGCACAGAAATGGCAGAGATAATGGAATTAATAAACAAAATCATTTATAAATATATTCAAAGAATTAAAATACAATAAATATAATAAAGAAATATATTTTTAAAGAATCAAATATATCAGAATTGAAAATTTCACTGAATAGACTTAACAATTCAGTTATTACAGAAAAAAAATCCTCAGACTTGAAGACATAGCAATCAATAGAAATTATCCAAACTGAAGCATTGGGAGAAAAAAGATTAGAAAAAATTAATAGCATTAGTGGCTTGTAAAACAACATCCAACAGTAAAAATAATAATTAAAACTCCACAATGAGGAATTTCAATTTGATGAAATTATAAATCCACAGATTCAAGAAACTCAACAAACTCCAAGAAGTCTACATACACACACACATACACACACTCAAACACATATACACACCAAACAAAGGCACATCAAAATCAAATTAACCCAGAGGAAAAATAGATATGTTTACATGCAGGAGAACAAAGACAAGAGGACAACTAGTATAACTTATGAACAAAACCTGAAAAGCTGATAAAAATGTTTCATTTTTCAATGGTAGGAAAAAATGTACAGTTTATGAAATCGTAAATTTTCCAGACACCTCAGGGTGCATGCTTGTAATCCCAGCAGCTCCGTAGGCTGAGGCAAGAGGATTTGAGTTCAAAGCCAGCCTCAGCAAATTAGGGAGGCCCTAAGCAACTCAGCAAGATCCTGTCTCTAAATAAAATAAAAAGAGGCTGGGCATGTGGCTCAATGGTAAAGTGCCCCTGGGTTCAATCCTTGATACCAAAAAGAAACAAAAACAAAAGAAATTTGCCAGACACCTTTAGAGGTGCTTTTGGAGATAAGAACATCACAGACTTAATGCAAACAGAAATCTTAGAGGCCTAGATAGCACAGTTCCATGTACCTTCTACCTTATAATCCAGACTTCTGAATCTCACTGGATTCAGTCTCACAGGAAGCCATCCAAGCTGTTTCCTTACTGTTATCAATTAAAATAATTTAATACCAAAATCAAACAGTGAAGTAGCTGTCCTTTGTTTTATTATTCTGATTTGGTTGAGTGACTATCAGTACACAAAGTATGCCAAACATATGATGTACAAGGGATAAATACTAGTAATATAAAACTTTTATGAATAATATTTAAAAACCTATTTCACACTAATATATCAAAAAGGATTAACTATATAAACTAAAATATTTTATCCTATAATTTATTTCCTTGATTTCTTGGTTTACCTTCTGGGCTACAAAAAATTATTTTTGTTTCATAGCAGAATATCTAAATTTTATGAAATTTGTAATCTTAAGATACACTACTTTTCTTTTTAATTCACTCAGTTTTTTTACTAGATTTATAATTTAGTATCTTAAAATTTATTGCTATATATCCAATACAGATTAATGCATTCTGGATATATGTGGAAAATCAGATATACTTTTAAACATTTAACATATTATTAAGTAATCATAAAATTTTAAGAAAACATTGATAAATTCCATGGAAATTTCAGTGAAATAGTGAAATTTTAGTGAAATAGCTGGAATTTATGAAAATTATTGTCCTACATCTCCAAAAAGGAATCATTTTATAAAGTCAATAGTTCATGCCCTAAACCCATATTATAATTACCTAAGAAATTTTAAAATAATACCAGTGGATGAACCTATACAAGTATTTTTTTAATTTTTCTTTAGTTGTCAATGGACCTTTATTTATTTATATGTGATGCTGAGAATTTAACCCAGTGCCTCACATATGCTAGGCAAGTGTTCTACCACTGAGCCACAACCTCAGCACCCCAATACATATATTAAATCAACAGGACCCAGGCATAGAAATTTTTTACCAAGATGGAACTTCTTTTTTTATTTTTTTATTTATATATGACAGCAGAATGCATTACAATTCTTATTACACAAAGAGCACAATTTTTCATATTTCTGGTTATATACAAAGTATATTCACACCAATTCGTGTCTTCATACATATACTTTGGATAATAATGTCCATCATATTCCACCATCATTTCTAACCCCATACTCCCTCCCTTTCCCTCCCACTCCTCTGCCCTATGTAGCATTTGTCTGTTCCTCCAATGCTCCCCCTCCCTACCCCACAATGAATCATCATCCTTATATCAGAGAAAACATTCAGCATTTGGTTTTTTGGGATTGGCTAACTTCACTTAGCATTATCTTCTCTAACTCTATCCATTTACCTTCAAATGCCATGATTTTATTCTCTTTTATTGCTGAGTAATATTCCATTGTATATATGCCACATTTTTTATCCATTCATCTATTGAAGAGTATCTAGGTTGGTTCCACAGTTTAGCTATTGTGAATTGTGCTGCAATAAACATTGATGTGGCTGTGTCCCAGTAGTATGCTGTTTTTAAGTCCTTTGGGTATAGACCGAGGAAAAGGGAAAGCTGGGTCAAATGGTGGTTCCATTCCCACATTTCCAAGGAATCTCCTTACTGCTTTCCATATTGGCTGCACCAATTTGCAGTCCCACCAGCAGTGTATGAGTGTACCTTTCTCCCCACATCCTTGCCAACACTTACTGTTGTTTGTATTCTTAACAGCTGCCATTCTGACTAGAATGAGATGAAATCTTAGAGTAGTTTTGATTTGCATTTCTCTAATTGCTAGAGATGATAAACATTTTTTAATATATTTGTTGATTGATATATAGAGGACACAGAAACTAACCCACAAAATTATAATTATATTAGACAAAGGTGCCAAAAACATGCATTAGAGAAAATAAAGCCTCTTCAACAAATGGTGCTGGGAGAACTGGAAATCCATATGCAACAAAATGAAATGAGACCCCTATCTCTCACCATGTACAAAACTCAACTCAAAATGGATCAAGGACTTAGGGATAAAACCAGAGACCCTACGTCTAATAGAAGAAAAAGTAGGCCCTAATCTCCATCATGTGGGATTAGGCCCCAGCTTCCTTGATAAAACTCCTTTGGCACAAGAATTAAAATCAAGAATCAATAAATGGGATGGACTCAAACTAAAAAGTTTCTTCTCAACAAAACAAACAATATAAGGTAAATAGAGAGCTACATATTGGGAGCAAATCTTTACCCCTCACACATCAGATAGAGCACTAATCTCTAGGGTATATAAAGAACTCAAAAAGCTAAGCAGCAAAAAAACAAATAACCCAATCAATAAATGGGCCAAGAACCTGAACAGACACTTCCTTATGTGACTTCTAAGATGCATCCAGAGTTAAAAACTTTACTATAGACCACGAGATTAACTTTTATAAAAAGTATATATCCCCTGCCAACAGGAAATTCATATTAAGGTCACAGAGCTGCTAGAAGCCTCATTCAAGTCCAATAAGGGTTTCAGGAAAAAAGAATGCAATTTGTAAATAACTGTTTTTTAGGATTTCACTTCCTATATGAGACCTTTTAAACTATAATTGTGGCTAAAGTAATTAAATAATTACCTTAGGAGTTGAAATTAAGGCAAGCAGATTATAAATCTTTGTTATCTTCCTATTGTTTTACATTGAGGACTACTTTAGAAATATAGATTACTTATACCCTTATATTTTTTATAGATATACTTTGATTTCTCTCTTTAGGGTTTTGTAGTTTTCATTGTAGAGATCTTTCACCTCTTTGGTTGGATTCCCAAATATCTTTTTTTTTTTTTTTTGAGGTTATTATGAATGGGGTAATTTTTCCTCATTTTCTTTGTCACTGATATACAGAAATGCCTTTGATTTATGGGTGTTGATTTTATATCCTGCTACTTTGCTGAATTCATTTACTAGTTTTAAAAGTTTTCTGGTGGAGGTTTTTGGGCCTTTTAGGTATAGAATCATATCAGCAAATAGTACTAATTTAAGTTCTTCTTTTCCTATACATATCCATTTGATTTCTTTTGTCTAATTGCTCTGACCAGTGTTTCAAGAACTATGTTGAATAAAAGTGGTGAAAGAGGGCATCCCTGTCTTATTCCAGTTTTTAGAGGGAATGCCTTCAATTTTTCTTTGTTTAGAATGATGTTGGCCTGAGGCTTAGCGTAGATAGCCTTTACAATGTTGAGATATGTTCCTGTTATCCCTAGTTTTTCTAGTGTTTTGAACATAAAGGAGTGCTATATTTTGTCAAATGCTTTTTCTGTGTCTATTGAGATGATCATATGATTCTTATCTTTAAGTCTACTGATGTGATGAATTACATTTATTGATTTCCATATTTTGAACCAACCTTGCATCCCTGGGATGAATCCCACTCGATCATGGTGCACAATCTTTTTGATATATTTTTGTATTCAATTTTCCAGAATTTTATTGAGAATTTTTTCATCTATGTTTATTAGAAATATTGGTCTGAAGTTTTCTTTCTTTGATGTGTCTTTGCCTGGTTTTGGGATCAGGGTGATATTGGCCTCATAGAATGAGTTTGGAATTACTGCCTTTTTTTCTATGTCCTGAAATAAATTAAAGAGTATTGGTATTAGTTCTTCTTTAAAGGTCTTTTAGAACTCGGCTGTGTATCCATCCAGTCCTGGGCTTTTCTTGGTTGGTAAGCTTTTGATGGCGTCTTCTATTTCTTCATTTGATATTGGTCTGTAAAATTGTACTCTATTTTACATGCCAATGAAAACCGGACTCAGTAATAATGCAAGACATTACCTTCACAATTTAAAAATTTCTTTTTTTCTTTTTTTTTTCTCAGAACTTTTGTGATGAAGTTAATCGTATAACCAATTCTGAAACACTCTCAAGTATAGACAGTCTTGAGGCTGGACAGCATGAAGAAGTATACTTGACACTTAATAAGGAGCCTTCTACATCAATCCAGCAGAATTCTGTTTCCCTCAAACTAGCAAATCTGCAATCAACTAATATAAACTGCTTTGATGAAGATAAACTGTTAGTCTCTAAAACTCAGCATATCAATAATTGGCTTACAAATTTAGATGCTCAAAAGACTCAGTCTGTCACATGTTTCTCAGATATGTTAAGTAAATCTAATGTTCTACCTGTGTGGGAAGCTTTTAATAATAAAGAACAAAATCCATCCACTTTGAGTAGAACTGTGCAAAGAGTCACAAGTACTGCTAATAATAATTCAGTAGCCTTTTTATATAGTCCACCCATAGTTGAACTAGATAAAAAAAGTGAAGAAACCTCTGAAGCCAGCACTATGAGGATAAGTGACTCTACTTTGGCAGAACTTAAAAGGGAGAGGCCATTGGTTACTAAGAGTCCAACATTTAAATTCAGCAAAGCCTGGACAGCTCCAGATTTTCTAAACCAGGAAGTGGCTACATTTTCCAATCAAGAAACATACTCTAAATTAGCTCAAGAAAATAGAGGTACTTCAATTCCTGCTTCATTCATGCCAACAGCAACACCTTTAGTCTTGCCATCTAATACACAATCAGCTAGGCCTTTAGCAAAGAACAATATTCACATAAAAGAAATTGACCCAGTGCAGTGTTCTGATAAGTTAGACGAATTAAAAGATGTTAAAGATGAAAGGATAAAATATTTCAATTATAACAAAAAAGAGTTGCCTTTATTTTCAGACAATGTTCAAACCACCTATTTACCTCAAAATTCTGATTCAAAAGATAAAAAACAAAAACTGTATGAATCATCAACATCATTGTCTAATGTAGCTTCTAATTATGATTTACTTGATGAGCATAAGAAAATAAAATACAACATTCATGAGCGAAATGGTGTAAGGTTTCTTAAAAGTATTTTAAAGAAGGAATCTAAATACGAACATGATTATTTTAAGGCACTAATTATAAATCAAGGCTTTAAGTTCAGAAATCAAAAAGCAGCAGCTATTAGAGATAGTATTGAATTAACCAAGGAAAAAAGTGCAGAAATCCCAAAGATTACCAAAAAATTGAGGTGGTTTGATGAAACTGGTGACATAGAAAACAACACTGAAGACAGTCATTCACTAAAGAATAGAACAAGAATGACTCAACCATGGTCTCAAGAACTCCACATTAAAAGTGTAGCTGGCAATAGTTTGACTAGTGTTCCTGCCTGTGCTGTAAATTCTAATAGAAAGAAGTCCAAGGATGACTCTCTCTCTGAAAATGTCACTGCTTTAGGAGGTCCTGGAACAGACCATGCACCTTTAAACTGCTTTATACCTTCAAGCTATAACTTTACTAAACAAGCCTGGCTGGCCTCCAAAAAAGAGGAAAATAAAATCACTATGCGTAATGGTAATTCTAGAACACCGAAAGGTAATCCACATAGAAGTGGAGCAAAAGTAATCAGAAGAACAGGATCTGCAAAAGTCCAATCCAGCTTTATGTATACCAACAGAAAAGGCACTGTCATTCAACCACGGTCTGCAAGTAAAGCCAACACATTTCTACAAACTCAGGGTAAACTAATTATACCTCATCCTCCTCCTAAACCTACATCAAATATTAGAAGTGGTAAAAATATACATGTATCTAAGTGTCAATCAATCATAACTGAAAATTCTCAAAACATTATTACGTATAACTGTTTTAATTCAAAATGCATGCTTCCAACAGAACACAATTTGAATCAGTGGAATCAAGAAAGTAGTCCTCTACTCTCAGATCCTCGTTCTGACTTGGTCACTGTGATTACATCTTTACCATCTTATTATTCTTCTGAGTGCCAAACTTTAGCAAAAACAAATCATTCAAATGGTACTCAAATGGTTACCCAGCAAGATGGGACATTATATTGCACCCAAAGAAGTCCTGTTTGTGAAGAAAGCTCTCAGTCTGTGACTCTTAGAACTACTGAAGAAGAATCGTCTCCCTTGTGGAAAAGAGGGAATAACATTCTGAGCCAAAATGAGAGGGCCACTGGTAAGAATAAATTTATATCTTTTTATAAATAAAATATACAACTTTTTAAATTCATATGAAATTTTCCTATTGAGGCATAGCAATATACACTACAATGTACATTTCATTATGATTAAATGTTAATATTCAATTATAAATTAGCCTTATAGAAATAACTTACCTTACTTTATATTTTAACTTAATCTAGTAGCTGAAGCTTTTAAGAGAGTGACCCAACCTATGCTCAAGTAAACTTAGAAAGTGTTGCCAGTGTTTTATTTTTTCATGATTTCTCTTGTTAATTTAAAAGAGGGTAGATAAGAAATAGGATATGATTCTTGTCCCACATTATTCTGTCATTAATATTTGGAGTTATAGTTTCTGTCAAGTTAAGCACAGTGAATATAATTGTTTAAATTATTATAAATAGTTGAGAAAATGTAATTATAACAAAATCCTTTATTATTCTTTAAAACTATTAAATTGAACTGCTATAAGCCAATAATAGATGTACCAAATCCTACCATTTCTTTTCAAAAGTGTGATAGCTCTGCATTTATCTGCTACAAATATTGACTTTCACATAAGGAAATGAATGATACCATTGCCTTAAGTTTTTTTAAAAAAGCTACTTCTATATAGACTGTCATTGCCCATAGCAACTGGTTGACTCCTCATGAGCTACTTTTCCTCTTCTGAGGGAATGAACTAAGAGCCCATATTTCCTGCTAGTAGGAACCGGTTGCTTATGGGTAAATAGGACTGGGGGAGAGAGAGAGAACAGAAAAGCAACTCTTCTTTTTCCAAAGGTATAAATAAATATTATAATTAAAGAGTTAATTTAAAATTTAATATTCAAAGTCTTCTTCAATTAGACCATAAACTTTTAGGGAAAATGAACTTTTTTTGTAATTCATCACTGTGTCTCCAGGCCCTAACAGTGCCTGACAATTCATAGGTACCCCAACTTTTCTGTGAATTGGGTGGGCACAAACACATTACCAGATAGAAAATTAAATGCAAAGACTGCAATATAAAAGTCTTCAGTGCTTGTCTACAAAGATCTAGATTTAAAATTTTTTTCCTCTCATTAGAATTTCTTTTTTTACCCAGTTATTTCACAATATAACTTTAATTTAATACTTCAAAAATAAAAGTCTCTTACAGATTATGTAATAATAATAAATAATAAATAAATAAATAAATAATGATGTTTATCTATTTCGAATTTCTACTTTCTTTTAGTTATAGGACTAAGGATTTTAAATTTATTATCTTACTAAACTTTATAGTAACCCTGAAAAATAAACATTTTTAAAAATCCCATTTTTGCAAAGAAGGAAACAGAAATTCCCTGTGGCAAGAACTAATAAATAACAGAATTGGCATTTTAATCCAGATTTCTATGGCTCTAAGACCTGTGCTTTTTTCTACTAAAACCATACAGTAAATATAGTTACTAAACATATATCATGTAGACTCTGAGCTATCAGAAAAAATAATTGGAAACTTAGTTTTCCAAATAGCTTATGTAATAAAGGGTAGCCTATACTAGAATCCTCATTCTCTGATAAAAGAATGGGATATGTATTTTCAACTGGAGAAACTACTATTTTCCTGATATTTAATGAAAGGAGGTACTTCTCTCAGGAATATAAGAAACACTGGAAACAAAGAATTTTAGCCACATTTTGATAGATATAAAAATATTCAAACTGTTGTATATATCTATACCTCTTACTACAATAATTATACTTAGAAAATCTAAAAATTCTAACAAAACCAAATACTTAGCAGTCATTCAAGATTTTTTTCAAAACTAAATGTCTAACATTTTAAGTTACTTCTATGGTAATAACAAATTATAGTTCAGTGAGAATTTATTCATTTTCATTTTCCCACTCCTATTTGCCAGGTCATTTCTGTTATCACATTTTTTTTTTCAAAAAGAGAGAGAGAGAATTTTTTTAATATTTATTTTTTAGTTTTCGGCGGACACAACATCTTTGTTTGTATGTGGTGCTGAGGATGGAACCCAGGCCGCACGCATGCCAGGCGAGAGCGCTACCGCTTGAGCTACATCCCCAGCCCAAGTTTGGGTTGTTTTTACTAAAAGAATAAAATATTATGTAAATCAGCCCTTAGATGTGGGATAGATGATATCAGGACATGTATATGAAACTGGAAGAAAAGAATTCCTAGAGAATCATCTGGACATTTACATCAATCTCTAGATTGGACCATGGTTACCATTTTCATATGACACTAGAAATTTGTTCAGAGATACCAGGATAAGTTTTATTACTTACCCTAATGCCAGAATTAGCCAGACACAGTGCTGCATACTTGTAATCCCAGCAACTTGGGATGCTGAAGCAAGAGGAATCACAAGTTCAAGGCCAGCCTTGTCAACTTAGCGAGGCCCTAAGCAACTTAATAAGACTGTCTCTCAAAATATTAAAATGGGCTGGGGATTTTTATCAGTGATAAAGTTCCCCTGGGTTCAATCCTCACTATTGACAAGAAAATCAGGGGGGGTAGAAAAGAAGAGACCAAGTTATTGGCTATTATAATAATTATTAGGTATTATTTAAATGCACATATGTGGATGAAATAATACATAACAGTTTTAAGAATACGCTGTATGCTTAAAACTATGTCTAGGACTGGGGATGTGGCTCAAGCGGTAGCGCGCTCGCCTGGCATGCATGCGGCCCGGGTTCGACCCTCAGCACCACATACAAAGATGTTGTGTCCGCCGAAAACTCAAAAAAGAATAAATAAATATTAAAAATTCCCTCTCTCTCTCTCTCTCTTTAAAAATAAATAAATAAATACATAAAGTCTAGCTTTAGAGCTGGAATGTTCTAGAATAGAAACTACCAGTGGGCATCTTATGTTATAAGAATGTGTTTTCTAAAGCTACATGTGTATACTGGGTCACTATGACAAATATGTTTATTTTTCTGAGACACAATCAAATCAGCATGAAAGTTACTAGCATGGTGTATAAGAGCTAGAATTTTAGAGTTTAGAGCCCAACTAAGTGGAGCTGAATCTCAGCTTTACCCCTTACTGGCTCTACGAATTTGGACAAGTTATTTATCGTCTCCTGTGCCTTAATTTCTTTATCTGTAAAGACGGTGGTGGTAATCATACCTATAGCCCTTAGAACAATATCTGGAAATTTATAAATGCTAAGTAAATATTAACTAGTATTATGTTATTTCTGACTCTCAAAAGTCAGATGTTCAAGTCCTGGCCAACTTTCCTGAAAATTGGTGGCTTCTTTGTGTCTCTGTTGTTTTATACCTATATTTCTATATCATTTGCATACATTTGTGCATATGTGTGTGTATTAGCTATAGGATCATAATTAACATCAATTAAATTTAATATTCAAACCCATGTTCTCCAGTATATAATTTAATCTCAGGGCTCAAAATACTTTAATTTTGTTCTTCTTTCTGACTCTTAATATAACATATGTGTATACTTCCATGTACTTCCCCAAGATATTTATATGTTTACATAAATATTCATATTCTATGCCCCAGACTAAGTAAATTTTCTACTCCTTAGCCCCCCAAAACCTAAGTATATACCACAATAATTTTGTATTTACACATAATGTTCTTCCTGACTCAAAGCACCTTTTTACTTGTGAATCCACTACTCCTTTTAACATCAAGCTCGGATATAATATTCTCTATGAAATCTTTCTTAATTTTTTAATTCATTGTAATCCTCTGTGCTTTCATTTAGTTCTGTCTATAATTCTACATGCAATTTAAGCACTTTACTGCAATAATCCATTTAACTTTGTATCCAGCCTTCTAAATCAACAGCCTCAAATATTATCATTATTAATAAAATTTTGAGAAATATATATGCTGTACATATGTATTACTATACTAACATGTGCATATGAACCTTAATCAGAACACAACATTTTATTTTTTTTATTTTTTCTAATTATACACGACAACAGAATGTAATTCATTTCATTGTATACAAATGGAGCAAACCTTTTCATTTATCTGGTTGTACACAATGCAGATTTGCACCATTTGTACAATCATACATGTACCTAGGGTAATGATGTCAGTCTCATTCCACCATCTTACCTATCCCCATGCCCCCTCCCATTCCCAACTTTCCTTTGCCCAATCCAAAGTTCCTCTATTCTTCCCATGCCCTCTCCATTATGGATCAGCATCCACTTATCTGAGAGAAAATTCTGCCTTTGGTTTTTTTGGAATTGGCTTTGCTTAGCATGATATTTTCCAGCTCCATCTATTTACCTACAAATGCCATAATTTCATTCTTCTTTAATGCATAGTAATATTCCATTGTGTATATATACCACAGTTTCTTTATTCATTTATCTATTGAAGAGTACCTAGATTGGTTCCATTGTTTAGCTTTTGTGAATTGAGTTGCTATAAACATTGAAGTGGTTGCATCCCTGTAGTATGCTGATTTGAAGTCCTTTAGGTATAAACCTAGGAGTGGGGTAGCTTGCAAATGGTAGTTCCATTCAAAGTTTTCTGAGGAATCTCCATACTGCTTTCCAGAGTGGTTGCAACCAATTTGCAGTCCCACAAACAATATATGAGCTTACCTTTTCCCCACATCCCTGCCAACATTTATTGTTACTTATATTCTTGTTAATTGCCATTCTGACTGGAGTGAGATGGAATCCCAGTGTAGTTTCAATTTGCATTTCTCTAATTGCTAGAGATGTTGAACACTTTTTTATATAATTGTTGGGCATTTGTATTTATTCTTCTGTGAAGTGTCTGTTTAGCTCCTTTGCCTATTTATTGATTGGGTTATTGGGGGCGGGGGGGGGGGGTGTTGGTGTTAAGTTTTTTGAGTTCTTTATATATCCTGGAGATTAATGCTCTATCTGAGGTGCTGGTAGTAAGGAATTTTTCCCATCCTGTAGGCTCTGTCTTCATGCTCTTGAATGTTTCCTTTGCTGTAAAGAAGATTTTCAGCTTGATACAATTACTTTTATTTCTTGGTTTTACCCTGTGCACTTTAGGAGTCCTATTGAGGAATTCAGCTCCTAAGCTGACTATATTATAGAGATTTGGGCCTACTTTTTCTTCTAGTAGTTGCAGGGTCTTTGGTCTAATGCATAGGTTCTTGATCCACTTTGAGTTGATTTTTGTGCAGGGTTAGATATAGTGGTTCAATTTCAGTTACTACATAAGAATTTCCAGTTTTTCCAGCGCCATATGTTAAAAGGGCTATGTTTTCTCCAGTGTATGTTTTTGGAAACTTCGTTTAGTATGAGATAACAGAATTTATGTTGCTTTGTTTCTGTGTCTTCTATTCTGTACCATTGGTCTTCATATCTATTTTTGTGCCAGTATCATGCAATTTTTGTTACTAGAGCTCTTTAGTATAATTTAAGGTCTAGCATTGTGATGTCTCCTATGTAACTTTTCTTACTAAGGATTGCTTCGACTATTTTGGGTCTCTTTAATTTTTCAAATTTAACTTCATGACTGCTTTTATTTCTATGAAGAATGTCTTCAGAACCTTTATAGGAATTACATTAAATCTGTATAGTGCTTTTGGTAGTGTGGCCATTTTGACAATGTTAATTCTGCCTATCCAAGAACATGGGAGATCTTTCCATCTTCTAAGGTCTTCTTTAACTTCCTTCTTTAGTGTTCTGTAGTATTCATTGTAGAGGTCTTTCACTTCTTTTGTTAGATTGATTCCCAAGTTTCTTTGTTTGTTTGAAGCTATTGTGAATGAGGTAGTTTTCCTAATTTCTCTTTCAGTTGATTCATCATTGATGTACAGGAATGCAGTTGATTTATGGATGTTAATTTCATATCCTGCTAATTTGCTGAATTCATTTATGAGTTCAAGAAGTTTTCTGGTGGATTTTTTGGATCTTCTAAATATAGAATCATGTCACCAGCAAATAGTGATAGTGTAAGTGCCCTTTTCCTATTTGTATCTGTTTAATTTCTTCCTTTTGTCTAGTTGCTGTGGCTAGGGTTTCAAGGACTATGTTGAATAGAAGTGGTTGAAAGAGGGCATCCCTGTCTTGTTCTAATCTGTAGAATTTTTCTCCATTTAGAATGATGCTGGCCTTCAGTTTGGTGTATACAGCTTTTATAATATTGAGGTATATTCCTACAATCACTAGTTTTTCTAGGGTTTTGAGCATGAATTGATGCTGAATTTTGTCAAATGCTTTTTCTACATCTATTGATATAATAATGTGGTTCTTGTCTTTAGGTCTGTTGATATGATTTATTTATTTCCATATGTTGAACCAACCATGCAACCCTGAATTCCACTTGATCATGGTACACTATCTTTTTAATATGTTTTTGTATGTGATTTGCCAGAATTTTACTGAGAATTTTTGCATCTATATTCATCAGGGATATTGGTCTGAAAGCTTCTTTTCTTTATGTGTCATTGTCTGGTTTTGGTATCAGGGTGATACTACCTTCATAGAATGAGTTTGGAAGAGTTCTCTCCTTTTCTGTTTCATGGAATAATTTGAATAGTGTTGGTTTAAATTCTTCTTTGAAGATTTTGTAAAGATTAGCTGAGAATCTGTTTGGCCCTGGGCTTTTCTTAGTTGGTAGGCTTTTGATGGCATCTTCAATTTAATTGCTTGAAATTAATCTGCTTAAATTTTCTATCTCTTGCTGTTTCAAGTTGGGTAGGTCATATGTCTCTAAAAGTCTGTCAATGTCTTCAATATTTTCTATTTTATTGAAATATAGATTTTCAAAATAGTTTCTGATTATCATCTGTATTTCAATAATGTCCGTATACTTCCTTTTTCATCACAAATTTTAGTGATTTGAGTTTTCTCTCTTGTTTTCTTCATTAGTTTGGCTAAGGGTTTATCAATTTATTTATTTATTCAAAGAACAAAATTTTAGTTTCATCTATTTTTTGAATTTTTGGTTTTAATTTTATTGATTTTTTGGGCTTTGATTTTAATTATTTCCTGACTTATACTGCTTTTAGTGTTGACTTGTTCTTCCTTTTCTAGGGCTTTGAGATGTAATGTTAGGTTACTTATTCGGTGACTTTCTATCTTTTAAAGAATGCATTCAGTGCAATGAACTTTCCTTTTAGATCTGCCTTCATACTGTCCCAGAGATTTTGATAAGTTGTATCACAATTCTCATTTACCTCTAAGTATTTTTTAAGTATTTTTTTATTTCATCCATGATTTCTTCTACTATTCATTGGTCATTTAATAGCATGTTAGAGTAGCTTCTATTTTTTATTTTATTGTTGATTTCTAATTTTATTCCATTATGATCTGATAGAATGCAGGGTATTATCTCTATTTTTTTGTATTTGCTAAGAGTTGCTTTATGGCCTAAGATATGATGTGTTTTAGAGAAGAATCCATGCGCTTCTAAGAAAAAAGTGTATTCAGTCCTTGATGGATGAAATTTTCTACATATGTCTGTTCAGTCTAAGTTATTAATTGCATTTTTTTTTAGTTCTATAGCTTCTTTATTTAGTTTTCATTTGGAGGATCTATCTAGTAATGAGAGAGGTGTGTTGAAGTCACCCAGTATTATTATTTTGTGGTCTATTTGATTTTTGAAATTGTGAAGGGTTTGTTTGATGTATGTAGATGCTCCACCATTTGGGGCATGAATATTTGATTGTTATGTCCTGTTTATGTATAATTCCCTTAAGCAGTGTGAAATGGCCCTTCTTGGACCCTTCTGATTAACTTTGGCTTAAAGCCAACTTTATCTGATATGAGTATAGAAACCCCTGCTTGTGGATAAGATCATGTGAGTAAGTTTTATCCCATCCTTTTACATTCAGTCTGTGGTTGTCTTTGCCTATGAGGTGAGTCTCTTGAGGACATCTTATTGTTGGGTCATGTTTTAATCCAATCTGCCGGTCTATGTCTTTTGGTTGATGAGCTTAGGCCATTTACATTCAATGTTATTATTGAGATATAATTTTTATTTCCTGTCATTTTGTTTTATTTTTCTCACAGCACTTATTACTTGTATTTTTTATGATTGCCATTCTAACTGGAGTGAGAGGAAATCTATGTGTAGTTTGGATTTACATTTCCTTGATTGCTAAGGATGTTGAACATTTTTTTCATATATTTGTTAGTCATTTGCATTTCTTCTTTTGAGATATATGTTTAGTTCATATTCACATTAATTAATTGTGTTTTGATGTTAAGTTTTTTGTGTTCTACATATAACCTGGTTATTAACTCCCATCAGAAGAGTAGCTGGCAAAGATTTTCTCCCATTCTATAGATTCTCTCTTCATACTCTTATTTCCTTTGCTGTACAAAAGATTTTTAATTTGAATCCTTCTGATTTATTGATTCTTGGTTTTATTTCTTGAGTTTTAGAAGCCTTGTCAGAAAGTTGGTGCCCTGTGCCAATGTCTTAAAGTGTTAAACTTAAATTTTCTTTTAGAGGTTGCAATGTTTCTTTTCTAATTCCTATGTCTTTAATATACTGTAAGTTGATTTTTGTTTCAGTTGGAACTTTCATTCCTTCAAGATAACCAAGATTACTATGTGCAATATATAACAGTCTGTCTTACAAACTAACTAGATTATCAGTGTCAATCATTTATTGCATGAGTAAAGTTTAATTTCTAATTTTTAAATGAAGCATAAATTAGAATTCTAATATGTTCTTCCTGCACACCAATGGCTTATTTTACATACCTTCCCGGTGTTCTAGCACCAAGTGTCAGAAGTCACTGATCCAAAGCATAAGTCCCTCAAAAGCAGGAATTGTGTTGAATTATACTTGTAATTGTACCATTCAAAGAACATATGAGAGAAAACTCAATAAAATTTATAGATGAAATAAATAAGTTTTCTGTGATGTTCCAAGGTAATTGGAAAGTTTACAATTGATAGAGTATACTCAACTTGTATAATTTCTGACATTGTGCTGGCATTTGTTTAAGATTCTACTGTTAGAAGAAGAAAGCAAATTGAAAATAAGAGGAGAAGTCCTTTAGAGCAGAAAAGAAAAAACCCTGGATCTGTAGGACAGAAGTACAATGAGCAAATAAATGTAAGTATAGCATTAGTAAAAATTTCTAAATAACAGTGAAAAAAATTGTGTGGGAAGCAGAAGGCTATTACAGTCCTTGCTGTAAACTATATACCACAACATAAATATAAATATAGCCAAAGTCATTTGTGATGCAGTCTTAGAATCTTACGCTAAGCTTTTGTACTATACTTATTTTCTGTCCTATAATTAGCCTATATGATCTGTTACCAATAAAGGTTTTAAATCAACTTTTAAGAAATCACTATTGTTATTTTATCTGTTATTGTTTATAATGAATTCTGGAAAAACTTAGGTCATGCACAACAAAATTCAAAGTTTTTGAAATATACAGAAGAAAAAGAAAAGGAGGTAGAGAAGATGAGAGGAAAGTAGGAAGAAAGAAGGGAAAGGGAAGGAGAAAGGGAAAAAAGGAAGGAAGGAAGGAAGGAAGGAAGGAAGGAAGGAAGGAAGGAAGGAAGGAAAACTAGAATCATGAATAAAGGAAGCATGTATTTTAATCATAAAGACTAAGACAGTCCTATCTGATTGAACATCCTACTTGAATCTGAGCTTCCTGGAAGACATGGCAAAAAGGAAAATCAAATGAGCTTTATAATTTTCAAGGGTTATTGGTGATAATTTTGTTATTAAATAATGACAGCTGAAAATACAGGCAGCAATAATAAGAATTCATACCCCATTTGAAACAAATGTATGATATATGATATGTCAAGATCAATGTAAAGTTTTGAGCAACTAATAAATTTCTGATTAAAAAAATATAGGCAGCAATTTAAAAAATTTTAAGTTCATGTATATATCATAAATTTTAAATGTTGAATCATGTTCTGATTTACTATCCTATTTTTATAGAATTTTGGACAAAGTGCCCAGCTAAGTTCAAATGAGCCAAAACTAACTACAAGGGGTACTTCTAATGATGGAGAAGGTATTGGTCTATACATTTTCTTCAGTTTTGTTTCCAACAATTTTCTTTTCTTATGTGGATCTTCTCAGTTGCTTACATTTTATGTGATTGCTAAAACACCATTTAGGACCTGAACTTTTCCTCACCCCTACACACTTAGTTCATTGCCAGTTTTTCTTCATTCATAATAACAATTCATTGATCATCTTTTCTACAGCAAATTATTTCCTGACTTGACAATTATTTCTGTAGGATAGATTCCCAGAATTAAAATTACAGTATCTGGCATGTAATTGGCACCTAATAAATATTTGTTAATGAAACTACAAATAATTAAATGATAACTGGATCAAAGGAAAGACATATTGATACAGCTTTTCAAACATATTGCTAAAGTATTTCCAAAAAAGTATTACCTTTAGAAATTCTCTCAGTGATATATGTCAATTTAAAGAATCACTTCTAATCATGCTTATATGATAGGCAAAGAAATGGTGTTATATTAGTTTTTATTTTATATTTTAATAATAATATACTTAATTTTTTATGTATTTTTTGGTAAATTGTCTCTTCATCTTATTTTTCCATATGTATTAGAATTTTGAAAATTTCTTGATAATTTTTATAAATTCTTGAATAAAATGTTTTCATTGCTTGGTTATTTTTATTATATTACACTTATTTTGTATTTTTACATATGTAAGTATTAATTTTCATTTATTCACTCAATAAATGATTATTAAGAGCTAATTTTCTGCTTACAAGTAAATATTGGGTTATAAAGTATGAACAAAACATACAATAGCCTTGCCCTCCAGAAATTAAAGTATGTCAGGGAAGATTGGCCCAACCTTAGATAAACATGTGTTAACCTTTTCTTAACGATTTCTCCATTATTTTTAAATTCAAAAAAACTCTCAGTACAGAAATTTACAGATATTTCCTTTTCATATAGGTTGTTTTAATAGTTTGATTCCTTAAATTTAACTCTTCAATTACTGGAATTTCTTAGATGAATGGTGGCAAATGAAACTCTAAATTAAGCTCTTTATTAAGCATCAAACTAATTTATTGAGTCATCTTTCCCTTCTTTCAAGTCTTTAATGCTTCTTTGATCATATACTCTTAATCTAATTGGGTCTGTTTCTAGGCTATCAATTCTGTTCAGCTGATCATCTAATTTTCTCTTCTATGTTCCTTTTCTCTTATTCTTTTGTTTATAGTTAATTTTAACTGCTACTAAAAAGACAATTTCCTTTATATTATCTTTGTACCATCAATGAGTAAAAAAATAACACAAAAATTATCTAAATCTAGTATATTTTATTCTTTTATTTAGGTAATACTCTAAAGATTTCTATTGCCTCATTTCTATTATTTGGGATTTTTTTTTAATTAAGGATAGGAAAATGCTACATACCAAGGATCCTAACATATAAAATGCAAGTAATAGAATATATACTGTATTTCTATTTGTGAAATAATGTATACACACATAATTCAGCCTAGTACGTATAAGGGCTGATTCCAAAAACATAAAGGGATCAAAGAATAATTGATATAAAGTTTCTGTAGTTTCAGACAGTACTTCTGAGTTTTTGACAGCTGAAAACCTAGTGGAAGCATCAGTACCTGAGGATGAAATTCTAACTGTCATGAATAGCAAGCAGCTACAGAAATCAAATCTGAATTTAAGTAAGACCCAGCAATTCAGCATCTGTACACTATCAGCTGAAGAACAAAAGATCCTACAATCCCTTAATCATTTGAATGGAAGGCTACGCTGTAAGTGTGGAAGAATATCCTTTGTGGAAAATGTGGTGTTTTGAAATTAGACTATTTTCATTTTAATCTTAATTTAATTTTAAAAAATCAATGTGGCACACATCTATAATCCTAGAGGCTTGGGAGGATGTGGCAAGAAGATTGCGAATTCAAAGCCAGACTCAGGAAAAGCAACTAAGCAATTCAGTGAGATTCGTCTCTAAATAAAATACAAAATAGGGCTGGGGATGTAGCTCAGTAGTCAACTGCCCCTGGGTTCAATCCCTGGTACCAAAAATAAAATAAAATAAAAAATAAAAATGCAACATCTATCTAGATTAATGGAGTATATACAAATTAAGAATTTATCTAAATGAAATCATACTGCTTCAAGTATACCATATCATTTATGACATCATTTATGATGATACCAAAAGCCTTACTGTGTTTGAGAAACATATGAACATGGACAGGCAGGGTACCTATATTGACCATCCATGAAAACAACTATAAATTCTTGATTAAGTATTTTAAACTCTAAATATAACAATGAGCTAGCGAGAATATAACAAATTCTCAGAAATTCGTAAGAACTCAGAAAGAGAAGGAGAATGCTTCAGTTAGCTTATATTCTGAGCATATTTAACTCAGGATATTTTCATTTCACAAGTGAAATCCAAGGAAAAAGAGCAGCCCACAGTAAGACTCAGAGAGTATAAAAACAACATAGAGGGGACAGAAGATGAAACCCAGGGCCCACTGAAGATTAGTAGTCTCATAAAAGAGCCTCCCACATAAAGCCGTACCGTACAAAGATCTATGCATTGCACATACACAGAAAGGAGGGAAGGGTAAAAAAGAAAGAAACTTGTAATTCTTGAACTTCAGTATTGAGCAGATGAGGGGTCAGAGAGAAATCCATGAGAATTTAGAACCACCATGTAGTATAACTACCACACAAATTTACAAGCCATATTCACACCACTTGAGTGGTCTTTAAAGTCTCAAACAAAGAATTTAATTTAGAATGACCTCAATCTAGTAACAGCCCAAAATATCTGAAAGAAAAGTAAATTTATGTCCCTTCTGTAGAAACCTACTCATATTTTAGTTTTCAAAGAATTATCACAAAGAAAAATAAGCAGCCCACAATTAAAAAATAAGATAAAATAACTTGATCCACAAAGAAAAAGGCACCATTAAAAAATCAAAAGAAACCACAAGACCAAATAAACAGACCCAAACAGTGTTTTAGATAATGATATTACCAGACACAGGCTATAACTACATTTATATGTTTTAAAGTAATCAGAACTGTGTTTAAAAATCCAGTCAGAGAATAAGAAAGTATTATAAAGAATGACCAAGCAGATTTGAAAAAAAAAATGGGCCAAACAGAAAGCCTAGAAATGAAAAATATAATAATTGAAATTCAAAATTCAGCAGATTACAGACATCTGAAGAAAGAATTAGTAAACTGGAATATAAATCAAAGAAACTTATCCAGAATAAAGTACAAAGACACAAAGAGATGGGAATTTAAGAGTTTAAAAGACAAAGGAATAAGAAAGTCTGAAGTAGGCCACAAGCAATATGTGAAGTAATAACAGCTGGCAATTTTTCCAATCTGATGAACAATACCAACCTACAAATTCAAAAACCTAACACATTTCAGAGTAAATAAAAAGAAGTCCCCTTGTATGGTTTCAGTCCCCAGCACAAAGAAAAGAAATTCTCACCAAGACACATCACAGTAAATTTTAATCAGTAACAAAGATGGCAGAAAACATTAAAGATATCAGAAGATATTAAACAATGTGTTCAATGTACTAAACTTAAAATCTTTCAAGGTGAAAATGTCTCTCAAAAATCAGAGCAAATTAAAAATATGTTCAGACAAAAACTTAGTAAATAGACACTAAGGAAATTCTAACAAATGCACTTTAGCAGATAGAAATTAATCTGAGTTAATTTGAACAAACATTTTATTTAAAAAGTATAACAAAGCATCATGTGTTTAAGATTTAGAATTAAAATACCTATAAATATACATAAGTTGGGAAAACAAATAGAGGTAATATACACTAGGATTCTTGATAAGGAATAGGGTAAAGATACGGATTAAGTTTAAATGCTGATAATTGAAATATACCTCTAGTAATTATTAGAGTCACATCTAAAAGACTAGAAATATACAACTTTCAAACTAGTAAGGAAGGGAAAATGGCATTCAAAAAATACTAGATTAATCCAAAATAAAACAAGAAAGAAAATAAAAACATAGAAGAGGTAGAACAAATGGAAATACTATCCTATAAGATGGTATGTACAAATATATTTACAATATGTGTAAATGGATTAAATGCTATACTTAAAAGACAAAATTTGTCAAATGGAATTTTATGATAAAATTATATTCTATTTCTAAACCACGTATTCAAAACATAAGAATATAGAAAAGCAGAAAACCAAAAAGATGAAAAATATGTAAAAAGCAAATAATAACCAAAGCTAGTTTAAATGTAATATTATCAGACAAAATTGACTATACAGTAGAAAGCTATATAGACAGATTACTTCATGATGATCAAAGTTTTAATATAGGAGAAATACATAAAATGTTTTATATGAAATTAAGAATATAGCCTCAGCAGCACAATTCACAATATCTAAATTATGGAACCAACCTAGATGCCCTCCAGTATCCAATGGATAGGGAAACTTTGGTATACATACATAATGGAATATTACTCAGCATTAAAAGAGGATAAAATCATGGTATTTGCAGGTAAATGGATGAAGTTGGAGCATAAAATGCTAAGTGAAGCAAGCCAATCCCAAAAAACCAATGGCCAAATGTTTTCTTTGATATGAGAATGCTGGCTCATAATGGTGATGGGGCAGGGAGCAAGGGAGGAATGGAGGAACTCTATAGATAGAGCAAAGGGGAGGGAGAGGAAAGGAGGGGATAAGGAGGTAGGAATGATGGTGGAATGAGTTCGACATCCTTACCCTAAGTATATGTATAAAGATATGAATGGTGTGAAAGTACTTTGTGTACAATCTTGACTTGAAAAATTGTGCTCTATATGTCTAATATGAAATGAATTGCATTCTGCCATCATGTATAACAAATTAGAATAAATAAATAATTTAATAAAAAAAGAATAGCCTCAAATATGTTTTAAGGCTGGAGGTGTAGCTTGGTGTTGCAGTATGTATTTACCGTGCATATTTAGCAAGCATGAAGTTCTGGGTTCAATCCCCAGCACCAAAAAACAAATGAAATATTTCCAATGGTAGTAGAAGATTTTAACCTACCATTGTCAGTACTTGATAGAACAAATAGAAAAAGTACAATAGATGTGAAAGAATTGAACATAATTAACAAATTTGATCAGAAAGACACATTTTTCATAAGCACACACAGAACATTTATAATATAAATCACATATGATACCATAAAATAAGTTTTAACAGCTTTCAAAGGATTAGAGTCATGCAGGCTATATCCTGGCTGCAATACAATTTAGATAAAATCTAATAACAAAAGTGAACCATAAATAACAAAAAGATTACCATTAAGAAACATTTTTACCCCAGTACTGGAGATTGAATCCAGATGCTTTACCATGGAGCTAATTCCCAGCCCTTTTTATTTCTTATTTTCAAAAAGGCTCTTGCTAAGTTGCTGAGGTTGGTCTCAAACTTGCCCTCATGCCTCAGCCTCCCTCGTTGCTAAGATTATAGGCGTGTAGCACCACTCCTGGCAAGAAACACATTTTTTTTATTCTCAAAAAATATATATACATAATAAAAATTACAAAATATTTACATGTGAACAATAATAAAAATATTTTGTGAGTATATGTTTTTATCAGGACCTCTTTACCTATGCACCATTGACATTTTGAATTCAGTAATTCTGGTTGTTTTTTAATGGTACTGGGAATCAAACCTAGGGCCTCACACATGCTATGCAAACCCAGTCTAAGGAATGGATAATTCTTTATTGTAGGGGGTATCTTATGCATTATAAAGTGTTTAGCAGCTTATCTGGTCTCTACCCATTACATGCCATAGCACCTCCCAGTCATGACAACCAAGTGTCTCCATACATTGCCAAACGTCCCCTGGATGGCAAAAATACCCTATGGCTGAGAACATACAATTAGAATCCCAATGTTAAAAGTTACATCCTTTTTTGTTGGAAAGAAGAACTACTAATTGCAAAGGAAGTTGGATTTAGATACAGTCCCCCTCACTTAAGGTAAAAACCTGCTTTTGAATTCCAGATATCATATTGCCAGAAAAGATATGAAGAAATTCTGGGATTATTTTCAAAAACATTGTTTGTAATAACACTAAATAGCAAGAAATTAAATGGAACTTCTAGTGTGTACTAGACATAAAAATCAGTTCCATGTAATTAAATATTAAATATAAAAGAAAATAAAGTTTTTAAGAGGTAAGAAAATATTTCTAACCTCAAGATAAGGAAGGATTTCTTAAGCACAAGAAATACAATCTATAAAAGAAAAAAATAAATCTGACTATATTAAAATCACAAACCTCATATCAAAATACAGTTAAAAGAATGAAAAAGCCACAAAGTGATAGAAAATATAACAGAGAATAAAGGACTCATTTAAACCATGTGAAGAATGCCTATAAGTTAATGAGGAAAAAAAGACAACCCAGTAGAAAAATGGAACCAAAAAAGATTTTGAATGGGAACTTCACAACAAAGGAAATGTAAATAACAATAAACATTGATTTAAATGCTCAATTTCACTAGTAATAGAGAAATGCAAATTAAAATGATGAGTTCTAGTTACATATTCATCAGAAAGACTGAAGGTTAAAAAACTGAGAATCCTATGTATTGGGAAAGATGTGCAGCAATAGCAGCTCTCATGTAATACTGTCGGAGGGTAAACTGGTGCAATCCTTTTAGGAAGTTTTGTCACCATCTAAGTTAAACATGAACATACCTTACAGCCCAGCAATTTCACTTCTAAATGTGTATGCTCTACAGAAAATCCTGCACATGCCTGTCAGGAGATATATGTATAAGAATGTGGAGATCATTATTTATAAAATTCAAAAATAAAAAAAATTTAAAGTATATTTATGATAGAATATTATTCAGCAAGGAAGACATACAAATTATAGCTACACACATCATCCTGATGAATCTTAAAATATATAATTTTGAGTTAAAAAACAAAAGGATAAATCCATTACAAAAATAGTTAAAAATAAATTGTTGTTTGGGGGATGTATACACGTGCTAAAACAACAAAGCAAGAAACTCAGCATAGGGTAGTATGGGGGCAGAGAGCTCCACGAAGTTTCTTTAAAATTTTTTTTTTTTATTTTTTAGGTATAGTTGAACACAATACCTTTATTTATTTATTTTTATGTGATGCTAAGGATCGAACCCAGGGCCTTGCACATGCTAGGTGAGCGCTCTACTGCTAAGCCACAACCCCAGCCCAAGGAAGTTTCTAAAGTAGTGATCAATTCAATAGGTAGTTACACAGACATTAACTTTATTATTATTAATTAAAATATGCATATGTTTTATATACTCTGCATGTTAACTTCAAAATTAAAACTGAATTTTAAAATGATATAGAAAGCAGAAAACTAAAACACAAAAACACAGAACTAAGGCTATCCCTTTAAGATGTAAAATTATGCAGATAAAGAATAAAAAACTCAAGTCAATAACTTGGAGGTTTTATTTCTATTAGGTACTCCTATATTTAAATGCTTCACATAAAAGATTCTACATGAATTATTTTCTTTTACCCAGATTCTTCCTAGTGTATGGACCAAAGCCTAAAGATTGAAAAAACCAGAATTGATAAAATTACTCAAATTTTTGTGCTTCAATAGCTAAATAAACATATATTTTTTCCTGAGAAAAAAAAAGTTTCCAAGGATGAAATTCCTGTTTTGGTTTAAAAAAAGAAAGAAGACATAATATCTCAATAAAGACTGAGGGCCAACAGGAAAGAAAAGTCTTACTCAATTTTGAATATTTTGGAAATTTTGGAATGTAATATTTGATTCTTTTTTGTAATATTTGATTCTTTAGTCATTCTTTTCTTTCAGTAAATGTAAACAAATTATTTTTGTGTTATGGTATAATTTTTCAGATATGCAAGAAACCATTTGCCAAAATCCATCCATCAAAAACACTCTACAAATAATACCACTTCTGGTAAGTATTTGAAAAAGCTTTCTTTTTTTCTTTTTTTTTTTTTTTTTTTTTTCTTGTTTTAGGAAATGTCATGATTTTCATGTGTCCATCAATAAAGGTAAGAATCCTTTGTTAGTATCAGTTTTTCTTGATACTGATTTTTAGAGCTTTACTCTCCCAACCAACTCTTTTTATTATGTTTCATTACAATCAAGCAAATATTCTTTCACTTTGAAAATCAAAATATAAGCCTTTTTATATACAGAGTATTTTATCAGTCATGAGATCAGAAACAAGCATTAGTGCACCAATCTTCAAGTAATTTTATTTAGTTGTGTAACCTAATTGAAAAATTACTAATATTACCTTGGTAATGATCTGTGTCCTGGCCCATATCCCTTCCGTGTCCTCAGAGTTCAAAACTAAACATTACTATCTTGAATCTTTTTTTTTTTACCTTGGCACTAGACTCTGGTAAATAAAAATATTTAAATAAAAAATAGTCCCTACATTCAAGAATTTGCAGTCAAACGGGGAAAGATATATTTGTAATATATACAAATAACTATAATACAAGCTAAGACAAAACTACAAATTTAAGAAACCAAAGAAGGAAAGTATGTTTAGCTAGAAGTAATTGGGAGACAAAGGGTGTCCTCAAACTAAGATATTACTTATACTTTCACAATTCTCAATTTAGGTATTCATTAAAATAATGTTTGTTAGAGAATTAATTGAATGCTTATCTAATTACTCTTTATCACGCCCCCTCAGTTCTGAAAACTTAACAGGAAAAATAAGATTATGCAAGTAAAGTTAAATATTTCTTATCCATGTTTTAGAGTGTTGTTGTGCTCTGGCTATGATAGTGAATGATAGTAAGAAAGAAGCTATCTCCGCCCTCTTGAAACTTACCATTTACCTCTAGGTATGTAGTTTTTCAAAGTGGCCTTTGGCATTTTTGAGTTGTGATTTTTGGACATAACTCTTTGTCAATAGTCACTTTAACTTCTGATAGATTGTTTTTTCCCATGACTACTTTTTACATACTATCTTAGTTTTTCTCTAAATTTTTCATATCCAGCAATTTGGTGATGTTTATGATGGTAATTTTTATGTGCCTGAGATTTGGAACATTTTTTATCAGTTCTGACACAGTTATTATTTATGATAATGATTCTTATTTCACTTTAGTGATATAATACTTGTAATGACTGAGATCACTCTTTTGTGCACTTCAGCTCAACTTCAGAGTATGAATAGTAAGATACTCTTCAATAGGGAGAGAAAGTTGTCTAATCAGAAAATTACCCTCTTATACATTTTAATTCACTTTGTTATTATATTGCTACAATATGTAATAACTGAAAAGTTAATGTTGTGCATTGGGGAACACTGGTAGACTTGAAATCACTCTTTTAATTTTTTTAGTTGTAGATGGACACAATACCTACATTTTATTTTTATATGGTGCTGAGGATCCAACCCAGTGCCTTCCACATGCAAGGTGAGCACTCTACCACTGAGCTACAACCCCGGCCCAAAATCATTTTTATCTTACATCTTTTTCAGTCTTCATGACAATTGATAATCATTAACTTTCTTCAGTCTTTATTGACAAATTTTTTCTCTCCTTCATTTTAACAACAGCATTAACAATTTATTTTCAGGGAAAATGATACAAAACTAAAGAATGGTTAACTACCTGTTTAAACAGCTACACCAAATTTGCTTGGTTTGTCATCTTGCTTGGGGATTTGGATATTTTATTCTTGTCTTCCCTTTTCCTTATTTTAATTTAATTTAACTTTACTCTTCACCTAGATTCACCAAATTATTGACATTTTGCCATACTTGCTTTATAAAATGGATGGATGGATGGATAAATAAGTAGAATAGAGGTAGATACATATACACACAGGAAGATACATTTTTATGACTTGTTCAAAAGTAGACTGCAGACATAATGATACTTCCCCTCTAAATACTTTGGCATACATGTTCTGCTAAGAAAAAAGATATTCTCCTACAAAACAACAGTATTGTTATTATACCCAAGAAATCTAATATTGAATACAATAGTATTATCTAATACATTCCAGATTCAAAATATCCCAGTTATTTGAATAAAATGTTCTCTGTGGCCATTTTATTTTTCTAATCCATGATCAAACCCAGGATGATTCACCATCACCCCAACATATGCACACTTATTTCATGGGTAGAGGCCTATCTCTCCCATTTTATCATTCTTTAGTTTCTTCCCCCCTCCTCTATAGTTCTAAGTAGTATTGATTTTGGGTTTCTTCTCTTAAGGAAAGAAATGAACTGTCATTCATGACACAGTATTTAGGATAAATTTTTAAATTATCATTCTAAAAATCATTTTTAAATATTTAAATAATTTTAAAGACAATAAATGGAAATAATAACAACAAATTTCTAATTGTAGAATATCAGACACTAACACTTAGGTTAGGGAAATATTTTTAATGGGAGAATCTCCTCAGTATCTCTTGTAGCATACCCTACCATTGCTTAGAGCAAATCCAAGTCTGAGATATTGGAATAATAATAATTGCAACCCACCTTCTCCGTTCAATGGTACTCATAATCATTCTAATAGTAATAGCAGCTACCCCACAGAGGAAACAGTGCCGATAACATAGAACATGCTAAATAGGTGTTTGGTAGTATTATTGACATTATTCTGATCACCTAACTTGTTTAAATCACCCCCTAAGAAAGTAAGATTCCTGAAAGCACTTGAGTGAAATTTAAGTAGTTACATATGTGAGATTTATATTTGAGTATTTTAGTGAAAGTATTGAAGTGAAAGCATAACTTTTTCTTGTAAAAATTGGAATAATTCTAACAGCATTTGTAGTTCCCCCTTCTTTTCCTTGTCCTTCTCACTACACTATGAATCTTCCATTACAGCCGGGCACGTTTAATATTTTGTCCATCACGTTTGCAATATCCTGTTCTGCCTCTATGTTTTTCTCATGATTTGCATATGTTCATGCCCAATTTCTAACTGCACTTTAGTAGTTTAGATTTGTTTTCTCTCCTTTCCAAATTCAACTTATCTAAGAACAAACATATATCTCTTCCCTCATGAGACCTTCCATAATCAATCTAGTTTATGATACTCTCTCACTCCTCTGAACTTATCAATACAGCATCTCAAATCTTGTATTTAAACTACACAGGCATTTTTGTTAGTTGCTTTTCTAAGTGAATAATCTTCTTTGGAACTGTGTTCTTGAGGCCTAAATTGTTTTCCACTTCCCTAAATGCTTTATAGAAACAAGCACATACAAAATTTTTAGAAAATATTGGTTGACTTTTTATGATTTTTTATAAATAGATAAATTATCTCCTTCCTTTAGATTGCAGTAAAATGCAGTGATTTACTTGAACTTGGAATTTTTTTTTTCTAATAGTCTGAAGCAGAGTTTATACTCCATATAAAATATCATTTTTTTCAAGTACTAGGGATTGAATCCAGGAGTGCTCTACCAGTCCTTTTTATTTTTTATTCTGAGGCAGGGCTTCATTAAGTTGCTGACTCTGGCCTCAAATTTTCAGTTCTCCTGCCTCAGCTTCCTGAGTTGCTGGGATTAAAAGTATGAGCCATTGCACCCAACTCCAAAATTCTTTAATGAGTGTTAGTGTTTAATAAATTAATACTATTTAGTGGCAAGTGGATATTGTTGAGATATAATTAGAAGAAAGGAAACTTAAACTTACTGGGTTTCTACCATTGAAAAGTGCTATGCTACATGGTTTCCCCCTTATTCTGAATCAAATGAGCTACAGACATCAGGTAGATTTCCCAAGGTCCCAGAGATGTTCAGTGACAGAGCCAGGAATTAAACTTGTCTCTCTTTCCCATAAAATCTGTTCTAGTTTTTTTTAATAATCCTTATTTCAATTAATGATATCATCTTCTATCAAATTTCCCAGACAGAAATATTTGTCTAACCAGGCTTCTCATTCTCCATTACCCAAAGTCTTTAAGTATTTCTAATCATATTCACTAAATATACCTCAAATACATTCCGTTCTTTCCAAATGTGACAGTGTACTGGTTTAAGAATTTATCATGTTCACAATAACATATACTTTATGATCAATAGAAGAACTGGAAGGCTCCAAAAACAAAGTAATAATAAGAAGATGGAAATATTACCTTGTTTTGATCATTACATTGCAACATATATTGAAATAACACACAATGTCTGTTATGCCGCAGTCCGGCTGCAGCAAAATAACGGGGGGGGGGGGGGGGGGGTGACAAGGAAATTGTGTAGATTGATAGAGCAGGAGAGGGAGCCGTTTATTGTAGGACCGGAGGGGTATTTATACATTCCACACAGCTTATCTTATTTAACATAAACTAGATACAGCAGTCAACCAATAAGGAATCTCCACACTTTGGCATTACTTCACAAACCACTCCCTCTGCAAAATGCCAGGCGCCATCTTGACTTGTTTACAGACTCTAACACTCTTAAATATGTATAAATGTTATGTGTTAATGAAAATCTTCTAAGTTTAAGGAAGGCTGAAAGTATACTCGGTGGTATAGCACTTGCCTAGCATGCACAATGTATACATATTGCATACACATATCAAAGTATCACACTGTTCCTCATAAATATTTACTATTTAGATAATCAATTTTTTAAAGGAATTTATCATGTTTAATCTGAACCATTTCAACTGCCACCAGCTTTGCTCTCTTAAGTGCATCTTTCATACCACCATCACCAGAATAATCTCTCCAGCTTAAAATTTAACTTCAGTTGTTACCTGTTACCTAAAAGATAAATTAAAATTCCAGAGAAATGCATTCAACACCCATCCAGCCTTACCTCTGGTTGCTCCCCATCTTATGACTTACCTTCTGTTGAGTAGTTGGCAAGTCTCCCCATAACTCCTTGCACGCTTTCAGGACCCATGCTGTTCCCACTGCCTCACAGACCTTGTTATCTGCTTTTCTACTACCTACTCTTCAGGACTTGGCCCCAGTGTCATCCATCTGGGAAGGCTTTTTCAGTCTAACCTTTGTCCTGCCCCAAAATTTAGAATTTCCCCCTGTTGACAGCCATTCAGCCTGACCTTTTCTTTTTGTAGAAGCTACCATATTAGTTCATTTTATTCATTGAACAGATACTGTCTGAGTACTTCCCATGTATTGGGCATTCTGCTAGGACTGCAAATAGAGGAAGAGTAACCTGCATTCTAATAGGGGCAACATGAAAACATTACAGTGTAATAGGATTGTTGCAAGGGCAACCTCAAAACTCCTGCCACTGCCATTATAAATTTCAAAGTATAAAATTCTTAGAAGAATTTTCATTTTAAATCATTTTACTTACTTTTTTAATAAATAAATGTAATAAATTTTTAGCAATTCCCTCTCAAGCAACGTACTTCTTTAGCCCAAAGTATGTTATTAAACACTCTTAGGATCTTATGTGGGTTCTAAGTGCTTCCTGTAGAAAATAAAATTATTAAACTTTGACCATTTTCTTTATTTTTTATTAAGAGAGAGAGAGAGAGAGAGAGAGAGAGAGAGAGAGAAAATTTTTTAATATTTATGTTTTAGTTTTCAGTGGACACAATATCTTTATTTTATTTTTATATGGTGCTGAGAATCGAACCCAGCACCCCGTGCATGCCAGGCAAGCGCATTACTGCTTGAGCCACATCCCCAGCCCCAAACTTTGACCATTTTCACAGCAGATTATATTAAGCACTTCTTAAATAAATGTTACCAGTAGCAAAGTATGAAGATCATGGATTATTATAATTAATATGATGCCTTATGTAATTACTTTGTTGAGAATGATATGTAAATGGCGTTTAGAATTTGAATTATGAGCATAGTCTTATTAAAATCTGTAATCTATAAAGAGATTTACTTGTCGAAGTCTGTGAATACTTTAGTAAAGGAATATTCTGAAACTATGTTACAGAACAGCTTGCCAAGACCTCGACCATCTCCTGATGTTGGATCCAGATTGCAAAGAAAATATTGATGAAGTGTGACAGTAACTATTTAATGAAATCATTATTTTTGAGAATCTCCTGTAAATATATATTTCTGCATTTATTAATGATTCAAAACACTATAATCATAAAAATGAAGTATAATATAGGTAATGGAGATAAATTGATCAGTTTAAGTTTATGCTATAAATTATACTTTATTATGTATTTTATTGGTGAATACATTTTTAATGAATGGAAATATTTCATTGTTTTCAACAAGCATGCTACTGGATATAAATTAATTCTATTTAAAAATAAAAAAGAGGCTATTTTGTTATTCCAATTATGCATTAGTTGTAGTTATGAAGCTTTGTTTTCTGAAATTCCTAATAAATTCTATTAAATTTGTATGGTGGTATTAAAAAGTCTATGATTGATAACATCTTACATAAATAATACAGCTATTTGTTTAAGATATTACAGGATCTCTATACTTTGGAGATGTTACAAATAGGTCTTTTATCAACTCTGCATGTTCAGCAATTGATATTATCATCTTTTCTAGGGGTAATTAGTCTTTAAATTTGACCACACTTTTAAAATCTCAGAGGGATCAAATGGTAAAAATGAAAAATAAATTGCAATTCCAACCAGCTAACTTGAATTTCCTAGTCAGTATATTTTTTCCAAATACAGAATTTCTACTTAGGAAACACGATTTATATTAGAAGTTTGTTCTTTTTAAATATGAAACAGCCAAAATTTGTATGATATAATAATCCCTCCATCGTTTTATTTTCCCTCAACTATTTTTACTTCAGGTTCTCATCTGAATTATATCAAACTAATTTTTTTACTTCTGATAACATATCTAAAGTGAGAATGAAATGTCCAGAGTGAGAATTAATCATATCAATTCCATCTTAAAAGTCTCCCCTCCCACTAATGGAAGAATTTTCATTCCTTAGCATGGTATCTAAGACTCTTTATATTCCAAGTTCTCCATACTTTTTTAACATCTTTCCCACCATACCAGTTTTACCAAACCACCCATAGGTCCCCAAATAAAACCTACTATTTCATACGTCTCTGCCTACACATATGCTATACTCTCGGCTTGAACTGGCTTCCCCTTGTGCCCTACTTAATCTACCCAGTAAATTTTTATTCATACTGTTCAGGTTGAACTTTCTCCATTTTGCCCTAATAATCCTATCTACCACCTCTTCTATACAAATTTTATTCTTGTACCCTGAACTGACCTTATTTGCGTACATATCACCTGTTCTCCTAACGCAAGAGCTCCTGGAACACAGACATTGTCATTCACTTGTATGTTCTTAGGAATTAAAATAGGGAACATAATGGCAGGTCAAAATAACGAATAAAGGAGAAAATATTCAGTCATTCAAAATTCCACTTTCTACCCCTCAAAAAGAGGTATAATGGATGGGGAAAAAAGGAATCACTCTTCCCCCTCAAAATTCAAAATACACCCACACAAACCCATTAAGTTTCAAAGTCCAGAAATAATCCTCTCTTTCAAGACTCTCCCCTCTGGATCTCTCCATTCTTTTTCATAAAAGGTAACACATGTTTGTAAAGGAGTAGTTTTATCAGCCTGTTACTTGCCTGTAGAATTTTACATTTGCACAGCATTTTTTATTTCATATTCTCTTTTTCGTTTCATATTTTCCTTTTCATTCCAGGCTGAAAGCTTCTGCTTATATAAAATTCTCATGAACCTTATGGGGTCTCCCGTGGTTGTCAGAGAATTTGCTCTTAGACAAGAGGTCTCTTAGATAGTCACTCCCCTGTTTTCAGCTTCTGCAGAGATAATTGAGGACATCTGAGTCATATACTTAATCTCTTTATAGCCTTTTTGTGACTAAATATTCTGACCTTTTGTTCTTTCTGTGGTATTAATAAAATGTTTTACAACCTCATCCATGGTTTTTTCTATCCTGACAGTGAATCTCAATTTTAGCATCATTTGCAATCCTGCAATCATCAAGTCATACTTCCCTTTTCTTTATCTTTTTCTCTCTCTCAATCTAGCTCTTTCCTACAGCATTTTATTATAAGAAACACTTTGTTTGGAAATATCCACAAATATCCACAGTTAATGTCCAGTTTCATTGTTCTTAGTTCTGCTTTCCACATAATTGCAAAACACAATTCCCCTACATTTTCTGTCACTTTATAATAAATATCCCTTTTTCTCTAGTTTCCAATAACATGTTTCTCCTTTCCTCTTGAGCTTTACCAGCAGCATCCTTAACATTCATATTTCTACTAATAGTCTGTTCAAATCAACCTGGGTTTTTGGCACCATGCTACTTAAAATTCTTCCAGCTTCTGCCCACAGCCCAATTCCAAAGTCACTTTCTCATTCTTAGGTATTGATTTACAGCAGCACTCCATTTCCAGTAAAAATTCTGTTAGTGTCTTATGGCCACAAATTTATTTGCTTTTAAAACATACATGAGGACTAGGATATAGCTCAAAGGTACATCACTTGCCTATCATGCACAAGGCCCTGGGTTCTATCCCCAGCACTACAAAAACAAACAGAAGTAAAAAATAAATAACACACATATAAATGTATTATAATTCTAAAGGTTAGAAGTCTGACACTGGTTTCCCTGGACTAAAATCATATAATTCTGAAGGTTAGAAGTCTGACACTGGTTTCCCTGGACTGAAATCAAAGTGTAAATAGGGATATGCTACTTTTTGGAAGCTCTAGGGGGAGAATCCACTTCCTTGTCTTTTCTAACTTTTATTAGAGGTCACCCACATTCTTTGATTTATGACTCTCTTCCTCTATCTTCAAATCTAAGATGAAAACCACATATCACATCTCTTGACCTCTCCGCTTCCTCCTTCTGTGTGTGTGTATGTGTTTAGTGGTGGTTATACTGAGCTACATTCCTGTCCCCCTTTTCTAATTTTGAGGACCCTTATGATTACATTGGGCCCCTCTGGATATCTCGGTATCTGTCTTAGTATCAACTGATTAGCAAACTTAGTTTCATCAGCAACCTATATTCCCTTTTGCCAAGTAACCTAACATATTCACAGGTTCTGGGGGTGAGGGGGTCATTATTCTGCCCACAGGGATATAAAATCAAAGGGATGGGGCTGGGGACGTGGCTCAAGCGGTAGCGCGCTCGCCTGGCATGTGTGAGGCCCGGGTTCGATCCTCAGCACCACATACAAACAAAGATGTTGTGTCCACCAATAACTAAAAAAATAAATATTAAAAATTCTCTCTCTCTCTCTCTCTCCCCCTCCCTCCCTCCCTCTCTCTTAAAAAAAAAAGGTGTCCATCATTGTTTCTGAGCAATATTAAAAAAAAAAAAAAATAGAGAGTGGAGCCATTTAAAAAAAAAAAATCAAAGGGATATCGAGGGACAGAGATTGCTAGTTGTGCTGGCCCCATTTTTTTCAGTTTCCCCTTCTTTCCTTAGTAATAAAATCTGTTTTACAGATATCTAGCCACCAGGATAAAAACAGTGTTACCCATCTCTCTTGCAACTAACGATGGCTATATGACTAAGTTTGAAACTGTGCCTTTAAAGAGAAGGGGTAAACACTCCTTTTCCTCCTTTTATCTCTTCCTTCTCTATGCTAGCTGGAATGCAGACTTTCATGTGTATCACTGTAGCATGCAGACATAGCTCATTGTTAAATCTCATGGAAAGCAAACTGGGAAAAACCTGGGCCCATGATAGCATTACATAACAGTCAACTTTTATGTGAACAAAGCATAAATTTCTATTTTATTTAGCTACTGTTATTTTGAATCCTGTTGAAAAAACCTAACTTAAATCCTAGTTAACATACTTTTTAAAAGTGGGAGATAGGCCCTTCCTTCCTGTGATGTTATTCTTAGTCATCAACCTGACTAGATTGAGGAACACCTAAAAAATTAGCAAATCACAGTTATGGGTATGTCTATGAAGATGTTTCCAGAGATAATAGGCATGTGAGTCAGTGAACTGAGCGAAGACTCACCTGAACAAGAGTGGTGCCATTGCATAGGCATGGGGCCTGGATGAAACCAAAGGCAGAAGAAAGGGGAAGCTCCACACATGCTCAATTCTTCTTAAGCAGATGCATTTTTGCTGCTGTCACCATCCCCCATGAACATTAGACTCCAGATTATTCAACTTTTAAATGTGGAACTACACCAGCAATCCTCCAGTTGGCTTCTAGGCCTTCAGCCTTGGACTGGGGCTGCATCATTCTTTGTCCTTGTGCTGATGCTCCAGATTCTTCAACTGAACAGCTATTGATTTCCCTGGCTCTCCAGCCTGCAGATGGCCATTGTGAGCTATTGATCCTCTGATCATGTAAACCTATCTAATAAATTCCCTCTTAAAAATATACAGGGGCTGGGATTGTGGCTCAAGCAGTAACGCGCTTGCCTGGCATGCGTGGGGCGCTGGGTTCGATCCTCAGTACCACATAAAAATAAAATAAAGATGTGTCCACCGAAAACTGAAAAATAAATGTTAAAAAGTTCTCTCTCTCTCTCTCTCTCTATTTTATATATATATATATATATATATATATATATATATATATATATATATATATATATATATAATTATAATCTAGGGGCTGAGGCTATAATTCAGTGGTAGAGTGCTTGCCTAGCATGCGTGAGGCACTGGGTTCGATTCTCATCACCACATAAATAAATAAGTAAACAATTAAAATAAAGGCATTCTGTCCATCTACAACTACAAAAAAAATTTTAAAAGAATATTGTTAAAAAAATTTATACACACACACACACACACAATCTATTGATTGTGTTGTTCTAAATAACTCTGATTAGTATGCTTTCCTTCTGCTTTAGGTCTAGGTGTTTGCTTTTGAAATGGGCAAGTTCATGAAACCCAGGAAAAGCAGAACTAGTCCTGAACAGATGCTATTCTGACATTGATGATGACACGTCATACCACCTCAAAAGTCATTCTCTGGTAGCTGGAATTGACCACTATCCCTGAAAAGTGCTGGCTGCCATACAAGAAGAACATTACCAACAGGTCAAAGGTCAAATGTCTTTTGTAATAATATGTCATGCCCTCTTAAATAATACTGTGATCAACAGATGTCTTCAGAAACTCTGCACTTTTTTAATTTTAATATTTTTTAGTTGTCAATGAACCTTTATTTTATTTATTTATATGCAGTGCTGAGAATCAAACGCAGGGCCTCACACATGCTAGGCCAACTGTCTACCACTGAGCCACAACCCAGCCCAGAAACCCTGCTCTTAATGTAAGAGCAACTGGAGGCTAAGTTCAAGCCTAAAGAGAGGAAAAAGATAGGCAAGAACAAGTGGTTCTTTTTATTGTTTTTTATTTCAATCATTTAACATAAAAATAAAAATCCTGTGGGGAAAAATAAAATGGGAGATATTATAATGTTGTAACCATTCTTTAGCAATAGATGAACTCCCACCCAAAATTAGTTCAGATGTGGAGGCTGTTGATATCACATACACACACATAAGAAAATGTTAACATATGAAAAATGTTATTTACATACATAATTCAAATCTCTAGGGCAGCAGATCAGGCTTCCCAAGCAGCTCTGAAATGGCTTAGGAGATCAAAGAAAGAAATCTGGCTTGGAGTTTTTAATTGTGATTAGAGGGTGTAGCCAGAATGAGAGTTCCCATATGCAAGCTGAAGAATCTACTTGTTTGAATCTTCTGCAGAGACAAAGGAAATAGCATTTGGGCTCTCTTATCAGTATGCCCAGATGTGGAACAGAAGGGGAAATAAAGGGATGAGGCTTAAAAGCTATCAAAGGTTAAAACAGCTATCAACGGTTAAAACATCAAAAAGTAGAATCAGGCCCCCGCACCAAAAACAAACAGAAAAATGGAGTCAGAGCTAAGAATATAGCCCAGTGTTAGAATGCATGCTTAGCACACACAAGACCCTGAATTCAATCCTTGGTACTACAAAAAAATAAAATAAAATCTAAGTGGAATCAGATGCTTTATTACACACAGCATAATTATAGAAAATTATATAAAACTATCTACAGAACCAAAGTCTTTGTGTAGGTAATGGGGCTCTAGTGCAAGGAGAAAAGTTGGACTTACATAGAAGCACTGAGGAGGAAATACAAATAGATGGTAAAGAGGATCAAGGTCTAGCAGGGAGCGGTATCACATACCTGTAATCCCAGAGGCTTGGGAGGATGAGGCTGGAGGATCTCGAGTTCAAAGCCAGCCTCAGCAACTTCGAGGCTCTAAGCAACTCGGTGAGACCCTATATCTAAATAAAATACAAAATAGGGCTGGGATGTAGCTCAGTGGTTGAGTGCCCCTGAGTTCAATCCCTTGTACTTCCCCCAAAACATGGATCAAGTTCTAGCCTGCAGTGGTGAGGAATGCCTGTGAAGTTGTAGATCTAAAACCCTCTCCCACTGATAATGCTGGAAATTATAGGCAGTTTCTTCTTTGGACATTCTTTTCCTGAACTCCTTTTAGTCACAAATCTAACAATAAAATAGTAATGCTACATAATATTTAATGGTTAGTTATAGTCAAGTATATTTCTGGAATATATTTTGTTTTGCTTCTCATTTGCATTATGTAAATAGTCTTCCCATTCCTTTCATTCACAAAATATTAAGTACTATCTATGTGCCAAAAGCTTTGCTACTTCCAATAATACATTCATAAGGATAAAATAGTCAACATTGCTAAGGTTGGGATCCACATTTCCAGGTTAGAGTTGGTCAAAAGAGGAAGGTGGAAGTGGGCAGAGTCATGATTCTTGCAAGACCACCACGGCTAGTCACAGTGATGGATAGACACAGAGATGGCCCGCATTTCCCAGCTTGCCCTCACCCTTATCCACTCTACAGCAGCTTCCTGACTGTGGACCCAGTAACCCATCACTAGGTACTAGGCCGCAGACTCACAGAAACAAGAGATTCACAAAAAGCAGAATTTTCTCACATGTAGCAGTTTCCATGGATTTCTCCAGCAAGCTCTCTTTTCATGGTTTCACTTAAGTGAGGCATGCTTTGGTGATCAAATTTCTCTACAAGGTCTGATTTGCCTACCCACACAAGTTATTCATGCAACCTCCTTGGTAATTGTTTCTCTGATCCTGACTGACATTCCTCAGTAGAGAAGACTAGATTTTCATCCCTTACCCAATGCTAATGCACCAGTTCTCCCTTTCCAGGCCATATTCCCAGATCTTATATTTAGTAAAATATAATTCCTATAGTAAATACCTTAGTCCCATAACTCTTTTAATGGCTTGTTTTTCCTGACCAATATATTCTGATGGAGGTGACACAGAATGAAGCACTCACTTATAAATTAGTGTGAAGTGTTAACTTTCCCAATCATATGAGTATATAGGAAATTAGGTAAATTCTAAATCGTTTTTTTTATCTTAATAAGGTATATATGACAGTAGAATGCATTTTGATTCATTGTACATAATTGCAGTACAACTTTACATATCTATGGTTGTACACGATGTAGCATCACACCATATGTACAGCCATACATGTACCTAGGGTAATGATGTCCATCTCATTCCAACATCTTTCCTACCCCCATGGCCTCCTCCCCACTCCTCCCACTCCTTTGTCCCATCAAGTTCCTCCATTTTTCCCATTCCCCCCCCCATTATGGATTAGCATCCACTTATCAGAGAGAATATTCAGTCTTTGGTTTTTGGGGATTGGCTTACTTCACTTAGAATGATATTCTCCAACTCCATCCATTTATCTGCAAATGCCATAATTCTTCCTTAATGCTGAGAAATATTCTATTGTGTATATATACCGCATTTTCTTTATCCATTCATCTACTGAAGGGCATCTAGGTTGGTTCCACAATTTAGCTATTGTGAATTGATCTACTATAAACATTGATGTGGCTGTATCATGTAGTATGCTAATTTTAAGTCCTTTGGGTATAAACTGAGGAGTGGGATAGCTGGAACAAATGGTTGTTCCATTCCAAGTTTTCTAAGGAATCTCCATACTGCTTTCCAGATTAGTTGCACCAATTTGTAGTCCCACCAGCAATGAATGAGTGTGCCTTATCCCCCACATCCTCATCAGCACTTATTGTTGTCTGCATTCTTGATAACTGCCATTCTAACTGGTGTGAGATGAAATCTTAGAATAATTTTGATTTTCATTTCTCTAATTGCTAGAGATGTAGAACTTTTTTATGTATTTTTTAATCGAATGTATATCTTCTGATAAGTGTCTGTTTAGCTCCTTAGCCCATTTATTGACAGGGTTGTTTGTGTTTTTGATGTTAATTGTTTTGAGTTCTCTGTATATCCTGGAGATTAATGCTCTATCTGTTGTGCGTGTGGCAAAAATTTACTCCGAAAATGTACCCAAGGCCAATGTCATTCTAAGTGGAGAAAAATTGGAAGTATTCTCTCTAAAAACTGGAACAAGATGGGGAATGCCCTCTTTCACCATTTCTATTAAACATAGTCCTTGAAACCCTAATCAGAGCAATTAGACAGATGAAAGAAATTAAAGGGATCTGAATAGGAAAAGAAAAACTCAAATTATCATTATTTGCTGATGACATGATCCTATACTTAGAGGATCCAAAAAACTCCACATGCCATAAAACTTCTAAAATTAATTAATGAATTCAGCAAAGAGAGGGATATAAAATCAATACCCATGAATCAAATGCATTTCTGTATATCAGTGATGAATACTCTGAAAGAGAAATTAGGAAAACTATCCCCATTCACAAGAGCCTCAAAAAAAAAATACTTGGGAATCAACAAAAGAGGTGAAAGACTAAAGAAAGAAATTGAAGAAGACCTGAGAAGATGGAAAGATCTCCCACGCTTTTGAATAGGCAAAATTAATTTTGTCAAAATGGCCATACTACCCAAAGTGCTATACACTCAATGTGATTCCAATTAAAATCCTGTCATCATTTCTTATATAAATAGTCTTAGCAAGAAGACTGAAGCAGGAGGCATGACAATACCAGACCTTAAACTATACTACAAAGATAGTAACAAAAACAGTATGGTATTGTCACCAAAATAGACATGTAGACCAATGATACAGAAAACACAGAGACAAACCCACATAAATACAGTTATCTCATTCTAGACAAAGGCACCAAAAACATACATTGGAAAAAAGATAACCTCTTTAACAAATGGTGCTGGGAAAACTGAAAATCCATATGCAACAAAATGAAATCAAACCCCTATCTCTCACCAGGCACAAAGTGGATCAAGAACCTAGGAATTAAACCAGAACCCTGTGTCTAATAAAAGAAAAAGTAGGCCCCAATCTCCATCCATATTGGATTAGGCCCCTAGTTCCTTAATAAGACTCCTGTAACATAAGAATTAATATCAAGAATAATAAATGGGATGGATTCAAACTAAAAAGCTTCTTAGCAAAATAAACAATCAGTGAGGTGAATAGAGAGCCTACAGCTTGGGAGCAAATTTTTACCACCTGCACATCAGACAGAGCACTAATCTCTAGGGTATATAAAGAACTCAAAAAGCTAAACACCAAAAAAATACATAATCCAATCAATTAAATGGGCCAAGGAGCTGAACAGACAGTTCTCAGAAGAGGATATACAATCAACAAATATATATAAAAAAAAAAAAGTTCAACATCTCTAGCAATTAGAGAAATGCAAATCAAAATTACTCAAGATTTCATCTTAAGATTTCATCTCTAGTCAGAATGGCAGCTATTAAGAATATAAACAACAATAAGTGTTGGCGAGGATGTGGAAAAAAAGGCACACTCATACATTGCTGGTGAGACTGTAAAAGGGTGCGGACAATATGGAAAGCAATATGGAGATTCCTTGGAACCACCTTTTGACCCAGCTATCCCAGTCCTCGATCTATACCCAAAGGACTTAAAAATAGCATACTATAGAGACACAGCCACATCAATGTTTATAGCAGCACAATTCACAATAGCCAAACTGTGGAACCAACCTAGATGCCATTCAGTACATTAATGGATAAAGAAAATGTGAATATTACTCAACAATAAAAAAGAATAAAATCATGCATTTGCAGGTTAATGGATGGAGTTGGAGAATATAATGCTAAGTGAAGTTAGCCAATCCCAAAAAAAACAAATGCAGAATGTTTTCTCTGATATAAGGAGGCTGATTCATAGTGGGGTTGGGAGGGGGAGCATGGGAAGATTAGACGAATTCTACATAGGGCAAAGGGGAGAGCAGGGAAAGGAGGGGGCAAAGGGGTATGAAGACATAAATGGTGTGAATATACTCTGTATACAACCAAAGATATGAAAAATTGTGCTCTATATGTGTAATATGAATTGTAATACATTCTGTCATATATAACAAATTAGAATAAAAATTTTTAAAAAGAAAAAGTTTTAAAATATCATTTATAAATTGACATTTCAGTGGGAATAAGCAGGCCAAAAGCACTGTGCCATGTTGTTTGTAAAACATTTCAGCACCTCAGATAAGCACTCATTTATTTAAAAAAAAAAAAGTATTTGTACTTAATTCACTAGTGCAAATATACACAAGCAGGATTCTGCATGCCAAACCAACTTCACAGTTAATAATCCCTAACTTCCATATCTTTTACTTATATATTAAAGAATGCCTTTACAAAAGATAGTTGAATCCAAAGTCAGTAAAAGCCAAAAACAAAAATTCTAGTAACTGGCAAAACAAGGCAATATTTGTATTTTATCGTACTTGTATATTATGACATTGTCCTTTTGTGAAACTATGCTATAACCAGAATTCTTGGGAAATATTGTCCAGAACCCCTCCAGAGAAGGATATTAGAATGTGTGATCCAAAATGTGTTCATTAAAAATGACAAGAGTGGGAAGACAAAGAACAGAAATTCTGGAAAAGAACAGCATTTTGTTCCCAGTGAAAACTGGGAGGCAGAGCAAGATAGATAGTGGCTAAGAGCCTCTGGTGATCCTTTCTCCACAGGCACACCAATCTTCATTCACAAAAGTTAAGGAAATCAAATAAAATATCTGCTTTTAGTATAACCAAATGAAAAGGCTATTGAAGAAGGAAGGAAGGGGAAATTTTGCCACAGTGAAATAAAACTACAACTCAATAACAAGAAAAACTTGGAAACTACAAAAACATATGAAAATTAAATAACTTACTTTTGAACAATGGTTCAAGAAAGAAATCAAGATGGAAATTTTTTAATGTTTTAAACCAAATGAAAATGGACATAAAATATACCAAAACCTATGGTACTAAGAGGGAAGTTTATATTAACCAATGTCCGTATCAATGAAAAGCAAAGTCATTGCATCTAATAGAAGAAAAAGTAGGCCATAATCTTCATAATGTAGGATTAGGCCCCAACTTCCTTAATAAGATTCCTATAGCACAAGAATTAAAACCAAGAATCAATAAATGGAATGGAATCAAACTAAAAAGTTTCTTTTCAGCAAAAGAAACAGTCTGTGAGTGAACAGAGAGAGCCTACATCCTGGGAGCAAGTTTTTACCCCTCACACATCAGATAGAGCACTAATCTCTAGGATATATAAAGAACTCAAAAAGTTAAACACCACACCGAAAAAACAAATAACCTAAACAACAAATGGGCCAAGGACCTGAACAGACACTTCTCAGAAGAGGATATACAATCAATCAACAAATATATGAAAAAATGCTCATTGTCTCTAGCAATCAGAGAAATGCAAATCAAAACCATTCTAAGATATCATCTCACTCCAGTCAGAATGGCAGCTATTTATGAAGACAAACAACAATTAAGTGTTGGTGAGGATGTGGGGAAAAAGGTACACTCATACACTGCTGGTGGGACTGCAAATTGGTGCAGCCAATATGGAAAGCAGTATGGAGATTCCTTGGAAATGTGGGAATGGAACCACCATTTGACCCAGCTATTCCTCTCCTCGGACTTTACCCAAAGGACTTAAAAACAGCATACTACAGGGACACAGCCACATCAATGTTTATAGCAGCACAATAGTTAAACTGTGGAGCCAACCTAGATGTCCTTCAGTGGATGAATGGATAAAAAAAAAAATGTGGCATATATGCACAATGGAATTTTACTCAGCATTAAGAAAGAACAAAACCATGGCATTTGCAGGTAAATGGATGGCCTTGGAGAAGATAATGCTAAGTGAAGTAAGCCAATCCCAAGAAAACAAATGCTGAAAGTTTTCTCTGATATAAGGAGGTTGACTCTTAGTGGGGTAGGGAGGGGGAACGTGGGAGGAATAGATGAATTCTACAAAGGGAAGAGGGGTGGTAAGGAAAGGGGAGGGGGCAGGGGATTAGCAAGGATGTGGAATGTGATGGACATCATTATACAATGTATGAAGACATGAATTGGGTGTCAACATACTTTATATACAAACAGAGATACAAAAATTGTGATATGTATGTGTATTAAGAATTGTAATGCAAAAAAAAGTACATGTATAAAGGCAAAAAAAAAAGAATAGCGTTATCTTAAATTAGGTAGAGGGAAGTGAAAAGAGGGGAAGGCAGGGGATGTGGGGATAAGAAAGATAAGAGAATGAAACAGACATTATTACTTTATGTATATATGTGACTGTATGACCAATATGATTCTACAATATGTATTCTCAGAAAAATGAGAAATTACATCCCATCTGTTTATGATATATCAAAGTATATAAGTGCATTCTACTGTCATGTATAACTAATTAAAACAAATGAAACAAAAAAAAAGCAGAGTCAGGTGAGCTGGCAAGCACCTGAAATTTCAGTGACTCAGGAGGCTGAGGCAAGAGGATCACAAGTTCAAGGCCAGCCTGTACAACTTAGCAAAACACTGTCCCAAAATTTAAAAAATAAAATAAAATAAAAAGGGCTGGGGATCTTGCTTGGTGGTAGGGTGCACTTCATTTAATCCCTAGTACCAAAACAACAACAAAAAAAAATTCAAACAACCTATCACTATATTACAAGGACCGAGAAAACAACAACAAACCAAACCCAAAACTCATAGGAAGGAGGAAAAAAATAAACATCAGAACAGAATTAAGTGAAATGGAGACTAAAACACACACAGAATATCAACAAAACAAAAAGTTGGTTCTTTGATAAGACAGATAAACCCCTACCTAGAATAACCAAGAAAAAGAGAAGACTCAAATAAAACTAGAGATGAAGCCAGGTGTGATGGTACACGCCTACATTCCCAGCAACTTAGAAGGCTGAGACAGGAAGATCACAAGTTTGAAGATAGCTTTGGCAATTTAATGAGACTCTATCTCAAAATAAAATTGAAAAAAAGAGGGGTGTGTAGTTCAGTGGGAGAGTGCTTGCCTGGCATGTATGAAGTCCTGGATTCAATCGCCAGCACAAGAAGAAGGAAGAGAAGAAGCAGCACATACTGAGCTTTTGCACACTGTTAACAGGAATGTATTAGTGCAGTCATTATGGAAAACAGTATGGAATGTCCTCAAAAAATTAAAATAAAATTGTTGTTTTCCTGCAATCTCACTATTATGTATATATTCTAAAGAAATGAAATCAGTATGTCAAAGAAATACCTGCACCTGCCATGTTCAATTCAGTGCACTGTTCACAATAGTCAAGAACTGAAAACAACCTAAGTGTTCACCAAATGATGGATAATTAAAATGTGCTACACATACACAATGAAATACCATCCAGTCATAAAATGAAACCCCGTTATTTACAACAACATGGATGAAACCAGAGAACATTGTGAAATCAGCCAGTCATAGAAGACAAGTACCACCTAATATATCTCTAAAAAAAAGCTGATGTCATAAAAATTGAAAGTAGAATGGTGGGTTACCAGAGAATGGAAAGAGTAGGAGGGAGGGAAGGATAAGGAGAGGTTGATCGATAGGTACTAAGTCACAGATAGGAGCAAGTAGTATGTGTGCTATTACACAGTAGGATAACTGTAGATAACAATAATGTACTGTACATCTCAAACAACTAAAAGAAAGGACTTTGAAAGTTTTATCCATAAAGAAATTATAAATATTTGAAGGGATAGATATAACTTAATTTGAACATTATGCAATGCATACATACATCAAAACCCTACACATTACCCCACTAATATGTATAATGTTTGTTTCAATGTATCAGCTAAAAATAAATTTTAAAAAATTGAAAACAGAATGTAATTAAATGTACATACCATGCTTTAATAACATAAGAAGGAAAAATGGGTTTATACACTTAATCTTCAAGTTCTAAGAAATAGAGTCCTCTTTCCAATTTGAAGAGGTAAATTTAGAGGAAATCAAAGAAAATATCACTTTCCCCAATTGATGTACTTATAAAACTCATTATAAAATAGTAATCTCATGGGCAAAAGATCAGATAATGGGAAAAAGTTTAGACTCATTTGTGAGAAGCAGAGATTTTAATAACTGATGAGAAAAACAAACTTCATCTTTAAAATTGGCATCTGGAATGATTTTAACATGGCCTCATTTTATATCCATGTTGTCAATAAAATGCACACACACACATACACACACACACACACATATATATACATTATATATATATATTTTTTAAAGTTGTTTCAAAATTGCTAAAGTCTGTATAAGACCCATACAATAAGGCATTGTGGGGGGGTGGGACTATATATAAGTATACACACACATTTGTATTGTGGCATATTAGTATATTACTAGATTTTGTCGATTTCATGTAAGTTTATCATTTTCAATAAAAATCACTCATTAAATGTGTAATTAAGTATGGTTTAATTTTTATATCACTTTTTTTACAATTAAAACTCCAAAAAATGTGTATTTGTATCTGTTTTGACCTTAAGAAAACTAGCTCTTATTTGCCACAATACATGTACTAATTTGCTTAATTTTAATACAGATACATGAAAAGTTGTTTCAAATTTGCTACAGCCATATGAGAATCAAATTTACTAGCAAAAGTACCATGTTATATTATCATTTTTCTTGATTCTAGCCAAGTTAATTCAGTCAATACACTGTTTTCCCAGATTACCAGATTACCAATTTGGGCTGGGGATACAGCTCAGTTGGTAGAGTGCTTGAATTGCATGCACAAAGCCCTGGATTCAAACCCCAGCACCAAAAAAAAAAAAAAAAAAGAACCAAAATTACCAAGTTCAACTTCTTCTTCACTACCTCCTTCAGTCTGACTTTAATCACTAATTTTTATACAACCAGATTCATTTATCTAATCTTCATTCCATGTTGGATTTCTCCAACAACCTGGTTGATATTTTTATTTGCATACAATAAAATCCCCTCTTTGTGTAATACAATTCTCTGAGTGCTGACAAGTACATTGAGTTGCATATTAACTTGTACATTCCTGAGCCCAACTGATCTGGGTTTTGTGTCTAAAGTTTTGTCTTTTCCAGGAAAAGAAACTGCCGAAATAAAATCTGTGGATACTGAGCTCTTAGCAGAGCCCTTGCCTAACATGTGCAAGCCCTGGGTTTGATCTCCAGCACTACATAAATAAATAAATAACCTAACAAACAAACCTGTGAGACTGGATTGAAGTTAGAGTATCTTCTTCTTCTTTTTTTTTTTTTTTTTGGATATACACTGTTTAATAAAAAGCATCAGTGAACTTTGTTTCCCATCATTTCCAAGATCACATGAAACATGTCTCATTTCATTGCAAAAGAAAAATGTTTTGAGAGTGTTCACTTTGATATTTCTTTCAAAAGACACAGCTAGACAAAACCGTAAAGAGTAGACAAAGAAAAACTACATTCCATAATAGCAGGAAAATAATGAAAGCAGATTTTATGCTGAAAAATTTTGCTCTTGTTGTAATTGGTATATTAAATGTGAAATTTGTATGTTACATCTAATTTTTCAGAAATATTGTTGGATGGAGAATAAGATGAATCTTAGTGATCTGCATGCGCACACACTCAGGTACACATACACACACACATACTTACACTATAATAAAGAATATATGTGTGTGTTGATTCTCATTCTCCTGAGATGTGACTATATCACTCTTCTTTCAATTTGGGAGTGACAATGGAGAAACATGTAAGAATTGTGCAAAAGCCTACAATTTACACGTTCTTCCTGACATCAAGGGTTTTCCTATTCATTATCCAATAAAGATAGTGGCTGGATGTCTCTGCTCAGAGCTGGAGTCTCTGCTCATGAGCAGAAAGGGGCAGAGAGCTGGGAAACACCCAGCAACCATTGCACCAACCTTTACCAAGAGCCAGTGGGGATTATAAATAACAGTCACACAAATCTGAAAAATGCAGGAAAGTGTGCAAAAAAAATACAAAAGTGCTCACCAGGAGGAGGATGGTTTTAGTGGTTCTGGACTCAGGGGAGGACTTGAGGGAACTGTTCTTATGAAGATGCTGCATTCTCTGCTGGTCCCTGTGCAGGATGAGCACCATGGAGCTGCTGGCCCAGAGCATGAGCCACACACACAGGAAATCTGGAACTGTTACCAGTGCTGCATGCAAAGATCATAAGATTATGTCAGAATCAACAGCAAAACAGTATCCAGGATGTCTCAGGCTTGTGGCATTATTGTTGCTCTTTTTTCCAGTCATAAATGAAATAATAATAATATTTATAAACAGGTACAGAATCCAGCTCAGGTATATGGAGAATCCAATGTACTTAGGAACTTTCACTTTAAGCTCTGAACAGCTGGAATTCTCAGGACTAATCTTCATGGCCTGGAAGACACTCAGGTGGCAGGTGCTGCCAATGGACATACCCTGCCCACCCTAAGATTTTATTTTCACTGGCAGGTTTTAATGAGGTTCGTATGACTAGTCAAGGCAGGAAGTGTGTATAAATCCCTGTTGTGAAGCCTGAGCACATGGTGATTCATCTTCATGACATGAGGCAGGTGCTGAGACGACTTTGCTGATGACCAGAACTTGTGCACACAGATGTTAAGTCTCTGTCCAGATTCATACTCTGATCAGGTGTACAGAGGGGTCTTGAACCTGGCTGACCAGACTCTTAATGGGTCTCTTCTCATAGATGCTGCTCTCAGACTCACACTGAGTCACTCACCAGGCTCTTCTTCTCTGCCAGGCTGGTGACCTCAATGCAGAGGCCTCTCTGACCAAGATGTGTGCTGCAGGGAGGCGGCCAGCTTCTGAAATATGGGTCTGTGACTCTATGACCTCACCTCCCCTGGGACCTGCAATTATCACTGTGCCAGCAGCAGCAATGGTTGTGCAGGCTGGGGGAGCTGAGGACACTGCTGAAAACTTTCTCCCCAGGTGACACTTATGAAAAACAATTTTAAACTTTCTTCATAACACATCTTCAGAGGATATTCTAGTGTTTGAAGAGACTCTTAACTTATCCATAATCCTGGGAGACCAACAGGGTGTCACTTGGACGGGTTGGAAATACTGTGGTCTGTCATATAAAGGGTTGGCAGTGAGCTTTGCATGTCTCATATTATTTCTTCCTTCCCTGGGAAGAGTTCTACCCCAAATCTAGTTGCTTCCTTTAAACCAAGCTCTGGAACGGCTCCTCGTGCTCTCTGCCTCAAGCAAGGATCTCCTTGCAATATCTGTTAAATATCAGTTCTCCCAACTGGAAGCAGCCGATTCTAAATAGCTGGAGCAGGTCCCGCTAGACATAATCTATTAAAATTTCCTGGTAATTTCTGGATTTCATCATCTGACTCATCTCCCTCGATCTGAGACTCATTTGTGCCTTCATCCTCATCGCCATCTTGGTTTTCCTGGAGTATCTTCTTTAACTCATACTTTTTAATAATATATATACAGATAAATGGATATAAGTAAAAATAAATATATCTACATGGGTTAGTGTGTGTGTATATATATATATATATATATATATATATATATATATCTTTGTTCTGTCTACTGAGAGAATCCAACATTCAGATCTTGGTTTCTAAGTATTATTCTCTAATAAAAGGAACCAAGGATTTTAGAGCAATGATTGATTTCAGGGCTGAAAGAGGAAAAATACAATATATGTCTAAAGTAAGGGGAGGGGAGGGGAGGGGGGATAGTAGAGGATAGAAAGGGCAGCAGAATACAACAGACACTAGTATGGCAGTATGTAAAAAAGTGGATGTGTAACCAAAGTGAATCTGCAATATGTATATGGGGTAAAAATGGGAGTTCATAATCTGCTTGAATCAAATGTATGAAATATGATATGTCAAGAGCTTTGTAATGTTTTGAACAACTAATAATAATAAAAAATAAGATAAAATAAAAAGTAATGACATCCTAAAAAAAATGGAAACATTCCAAAAGAACACAAGAGCCAATCAGAACAATTTGGAACAATCTGATCAACAAAATAAATAATGATAATATTAGATTATAACCCAAAGAATAAAACAAACATGAGTTTATACTGACACAAATAGTGATTGAACAAATAGAGAAGAAACAACTAGAAGAATTTCTAGAAGAATTCCAATTAATGAATGTGAAAGAAGGGAAATATGTTAAAATTACCATTAGAAAACCACAGAACTGTTGCAAGCAAGATCCATGATTATAAAGGAGAAAGTAATTTTATAGTACAGAAACCAGGCAGCTATCACCTAAACCAAGTGACAAAGTTTAAAATGATCAATAAGAAGATACATCATATCATTTTGTACACCCTAATACAATGCACTGAGATGACATCATTTCTGCGATATTCTCAAAACTCTATAACCTCAACTTAATGAAGAGAAAAGCATCACACATGAATTAAAGGATATTCTAAAAGCATCAGGGTTATGAAAATAAAGACCAACACAGATTAGAAGACACTAAAGTACATGAAAATAAAACACAGCCTTTTGAATTGAACCTCAAAACAGAATAAGAATAGCATGGATGGTGAAAGGAGACCCTCATCATTATACAAAATACATGTATGAAGATGTGAATTTGGTGTCAACATACCTTATATATAATCAGAGATATGATAAATTATGGTATAATGGAGTATTAAGAATTGACAGAAGAATAAAATAGACACTATTATTGCTGTATGTATATACGTGATTGTATGACCAATGTGATTCTGCAACCTGTACACTCAAAAAAATGAGAAATTATACCCTATCTGATTCAAATGTATGATATGTCAAGATCATTGTACTGTCATGTGTAACTAATTAAAACAAATAAAAATAAAAAAAGAATTGTAATGCAAAAATAAATAAATAATTTAAAAATAAATAAATGAACAGAATAAGAATATTGGTAGGGGAGGGGTGAGCCATGTGCGGTGGCGCATACCTGTAGTCTCAAAAACTTGAAAGACTAATGCAAGGGGATCACTTGATCCCAGCAGTTTTGGATCAGTCTGGGCAGTATGGCAAGACCCTGTCTCTTTAAAAAGAAAACTGGTGAAATCCTAATAAAGTCCATAGTTTTTAATATTATACAAATGTTTCTTAGTTTTGTTAAGTGTACCATGGTTTATAAGATATTAACATTAGGGAAAGATGGGGAATGGATATACAGAACTCTGTATCATATGGCAACACCTCTGTGGGTCTGTGTTAGCTTTTTATTACTGTGACCAAAATACCTGATAGAAACAACTTGGAGGAGAAAAGGTTTATTTGGGCTCATGGGTCCAGAGGTTTCAGTCCATAGTCAGCCTATTTCATTGCTCTGGGTTTGAGGTGAAGCAGAACATCATGGCAGAAAAGAAAAGAGGAGAATTGCTCCACTAATGGCATCCAGGAAGCAGAGAGAGAGAGAGAGAGGAAACAGTCAGGAACAAGATAGAGTCCCTAAGGACAAGCCCTCAGTGACTTAATTTCCTCCAACCATGCCCCACCTACCTAGAGTTTCCACCTCCTCCCAGTAGTCCATTCAAATTATTAAACCATCAAATGGATTTGAATCCACTGATGAGGGAGATCAAAGCTCTCATGACCCAATTCCTTTCCCAAAGCCCTACCTTTAGACATTGCTGCACTGGGGACCAAGTCTTTAACATATAACTTTTGGGGGACATTCCAGATTCAAACCATACCAGGGTCTAAAATTATTTTCAAGTAAAAAGTTACAATTTTTTAAAATTATCAAAATGTTTGAAATCTTTCCTTATATCATATGTCCCAATTTTGGGTTCAGAACAAATGTCCCTACAATCATATAAAATATAAAATCATAACATTTAATAGTTTGTTTAAAGTGTATTAAGCACTTATGCATATCTTGCATTTGATATAGATTGAACAAAGTAATGTTCTTGCCCACAGAAGTTATCATTTAGATAACCTCGTTTAAAACCTCATTCCAAGCTAAATATCACAGACACCAAAGTCTCTCACCAAAATAGTGAAAGAGTGTCAAGGTGCTTCATAACACAGCAGCATTTCCTACTGCATGTGCAGCAGCATCAAAAGTAAGAACATGCAGACAGGAAAACCACACTTTGAGAGTCTTCTGGGGGTACACAGAGTCCTCCCTGGACTACAGCATCCCACAAGAAAGGCCTACTGCCAAGGTTTTCATGGTTGCAAGCCTTTATTTGCTTAGGACTTGTTTTATGAAATGATTGTTTTTAAAAAAAGACTCTACTGTCAGAGAGAATAAAATACATTAAGTTCTGGATATTTGAAAGAAAAAAAAATAGCCTACATGCTAAGAAAAAAGAAATGCTTTTATCTTTCAGTAAAGACCTTTATCTTATAATAATAGCTAACATTTTTTGAAAGCTTATAATATATCACATCTCAAGACTATACTTTCAGGGATCATTTCTATAGTTCGTTAATATACCACATCTTGTGCAAACTCCTTATATGTAGAATGTGGTCTAATCCCCCATAGCAACCCAATGAGCTACATATTATTGTTGTATCCATATTTAAAAAGAAGGAACTAGATTAAGTAATGTCTCCAAGATCACTAAGGTAGGAAATGACATATCCAAGAGTCAAACCTGGATAGAGCTGAATAAACCCCTATATGTAAAACCAAATTCTCTCTACAGAGCAGAATTTTGTAGATGATTGTGAGTATTGGTATATGTATAAGTTTACAATTAGATAAAAAATCTTTTCTAACTTTTTACAAATATGACTAAGGTGAACATATAACAAAAAATATAAACAAATGCAAATGCCACTTGGCTGGAGAATTGTTTAATTAGCCTTATGAGTACTTAGAACATGTTGAAACTTGACTCTAAATCCTTTAAGCTTTTATGACCACAGGTGGAATGTACTAGACATCCTGTCTTCTTAATATCAAAGGTATCAGGGTCATTACCTGCTGGTCAAATGGCAAACAAAATCTCTTCACCTAAGTAAATATTGTTAGTGTGAGGAAGGGATACAACAAATGTCATTTAGTCTGAGCTGCTATATTTAAAAAATGAATGGCATCCTCCAAGGTATCATGGGGGAAATATTAGGGAAACCTAAATTATCATCCCAGATTACCTCTCCCTTTCACATTTAGTAAAGCCTGACTCTTCCTTACCATCATCAAACCAGTCTGTCTTGGTTTGCTTGGAAGATTGAATGGTACTTTTAAGTGACATATACAAAATGAGAGGACAGAAAGATCAGTGACGAGACCACATAGGAAATGCCCTCATTACAGCATCTCTGTAACATTTTCATTTGCTTGTCTACTATATATATATATATATATATATATATATATATATATATATATATATATATATATATATATATATATTTTAAGCTGTGTGCCAGGCAATCCACAGCTAGAGAAATAGAAAAGAAGAACATATCCCTGCCCTCCAGTAGTTCAGTTTCCTAGGGAAAAGACATAAGTAACCAACTGTAGTAGGGTTGAGTTTTACCCCAAAGGAGTGCAGCAGAGAAAGCCGATTCTTGCACTTTACTCTGTCAGGATATAGGGGCTTGAGGTTTAAGTTGGGGTTCACCAGGCAGAGGGAGACAATATTCCAGAAGAGAGAACATTGCATGCAAATTAACTAAAAGTAGCTCAGCAGGACTTCAGTTCAGGTTGCAAGCTGGGGAGGGGCAGGATGCCAGGTTGGAAAGGCAAACAAGCTGAAGGGAAAAAAGTGACTGCCCTAGTCCCTTCTAAACTATAGAACACATCTCATTCACCAATGAATCCCTAACTCCATGTGCATTATGTAGCAAGTACTCAAGTAACAATAAGTTATGGAAACCACAACAACAAGTTGTGATGTTATGTCTGTCATAAACAGCTATAAAACTAAGTCGACTTGCATTGAGATTTTTTTTTTAATTTACTGCCCTCTAGTGGTTCTAACACAATAAACTCTTCTATGGGCCAACTGGTAGCTTCCAAACTTTTTAATAACAAAATTTATCCAAGGAAAAGGGAGACTATTAGAAAAGAGAAAAGGAATCAGGGGAGAGAAGATAAATCCCCTTCTTCTTCTCTAATAATGAGATGTGTATGATCAAAATATGTAGTATATATGTTACAAACATGCCACAATAAAGCTCATTATTCTGTATAATTAATATACACTAATAAAAAACTTACCTAATTACCAAATATAGTATCTTTCCTAAATTCACATATATTATTGCAAATGAGTCTCTACAAAAACTTGTTTGTGTTTTTCTTCAAAGTTAAAGACCCAGTTTCCTCAAGCATAACAAAAAAGATATAGATATGTAATAAAGCTTATCATTATAATAGGAAAATATTTAATAAAATACTACATGACAAAAGAGAAATTGCTAAATTACAGAACCAGTATGCAACCATTAAAATCATGTTTTTGAAAAATATTTAATGAAAGAGAAGCAATGATTCATATTAAGTGGAAAAGAGGCAACTATAGCCTCTCAACTGTTGGAAGAAACAAATGTCAAAAAAAGGAAGGAAATTAATTTAAAAGACTATTAGCAATGGTGGTTCCTCAATAGTAGGGTTTCAGGTGATTTAAATTTTTTCTTAATGAATTTTTCTGTACTTTCCACATTGTATATGTACAATTTTTTTAAATAGAGAAGTCCAAAATACATTATTAAGAGCAAATAAGGCCACATACAGAGGCACATGCCTGTAATCCCAGTGGCTCTGGAGGCTCAGGTAGGAGGATCACAAATTCAAATTCAGCCTCAGCAAAAGCAAGGTGCTAAGCAACTCAGTGAGACTCTGTCTCTAAATAAAATACAAAAAATAGGGTTGGGGATGTGGCTCAGTGGTCGAGTGCTCTAAGTTCTATCCCCAGTACCCAAAAAAAAGAGCAAATGAGATTATCTCTTTTGATAAAAGTGTGTATATGAGAAAAGGAAGAATATCCCTCTAAGTTTGCCTTCCAAGATGTCCTATGAACCTGAATTTCAGATGCTGTAACAGATTTTCCACATTGGAGGACGAGTTTGCTTGTCACAACAGCATCTCCCAGGGTATTTCTGATCCACAGTTATTCCTGAAAGGGCCTCCTTGACCACCAGAATCAGAATATGAGTAACTGAGCATAAATTTGCTTTATTTTTTCTTACACACGACTGTCAGTATAAACCAACTCTTCAAGAGCTTTCCCATAGTGCATTGGTCAGACTTTCCTTCCACTGGCTAGTACTTTTGAAAACAAGGTTATGAAAGCACTGTTAGAGTAGTGTTCTAATAGATACTACATATATATATATATATATATATATATATATATATATATATATATAAATTACAATACTAAATAGCTAAGTTGATTATTATTGTTGCTTATAGTTTCAAAATTTGGATCATGGCCTACATGATATCTGTAAAACACCTAAAAAATTCTTAAAACATCTTCCATTTTTAATATTTTATTGTTCACATAGTAACTATAGTAATGCCTTTCTTCTAGAGATTTTTATAATGCCTAAATATTTTTAAAAGTTTAAATAATAAACTTTTTAAGAGTTTTTTGTTGTTTTTTGTTTGTTTGTTTTTTGTACTGGGGATTGAACCTAGTATTGCTTAACTACTGAGCCATATCCTCAGCTATTTATTTATATATATATATAATATATATTCATTCCAAAGATGGAAGAGGAAGGGGTAATTTCCGGCATTAAAGAAAGCCTATGTCGGGGCTGGGGATGTGGCTCAAGCAGTAGTGCGCTTGCCTGGCATGAGTGCGGCCCGGGTTCAATCCTCAGCACCACACACAAACAAAGATGTTGTATCCGCCAAAAAACTAATAAATAAATAAATACATTCTCTATAAAAAAAATCATAAAAAAAAAAAGAAAGCCTATGTCAAACTCAGCTTGCTTTACCCTTCATAAATCTCTGAAGAGTACTGAGGATAGCTTCTAGGCAAACAGAACAATTGAAAATACGCTTTACCGCTGCTACTTCCTAAAGCCCCTTAAGTGATAATTAAGGATTAAAAAAGAAACAGTGCAAAGCCAAAAGAAGGGGAGGGAAGATGGCACAAAAACTTTGAAAGTTAGAAAGCAGATGGTCAAGAGGCAACTAATTTAGATAACCAAAGAAAGCTAACACTTAGGCTGGCAGTGGGAGAAGCCTAAGGCAAGCCAGTCTGTGATGCAGAACCACAAACAGAGTCACTGAAACCTGGGGATAAAGATAAGGCTGGAACAGAATTAGTTAAAAGTCTGGTTTAAGAAACAGACCTCAGATCCAAACCCCATACATTATAATGCTGGATAGGTAGAAGCTGTCAGCCAACATCCTCTTTGGTGCAGGTTATCTCTTTTAAAAAAATTGTTTGTTTTTTTTTTTTGGTTTTTAATTAGTACATGCCCGTAGTTGCCACATCTATAGTTTGCCCTCCAACTATAAAAACAAATGGACTAAAGTCTCAGCTGATGTGCTCTGAAATCCTGTCAGCCCAGAGAATAGCTTCTTTGAAGACCCAGAACCAACAGGAAAAGACAAAAACAAACAAAAGTCAGTGTGATGATAAAGGAAAACTTCAATTGTACAGAAAACCTAGAACATAACCAGTCAAGACACAGAGGATATGGCCCCAAAAGATAAATTGATAGAAAATGTACTGTTTGACTGTTCTTAAAAGGATCTTTGCACTCTGGAAGAGAAATAATGATAAAACACATAGAAAAACTAAACAGAGACAGGCACAGTGGTACAGGCCTGTAATCCCTGTGGCTCTGGAGCCTGAGGCAGAAGGATCACAAGTCCAAAAACCAGCCTCAGCAATTTAACAAGGCCCTAAGCAACTTAGCAAGACCCTGTCTCAAAAATTTAAAAAAAAAAAAAGAAGACCGGGGATGTGACTCAGTGATTAAGTGCCCCTGGATCAATCCCTGGTACCCAAAATAAACAAATATTCATGGTACACTAGATAACAACAGCAAAAATCAATATTTACATAGTCATAATAATACAACTTCTAATATCTAACAAAAATTATAACATTGGTAAGTATTTTAGTATTCTAGGAGAAAAGGAAGGATGGAGAATGGTATAAGAAATATTTCATAGTAGAAGGCTATAGGACATTTACGAAATTCAAAAATCAAGACTGATAATATAATCATGCTGTTTAAAAAATATGAAAGTAATCAAAAGACTAGGAATGGATCCACCATATGACCCAGTGATCCCACTCCTTGTTATTTATCCCAGAACTAAAATCAGCACACCATAGTGATACATGTATACCAATGCTTATAGCAACACAGTTCATAATAGCCAAGTTATGGAACCAGCCCAAGTATCCCTTAACAAATAAATGAATGAATGAAATGTGAAATACGTACACAATGAAGTTTTACTCAGTCATAAATAAGAATGAAATTGTCATTTGCTGGTAAATGGATGGAACTGAAGAATATCATGCTAAGTGAAATAAGCCTGTTAAGAGTCAAATATTTTCTCTCCTCTGTGGAAACTAGAGAGAATAAATAATTTTATTTATTTATTTATTTATTTACTTACTTACTTACTTACTTACTTACTTATTAGTTCTAATCAGTTATACATGACAGTAGAAAGCTCTTCAATTCATTGTATACAAATGGAGCAGAATTTTTCACCTGTCTGGTTGTGCATGAAGTGAAGTTATACCATTCCTGCAATCATACGTGTACCTAGGGTAATAATGTCCATCTCATTCCACTCTCTTTCCTACCACTTTGCCCCCTCCCACTCCTCTTTGCCCCATTCAAAGTTTCTCCACTTATCCTATGCCAATAATTTTTTAAAGAGAGAAATCCCATGAAAATAGAAGGAAAAACAGTGGGATAGAGAAAAGAAATTGAAGAGGGTGGAGAAGAGATGGAAAATAACAGGAACTATAGGATGAAATTGACCAAATTATGCTCTATGCATGTGTAAATGTATCATAATGGATTTCATTTTCATGCATATTATTAATATGCATAAAGGTGAATTAAAAATTCACCAATTAAAAAATAAATACAGGGCTGGGTTTTAGCTCAGTGGCAGAGCACTTGCCTTGAACGTGGGAGGCACTGGATTCCATCCTCAGTACAACATAAAAATAAACAAATAAAATAAAGGCATGCTGTCCATCTACAAATACATAATAATAATAATAAATAATTAATTAATTAATTAATTAATTGAGTGGAGTAGGATGGAAAAGTGCTGGGGAGGTATATTGGCCAAATTATACTGTTTCTTGTATGCATGCATGAATATGCAACAACAAATCCCATCATTATGTACAATGCACCAATAAAATATATAAAAGGTATAATGTGCCATTAAAAAACATTTAAAAACTGGACTAAATAAATAAATATTTTAGGAAACAAATTTTTAAAAATTAATTAATTAATAAAAGGAAGACCAAGAGAGTAGAGGAAGGGAATGAGGGATAGAACTAGGAAAGGAGGGAAGGGGTCAGTACTAGGGAATGAAATGGAACAAATTACATTATATACATTTACAAATATTTTAAAATGAACACCACAACTATGTATAACTATAATTTACTAATAAAAAATATGAAGGTAAATATCAAAAGTACAAGGTAAAAGAATTAAAAATTGTCTCTGGACAGAAAAAAATAAGGAGAAAACTAATTATTTTATAATAAAACTTATAGATTTATTTTGTTTTTAAAATATGTATAACTTTGGTAAAGTTTAAATTTAAAATAAAATTATAGAGATCCTCCTTTGTGGGGTCTCATGTTAAAGTTCATGTCTCAAACTTGAACACAGCAAGCATAAGGGTTATTTTTCTTTTTTCTTTTTTTTTATGCTTTTTTTAGTTGTGGACAGACCTTTATTTATTTATATGCAGTGCTGAGAATTGAACCCAGTGCCTCACACATGCTAGGCAAGCGTTCAACCACTGAGCTACAACTCCATCCCCATCATTTTTCTTTTGATGAGTCATTTCTGTATATAAAATATGCTATTTTGCATACCAATATCACCAAAAAATGTTCAAATAATCAAGATAGGGTTTTCTAAATATATATGTTTTTTAAATGATTAGTAATTTGTATAAAAGCTATTACAGGGCTAAGGCTGTGGCTCAGTGGTAGAGTTCTTGCCTAGCATGCGTGAGGCACTGGGTTCAATCCTCAGCACCACATAAAAATAAAATATTGTGTCCACCTAAAACTAAAATAAATAAATAAATATTTTAAAAATAAAAAGCTATCACAAAATCTGATCAGCAGAGAAGTAGGACTATTTTCTTCCTGGCTTGAGATAAAACAAAGAATAAATGGGATATGAAAAGAAAAAGAAAAACAAAAAAGACCTGCTAAATACCCAGGCTTAGAAAGCAGATACCATATTTCAAGGAGAATCTACTTGATCTATCCTAATGCAAAATATTGCTATTTGCTTAGACTGCTTTCCAAAACATGCATAATACCTGAAGTAAGTCTTTAAATAGCTTTTTGCCAAATGAATTCAGAAAGCAAAAACATCATCAAAGACCCACAGATGCTATCAGAGCATTACAAGAAAAGTCTTGAAAGGTGTTCATGGATAGGAAGCCAAGAGAACCTTTAATCCAAATAAATCACAAGCCAAAAGTTTCATTTTAAATGGGAGAGAATAAAATCAGCTTCTTCCAACTCATTGCTTTCCAGTTTATTTCCATGGCAAACCAGATAGAAATTATAAGATTTAATTGATGATGTTAGTTTTTTTTTTAATATTTGAGTCAGTTTTATAAGTCAGATACAAACAAAAGCTACACCACTTCCTCTCTCTTTCACATCCCAGCCATGGATGGTTTTGCTGTGCTTCACTCCAGCTGTGAAGTGCTTCTTCTCTTCCCTGCCAGAGACCTAAAAGCAATGCTTCTGTCCAATTGTAGATAAAACCATCTAAAACTGTGAACAAAAATAAACCTTTTCTTTTCATAAGCTGATTATCTCAGTTTGTTATAGTAATGGAAAGCTGACTAACACAGAGTTTAAAATCATCACCAAACATTATCAAAGAAAGAACAAAGTGCAAAAAGTTCAGGAATGTACTTCTTTAAATGCTGAATAGTTTTCACAGTAGTCCTTTCTGGCGAGATTTTTATAGGACTAAACAAACCCTTGACGGACTTGAGGGCATTCAAGACGTCATCTTAACTTTGGAAACTCACAAGTTAACTCATATGCAACTAACTTTCCAGGTATTAAGTCTCCATCTATTCACCCACCACCATTGGACTGCAGTAATAGATTGTTCACAAGACCACAGGGAATGACAAATTGAAAAAACAGAAACTAGTTGGGCATGGTGGCACACACCTGTAATCCCAGCAACTCAGGAGGCTGAGGGGAGAGGATCTCAAATTCAAGACCAGCCTCACAAATTTAGCAACACTAATAGAGATTTAGAGAGCCCCTGGGTTCAATCCCAAGTACCACAAAAATAAAGAGGAAAAGAAAGGACTGAAATTAAGAAGCCAAAGTGAACTCCATATTAAATGATGTAGAAACAGATATTGAAATCAGTGTAAGGAAGCAAGACTAATGCAAAAACCAGAGCGACAAGGAATAACCAAGCCATTAATTGCAAGGAGTCATCCAAGTTGGATCTTATTCTTTTGTTTTGTTCATATAAACTGGGTGTGGTGTGGAACATTGGACTGACCAGGCAACTTTGAAAGTTCAGAGTTAAATAGATACAATTCTTTCCAAGACAGACGGTATAATCAGTACTTTCCTGGTTAACCTAGTGGGAAGTTGTAACAAGTTCCAGGCTATTCTTGAAGTCACTGCATACTCACATGACTTCTCTTTCAACATCCAGCTCTCTTCCAAAGACATTAAGTACTCAAATTGAGGACAGTGTCAGAAAGAATCTAATGCTTTTTCCACTCTGTATCCAGATCTTTATCTCACATTAACAAAGCCAGATATGAATATGGGATACAGGGCATAGTTTTAGGTAGGCAGGTGAAGCAAGCGAGTGGTGTAAGATGAGGGCAATAACCATGAGAGAGAGAGAGTAATTACAATGGTAATATCACGGGATTAGTTAATTATGCAACGATGAAAATCCCAATATCTAATTGTTGCTGTCTTTATTGTTGTTGGCATTGTTGTTTTATTGGAAGGCACAACGTATTTGTTGGGGGAAAAATGAATAGCATCCCCTTCATTGCCCAGTAATAATAGCTCTGTGCTTTGTTTATACTCTCCCCCAACCCAGTCCCCCAGTACTAGGCTTCTACCCAGGGCCTCATACATGCTAAGCAGCCTTTTCTAGTTTCTTTTTTTTTTTTGAGACTGGGTCTCTCTAAGCTGTGAAGGCTGGCCTCAAACTTTCCATCCTCCTGCCTCAGCGTCCTGAGACTCTGGGATTATAGGCATGTACCACCATACCAGGCTCATGCTTTGTACTATTAATAATACCTTTATGAAATAGTATTTTTTAGAGAATTAATTGAAAAATCCAAGGAAAATTTTAAACAATGCTTAAAACAGTATATGCTCGAAAATATTAGCTACTATTATCACCATCATCATCATCATCCTGGCACCCATCAATCCTCTTGAGCTGCCTCTCTTCCAGGTCAGCTCCAGGTCAGCTACTGGGGTAGTTGTATAGAGAAATCATGATATATGAAATAGGAATGTTTTAGCCCAGATCCATGAAAAGACAAAGCTAGTCTGGAGCATACATAAACATCATCTTAAAAACTGGTTTAGCCAAATAACCTAATCAATAAATGAGTTAAGGAACTGAACAGACACTTCACAGAAGATATACAATCGATCAACAAATACAGAAAAAGTGTTCAATGTCTCTCGAAATTAGAGAAATGCAAATCAAAACCACTCTAAGATTTCATTTCATGCCAGTCAGAATGGCAAATACCAAGAATACAAGCAATAATAAGTGTTGGTGAGAATGTGGGGGAAAGGTACACTCATACATTGCTTTGGGACTTCAAATTTGTGCAACCATTCTGGAAAAAGTTATGGATATTCCTTAGAAAACTTGGAATGGAACCACCATTTGACCCAGCTACCCCACTTCTGTGTCTATACCCAAAGGACCTAAAATCAGCATATTACAATGATACAGCCATGTCAGTATCTCTCAATAAGGTCCCCAAACTTTAAGTCAACAATTTGATTACTTTTAATATATGTACACTGCTACATAATCAACACCACAAACATGATGTAAAATATTTTCAGTACCCCAAAAGGTTTCTTCCTGCCCCATGGCAGTCGTCTCTCTCCCATCACAACCTCTGATTTGCTGTCACTAGAATTTTTACTTTTCTAGAATATCATATCCACTGAATCGTGTACTACATAATTTTCAGGCCTGGTACAAACTATGAAACCCATTGTTCAAAAAGTATTGAAAACTTTTTTTTTTTTTTAAGAGAGAGAGAGAGAGAGAATTTTTTTTAATATTTATTTTTTAGTTCTCCGCAGACACAACATCTTTGTTTGTATGTGGTGCTGAGGATCGAACCCGGGCCGCACGCATGCCAGGCGAGCGCGCTACCACTTGAGCCACATCCCCAGCCCACAATGTGGAGCTGTTATGAATAAAATTCTTAATGAACATTCCAATACAAATCTTTGTATAATGTCTTTTGAGAAGACTTTCTAGTTTTGATTAAGTCCAATTTATCAACTTTTTTCTTTTATGGTTCACACTTTTTGTGTCTTTTCTAAGAAATGTTTACTAACCCAAAGTAACAAAGATTTTGTCTCATATTGTCTTTCAAAAATTTACAATTTTAGCTTTTCCTTTTAAGCCTATGGTCCATTTTGTGTTAGTTTGGTATATAATACAAAGTATGATTCAAACTTATTTACTCATTTACATATGGATATTTAATTGCTCCATTTGTTGAACAGGTCATTCTTTCTCCATTGAGTTGCCTATCACATTTAGGTCTATGATTCATTAAAGAACTTTAAGCAGAGGAGTGACAAGATCCTTTAACGAGATCATGCAGCTGCTACGAAGAGAGCCGGACTATAATGAAGCAAAAGCAGAAAAGATATCAATTAGAAGACTATTTATAGTTCAGGTGAAATGATTGAAGCTTAAACTAGTGTTAAGCAGAAGCATGATGAAATCTCATCCTAGTTTTAATTGGCATTTCTCTAATGACTAATTATGTTTAGTATTTTTATGTGCTTTGTTTGCCATCCATTTATCATCTCCAGTGAAGTGTCTATTCAAACCATTCGTCCCCACCTTTTTTTTTTTTTTTTACATTTAGATCTAATGTCCAATGGAGAATTTTAAGCAATAGGAATGACAAGATCTCATTGTGGTTTTGTGGTTTAAATTGGCATTTCTCAAATGTATAATGATGTTGATCTCTTTAAAGTGCTCATTTTCCATCCATTTTACATCTCTGGTGAAGTGTCTGTTCAAATCAGGTGTCTTTAAAACACACACACACACATACATTTACTTCTATGATCCATTTGGAGAGTTTTAAGCAGAGGAATGACAAGGTCATTCAATAAGATTATATAGCCGCTCTGAGGAAAATGGATTATAATGAGGCAAAAGTAGAATAAGATTAATTAGGAGATTATTTATAGTCCAAGTGAGAAATAATAATGGAGACTTGTACTGGAGTGGGATTGCGAGAGAAAAGAAAATGGCAGGTTTGGATTAGGTTCTAGAAGTAGAGTAGATAGAAGCTGCAGGGAGATTAGAAGAGAAAACAGTAACTAGAGTTCAAACTATATTTGAGCTCAAACCATAAAGAAGATGGAGGGCTAAAATGGAAAAGATGGGAAAGTAGTGGAAGCAGTAAGACTACGAGGTAGCTAGATTTGTCCATGTTAAAATGGTTGCTGTCTAGACACCCAGGCAAAACATTAGGGAGGCATTGGAAGATAAAAGTCTTGGGTTTGAGACAAGGTCAAAGCCAGAGATTTTAAAAATTGGTCTAAGGATGTTATTTATATTTTTCTACTAATTTATGGCTCTATAATTTAAATGTATGTCTTTAAACCACCTGGAAATTGTTATACAGGGTATGGTAAAATTTGATTTTTCCCATCTGGGTAGCCATTTGCTTCTGTGCAGTTCTGGTCATGTTATTACCTTAATTAAACACTAGCATTCTCTCCCTACCTTCTTGCCCCTCGGCTCCAGAATAATGTGCAGATATTCTGTCTTGGCATTCAAAGCACTCAATGGCTTGTTCCATTTTCTTCTCTGTCCTATTTCATTGACTATGGTTTTCTTCCTGATTTTTAAACTGTATTCTGATAAACCGTAGTGGATTTACAAAAGCCCTCTCAGAGCCATCTTGACATGAGATACAGGAGCATACAAAGACTGTAGCACTCACCCCCATTTCAATCTCTAGAAATTCTCATTTCATCTGATTTACATTTGGATGCTTCCAAACAAAAATTTTACTGAAGAGTTTCAATTGTTTTTATTTGTTTATTTTTGAATCACACTTCTCTAGACCAATTGCTCCTTTTATACAAATTTCATAATGTCTGCTTCTCATGGATTGGATTCCTCAGGAAACAGACTTGGAAACAGAGATCCGTACACAAGACATTTATCAAGGCACACTCCCCATAAGAAATGAAGAAATAGGATTAAGTAGAGAAAAATGTTGGAATCTGAAGCAGTTTCAACAGGGATTCCAGTCAATCCTAAATGTCCCAAATTGAGATGAGGGCATCGTTGTCCAGTCATTGTATTCTGGCTGTCATGGGACTGTTCCTTGAGATGGACTCAGCCATAAGCCATCCACAGACTATAATTCTGCCTCAGTTCTGACAGGCGTTACTGGTGGCACACTATAACACCTACACCACTTCTTTGTAGTTGCTCAGGCTCTTATATTGTAAAAAAAAAAAAAAAAAATTCTCACCACCTCCCAATCCTACCTATCCTTTAAGCCGAGCTCAAATGCTATAGTCTCCATTTATTTATTTATTTTTGTGCCAGGGATTACATTCAGGGGCACTCAACCACTGAGCCACATCCCCAGCTTTATTTTGTATTTTATTTAGAGACAGGGTCTCACTGAGTTTCTTAGCGCCTCGCTGTTGCTGAGGCTGACTTTGAACTCGAGATCCTCCTGCCTAGCCTCCCAAACTGCTGGGATTACAGGCATGTAACACGGAGCCCAGCTATGGTCTCCATTTAACATTCCAATTCTTGTCATTTTAAAAATAGTTTTCTCCTCTAAGTTTCAAGCAGTTTGTCTCTATTTCTCCTGTGACACTATGGTATTTATCTTTTTCCACCTTCTACTACAGCTAGTTTTCACATCAATGATTCACACACTAAACTAGAACCTGAAGTTATATAGCGAACAAAACAGATATGATCCTCTCCATGCTTTAAACAAATAATAGAAAGTTAAAGGTTTCTAATGGTAAAAGAGCATAAAAGAGTGCAATTTCATTCAAACAAGGTGTTCAGGGAATAGTTCTCTAACAAAGTGACAAATTCAGACCAAAAGATTAAGTAGGGAGTAGCTGAGTAAAGGGAAACTGTGAGGATAAAGAGATCTATTCAAGTAAGGGAGAACAGGAAATATTGAAGTTGACATTTATTCAACAAGTATACATACTGATTCCTTCTTGTATGTCAGACATCATCTTAAGTGCTAGACTCCATCACTAAGCAAATACAGAAGAAGAGTCCTTTCTCCATGGAGCTTTAATTCTAAGAAATTAAAAAATTCAATAGAATGAGAGAGTACAAAAAGGAGAGTGGTGCAAGATGGGGTTGAAGAGGTAGAGGCCTAATCACTAATTAGCTGGTAAGGATTCGAGGATTTTCATACCATAGGACATGATCAGATTGTATTTCTGTTGTTGCTTATTTGTTGGTTGGTTTTGAATTTTTGTGTATGTATAAGTGTGGTGCCAAGATTAAACCCAGGGCCTTGAGCATGCTAAGCACACATTCCACCACTGAACTACACCCCTAACCCCCAGATTATGTTTTTAAACATTCATTCTGTCTATAGTGTACATTTCCTGTCTATTTTGTAAATTTTTAGAAGTCTGCTTTGTAACTAATTTACTTTCCAATACATAAGTCCCCTTTGCAAATAATGTGTACCCAATAAATAATGATACGGGTAACATTTGAAGGCTTTTGTGTTCTATGTATCAACTCATGAATCCTCAAAACTCATCTCAATTGGCTGGCTGAATGAGAGGAGTTATGGTTTTTTGGAGCATAGGAACCTGGACACACCTAAGAGAGAGAGACATTTATGTGTACAGTAGAGAAAGGGAGGGAACTGTGGATAAGAAAAAATTAAAATACAAATGACACAAGTAGAACTTCATATGCTTTGCATTTTATTCAAACCAAATTATTTTAAAACATTTCACAGTGAGCTGCATGAAACATGGACATGGACATGAAAACTGTGTAATCCTATAAGTCAAAAAAGATATAAACATTTGCACATTTCTAGGACCATCATTCTGTCCTCCAAGTGTATGTCTACAGAACATGAAGAGTTGGTTAGTAAAATCATTGCACTTTCTGAGGAGCTGTTTGTTACAAATCATAATAATCTCTTTAAAAATCAGCAAAAGCCCATCATTCCTCTCTGGAAAAAAAAAAAATCTCAAGAATTTGTTATCTGGGATCTGCAAAGACATCTGTCTGATGGAGAGAGCTGCCCCCACCCTCCTCCCTGCAGCTCTCTGATGTTGCAACACCCAAAGGAAAAAGACTCACCTATGGCCTGAATGTGGCTGTGCCTCCTCAACTGAGAAGCTAGATAAATATTACACCCAGAAGAGGCACCAGGGGACAGTCATGGCCACACACACCTGTAATCCCAGCCACTTGGAAGGTAATGGCAAGTTTGAAACCAGCCTGAGAAACTTAGCAAGACTCTGTCTCAAAATAAAATTTAAAAGGGGCTGGGCATGTTAGAAACTATGCAACTTCTAGAAGAAAATGTAGGGTCAGCCCTCCAACATATAGGAACAGGCAATGACTTTCTCAATAGGACCCCAAAAGCTCAGGAAATAATGACTAGAGTTAATAAATGGGATGGCATCAAATTTAAAAACTTCTGTACAGCAAGGGAAACAAGAATGTGAAGAGAGAACCCACAGAATTTATCCTAAAGAATTAAAAGTCAGCATACTATCATGATAGAAGCATACTCATGTTAAGTGCAGCACAATTCCTAACAGTCAAACTATGGAACCAGACTAGATGTCCATCAACAGAAGAATGGATAAAGAAAATATGTTATATATACACATGGATTTTTATTCAGGCATAAAGAAAAATGAAATTATGTCATTTATGGGAAAATGGATGGAACTTGAGATCCTTATGTTAAGTAAAATATGCCACACTCAGAAAATCAAGGGGCATATGTTTTCTCTCATATGTTGAAGCTAGAGTGGAAAAGGAAGGTGGGGGGGGGGGGGCAGGGATCTCATAAAAAGCAAATGCAAATCAGTAGAGGAAAGGGACTGAGAGGTAGAAGAAGGAGAGTGAGGGGGGAAGTGCCAGGGAGTGATATTGGCCAAATTATATTGTTATATTTTTTGCATATATAAACATGTAACAACAAATGCCATCATTACATAAAACTATAATGCATCAATAAAAAAAAAATGTGGAAAGAGCAAAAAAGGAGGAGTTAGGCATGTAACTCAAGTGGAAGTGCTTGCCTAGCATGCATGAGGTTCAATCTTAGTTCCACAAAAAAATAAAAGGCACTAAGAAACATTCCCCAGCTGATCATTACAAGTATGGTCATGGTTCCAAATGAGAAAGAAAATATGGCTTCTTAGAAGATGAGGAAATGCAGACAAAGATGTGAGAACACAGCTGTGTGGCAAAGTGCTAGTCACTGTTAACTTGACGGGTCTTTAACCAAATTCAATTTTAATACACAACAGTATGAAACAGCTCAACCATCCTTGATGTAGTTTGGATAAATATCCCTCCAAGGTTCATGTGTTAAAGTCTGGGTCTCAGGGTGGCACTAATGGGAGATGGTAGAACCTTTAGGAGGCCAGGCCTAGGGGGAAGTCCATAGGTCATTGGAGAACTGTCCTTTCAAAGGGTATTATGGGATGCCAGTCTTTTTCTCTTCCTGATTCTTCTCTTTGCCTTCTGGCTGATGAGATGAGTGGTTTTGCTCCCCGACATGCTCCCATTATAATGTGTTTCCTCATCAGAGGCCCACAGCAGTGGGGCTACTTGAATGGAACCTCCAAAACCTAAGCCAAAATAAACCTTTTCTCTATTAGTTAATTATCTCAGTTCTTTCTTTATAGTAAGGAAGAGCTGACTAATACAGTTCTTTTCTTCAAGCACTCCCAATCAATTAATTCTTGGATTAAGTACAGATTTACCCATAATGAAAAACATAAAAATAATATTCAAGAGCTATCTTCTCCCCCATTAGAGGCTTAGTTCTGCATACTAATTTCCCTAACACTAGGGCCTCTGCTTTGTTTCCTTAGCATTTCCCTCTATCTTAGGTGATAGTTCCTTGCTGTGCCTTAGCCACAAACCCCACCCCACCCCTACTCTGAAGTGTTTGGAGGCATGGCAGATTGAGTTGAGTAGGAAATTGGGGTACCTTGCTTTATAACATTTCATAAACTTTGTTTAAACAAATGTAAACCAAAAACAGAATTCTGCAATAAAAAGTATTCTTAGAGAAACTAAACAAAGACTAACATGAATTGTACTCAGCCATTAGGTAGGCAAAGAAACCGCTTTTCCTGACAGCCCTAAAAAGCTTTAAATTAACGTCAAAGACAAGATTCCTGTCACAGAACAGAGACAGGTTCCAGCCCCTACTTGTTTACATCTTCCTGGGGCCATAACTCCACCCACACCCATTCCCCCTTGCCTCACTCCCATACTATTTGTCTTCCAGAAACAAAACTGGTTAGGTTTAACCCTTTGCTTTATCAACAGACATATTCCACCATGAACCAGAGGCTGCTGCTATACTAAACAGAGTCAAAGTTCATAAGCAAAGACTAATGATGCTCATTTAGCAGCACATACCAGGCACTATAATAAGCACATACGTATGTTTCCACTATTAATTTTTACAACAACCCAGATGAGGAAACAGAATCAAAGAAGGTAACTGATAAGTTACCTTCACACAATTAGTAAATGGTACAGTAAAAGGCAGATCTGGCTGACCATAAGATCTACACTTTCACTATAGTTAAAGCCTACAAAGTAAATTCATACATAATAAATTACCTATAAATTTAATTTATTAAAATTAATTTATAAATTTATTTGCTAATAGATTACCTATAGGTTATATTTATAAAATGTTTTCTATTTAAAAATAACCTCCTGGGCTGGGGATGTGGCTCAAGCAGTAGCGCGCTCGCCTGGCATGCGAGAGGCCAGGGTTTGATCCTCAGTACCACATACAAACAAAGATGTTGTGTCCACTGAAAACCAAAAAATAAATATTAAAAATTCTCTCTCTCTCTCTCAAAAATAAATAAATAAATACATTAAAAAAATAAAAAATAAAAATAACCCCTAAGAGTTCAATTTGTTTTATTTTTTTTTCAATTTGTTTTAAATTAAATATATCCAGGGAGCAAGTGTGCTATGGCTAACTTCAATGCTTACAACAAAAATATAACTGTCAAATTCATCAAATCATTTCTATTTTTCACACATATAGTGTAATATAGGTCAGCAATATTGGAATTTTGATTCATTTACTAAAGAAATTTTTAGAATCCCCTTCCAGGTGTTAGCCACAAAGAATGGTAAGCGAATGTTCAGTCTTTGACCTTTTATATTCCTGGCTAGTAAGGGAGAGACATTAAATATAGAAGCAACAAATATTTAAATAATTGGGTTTTGTTGTTGTTGTTGTTTTTGGTGTGTGTGTGTGTGTGTGTGTGTGTGTGTGTGTTGGTTTTGATACTGGGGATTAAACCCAGGGACATTGTACCACTGAACTACCTCCCCAGACCTTTTTATTACTAGGGTGCTAAAGCTGGCTTCAAACTTGTGATCCTCCTGCCTCAACCTATGTAGTTACAGGGATTACAGGCATGTGCCACCATGCCCAGCTTGCAATTTGTTATAAGCACTATAAAGGACAATACATGTTATGAGAGAAAAAATAGAAAAGCTAATGCTGATTGCTAGTCAGAAAAGACCTCCAGAGAGTAAGTTGTAACCTGAAACTTGAAGGATGCACACATAGACACTAGACGAACAGTGGAGAAGAAGGAAGGTATCTTGGGCAGAGAAAATACCCTTTGCCAGGGCCCTGAGCAAGAAGGACTCATTCTTTGCAGACTAGTGATCCTTGAGAAGCAAACCTGGGAAGGAGACAGGAAATGAAGTTGGGAAGGATAACAGTACAGGCCATAAGCATTTTGTCTTTCATGTGTAATGGAAACCAATTGAGTAATTTACAATAGTCTAATTTTATAGTCAAATTTATCATATTATAAAAGAGTCTGGGTCTTGTGTTCACAATAGATGATGAAAGAACAAGAACACAACAAAGAGACCAGATTTACTTACAGTCAGCCAAGCAAAAAGATGTCGTTGGCTTGGACTGTCATAGCAACAGTGGAACCGAGAGAGACTTGAACAGATTGTATTTACTTTTAGGAGATTATAAAATATAATGATGGCTTTGGTTTTTATATAGTTTAGGTGTCTTCCAAAGTTTCACATGTTGGAAGCTGGGTATCAGTGCAGCAATAGGAGATAGTACAGAATCTTCAAGAGGTGAGTTCTAGTGGTAGGTTCTTGGATCATTGTGGGTGCTTCCCTTGTCTCCTAGAGTGAATTCTAGTGAGATTAAGTTGTTACAAAAGTCTGAATCTGACTCCCAAATGTCTCTCTGGCTACCTGTTTGAGAAATGATCTCCTGCAAGCACTCTGCATCAGTCATGGAGCCTTTGCCAGAGTCTGCACCAGGTGTTTGGACTTTCAGTCTCCAAAACTGTGAGCTAAATCAATCTCTTTTTCTTCATAAGTAGCCTGCCAGTAGTGAAGAAGAGCTAACTAATGCAGTGATGGGTTTAATATGGAAACGGAGAGAGAGGAAAAATGTGACAAGGTATAGTCAAAGAAAAGCTCCAGCTTTCTAAATTGAGCATCTAGGTAGATGGAGAGGTAGAACAGCTTGAAATAAGAGTAAAAGGGGCTGATATGTTTAGTGGATGTATATTGTCAAGTGCTTCTCATTTAAAGAGTCTTGATAAACTCTTAATTCTGATTTATGAGGTCAGTGGGGTATGTTCCAACCTGATTTCCATCTTAGTTACTTGAAAGTCTGAGGCAGAAGGAGAGGATAGCTTGAGTCCAGAAGTTCAAGACCAGCCTGAACAATAAAACAAAACCATGTCTTTAAAAAAAAAAAATCATGATTCATAAGGACTAAGACTAGAGATTCTTCAGTTTTACAAGTTCCCAAATAATGTCATTGTTGCTGTTCCTCATTCTTCAGTTTTACAAGTTCCCAAATAATGTCAATGTTGCTGTTCCTCATTCTGAAGTTTTACAAGTTCCCAAATGATGTCAATGTTGCTGGCCTAAAAATGACCACATTTTTAGTAGCAAGTTTCTACTATAGCAACCCTACACGGTGTGACAAAACTTTTTGCCAAATAAGAATAATGTTTTAAATGTTTTAATTTAATTATGATTTCATAAAAGAATGCTATTTTAATTAGAGAGAGAGAGAGAGAGCACAGGGCTGGGTACAGCTCAGTGGTAGAGAACCTGCCTAGCATGTGTCAGTCCCTGGTTCAATCACTACCACTGCAAAAAAGAAAAGAAAAAAAAAATTATGCCACTAAATATCCCACAAGCCATAAAAAGTTTTTTAAAAAGTAGAAAATGCTTAGGAATACTTTTATGCTAATGAGATTAAAACTAGGTGAGGTGTCCAATTTCTTTAAAAAATATAGTGTATCAAATATGATACAAGAAGAAAACTTCCCTGTGTTAATCAATTTTCCATTACAATAACAAAACATCTGAGATCATCAACTTATAAAGAGAAAAGGTTTATTTTAGATCCCAGTTTGGAGCTTCCTATCCATAATTGGTTGGCCCCATTGCTTTGGACCTGTGGTGAGGCAGCACATCATGGTGGGGATGCATGGGAAATCAAAATCACTAAAAAGAGGAGGAAAGGACCATGGTCTCATTATTCCCATAATGACATAACCCCAAAGACCTAATGTCCTCCCATTAGGCCATTACCTCCCAAGAGGGCCATTCTTGAAAACAATCTCTTACCACATGGACTTTTGGGAAACATTCAAAATTCAAACCCTCTATCTATGAGGGGAAACTGACTCTATTTTAAATTGTCCCATAAAGAAAGCTCCAGCTACACTGGAACTTTCTTTCAAACATTTAGGAAATACATTGTTATGGTTTAGACATAAGGTGTCCCTCAAAAGCTTATGTGTGAGAAAAATGCAATATTTTTCACAGGTATAGTGATTAGATTTTGAGAGGTATAACCTAACCAGTGGATTAACAACTGATATGGATTAATTGGGCAGTCATTATAAGGCAGGTAAGATGTGGCTGGAGGAGGTAGGTCTCTGGAGACTTGTCTTTGATGTTTATATTTTGTCCCTGGTGAGTGGAAATCTCTCTCTCTCTCTGCTTCCTGTCCGCTGGGTTCTGAGCTGCTTTCATGCCCTTTCTGTCGTGATGTTCTACTTCACCTTGGGCCCAGAGCAATGGAGTCGGTAATCTATGGACTGAGATCTCAGAAACTGAGCTAAAAGAAACTCTTCCTCTTCCACATTGTTCTTGTCAGGTCTTTTGGTCACAGAGACAAAAAAAAGGTAACCAAAACATACATATTATTAATATCATACAGAATCTAGCAATAGAAAAACATAAAAACTTTCCAACTCATTTAGAAGGCCAACAAAATAGTAATATCAAAATCTAACAAGGATATAATAGCAAGAAAAATCACAAACCAAACTCTCATGAACATAGTTGCAAACTTTTTTTTTCCCACCATACTGGTGATTGAACTCAGGGCCTTGTATATTCCAGGCAGGTGCTCTACCATTGAGTTAAATCCTCAGCCTTTTTTCTTATTTTATTTTGAGACACGGTTTTCCTAAGTTGTCCAGGAGGGCCTCAAACTTACCATTCTCCTGCCCCAGACTCCCAAGTAGCTTGGATTACAGGTATATGCCACCATACCCAACAGATTTGAACATCTTAAATTTGATAATACTATGCTTTATAAGAAGGAGAGTATAGGGTCTGGATTGTAGCTCAGTGGTAGAGCACTTGCTTGCACATCTGAGTCACTGGGTTCAATCCTTAGCATCCATACATACACATCCATACATACACACATAAATAAATAAATGTATTGTGTCCATCTACAACTAAATTTTTTAAAAAAGGAGACTATATCATATCAAAGTGGAGCATATCCCACAATTGTAAAATTGGTTTAATAGTCAAAAACCCAATCAAAGTAATTTCCCACCTCAAGAGAATAATGAAGAAAAATCATATAACCAATTTGGTAGATGCAGAAATAAACTTCAATGCCTATTCATAATTTCTTAAATCTCAAAAAAAAATGAAGGCAATTTTCTCAATATTGGTATCAATTAAAATACCTACAGTTTATGCCCTATTTGATGGCTAAAATATGCACACACACATAGAAACACAATTGTTGTTGTTGTTGTTATGAAGTTATAAATAAGGCAAGAAAGTCCCCTACTACCACTTCTATTTAACACCCTGGAAGTCATAGCCTGTACTCAAAAACAAAGGAGGTGGGGGTAGAGGAGGCACAAATATTGAAAAGAAAGAAGTAAAACGTGTTCTTTTGATCAGATACCATAATTATGTATATAGAAATTCTAAAAGTATCTATCAATAACCCATAAGAAATAAGATGACTTAGTAAGCTCTATAGATAAAGATCAGCATATAAAATAAATTTTATAAATTTCTAAATTTTATATATAAATATGTACATATATAAATATGTATATATATATTAGAATGAAGAAGTAGAAAATAAAAAGTGTAAAAGTATCATTTACAATAGCACCCCCAAAAACTCAACAAATACATAGGAATATATCTTCACCTTGTTACTATTAACATTCTAAACCAGATTTATTTTCTTTTCTATTTTGAAATAAGTCCTTGTTATGTTGCCCAGGCTGCCTCAAACTGCTGAGGGTCACCCTCCAAAATAGCTGGGACTATAGACATAACCCAAGATGTGGGCCAAATCTTGTCATGGAAGCCTGTCCCATGCATTGTAGAATGTTTATTTAACAGGATCTCTGGTCTCTACCCCCTAGATGCCCATAGCACTTCCCCACACCATTTTGGAGAGTTAAACATATTGCCAGACATTGCTTCATGTCCTCTAGGAAAGCAAACTCAAACATGGTTGAAAACCATTGATCTAATGGAAGTTGTTGTAATGGTTTGCATATGGTTTGTCCCCCAGTGATTCATGTGCTGAAAGCTAGATCCACAGTGTGGTGGTGCTGAAGTGGTAGGACCTTTAAGACACAGTGTCTAGTGAAAAGTAATTATATAATAGGGGCTCCACCTACATGAATGAATTGATGCTGGGAGAGTAGCTTGGGTCTCATATGAGTTAATTATTTCTCACAAGAGTGGGCTTTATAAAACAAGTTCACCCCGCATGGTCTTCTGCATTTGGTCACTTCCCATTCTGCTTCTCCACTATGTTATGATGCAGTCAAAGGAGGTAGCCATCTGATGTCATATAGGACTCTGGTGTCATATGGTTTGAATCTTCCAGCACCAGAATCATGAGCCAAATAGGCCTCTTTACTTATAACATACCCAGTTTCAGCTATTTTGTTAAAGTAACACAAAATAAAATCAGAAAGATGCCGAGACTCTTCTACTGAATACTCCTAAGTTATGGTTGAGAGAAATTAAAGAGCTGAATGAAGATATATCTTATTTATAATAGATTGGAAGATTCAATATTGTTACAATGTTGAGTACTCCCCAAAATTTACTTATATAATATGTCAATGCAATTCCTATCAAAATTCTGTCCAATTTCTTTCATGGAAAATGATAAAATCTGTTTAAGACTTATATGAAAATGCAAAGGTAATAACATATGGTTGTGAGTGTGCTATGTCATTAACATACACTAAACATGTTTCTGTCTCTCCACAATATCAGAATTTATTGAATAACAATAAAGTCACAGGCTATCCTCTTTTTATCAGTGGTAGTCCACTGAATACTTGTTGGTCACTTGGTAGTCATAAGCAAAGCAATCATGGCAATCATATTCCAATCTTTTTTAAAAAAAAAATTTATTTAGTTGTAAATTAACACAAAGTATCTTTATTTGTTTTTATGTGGTGCTGAAGATTGAACCCAGTGCCTCATACACGTGAGGCAAGCACTTACCATTGAGCTACAGCCTCAGCCCCTCCAATCTTAATTTCTAATATCTGTAACACTCAAATCACACATCCACAAATCACACTTTATACACAATTATATATAGGTTTCAGAAAGACTAAGAAAGGGTTAAGGTGGCCAGGTCACAGGAGTTCAGAAGATTGAACTAAGAGCAAAGGCAGAGAGCAGATATGAATGCAAAGAATCACTGTAGGTGGTCAGATAAGATTATGAACCAGTAAAACAACTTTTTCAGGGCACAGAGATGTCAAAGCACAAGAACTCATTCTAGACCAAGATCCAAACAGATGGCAGTTTCACAGTCAGCTTGAAATGTCAGCTTGGATTGGGATTTGAATGGTCATCATGAGCAGAAGAAACTGCACTCTGCTAAAACCCAAGGACAGAGATTTGAAGGTTCATTGCTATGGTGATTTTCCTGGGCAAGGCTCATGACAAGTGACCAGGTGACAGGGTCAAGGTACTGCCATGTCCATCTCAGGGTGCCCCTCCTTTTATGGGTCTCAAGTGAGAGGGTTCCATCATTTGATGGTCTGGTATGTTCAATAAGCTTGTGGGCCTGGTTTTTACAATTTGACTTTGATACACCCACTCATCCATGTCCTTCTGATTAATTTGATAAATTCACAGAAGGGCATTCTTATTAGCACAGTTCATTTATCAGTTTGTGCCTGCTCTCCACAATATGCAATTTTTTAAATTTTTTTTTAGTTGTTGATTAACCTTTATTTTATTTATTTATATGTGGTGCTGAGAATCGAACCCAGTGCCTCACACGTGCTAGGCACGTGTTCTACCACTGAGCTACAATCCCAGCCCCTCCAAAATATGCAATTTTGAAGAAAAAATAACAAAGCTAGATGCTTCACATCCTCAGATATTAGGTCTTTTTATAAAGCTACAGTACTTAAAACAATGCAATATTGATGCAAGGACAGTCCAATGGACAAACTGTCCAGAAAAAGTCACTTGATTTATTTAAAAATAATAAATCTGGGCCTGGTGTCTTATACCTAAAATCCTAGCTACTTGGGAGGCTAAGGCAAAAAGATCACAAGTTTGAGGCCAGCCTCAGCAATTTAATGATACCCTATTTCAAAATAAAAATAAAAAGGGCTGGGTATGTAGCTCAGAGGTAGAGTGCCCCTTAGTTCAACCTCCAGTACCAGAAAAAATAAACTAAAATATAAATGGAAAACCCATGCAATTCAGTGGGTTATAAATGGTTTTATCAATATATAGGCTGGGCCAACTGGAAACCAATATGGAAAATAACCTTGAGTTTAAAGAAAATTATTTTTAGATGGATTGTGGACATAAATATGAAACTATACTCATGACTTTGTTTAAGCAGAAATTAAACTTGACACATAAAAGAAAAAGGTAATAAATTATACTTCATTAAAATTAAGAATTTCTGAGCACCAAAGCTATACACAAATTACAGGCAGAGAAAATATCTGCAATATATATATCTGGCAATGAACTCACACCCAGACTATTAAAAACTTCATAAAAATTAATAAGAGAAAGACTGACAGCCTGGACAAAACACTTGAAGAAGTACTTCACCAGAGAAGATATCCAAACAGCCAATAAGTCTATAAAAAGTTGCTCAAAACATTAGCTATCAAGGAAAAGCAAATTACAAATCACAATGGGAAATTAATACAACCTCTCCAGAATAGATTAAATTTTAAGACTGACTTTGGCAAGAATGTTGAACCACTGGAAATCTCATGTACTGCTATTTGGAGTGTAAACTGATTATTTGGGGGTGGGGGGGGAATTGTCAGTGTCTAGTAAAACATGTTTTTATTGTATAACTGAGCAATTCCAATCCTGGATATATTTGTAAAAGAAGTAAGTATGCAAGTCATTAAAGGACATACTGAGGAGTGGGGAGGGGACACACAAAAAAAGAGAGATATACATACGAAAGTTCATAGCAGCTTTCCTAATAATCTCGAATTGGAAATAAACCAAAAGGCTAAACTGTGGTATGGAAATGGGTTGGAATGCTAAAGAACAAAACAGAATGATTCTCTGTGTTTCTTTACCCTCCCCCAACCCCTGTCTCCTGTTGCTGCTGCTGCTAAGAAATAATCAAGATAAGGTTGTTTTCCTCTAGGTGCTTGGGATCAAATCCAGGGCCTTGTGCATGCTAGTTCTAACACTGAGCTATGGCTCCAGCCCCTCAAGATCAGTTCTAAATGAACAGGGAGGAAAGGAGAGGAAGTAAAGAGGTAAAAAAAAGAGCTCCCCAATGAACCACTACTAGACCAAAACAAACAAGCAAAAAAAAAAAAAAAAAAAAAAAAAACCTCACAAAACTATACAAAAGGCAATTTTCAGTAGAAAACAAATACTGTGACTCTTATTAATCAGGATGTTGTAGTGCAGCGTATATACGGAAACATATTTTAGCCTTTCAGATATAACAAAAAGAGAGAGGCAGATAGTATCAGTAGTACTAGACACAGTAGTCACATAGACATTTATCTTACAAAATAGTAAATCTAATGAATACGGAATTTTTTCATTAACTTTTGAGTCATCAAACTTAGATAATTGTAAATCTGAGTTTGTAGTGTTTGAGAGTAGGACATTAACCTGTGCTGAGTAATTATTAAGAGGTAATGTCATCCAGGCCGGGTAGCACATGCCTGTAATCCCAGCGGCTTGGGAAGCTAAGACAGAAGGATCGCAAGTTCAAAGCCAGCCTCAGCAAAAGCGAGGCGCTAAGCAACTCAGTGAGACCCTGTTTCTAAATAAAATACACAATAGGGCTGGAGATGTGGCTCAGGGTCTAGCGACCCTCTTGAGTTTGATCCCCAGTATAAAAAAAAAAAAAAATGAAGTAATGTCAACAAGCATCTATCGAGAGTGTTGCTCTATCCTCGACCCCCAGTTCCCATAACCGATAAGCCTGGGGTTCAAGAAGGGTGCGGGTCGTAATCCTGGAGCAAACTCCTTGGAAAACCAAACTGCTTTTCCTCCTCTTTTGGCCCCGCCTGGCGGACCTGCCTGCGCTCTCGGTAGACGCGTAGCCCCGCCCCTGCGCCGTGGCCCCGCCCCGACGGCCGCCGCGTCTCTATGGAAACGGCTCCTTTCGTGCAGTCATTAGCACGATGGCGGCTGGGGAACCTGGGGACTTGGGCGGCTACTACTTCAGGTTTCTGCCTCAGAAGACCTTCCCATCTCTGAGCGCCTCAGACACCACCAGCCGGCTCCGCCAGTGGTGAGGGACCGAGGAACGGGGAGACAAGAGCTCCTCGGCCTTCGCTGCTGTGGAGGAAGCGCGGGACAGACGCTGGCCGGGCGTCGAGGGCGTCTAAGCAGAGTCGGCCTCATACTGAGTGAAAGAAACTCTGAAGCAGCTGTAACACTAGGGCAGGGTGGATACTGTGGGTAGGACCCGTGTATTTTGCGCCGTGAGAGTTTGCCAGTCCCAAGCTGACTCTTTTATCCTCTCTGCTCCAGGTCCATGCTGGGCAGAATCAAGGCCCAGGCGTTCGGGTTTGACCAGACCTTTCAAGCCTATCGGAAGGATGATTTCGTTATGGTTGGTATGGGGTTCGGAGAGTTCTTGGGTCACTGCTGATTTTTAACTTTCCCACACGTCAGCATGGATTCTTACGAACACCGCCATTCCTTAGTGACGTCATTTTCTTGGAGATGGGGAGTAATAAAAGGTGTCAATGACATTTTTTAGAGGAATTTTTACATTTCCCACTACCATAAATTTATTCTTAATTTAACTTATTCTTTTTCTACCTTCATGATCCTGCCTTAAAGAACCTTTCCAATTTGGGGAATTTTGTTTTTTTAGTAGGTACACCTCGTTTCTTAATGTTACTACTCAGCTTTATCATTGACTTTATTTACTAGGCTTAGCTCCTAATTATTTTTGCTCGTTTCTCAAAATCGTAGCCACCCTGAGAACTGGGTTTCAGGCCCTAACACCAGTTCCAAATAAGGAATTTACCAAAAAAGTTTTGAGCAATGACACGGTGACTCGAATAAGACTTTACCTAGGGGTGACTACTTTGATTATACATCTGTTTTTACCTTATTTTTCATTTTTTGTGATGCTGCAGATCCAACCCAGGGCATGACATGCCAGGCAAATGCTGTACCACAGAGCCACATCCCCAGCCCTTTAACATAATAGGTGGGGTTGGCTATGAAGCCTAGGCTGGCCTCCCACCTCAGCCTCTCAATTAGCTGGGATTACAGACACAAGCCACAATAAGGGCTGGGAATGGGGTTTAATAGTAAAGCACTCCTGGGGTTAATCCTCAGTATCAAACAAAAAGAACAAACAATAAGTTTTGATGTGCTTATTAAAATTAGTCCCATTATTTTCCATCTTTTTTTCCACTCCTCAATCAATTGGAAAATATTGGTAGGGTTTGTGAAATTACCCTTATTCTTTGCTGTTCATGTCCTTTGAACAGCTATAAACTAAAGTCTTTTATAGTTGGCATAATTCATTTACTTGCTCTTACACTTTCTGAGGACCTGGAGTGTACTAGGAATTTCCTCAAGTGCTAGGGATACAAGGAGGACCAAGGCAAGAGCCCAGCTTTTGAGGATCTTATGAACCCTTGGAAAGACTGCCAATAAACAAAATTAGATCACTTCCTACAGTGATAAGTGCAGTGAACAAGAGGAAACACTAGGTCAGATGGTCTCAGAGTTCTGGAGGCTAGAAGTCGGAGATCAAGGTAGAATTATGGTTCTTCTGAAACCTATACAGGAGTACTTCCTTGCCTCTTTCTACTTTCTGATAGTTACCAGTAATCCTTGGCATTCTCTGGTTTACAACATGGCACTTTAAACTCCACTTCTATCAAAGTCACATGTCTCTCTCCCCTCTTGTGTCTGTGTCTCCTCTCTTCTAAGGACACCATTCATACTGAGTTAAGAACCCACCTACTCTAATATAATCTTATCTTCACTAATAACATCTACAGCAACCCTATTTTCAACTAAGGTCACTTTCTGAAGTTTCAAGAAGGACAAAAATTTTGAGGGGATATTGTTGAACCCCTAACAGGGTAAACTGGTTGTCTATTTCCCTTTCTCTAAAATAGTGTTATAATGATGTTATAATACAATGCTACTATTAATGACATTTATGAATAGTTATGATTAGGTTTTTATAACTTTTTATAGTTTTTAATTAAACCACTATTGTCATTCAACTTTTTTTAGAAAAAAGTAAAAAATTTTAATCTGCTGAATTTTAGAGTGCTATAAAAAATTTTATTTAACTCATTTATTCAAGGAATATTTGTTGAAATTCCACCACTATATACAGCTACAGTGCACCAATAAAAAATATGGAAAAAAATATTTGTTGAGCCTGGGGTAGCGGTACCCATCTGTGATTTGGTAGGCTGAGGCAGGAAGATCACAGGTTTAAGGCTGGGCTCAACAATTTAGCAAGACCTTATCTCAAAAATAACAAAAAAATTTAAAAGTTTGGGGATGTAACTCAGTGGTAAAGCTACCCTGGAGTTAATCCCCAGTACAAATATATATATACACATACACACACACACATACATACATATTTGTTTAATACTTACTGTGTGATAAAAAGGTAAAGAGACCTGACCCCAGATTAGAAGGTATATACAGTTTGGGAAACTAGAAATTAACAACAACACAAAAAATCTGTATACAATCAAATAATTATATTGATGGAGGACATAGAAGATGTCCTAGACACAGAGAAAAAGATCACCCCAACAAAAGGGCATTGACTTGGGGGAAGATTTTATTAAGGAGGTTATAGAATTTTTTTTTTTTGGTTGTTTAATAGATTGAGATTTTCAACAGATTATCCATAAAATACAACATATTTCCATAATTCCAAACAATTTTTTTCTAATTTTGAAATTCTTCATGTTTGTTTATCCTTATTTTTATTCCCATGAGGCAGAACAGTGTTATGCCTAGATTTTAGTTCAAACAAATATACACTCATTTGTATTCAAATAACTAATTTGGATGTAAATAAAACTTGTGGCTAAGAGATGACCCAGAGGGGATTTACCCCGAAGCTAATACATCTTCCCCCCCCACCCCCCAGACAGGGTCTTACTATTTTCCCCAGGCTAGTCTCAAATTCCAGGGCTCTCTTGCTTCTCCTGTCTCAGCTTCTCTTGTACCTAGGACTGTAGGCTTGCACAATCTTGTGTGGCTTGAAACAAATGAGTACTTCTCATTGACCAACTTCTTCACTTGCAAAATACTGAGAGACTCAAGCAGTATGCTCATGGTCATATGTTTTTTAAAATATTTCAAAAATAAGATGTTTTTGTATTCTTAGAGCTCATAAAACTGTTTAAAGCCCCAAGCTCTATAAAACTTGGATTCTCCCTTGATTTGGTCTTTTAATTAGCTGTGGGTTCAAATTCCAACTCTGCCACTCATAAGCTATGTGACATTGGGCAAGTTACTTAATAACCTTCCTTGAAAAACCTCCATTTACCTTTCTGCAAAATAATCACAGTGCTTCATGTATAATACGTGTTTGATAAGTATTTTGAATATAGAAATTATATTGACTGTTCTGAAGATTAAATGAGGCAGCATATGACATGTTTAGCAAAAACGCTTGGCATATAGTGTTATTATTGTTACTAACATTTGTCCATCATACATTATAAGGAATTCTTCTAGAGCAGTAGTGATTCCTGTGTGCTAGATTTAGCTTCCAGCATTTTTAACGCATTTATCACTAATCTTTACAACAATGTGGTAAGATTGGTGGGTTTTTTAATAATTTTTTCTATATCTTTATTTTACTTTATGTGGAGCTGAGGGTTGAACCCAGTGCCTCACATGTGTGAGGCAACCACTCTGCCACTGAGCCACCACCCAGCCCTGTTTTTTTTTTCCTTTAATGTGATGCTGAGGTTTGAACCCGGGGCCTCCCATATGCTAGGCAAGCACTCTACCATTGAGCTACAACTTCAACCCCAAGATTGCTGTTTTGACCCCCGTTTTATAGCTGAGAAAACTACCAATTCAGAAAAGTTAAGTAATTTGTCTGAGAATGCCCAGCAAAGAGATTTTTATTTTAAATGCCATACTCTTTCTACTGCACAGACTTGTTAAATGAACAAAAGTTATTGCTTAAACAAGAATTCCAGATTTTGAATGTCCCCTTTCAACTTAAAAACAAGTTATGTTTTAAAAGTTCATTTGTAAGGTAGTAAATGAATTCAAGGAAGGAAATATATATCTAGCAAACTTCTTTAGTTCCTACATCTGTACAAAAGAATAGACAAAGAGGGAAACAAAATGAACCATTGTCCTCTAAACAGTATATGGTAATGTCCTGAATTAAGACTAACATTTGAATGGTGAGGAGAGCTGTTCAGGAGAAATGTTGAAGGACTAATAAGTTCTTGAGAATAAGGGAAAGAGGGACATACAGGATGAATTAATCCCATGTTTCTGTCTTGGTTGGCTGGAGAAGCTGATTGATGCTATTAAATCATAGGAAATATAGATTAAATAAGGAAACTTAAGTTTAGTGTTAGGCATGCTTAACAAGAGGTGCACCCAAGTGGCAGTATTCTAGGTAGTTGAGTACAATGTCTAATTTGGCGTTAAGCGAGCTATAGCCTCAATATATAGTATTGGCATCCTCACTATTGTACTAGATATTATGAGGGGAATTTTGCACAGCAACTGGCAAAGAAGGCTTTTAATTTGCAGAGCTTTCCAAAATGGCTGCACAACCCTTGTGCTTTCATCTCATGACCAGAACTTAAGTATATTACCAAATCCCAGGGAGGCAAAGAAATAGATTTAACTGAATACATAGCTATCCCCAATAAAATCAGAATTATTTAAGGAAGAGAGGATTGATATTGAATTAGAAACCAGCCAGGTAGGTAATATAGTCAATATCTTACATTACATTATGAAACAAATTTATTTAAAATGCACATTTGACATTGATATCTTTGTTATTAATTTATTTATTCCTTTATTAAATATCTTTATTTTTACTCATTTATGAATCATCTAATATTTTTCCAGATCTCATCAGTTCTCTGAAAGCTGTGACACAGAAAATCCTTTCTAATGCCTCACTGGAAATTCTGTAACAAATCAAAAATTTACACATATAAGAACAATATTTTTTAAAAACCATTTTAGATGTATAATTATAATTTCAGTAATACAACTTACACTGCTTTATTTAAGGGGACTTTATAAAAATTTATTTACATTAGCTGTAGGTTAACTTGTTGCAGAGCAGTTGGTCTAATTCAATTTATGACATCTAAAATGTGATCTGAAGTTAATAACTCCCAGGAATAATGACTGAATCTGAATTAGATTTCTCTCTTTTAAAATAGTTCTTTCAGAAGGCCTATAAGGTATTCAAAAACCAATGTTAAGGGCCGGGGATATAGCTCAGTAGTAGAGTTCTTGCCTAGCATGTGTGAGGCCCTGAGTTCAAATCCCAGAAGTATAAAAAAATTTTTTTTAAATGCTCCTCCAAAACCAGTGTTAATTGAAGTTAATTTCAGCCATGTGTCCTCTGCAAAATGTATTATTATGTAAATTAAAATAGTTGCACAAATACTTTCAATTTGAAAGTCTTCAAAAAGCAATAAGGATAGAATTTTTAAGGAATAATTTTAAGGATTTTTAAAAAAATAAATCAGGCAAATATAATACCTTTTTTTTTTTTTTAATTAAAAAAAAAGGTACTGAGGATTGAACCCAGGGGTGCTTTACCACTGAGCTATATCCCCAGACCTTTTTATTTTTATTTTTTTTATTTTGAGTAGGATCTTATTAAGTTGCTGGCCTTGAACTTGCGGTCCTCCTGCCTCAACCTCTTGGGTTGCTGGGATTATAGGTGTGCAGGCCTCTTTTTTTTTTTTAATGTGTTTACTCTTTACTTCCCACCAATAGAATGTAAATTCCATGAGAATAGAAACTTCCTCTTGCTTAGCTTCATGTAGACATAAATAATTCACACCTCTCACACCTGATTCTCTTTATTTTCTCCTTTTCCCTTTCCCTTTCCCTCTCCCCCCTCTCCTTCTCTATCCTCCAACCCCTGCCCCCACTTTCTCCCTAATGGTACTGGAGATTAAACCCAGGTCCCCACACATGCTACACCAGCACTCTACCCCTGAACTATACCCACACCCTTTTTATTATTTTTAGATAGGTTCTCCCTAAATTCCCCAGGCTGGCCTCAAACTTGTGATCTTTCTGCCTCAGCCTCCCAAGTAAGAAATTACAGGTCTGCAACACAGTGCCTGGCTTCTCATCATTGTCTTTCTGATGGCATAACATTCATTCTAATTATTTCACAAAATAATCTCAAGAATCACCTTTGATTTCTCTCCCCCCAACTCCTTCCCCCTAAATAACAAATCCATCCATTTCCCACTAGCTAGCACCTTGACTGCTGTGAACATCAATGCTTCTGCCAACAGAATCTCACTCCTGAATAGTCTCTTTATAGCCCTTCAATTCACTGTCCAAACTGAAACTAGAATGAACTTTTAAAAATATGATTTAATCACTCTGTCCTCTGATAACAAATTTTTTTGTGTCTTCCCACTGCCTTTAGATCAAAATTCTGACCAAGATTTAGATAGTTTTTAGGTCAAGATTCTTCACTTGACTACAAGGTCCAGTTTAACTCCTACCCTCATCTGACCATTGCAGCTCCTATTATGGTTATGCTAAACCTCTTTGTTTTCCTCCATTGGAATGTCCCATCCTTTCTTATTTTAGAGCCTTTAAACTTGACGTTTTCCCCACCTAGTCTTTCTAGTAGCATGCTGGAACCAGTTCAGGAGAGCTAGATTGCTAAATTTTCAATAATCTTTGTTTGCTGATTGTTAAACTGCTGGCAGCTTGAAATACACAATGAAAACTGGTAAATGTTACAAATCAGGGCTTTAGGGAGAGGAAGGGAGGTCAGTTGTTAAACATTTACCAGAATACCTCTTGCCCAGCTAACTCCTACTCACCTTTTAGTTCTAAACCTAATTAATTTTTTCACCAACCTTTCTTTCCAACACCATTAGATTAGGACTACCTATTATGTACATCGATAGCACTCCTTTGCAAGCATGGATAGCTTGCATTCCTTTGTAATAATACAGCATATTACTATCTTCCTTTTTTGTCTATAAACTCCATGAGGGCAGGCATATTATGTCTATTGAATTTTAGAATTAGGAAGTAAAGAATATTTTAGTTAAATAAAGGAAATGAGGAGCAAGATAAGAGGAATGAGTGGTTGATAAAGAAGTAAGACAGATTGCTTCTTCAATAAGCTATTTAGGAAAAATGGTTGCTTGAAGGGGATATTAAAAACAGGAAAATATTTATTGTAACAGTTTTTATTGTAACAATTTAAACAATAAAGAACAATTCATAGGAAAAAATGATATTTCTCTATCCCAATCTAAAATTACCTTCCATCCCCTTAACCATCTTCTTCCACAAATCTATAACCACCTCATCTAAAAGGTTTGTATATATTCTTCCATATTTTTCTTTATGTGCATATAGATGTTAGAGTATCATACACATTACTCTTAACTACCTTTTATTATCAGGGAGATTTTAAATATTTATGATTTTTTCCCTCAAAGTCATAATACCCATTTAGGAAAAATTTATTGAGTAACTACTTTATGTCAGGCCATTCTAAGCACTACAGATATAGCAATGAGTAAGAAAAGCAAGTTCCACTACTTAGGAAGCTTACAATTTGTTTTAGTGCTTTTTTCTAGTAGCTGAATTCTGTCTGGTATATTTTATTCAACCATGCTTCTATTGATGGACATTGAAGTGGTTTCCAGATTTTGACCCCACAAACAATTCTACAAAAAAGAAGATTTATACATAAATATGCCTGCTAGTGGTTTCAAAACCCAAAAGTAGAGTTTGCAGGATCATAATTAACTCACGTTTTTATTATTCAAGATAATAACATTACTTTCCCAAAAGGTTGTAAAGATTTACACTTACAGCAGCTTGTAAGAATGCATATTTTCTACTACTCTTGCCAAAAGTTACCAGTCTCAGGATTTAGGGATATGACTCAGGACGGTGAGAACTTGCCTAGCATGCACAAGGCCCAGGGTTCAATGCCCAGAACTGAAAAAACAAAGGAAAAAAAAAAAAAAAAACCTTACCACTCTTTTTTTTTTGGGGGGGGGGCAATGTAGTGGGGTTAACATGTTATCATGTGATTTCTGATTTCATTTCTTTCACTGCTCTTGAAGTTGAGCATCTTTTCATAATTATTGGCTATTTGCATTTTTTACACACCTGTTTTTATTCTTTGAACAGCTTTAAATCAGGTTGTCAGTTTTTCTTACAAATTTTGAGCTTTTAAAAAAAAATATTGAGAATTAGCTCCCCCTCTTTGTTATCATATTTGTTGGAAATATTTTCTCTCAGTCTATTGTTTTTCTTTGATTAAATTGCTCATCACTGATATATTTTCTGGCTGCCCAGCACTTTTGAACACCCTTATGATTTGGGGGTAATTTCGACCCTTTGCTTTTTGGAAGTCCAAGTGGAACTCTCCCCTCCCCTCCTCTCCCCCAAAATTGCAAGGATCTTCTCCCTTACATTTAGAACACAAGACCTAGGGCTAGTTACATAAGCGATAGAATGAGTAATTGGCATGTGTGAAACCTTGCGTTCAATCTCCAACACAGGGAAGGAGGGTAGGGGAGATGAACATTAAGCAAGGTACCTAGGTTACCAACCAGAGTGATAATTTCAAGACTGTGATTTTGAAATGAACAACTTAAGATGCACACAGAATCCATTTCACTGACAAAAGTGGTGGCAGAAGCATCACAGTAGTGGCTTGGTTAGAAACAAGTAGTAATAGTGTCTATGGCTGATATAAATACACTTGATTTATAAACACACCAAGCAGACTTAGGAAATAGAAGTGGTAATAGCTTTATCTAGTGCTTTATGGGGCTGCTGCAACAAAGGTGACAGTTTCCTCATCAGAGCAATTCTTCATGTGATTTTATATCATTCCAAATGTGTAAACTGAAGCCTGAAGTTTTGTAGATTGCCTGAGATGCTTTTCATTTGTCTTCTACCTTTCAGCCAGAGTCAGCTGCTAGTACTTGATAATAAAATTCTTGATTGACTACTATGTTGCCTTTTACATTTTATTTATTTATGTGGTTCTGGGGATTGAACTCAGGGCCTTACACATGCTAGGCATGTGCTCTACTACTGAGCTAAATCTTCAGCCCATAATGTTGCCTTTTGTCAGATAGAAAATTTGTTTATAGCAAGTCAAACCTGTCACTTTGCTATGTGCTCCCTTGGATAGACTTAGATTGGTGGGTGGTTAGTTTTAGATTTAGATCCAGTGTATTAATGGTTATTAAGGAGATTAATTCAGAAAATAAGATAGGAGGAAAATAAAGTTTTCAGATAATATATACTCTCCTAATTTTTACTATAAACCATTTTCCATTTATTAATTCCCCAAATTTATCTGTACTTAGAGACACATTGCTGTTTACGCTGTTCCAATTTGAATGTAATAAAACTTCTTTACCAATATGAAAGGGTCCTTCCTAGTTTAGATTTTACTAAAGTAATTTTAGAAGTTGATTTTATTATTATTTATAATAAAATATCTAACATGTTCTTCTCCAACTTGTATTTTAGGCTTTTTTCAAAGACCCAAATGTTATTCCAAATTTGCAGTTACTTTCAGATTCTTCTGGACAGTGGATTACATTAGGTAAATAAAATTTCATCTTTCCAGGTGACTATTTTGCTATTATAACAAAATTTTGCCCCCAAAATTTTCATTATTAAAATACAAATTTTGAGCCAGGTGTGGTGATGCACCCCTGTAATCCCAGCTACTTGGGAAGCTGAGACAGGAGGATTAAAAGTAGTGGATTCAGTAGTGCATTTCTGTAATCCCAGCAATTTGTGAGACTGAGGCAGGAGGATCTCAGGTTCAAAGCCAGCCTCAGCAACTTAGTGAGGTTCTAAGCAACTTAGCAAGACCTTGTCGCAAAGTAAAAAATAAATAGTGTTGGGATATAGCTCAGTAGTAAAGCACCCGTGGTGGGTTCAATCCCTGGTACAGGAAAAAAAAAAAAATTAAATTTGACCAGTCGTACCAGGCCTGCTCTGCATCTCTCCCAGTAGTCTACTGATATTGTCCTGGTTCAGAACCTAAGAGTAATTTTCCTTTTTATTGATTTTAAAAAGTATGTATTTTTTAAAAGTATTTATTGTGCACCTCCTATGTACTCTGCTAGATTCAGGGAGCATAAAGTGGATAAAAGAAAACCTGTATTCAAGGAACTTGTTGAAGTGTGTGTGTGTGTGTGTGAGAGAGAGAGAGAGAGAGAGAGAGAGTGGTGTGTGTAATAATGTATTATATGTTCTACCATAAAAATGGGAGCATGAGGTGAGGAGTGGTCAGTTCTACCCAGAGGGAAAGGATCAGGAAAGATAGACTAATATGAGGATGCTTAGGCAAAAATTTCCATTCTGATGGGGGCATGGATTTCTGAAGAGGAATCAGCTACCATAGAATGTTTTTTTAAAATAATATATTAAGTTGTGGAGAAGTGTCTTAAAATCTCAAATTTGTATAAATAATATTGTCATAATACATTGAAATACAGTTAGGTATTTTTTTAAATATATGTATATATTTTAAATATGTATATATATATATATTTAGTTTACCTTTATTTTTATGTGGTGCTGAGAATTGAACCCAGTGCCTCACGCATGCTAGGCAAGCACTCTACCTCTAAGCCACATCCCAGCCCCCAGGTAGGAATTTTTAAAGAAAGTTACCTAAATGTTTAATTACTTAACAACACTCATTTAAATCTCTTAAATAGGTCAAGAAAGAAATCAGTGTTAATAAGACTGTTTTGGAAGCAAAACATGAACACTATATTTTCTTGATTTTTATGTTTTTAGAAGACTTTTATTTTTTTTATTTTTAAATACTGTTTTTAGTTGTAAGTAGACACAATACCTTTATTTTATTTATATGTGGTGCTGAGGAGTGAACCCAGTGCCTCATGTGTGATAACCATTGTTCTACTACTGAGCTGCAAACCCAGCACACGTTTTTTTATTTTTAATTGACACAATTATACATATTTATAGGATAAATCATGATGTTTCAATATATGTGTACATTATATGATGATCAAATCAAGGTAATTAGCATATCCATCACCTCAAATACTTATCATTTCTTTGTGACAAAGACATTTAAAATCTGTTCTATTTCGTTTTTTTAATCATTTAAATTTATTTTTTTCATATTTTATTGGTGCATTATAATTGCACATAATGGTAGGATTTATTATTACATATTTGTACATGCACACAATATAAGAGTATAATTTTGCCAGTGTTATTCCCCAATATTTCCCTTTTCCCTTCCCTCCTCTCTTGCCCCGTTCCCTTTCTTCTACTCCATCAATCTCCTTTAAGTTTTCATGAGATCCCCATCCCCACCTTTCTTTCCCCTTTTCCTCTCTAGCATCCAATATGAGAGAAAACATCCAATCCTTGACTTTCTAAATTTGGCTTACTTTGAATACTATATTTTAAATTTAAGTTTGAGGTTTCAACACTAGAACAAGTAAAAGCATCATTACATTTAGGAGAATCTGGCAATGTGATTGTACTCAATATGCAAACTGATTTTAAATTAGTTATTTTGTTTGGGCATTGGGGACTTTTGATAAACTATCCTACAACTGTATTTTCATGGAATTCTAGTAGTGGTCACACAAAAGTAATTTTTCTTAAAGTATTATTTTAAGAAGAAGATTACAAATTGTTCATGATATTAGACTAAGCAGGTCAAACTTTATTGCTTTGGCTAAAGACTACTGCAAAATTTATAGAGCAGAAAACTGGTACGAATGATCTTTAGACTACTTACAAAATTGAACTGAATATCTGAGCAAATATATGTAATGCTTCAAATTTTTCAAAAAGGAATAATCAGAGCCATGTATTACAGTAGTTTCAGTCAATCCATTTGAAAAAAATAAGGTTTACTGAAGTTAAGTGTTCAACCTTCCCTATATTGGTACACACTTCACAAAACAGCACCAACTTTTTCTGATTTTTTAATAAGGCATTGCAAAAAGATAAGTTCTAAAATTCCACATGTGCCTAACAGGATCAATTAGAAGTACTCTGGAAAATAGGACAGAAAAGTAGTATTCCATTTTAGAAGCAATTCTGGTAGATTGCTAGTCCTCTTCCATCAGCTTTTTTTTTTTTCTTTTTCTTGTTCTTTTCCTTGTGTATTGGACATCTTCCCTTGAATGTTCCTCTGGAGGCCTTTATATGCAAAAAAAATTTTTGTTTTGAAATAAGAGGTATTATTCTAGCAGGTGAACCAATTCCAGAGAAAATGATGATGGACCCTCCTTTACTACCAGCTGTACTGCCCACGTTGCCTATTATTTGTGCTCCATCATCTCAGCAGCATAGCCCCATGGTTTAGACATTCTTTGCTTTTTTTAGATAACATATAATGGATGCTAAAGGCATACACATTACTTCTTTTAACACAGAGATCATTATACATCTGTAATTTATGAATGAGTGAGAGCCAAAGCTAAATTATCTGTGCAGTTTTATATGCTGGCTGGATATAGTTGAGATTCAAATCCAGGCTCCTGAATTTAAGACCTTGACTCCCTACACTCTTTCACATCTGTCACTTCCATGTTTATATGGCTGCCAGAAAAGTATTAACTTAAGACATCAAATAAAAAGGAAGCATCTAGGGCCGGGGATGTGACTCAAGGGGTAGCGCGCTCGCCTGGCATGCGTGCGGCCCGGGTTCGATCCTCAGCACCACATACAAACAAAGATGTTGTGTCATCCGCTGAAAACTAAAAAATAAATAAATATATATATATATATATATATATATATATATATATATATATAAAGGAAGCATCTAGCATCTTATAATGCTACTATTAGTGGGAAAAATGCATTTTAATTTTATGCGGTCATAGTGATACATGTCTTATAAATGTTGAAGATAAAATTTTATAAAATTACTACATAACAAGTTAGCATGTGCTATAGACTGAGTTATGCCCCCACTCCAAATTCATATGTGTAAACTCTAAACCCTCATTTTGATGGTATTTAGAAATGGTACCTTTAGGAGGAATTTAGGTTTAGATGAAGGCATGAGTATGGGACCTTTTTTATGGAATTAGTTCCCTTATAATAAGAAAAAACACTAGAATGCTCTCTATGCTGTGTGAAATCAACCATCTGCAAGTCAGGAACCAAATCATTTGCACCTTGATCTTGGATTTCCCAGATTCTAGAATAGATTAATATATTAATCTATAATATAATTAATATATCATCAAGAAATATGGCGCTACCATAACAAATAGCTAAAAGTATAGAGTGGCTTGGGAAGCCTCTTGGTAGAGGCTCGAAGAATTTTGAAGTACATGCTAGAAATGTGAATGTTAAAGTCAATTCTAGTGACAGCTCTGAAGGAAATGAGGAACATTATATTGGAAACTGGAAGAAAGGTTCTCTTTGTTATAATGTGACAAATAGTTTGGCTGAACTGTGTTCAAGTGCTTTATGGACGGTAGAACTTGCAAGTGATAAAATCAGAAATTTACCTGAGGAGATTTCAGAAACCAGGAATAGAGATGGAATTGTACCAGTGAAGACACTGCTAGTTTGAGCTAAAGGAGTCAAAAAAAAGCAAGCTGAAATGAATGAAGGGTGTTGGACCTCTTAGATCCTATAGGACTCCACTATTTGACTGCAAATATGAACTAGTCTTCAAGAAAAGGGAAGACTCCAAAGGCAATTCAGAGATCATTAGGGCCACCACCTCCATTTCAACAGACCAGACAGCCTCCAACCAAAGCCTCAAATTCAGTGCCACCCTGCAGAGCCAAGCTGACCCAATAAAACCTTAGGGATTGGGCCACCTGGTGCCTGAGGGCTTTGCCTCCACCCAGGCAGAGTTGAGACCATCACATCTGTGGGCTCAGAAGGCAGAGTATAGAGCAAAAAAAGGATTATTTTTGAGCCTTAAGATCTAAAGGAATTTGCCTTGCTAAATTATGGGCTTGCTTGGCACCTATCACCCATTCTTTAATTTCCCATTTCTCTCTCTCCCACTGCCAAAATAAAGTGACTATCCCATGTCTATCCAATCATTGTATTTTAGAAGCATATAATGTGTTTGATTTCACAAGTTTATAGCTAGAGAGAAATTTTGCCTCAGGGTGAATGATACCTCAATCTCACCCATATCCAATTTAGATGACACTTTGAACTTTAGACTTCAGAATTGATGATTGAGTAAATTAAATTCTGGGGAGCTGTTGGAATGGAATGAATATACTTTGCATGTGAGAAGAGTAATTAATGGCTTTGGGTAACTAAGAGTGAAATGCTATTGACTGAATTGTGTTGCATAAATTCATATTTAGAAGCCCCTTGACCTCCCATGGCATCATCTGTCCTTAATTACTTCCCAAATGCCCCAACTCCAAATGTTATCACATTGGGAATTAGGGTTTCAACATGCAAATTCATTATTTTTATTTTTTAATGTCTTCGTTTTATTGGTTCTTGTTATACATAACATTTGAAGTCATTTTGACAGAATTATAAAAGCATAGAATATAATTGATTCTAATTTAGTACCCCTTACTTCACTTTCTCCCCTCCTCTCACTCCCTGTTCCCTTCCCTCTACTGATCTTTTTGCTCTTTAGTCATATATATATATATATATATATATATATATATATATATATATATATTTTTTTTTTTTTTTTTTTTTTAATTAGTGTCTTGTGGATATACACAATAGTGAGATTCACTGTGGTATATTCATATATGTACATAGGAAAATTGGGTCAGATTAATTCCACTGTTTTTTCCTTATCCTTCTTCCTCCCTCCCCTTCAATCCCCTTCATCTACTCCATTGATCTTTTTTCTGTTTCTTTATCCCCCCTTCCCCTTATTTTGGATTAGTATCCACATATCAGAGTAAACATTCAACCTTTGACTTTTGAGGGCTGGCTTATTTCACTTAGCATAATCTCTAGTTCTGTCTATTTACCAGCAAATGCCATAATGTCATCCTTCTTTATGGCTGAGTAATACTCCATTGTGTGTAGGGAGTGTAGGGAGTCCATATGTATGCATATGTATGTATATGTATATATATATGTGTGTGTGTGTATAGAATATATATCTTATATATATATATATATATATATATATATATATATCTTTATATATATATATATATATATATATATATATATCTTTATATATATATATATATATATATATATATATATATATATATCCATTTTATGTGTGTGTGTGTGTGTGTGTTTTCACATTTTCTATATCTGTTCAAAGGGCACTTAAGTTTGTCCCATAATTTGACTATTGTGAATTGTGCTGCTATAAACATTGATTTGGCTGTGTCACCATATAATGCTGATTTTAGATCTTTTGGTTATATACTGAGAAGTGGGATATGGGGGTTCCATTCTTAGTTTTTTAAGGAATCATCATACTGCTTTCCAGAGTACTTGCAACTAATTTACAGTCCTACTGACATTGTATGAGTGCACCTTTTTCCTCACACAGCCTCACCAACATTTATTATCATTTGTCATTCTGACTAGAGATGAAATCTCAATGTCATTTTAATTTGCATTTCCCTAATTGCTAGAGATGTTAAACATTTTTTCATATATTTTTTGACCATTATATTTCTTCTTTTGAGAAGTGTCTTTTTTAGTTTTTTTGCCCATTTATTGTTTAGGTTATTTGATTTTGGTGTTAAATTTTTTGAGTTCTTTGTATGTTCTGAATACCAATGTATCTGAGGAGCAACATGTAAATTTTTAAGGCATATAATCCAGTCAATAGCAAATGCTATTTTCATGCCTCAGTTTAAGTGATTTGAATTTAATTACCATTTCTTACTAACCAAACCTTCCTGCCACTCCCCAAATCAGAGCTGAGGTAGATTTATTAAAATGGCATGTGTCCCAGTGTCATAGGTCCCTCATCCTGTGGCCACCAACCACTGACCTGCTATATACTGCTCTTGTCTTTAATCTTTCAACAATACTCAGAACTAATTTATCATTCTCTATGTTCTTTTAAATTTATCTATCCCCAAGAGGATTTTGCCTCTGAAACAAAAGGAGCTTCTCTTGGCATCATAGCTTTTGCAATTACTGAGGCATACATAGTTCCTGGCTCCAGGCATCCTTCTTGTCTCCACACTAGCCTAGTTAAGGTTCATAACCTACAGCAACAGGTCCTAGCATGACTTTAGGTGGACAGCCAAAATAGGAAGTGCAAACAACTGCCAGTTTTAATTACTCTTCTTAAGCACAAGCTACTTTTCAGGTCAGAGGTTTAGCAAAAGTATCCAGGAAGAGGATACGCCAAGGGCCACCACACCTAGGTCTATAAGCTCCTTAAAACTTTGAACAAATGAATACCATCCTCTTATATCTGAGTAAATGTGTGTGTATGTGTGTACATAAAAGAGAGGGGGAATAATTATTTGATATAATCAACAAATGAATACCATCCTCTTATATCTGAGTAAATGTGTGTGTGTGTGTGTGTACATAAAAGAGAGGGGGAATAATTATTTGATATAATCATAAAAACATTCATTTTAATCTGTGCCTTTCTGTAATTTAATGGAAACTTTAGTAATTGAAAATCCATTCCTGAAAGTACCTTCAGGAAATACGTGTGGGATTGGGGAAGAGGTAGAAAGGAGAAAAACTAAAGCTATATAAAAGAAAAATAGACAAAATGCCATTTTTTCAAATTTCTATAATTCTGAACTTGTGATAATTTAACTAAGCCTGCTTTGAAATTTACTTTGGCTTGGAAACTTTTTTGTAATAAACACTATAAATGAGATCACAAAGGAGAAAATTTTAAACGAGAAAATGTTTTCAAGATCCATTAACTAAAATTTTGTGGTACAGATTATAAAACATTGAGCATGATGCAAATCCAAAGATCACATAAAGAAGTTTCTTTGTTTTTTGTTTTTGTTTTTTTTTTGTGAGACTAGCCTTGAACTTGTGATCCTCCTGTCTCAGAATCCCAAGCCTCTAGGATTACAGGTGTGCGCCACCATGCTCAGCAGTTCCTCCTCTTTTATAGGCAATTCTGATATTAAAAGTAATGTAAGAACCCTGTGTCACATAAAAAAAGTGTGCTTACTTTTCAAGTATTCTCCAATTTAGCTCCTCTAGTCCTGAAATGGTAAGATTTTGTTATAATGTTTGAATTATTAATTAAAAACAAATAAGCTGCAACATAAGAATTTAATAAAATCCCCAAACTAATATGTCTTTTAAGTACAGCTATATGTTGTTAGACAATGGAATATATTCTGAGAAATTCATCTTTAGTAATATGAACATTATAAAAGTGTATTTACACAAATCTAGATGGTATGGGTCAATTTTTTCAATGTGACCTCTTGCTATAATCAAGAGATGCAATAAACATGAGATGTATAAAGCTACTTCTAGCTCAAAACAGCACATTTTATGTTCACCTTTTTTTAATAAATAGAAGGCATACACTCTAAAATAATGATAGAAAGTGTAATACAGTAAATATGTAAACCAGAACGTAGTCATGTATTGACATTATCAAGTATTATGTATTGTACATAATTGTATGTTATTCTATTATATGACTGGCAGTGTAGTAGGTTTGCTTGAACCAGCATCACCACAAATGTGAGTTATACGTTGCACTATGATGTTAAAGACATCTACAACATCAAAATGCAGTAGGAATTTTTTAGCTCCATTAAATCTTATGAACCACCATATTGTATATAGCCATCATTGACCAAAACATTTTCATGCAACGCATATCAAAATGTCATATTTGGTTATTTCTTAGGTCTCTGCATTGTGATTTATTTTAGAACTGAAAATATTAACTTATCTATCCCTTTTTAAAATATTTTTTCCAGGAACTGAAGTGAAAAAAATTGAAGCTATAAATGTTCCTTGCACACAGCTTTCAATGTCATTTTTTAATCGGTTATATGATGAAGATATTGTACGAGACAATGGTCATATTGTTAAGTGTTTAGATTCTTTTTGTGATCCATTTCTCATTTCTGATGAGTTACGAAAAGTAAGTATAGAATTTTTAAATTTCACATTGAAATCTTATTTCAAGAAATGCAAAATGTCAAAAACTATTGCCTGCTTAAAGCCCATAAAGTACTTCTTGTTAATAAAAATGATCAGTAATAATCATTAGATTGATACATTTATTCTTGGATAGCACCTTTACTGTCAATGTACTTATTTTTATATTTTTCAGTAGCTCTCTACAGGATGCTACTGATATCTGATGAGTAGGGATGCTGCTAAATATAACTCACAGCACAGTTCCTCAAAATTCCACACAAAAAAAAGTTATCTGGCCCAACATGTCAACAATGAAGAGATAGAGAAACTTGCCTATTTAATTAATAGCTATTTTTCTGATATTAAAGTAATGTAAGAACCCTGTGTCACATAAAAAAAGTGTGCTTAGTTTGAGGCTCTTGGCCTATCAAACAAATATCAAATATGTGCCTGTAGTGCTGGATGCAGTGGTACACACCTGTAATCCCAGAGACTCAGAAGGCTAGGGCAGGAGAATTGTAGGTTTGAAGCCAACATTGACAATTTATCAAGACCCTGTCTCAAAAAAAAAAAAAAAAATAGAAAAGGGTAGGGCTATAGCTAAGAGAAAGAATTCCCCCTGAGTTCTACCCTCAATACTGCCAAAAAATAAAATAAAAAATAAAAATAAATCCTTGAGTAAAAACTTCTCTCTCTCTTATTGCTAAGATCAACTCAATGTGGTTGGGTTGAGTATCAAAATGAGTATCAAACTCATTTGATAAACTAAATTAAATTTTGTTTTAGTGAGAGGTACACTGAACTTGGAATCAAATACATGTATTATTTATCTAATTCCTGATTTATTATTTACAATATAATAACCTCAGACAAATCATTCAATCTATAACACAGAGATACTTTCTTCTTAAAAGCATTGAAAAATGAATTGAGGAAATACTTAAATGTACTTTTTTAGAAAGTATGAAATGCTGTTAAAGTGAAATGTATTAACATTATAAAATATATATAATATGTGTAATTATTGAACCTAGACATCAGTGCATACCAGGCTCTGCCACTTAATTATCATGATATTTAGTCTAAGATTTCTTTTCCTCTGTAAAATAAGCATAATGTCAGAATTATGTGAGATAATACACATAAAGTGCTTAGCACTATGCCTGGCACTTAGTAAACTTGTTATGTTAACAACAACTACTGCTATTCTCCATTAAGAGGAAAAGGAGGGGGCTGCGGTTGTAGCTCAGTGGTAGAACACTTGCCTAGCATGTGTGAGGCTGGGTTCAATTCTCAGCACTACATATAAATAAAAAATAAAGTTCCATTGACAACTAAAAAAAATTTTAAAAAACAGAGAAAAGGGAGATTATACAAATCTAATATATTACAAATCCAAATTGGAATGAACTAGGGCAGCTGCTAATTTACAATTCTGAACACAGAAATCTTCGCTGTTGGGGAAAGAGAGGTATCCAGCCCAGCTATACATTAATCTACACTAGAATGCACCTAAAAGAACCTTTTAACTTAGCTTAAGAAGGAAATGAAATTAACTTATTGAAATGAAGTATGCTTATATCTAATATGAAATAAATACAATGGGGATTGACATTAATTTCTACTTTCCTAAGAACTGGAAATTACCATTTAGGAAATGCTTGGTTTGGGTTTCCCTCCTTTTGAATACTGATAATCTCAGCTCTCTTTCTCCCTTCTTCCCTCTTCCATTATTCCATTCTGGCATAAAATCCTTACCTCTAATTTCAGAGAATTTACCATCACTTCTATAGAAAGGACCTCATCAATGAATGAACTTTTAAAGGAGGATTTGTTTTTCCAATGTAATACTCTGCAAAACTGCCTGCTATCTGTCATATTTATTGCCAGGAATGTCAAGCACCCTTATTCTTAAAGTGCTAGAACTCAGTATTTTCTTGCTAATTGCCTATGTATTTTGCTCTTATGTTCTTTGCCACTCCATGGCAATAGAGAAGGTTTTTTTTTTTTTTTTTTTGGTAGTGCTGGGGCCTTGTGCATGTGAGGCAAGCAGTCTACCAACTGAGCTATATCCCCAGCTCAAGGGAAGGTCTTTTAATTGGTTACTTTCTGGCTGAAAATAATGATAATTATAATAATAATGTATTAATAATTATTAGTAATAATATAATAATTATTATTTCCAGTTTTAGCTTGAATTAAAAAGTTCCTCCACACACATTGTGCGACTGATACATATTCTATTGGCACACTGTAATGTAAGCACTAATAATAGCCTCTTTCCTATGACTCAGATATGCAATGTTAACCATTGCGTATCTGCCATCTCAGGGCTGTACAGCCAGAGAACTGTATATAAATGGAAGAGAGAATAGTCATATAATGTTTTTAATATTCATTCCAAAATTTTTTAGTTGTCATATTTTAAAATTATGCAGTCTAATCAGTACAGTGTATGACAGTGCTCATTATAAACATTTATTAATTACTAAGTACAGTGGCACATATTTGTAATGTCAACAACTTAGAAGGTCAAAACAGGAGGATTGCAAGTTCCAAGCCAATCTGGACAACTTAGTGGGAACTTGTCTCAAAATGAAATAAAAAGGGGTTGGAATATAGCTCAGTGGCAGAGTACTCCTAGATTCAATCACCAGAATGTAGTGGAGGGGGAATGTGTTAACTCCTAATTGCTTTGTTCACCCTAGTACTCAGATTTTTAAGTAACTATAAACAAAAGCTTTAATATTACATCATTTATTTATAGGGAAGGAAGAAAGGAGTAAGTTAGGAAGTGGAAAAGTATAAGTGTTACATGTAGCATGCCCAGAGACAATAAACCATGAATTACTTCCCCTTCCCTTTTATTATACATAACCTTGGCTTTCATCAGTCATTATAAATAAACTGTATATGGACAACACCATAGAGTTTATTATTCTTTAAATAGCTCTTATATGATGACCTTGTGTTTTCCTTAGAGGTTGTAAATAAGCTTAATTAATTATCTTAATTAAATGTAATTCTTGCTACTAGACAGTTATTCTTATATAACTCATCATATTTTCTTATAGTGTTAAGTATTATACATGATTTTTAAAGCTTTATCCACTAGAGTTCTTTATATATAAAAGAGTTTTTGTCCCACTTTTTTGAGGTTTTTTTAAATAAATTTTTGTCTTTCATTACTTTGGTCTTATTGTATTTATATTTAAATTTTTTTTTGTTTTGTTTATTTTGATGCAATACTGGGGATTGAGCCTAGGGCCCCTTGCATGCTAGGAAAGTAATCTACCTCTGAGCATTATCTCCAGCCTCTTTCTTTTATTTTATTTTAAAACGGGGTCTTGCTAAGTTGCCCAGGTTAACCTCAAACTTGTGATCCTCTGGCTTCAGTCTCCTAAGTAGCTGGGATTACAGACATGTGCCACCACACCCAGCTGTATCTATGTTTTATTGTTAGCTATTTCACATTCTTCTTAAAAGTAGGTTGAATATAAACAATTCTTTAAAATGTGTTATTTACTTATAATTTTCACCTTTTATAGCTTACATTCATCACCTATAGTCAGTAAATGCATGTTTTCTGTAATGCTCAATGATATTAAAAAAAATCCTTGATATCAGACCTAGTCAAATTGTTTTCTGAAAGTGGTAGCAAGGTCTCAGGAGATTAAGAGTCAATATACAGATATGATGTGTAAAAAGTAATCTTATTAGAGGGACCAGGAAAAGGAAAGGTGGATATGAAGCTCCAACACCTGACAGGCTCAAAATTGGAGTACCTGCTGGGGATATAAAGAAAGTAGTGATAAAGTAGTGATCCAGACACTAATCCCAGCTACTCAAGAGGCTAAGGCCAAAGAATCACATGAACCCTTGAGTTAAAAATCAGCCTGGGTACCATAGCAAGAACCCATCTCTAAAAGCAAACAAATAATGTGAGAATGCTTAGAAAATGACCATTAATATTTAGCCTCTGGATAGAAACAAAGGTGAAACACTTTATGGAATGGAGCAGTTTTCTCATTTATACTTTAGTTTATTTCCTAATAAGATTTGAAGTGACTTAACACCAAAAATACTATAGCACTAAAATAATTACTAAAAATAAAAATTAGAATAAAGGAAGACTTGGCTGCTATATTTTAAAATTTCATTTATTCCTTTAATCCAATATTAGGACCTAATGAAAAAATGGAGGCAAAATAAGTGCAGATCACAAATATATTCTCTCCAATTGCCTCAGGATTGGTTCTTAAAGTAAGTTTAATATTGGACCAGAGTTGTGTAGCTCAGTAGTCAGAGAGTGCTTGCCTAGCATGAGTGAAGCCCCGGGTTTGAGCCCCAGCACCAAAAAATAAATAAGGGGGCTGGGGATGTGGCTCAAGCCGTAGCGCGCTCGCCTGGCAGGTGTGCGGCCCGGGTTCAATCCTCAGCACCACATACAAACGAAGATGTTGTGTCTGCTGAAAACTAAAAAATAGACATTAAAGTTTTCTCTCTCTCTCTCTCTCTCTTTAAAAAAAATAAATAAATAAGATTATTTTTAAATATGTAAATTGATATGTTTAAAAACTTAAAAATTAAAATCCTGGGTTATATTACATTAGTATTAATTTATCATCTTAGGTTTTGCTAGTGGAAGACTCTGAAAAATATGAAGTATTCAGGCAACCAGACAGAGAAGAGTTCCTGTTTTGTCTTTTTAAACATCTTTGCCTTGGTGGATCCCTTTGTCAGTATGAAGATGTGCTTAATCCATACCTGGAAACAACAAAACTTATCTATAAGGATCTGGTGAGGTAAAGTTGCTAGATCACAATACATAAATCTCTAGTTAATACAGCAGATGGTTTGTTTACCATGGTAGGAGCCAGACTTGGTGGTTTATTACTATAGTCCCAGCTACTTAGGAGGCTGAGGTGGGAGGATCACTTGAATCCAGGAATTGAGGACAGTCTGAACAACAAAGTAAGACCCCTGTCTCGAAAAAAGAAAGAAAAGTGATCATGATGGGATTACCTCCTTGTCATAATATTAATCACCAGAGTGTGTAGAAGTAGCACTACCTCACCCACTCTTGTAACCACCTCCCCTTTTTCCAAGTTAGAAAGATTTCTAGAATTCTCTCTATTTTAATTCTAAGTCCTCTCATTATTCATCTATCTCTTTTGTTTGTTTCCTCAGTTAGACCAATCACCCATTCTATCCCTTATTATGGACTGCCATCTTCCAGGTTTCCCCCACTGACTCACCTCTTTTTAAATCACAAAGGCACACAAAGGAAAGATCCCTCAGGATTTTGAGTTTACTTGACTAATAGGTAATAATTATTTTCTTTGTTCTAAAGAAATAGAAGAATTTTCATTTAGGTGTCATCTTTACCTTTTCAAATTCATCCCAAAGCTATATAGTTTTTAGGAATTCTAATAGACTTTCTTTGTTTCCCTCTCTTTTACTGCAGATCAAATGAGGATTAAAACTTTATAAATTTCTTATTCTTATTTTAACTAAGTAAATGTTCTTTGTTAGGGTTTTCTCAATTATGAAGGTATTAGATCATCTTTATAGACAAGTTGGATACAAATGAGAAGCAGAGAGTTCCAGAGTTTAGGTACATAATTTTACTTCACTAGGAAAATAACAGAATTAACTTTTATCAGATTCTTAATTGTTCCTTTACTCAACAAGTTAATTCCTATATTTAGTCCCTGTGTCATATATCTAACTACATGATTTATTTTACTTTTTTATTTCTAATATGGTGTTAAAAACAAAAATATTTCTATAATCTGTATCTGATTTTAATGAAAAGGTGTCATTACATAGATTTTTGAAACAGATTCATTAGAAATACAATTTCAGAAAAAGTATATACATGCCTACATCAAACATTTTCTGTCCCAATAATTTACAGTTTGTATAAAACTTGTAGACCACTTCTGGTACTATTAAAGACCAGAAGTCTTTACCTAGTGTACCCCCAACATGCTCACACAAAAAGTACCCCATTACCATTGCAGTGCCTTGGTGGATCCCTTTGTCAGTATGAAGTTTGTAGAATTCCTCACTACCTGTGCTGTGGAGACCAAAGGTCTGTTGGAGATATTTGAAACAGATATAATTTTAGGTCCTCAACACTGCAGAAACTGCTTTTTTCCCAACATTCCCATTCCTGAATTCTTACTTGTGATTCTCGTCTACATTTTGGGGGTGCTAAGAAAAAGTATGACTAGAAAAGAGTAATGACCACTCATAAAGTGAGAAGTCAAAATTCATGACATCTTACAAGAAAAGTAAGTGTAGAATCATTTAATCAGGTAATCAGCAAGTATCAGTATTATTCACAGAACTCTACTAGGCTCTAAACAGGCTACAAGAGGAACAACAAAATAGTCCTTGACCTTAAGAAATTGCAATAAACTACATATAATAGTAAAGGAATTGTTTAAAATCTTTAAAGTAAAATTATTTATGTAATCAAGTATTCAGTTATTTATTTATTTTTATTATTTTTTTAAAGAGAGAGAGAATTTTTTGATATTTATTTTTTAGTTTTCGGCGGACACAACATTTTTGTTTGTATATTATACTGAGGATCGAACCTGGGCCGCATGCATGCCAGGCAAGCGTGCTACCGTTTGAGCCACATCCCCAGCCCCAAGTGTTCAGTTATTTATAGGCAAATGTTTGCTACTTTTTATACTGTAAGTAATACCCCCAGAAGTTCAAAAGAGGATATTGTATGGGTATGAGCCATCAGGGAAGTCTTGATGGAATGAAGTCTATGAGGACCATTCTGTTGCCAGTTTAAAGGTGATACATAACAAGTCTGCCATTCTAGAGGAGATTAGGAAAGAGACTGGCCCAAGTGGAGCAGTGCTTTTGAGAACCATTAAATATTTCTCCTAATGGTGCAAGTTTAAACATACTTATGAATTTCTTTGCTGAACAAGGAGAAATGAAATGGTCTTCTCAAAGCACTTCAGTAGAAAATTATGTTTAAATATTTACTTATTTAAGATGATTTAGGGGCTGGGTTTGTAGCTCATTGGTAGAACACTTGCCTACCACATGTGAGGCACTGGGTTCAATTCTCAGCACCACACAAAAATAAATAAAGGTATTGCATCCATCTACATATAAAAATATTTTTAAAAAAGATGATTTAGGTGCCAGTACAAAGCAGTTGACTAGATAATTGATCTGAGTCCCTTAAAAGTTTGTTTTTCACATGCACTATATGTACTATAAAATACTATATGTACTATAAAATACATCTTTCCTCATATTGGTCATGCTGATTTTGGTCAAATGCTGTGTTATTTTATTAAGGCCTGTCATCTATTGGTAGTGATAAAGTGGGTGGATATAGTAGTTATCAAGGAATATGTAAGGTGGGTCTTGAAGTATCTTTAGTACTTTTTCAGAATTCTGAGCCACATGTCCAACCAAGTCATCTGACCAAGCTAATTTAACAAAGAAGTATTTTTTCCCCATTTATTTACTTGAATTTTGGGTGTTTTGCATATATTAGAAAGACCTCTGCTAGCTTTCTAATGAAACATGCAGCAGCTGCTTTACAGGATCTAATCTGCCCTTGCAGATAAACATTATAAACAACGTATTCCAGCAAAATCCATTCTTTGTTTATGGAAGTCAAGGGCACACTATGAAGTGTGATTTTTAGGAATTGTGAATCAAACAAAAGAAAAAAATCTTTGTTTTAGTTGTATATGGACACAATCCTCGTATTTATTTATTTATTTTTTTAATGTGGTGCTGAGGATCAGTCCCAGTGCTTCATATGCAAGGCAAGCGCTCTGCCACTGAGCCACAGTCCCAGCCTGAATAAAATATTTTTTAAATACTTTTTTCCTCATCTATTATCACAGATCCTATAAAATACGTCTTTTAAATGTTTTGAAAAATGCTTTCTTTTTGAAGGTGATTGTTTCTTTAAATCAAGTAGGTAATACTTAAGAACCATTTTATTTAATAAGCAAGTAATTCTTTCAAATATAAACATGTTTGTTGTTGTCGTTATTGCTTTAGTTTTTTAGATGGACACAATGCCTTTATTTTACTTATTATTTTTTATGTGAACCTGAGGATTGAACCCAGTGCCTCATGAATGCTAGGCAAGTACTCTACCACTGAGCCACAATTCCAGCCCCTAAATACATGTTTTTACCAAAGTTTTGAGAGAATTCTCCCAAGTCAATTATTCTTCCCAGATAAAATTTTATTATTTGAACTGAGATTATGGCTTTCAGATGCTAGTTAAGCAGTGGGCTTCCTGTTTTTTAAAATGAGCAGTGTTGCTTACAATATAGTCTTTTAACCCTAAAGTTTAGAGTCAGTATGAGACAAATTCTCAGAAATTATCACAAATGATGTTCCTAACCATTAATATGATCAATATATCTATATCTACATATACATATATAGATATAGCTATAGATGTTGAATATAATTTTAAGCTTGGCTAGTATGCACAAGGCCCTGGGTTTGATTGTTAGCATCACAAAAAAAAAAAAAAAGGAACTTATGATTATCTAACGAGGGAGTTAGTGAAGCCCAAAGATGTGATATAATGTTAATTATTAGTAAAACAGTTTAAGACACTAATGATTATTATTTTACATTTCCTTTTTTTTCCCTTAGAGATATAGAACAGGTAATACTGAATTTACTTTTTTTAAATTAATTTAGAAATTCTTAGATATTATTAGCATAAGAAATAAAATAGAATAATATGATTTATTTCTGTTAGGAATCAACTTCTAGTAATATGCAAGTGGTAGTTTATTTTTTAAATAATATATTTATGGAGACAATTTACATATAGTAATAATATGTATAATAATAATATGTATAAAAATAAATCATAAGTATACATATAACTCAATAAATTTTACACATGATTATACCATATACCACCCCCATATTGTTTTGATTTAGATATAACTATGCATATGTTCTTTATTTTGAGCTAGCCACCTAGCTATGGGTATATATGAATATTTATATATGGTGGTTATGGTCATCCTTGGATAAGCACAGATTTTTAAATGCCGTCTTCATCTTGTAGTATAGCTTAGGCATTAGAAAAATAAAATTACCTTGACCCAATTCATAGAAATATTTGGAAATCAGTTTAATCATATGACTCCTGGGTTTAACTATGAAAGAGATGAAAACCACCTAGGAATCAGGAACCCTAAAATGGCTGGGGCTGGTCATCTATAGGCCTATGCAGATTCACACATACACACACCCCTTCCACACAGTCTACATTCTTCCTGCTCGTCCCCTCTCTGTTCCCATTATTTTTACATATGTAGTAGACAGTTAGCAATATTTTCACCTGGTAAAGTAGGCAAAGGGGGGGATCTTCCTTTAAATTTTACCTACTCATATTACATATGAATAATACCTTTGATTCATATGTATTTAGAGGGTATATAGGTATGGGATAAACAGCAGATGTATAGAAGAGAGGGAATGGATCTCCCAGTCATCTGGATTTTGTTCCCAGAAATGTCGCTTATAGTGGATTTTCTTAAACATTTCATTTAACTTTTCTACTTCTGCTGTCTGTAAAATTGGCAAAATAATGCCTAAGTTATGTGACCTTTAAATAATATTTTGCAAACTTTAAGGCATTTTAAATATGTATGAATACTGTATGTAGACAACATAAAATGTATGTCTGTTGTTTATTTCCTCAATCCCTAGTTTGTTTACTCTCTTCATATTGCCACAGGTAATCTTCAGGGAGAGTAACTGAGAGCTACCAAGAGAAAATTATTTTTATATGATATAATTTAGCAATAGATTTAACAAAGTTTTTATAATATAGTTTTCATATATATTATTTTATACATATTATATTCATATATTTCATGAAGATAAACATTTCATATAAAGTTTTCATATATATTATTTTATATTCATTATCTTCATGTATATCATTTAATTTTTTTATCCTAAAAGAAACCATAATATGTCCAGCTTACATCTGAGAAAATTGAGTTTCAGAGAGGTTAATCTTGTCCAAAGTAAAAAATAACAGCTCAGTGGTACCACTGGCATTTGTATTTAGGTTGTTTACTTCTTTCGCATGTTTTTATCTATCCCTTACAGCTATCTATACTTCAATCTGACTTTTCCAAATCCCTTTTTATCCAATAATTGTTTATGTGACCTGGTATAGTCATTTCACCATCTGAATCTCAGACTGACCGCGCACCTAATTGTAAAATTTGGTTTTCTATTATTTCAATTTAATTGACCTTGTCCATTCTTGGATAAAGCCTTGGATGCCAACCTTTTCGAACCACTTTAGTTGGATATTTTATATTTTCGTGTTCTATTTGAAAACAAAATAATACCTAAATAACAAAAGGGATCATTAAAGTGCAATATAAAAATCCTTATTTTATACATAATACATATAATTTTAATGGCTTTAAGATGTCTTTATTAACTCTATTGTCAAATAGTCAAAGCCAAGTTTTCTTTTTGGTCTATTTACCTGCATAATCAGAACACCTTATCTATTTCCTAAGTGTCAAGTTTCTGTGTAAACTCATAGTTGCAGTCTGGAATCCAAGACAATTGATTCAGTTAGGTCCTTTCAATTGGAGATAATGCCATATAATCTGATTTTAAAAATCACTCTTTTAACATGAAATCAAGATGCATCTAGTATATATCCAAATATGTATTTGCATGAAGTTTTTGTTCTTTCTTCATTTACCTAGAAGAGATTTAAATTAGTGGTTTGACTTCAATCACCGATGTCTCAAATTCAAAGTTCAAGGCTATTTCTTGATCTGAGTATGCTTCCCAAAACTTTATACTGCCTACTTGGCATCCAGAGCCCTGCAAGTCCATTCACAATTTCCTGTACTCCTACCAGCCATTATATCCCACCTACCCCACGATTTGGCCTTTTACTTTGGCCCACATCCTTATGATGCTCTTTGTCACTGTAGGCTATCTATGTGGGGTTTTTTTTTAATCTTAATTAAATTTTATTTTTAAGTAAGCTTGTTATATATTTTAAATGTATCTTTCTTCTTTTCTAGTGTTCGAAAGCATCCTCAAACCAAGAAAATACAAATTACTTCTTCTATCTTTAAAGTCACAGCCTATGTAAGTATTGAGCAAAAATTTACAACCAAATAATTTAGTTACTTCTTGTTAATAGACTTGCTACAAATGGTGTGTTTGTTAGGACATTTATGACTAGGTGAAAAAAGGGTGATATTTAGTGTTTTGTCAAAAGTTGATATAAGGTATGATTTTGTTTGGAGAATACTTTGAACTTATTTCTATGCTTCCTATTGTCTGTATCTAATTTTCTCTACTAATTATAGAGCTAAATCTGTGACTTCATGGAGAAGAATACAGATAAATAAGAGTACCGCAAATAAATGAGTACCATAAATGTCTTTATATTACAGAATCTGATACTTGAATTTTAGTATCATACAAAAGATATTACACATAAAGCAGTTTCTAAGTATCTTCATTCAAAAATCACTTAGCTAATATTTATTAAATATTTACTGTATTTACTGTATATTGTATGCTGGGCTAGGGCACAATATAAAAGAAATATGTGGCACATAGAGATCATGTTTGAAAAATATATATATAGATAGGAGAAAACTGCTAAATTTTGTATATTAGCATATTAAAAGCACTTTTAAAAAAATGATGGAATTCCCCTTTGAACTATAGATTCCTTAAGAACAAGAATTAGGCATGTATGTTTAATACAGACATACATCTAGCATAATAGATTGTGTGGTCAACATTTTAAAATATGAGTTAACTGCCAATTTATTGCCAAGGATGTATGTATGTTTCATGTTGCTTTAACAAAAAATATATAATATTCAAATATGTTGATTATCATTTAAATGTAATTGTATACTAAATAATTTAGGTTTATCTTTTTTAGGATTCTACTGGTGTGTGCTACCCTTCAACAAAGAACCATGAACAGACATTTTCTTATTTTATTGTGGATCCTATCAAGCGTCATGTTAATGTTTTATACCATTGTTATGGTGTAGGGGAAATGTCTTAAATAGGTTTTCAGATTGCCTTTCTACTATTTTTAACTTAATATTTTTCTATTTCAATACTAATTTATAGATATTTACTTTGCATAATAATTCAAGTAAAATGTTGAATTTGCTTAGAACAGAAGAAAGCAAACACCAAGATGCCTTTCTCTGAATTTGTCTGGCACACTCACACAGGAATCCCTAATATAATCTATGCAAAACAGTTGTGGAACTTTTATAGAAAGTTACAAGGAACTAAATATCTAGTTCATATTTGTTGCATTTAGATTCAAGTGAGAAGATTTTCCATGCATTTTATTTTAGAAACTAATTCTGGATTGGAATTGTAGCAGGAAACTAAACATCTCTACCACCAATTGTTTATATGAAGCGTTCTCCTTTCCAACTTGCATTTAATTTGGTTACATTTTTTCATTGCATTTATGTATCTAGAATTAGGAAAAGCATAGTAATATTTTTACTTCATTTGTTCTACTTTAAAATCCTCAATTCAAAGAATAATGTTCTGAAAATTATTGTAAGCTCTTTTTATCACACAATAAATTAAAACTGCAGCGACCCATAGCTAATAAAAAAAAGCTACATGTAAACATAGAAAATTGCCCTGATGGTATTATTAAGCTGGCAAAAGAAATGAGAAGCAAATTGTCTTGGTACTCTCTCTGATTACATTCATCAGGTGAATGTAAAACTTAGATTTCTATTTTTAAACATATGATTAACATATGTTCCATTGATGATGGGAAGCTTTCAAGAAATGTTGAAGCCAGATGCAGTAGCACACGCCTGTAATCCCCGCAGCTGAGGAGGCTGAGGCAGAAGGATTTCTAAGCCAGCCTCAGCAAAAGAGAGGCACTAAGCATCTCAGTGAGAGCCTGTCTCTAAATAAAATACAAAATAGATCTGGGAGGGGCTGGGGCTGTAGCTCAGTGGTAGATCACTTGCCTTGATATTCATGAGGCCTTGGATTCAATCCTCAGCACCATATAAAATAAAGGTATTGTGTCTAAAATAGGGCTGGGCATATGGCTAAGTGGCTGAGTGCCCCTGAGTTCAATCCCCAGTATCAAAAAGAAAAAAGAAAGAAATGTTGAGACTTTGAAGAGGAGCAAGTTTAGAATATGTGTTTCTGTGTTTTAGGAACAAGGATGATAATCTTGGATTTGAATCTAGAAGGAAGCATGGCAACTTGGGTATAGAGTTAAGGAGAGAAAGTTTGTTCTTTCTTAATACCTAGAAGAATGAGAAAAATGACTTGGCACATTTAATGTTTATTGAATGATATTTTGATATAGATTGTATATGCCTAATCTGATATGGCACTGAAACTATTTCAGATTTCAGAGTTTTTTGTGTTTTGGAATATTTGCTAGTTGCACATTTAATCAAAAAATCCAAAATCCTAAATGTTCCAAAATGTAAAACTTTTTTGAGTGCTGACTTTGCACAGAATTTCAAATTTCATAGCATTTCAGATTTCAGATTTGTACACTAGGGATATTTAACCTCTAATATCCACAGATTTTTTCCCCTGAATTTCTTTTTTTAAATAAGTTTCTTAATTTTTTTAATCAATATATAGTAATTGTACATAACTGTACTGTTCAGGGAACAGTATGACATTTCAATGCATGTTTACACTTCCTAATGTTAAATTATATAAAAACAAAACCAAGAACTAAATTTGTCTTTGCTACCAATCTTGCTGCAAAATACATAATCTCCTAGGACCTGAGAACCCTCTCAATCAATTGAACAATTAGTAATTCTTTTTTAATACCAAGTCTATGCAAGACATTGTGCGATTTACTTTAGGGATCCATGCATGTGCATTCCTTATAAATCAAGTAGGGAAGGTAATGACTAAGAGTGTTACTATAGACAGTTATTGTTACATGAATACAGAGAGGGCAGAAATCAATGGGAGTGGAACTTTAGGGCTCAGTCTGGCTTCTGTGAAAGGACTGGTAGGTTTTCTACAACTGAAAAAGAGAAGTTCAGGGTAGCGTGAGATGAGGCAGGATGTGCTAAGCCTGACTATGGGATGAAATTCCAGAGGTAAAAGATGGGAAACTGAGAAATTGTCAATAGTTTCCTCTCAGCTCCAAAGCAGGAAGTAGAATGCATCTTTGAGGAAACATTGCTCCATTGTTTGGGGGAAATCAGTTTAATGAACCTTCTATGATTATGCAAATTATCTAAATGGAGAGGAATAATAGGAGGGTGATAAAAAAGTTTGGGATAGGCTATCAGATTGCCTGAATTCTTACTTAATTCTGCTATTACTGTGTGACCTTGAGCTGATTACTTAACCTTTCTGTGCTTTATTTGCCTTTACTATAAAATGGAGAAAATAGTAAAGCTCCCTCTGAGTTAATTTTGAAAATTACACAAATTAGTGCATATATATTGGGCTTATAGTGGTGCTAAGCAGTTTAAGTTTTCATGAATTTTGGCTGTATTCATTCTCTACTGAGGAAATATGAAAAAATAAGAAACCAAACTGTATAATAATGTAAAAAGCTGTCATTCTTGGGGTCAAAATGCTTTTCTACAGATTGCAATCACCTTGACTAGATAGAGGGGAAATTTGGTTTATCCTCCATGTTTGGATCCCAGAAAATATGAAGACCCTGAGTGTGGACACCAGAATGGGGGGGACATTGTTTTCATTTGTTTGTTGTTTTATTTTCTTACCTGAGAAATGTTTTACTAATTTGTTTAATATTTATTTCTCATGAAAACAGGGCTTTTGTCTGTTTTCTTATCCCTTGTATCCCCAAGGCCTAGCATAGTAACTGGCACTTGAAAGATACTCAGTAAATATCCATTTTCCAGCTGACAAGAGTTCATTGGAGGAAGAGAAGCTGGCCTTGAAGTATGACTGTTGCTAGATGGGGAGTGAGGAAAGGGGAAAGACTGGCAATGGAAATCAGGGAACATCAGTATGGAACCCTCTTTGCAGGTGGCTGGCCAGTGAACTCTAGCAACCCTTATATCTAGATTCTCAACTTAAGTTTTCTGTACAGTAGCCCCCTAGTTATTCTAAACTTGTTAAATTTTGTGAACTATTATAGCCTAGATTTAGCTGTACAGTGTGGGATTAGATGTGCAGCCTGGGACTATGCCTGGGTCAACATTGTCCTTAGAGAACAGCAGCAGCAGCCTGTAGAAGCTGGCTTTGTAAAAGCAAGCTCTCAACAACTGAGGGTAAAAGTTTGTCTGGAATGAGACAACTGACTATGTGACAAGTGTCATGTAAGTGGTTTTCTGGGACTTGAGAACATTCTTCAGAAATTCCAAATATTACTTAATGAGAAATGTCTCTCGGAACTCTAATTTGGATATTAAAAAGATTTAGGCTGAAGGCTAGAAAATCTGGACATATAGGTCCCATAAGCAAAAACAAAAACACACATTGTGGTTTGGGGACATAAGCACATGTCAGTAGGTGATTAAACTGAGTAATCCTCTTCAGGAGTTCTGGATACCGCCAGGAAAAGAGACGAACCTGTTTACTGAAGCACAAAACTAAGAAATTTAAATCCTTTTAAATATATAATATTTACCAGTAATCAGAGCTTTTTGAGCAGGGGTAGTAATCATGTAAGTGATATTCTGGAAAAATTAGACTAGCAGTGATGACTTGGGGTTAAGAAAGTCCAGTGACCAAATAGAAGATTATAGTAGTAGTTAAAACACCAAATAACTTATCTGAGTTAATGACAATGGAATGTTCTCTGGGTATCATGAATTATGAGACGATGAAATGCTCATTAGAAAAAGAAAAAAACGGGCTGGAGGTGTGGCTCAAGCGGTAGCGCGCTCGCCTGACATGCGCAAGGCGCTGGGTTGGATCCTCAGCACCACATACAAATAAAATAAAGATGTTGTGTCCACCGAAAACTAAAAAATAAATAAATATTTAAAAAAAAGAAAAAAACAACGCAAGAAAGGGTTCATTAGAAAAAAAATACAACTCAACAAAGGTTTCACCAGCAGGGTGGATTATGAAATGAAAGGTATCTGAAGTACTAAGGATGGGGAAGTGGGAACTATAGTAGGAAATTGTGGTGAGATAGGGGAAATCCCTCCTCCTGAGTCTTCCCCAACTGTTCTGATTCACAGACCTGTCATTCTTGTTTCAAATTATTCTCAACAAGTTTTGTGCCTTAGAACTTTGAAAATAGGTCTGAAAGTTCTAAAACCTGAATGGTACCTTGTTAAACCAGCCTCAGAGGAGCATACCTGTAATCCCAGCTGCTCAGGAGGCTGAGGCAAGTTTGAGGCCAGCCGGAACAACTTAGCAAGACCCTCAGTAATTTAGTGAGAGTCCATCTCAAAAAATAAAAAAAATTGAGGATTTTTCTCAGTGGTAAAAATGCCCCTGAGTTCAATCCTCAGTGCCATAGTATGAAAAGAGAGAGAGAGACAAACAGAAACACAGAGAAAGAAATACCAAATTATGTCCAAAAAACTTGAAGTCTTGTTGGAGAGATATGCTACTCATAGTCGGGCCTGTAATCCCAGCAACTCTGAGGGCTGAGGCAGGAGAAATGCAATATAAACTCCAGCCTGGGCAAGATGTGGTGGCCTATATTCCGGAAGCCGGCAGAAGGATCCCAAGTTTAAGACCAGCCTCATCAACTTAGCAACACCCTGTCTCAAAAATTTAAAAGGCATATGGATATAACTTAGTGGTAAAGCACCCTGGGGTTCAATCCCCAGTACCAAAATAAATAAAAGAGAGCTGAGAATGTAGCTCAGCAGTAGAGTGCCATTGGATTCAATTTCCAGTACTTGGGGAGAAAAAAGACACAAATGTTAATATTACTAGTAGTACAAGATAGCTGATAAGTATCAGAGATGATAATTGCTAAAGAGTTGAGCAGAAAAAATCATATCTATACAGGGTAGTCAGGAAATTCTTCCAAGAGAATCTGGGGGTCTTATAAGAGAAATTGGTAAAGGAACAAAAGAATGGAATATCACTTGAAGAAAAACAAAAACCAAGAAAGATTAAAATGTTTCACATGCATGAGTACATTACAAAGAAATCTACTTAAGTTTTGTAGGGGTTACTACATCTTTCTCCTTTACATTAACTGTATGGTTAAAATATTTAGCAAGAAATCAGTCTATTTTTATACTAGCAGCATTATTTAACATTAATTACATGAACAAACTAGTATCCCTCACCAAAAAGTGTTTTATAGTTCCAGAAGCAGAATGAAAATATTATTTTTATTTCCTTTATTTCAGTCACTGATGTTATTGCATGACATATTTTATGTAATCCTCTCATCAAACCCTTTTGAGATTAACTAAATCAGTAGAATCTTGGGTTTATAAGTGACAGAAAACTCGATACAAATTATTTTTAAGCAAAAAATAGATTTATAAGCTCATGTTACTGAGAAGTTCAATAGTATTTTGACCTGACTTTTCTCCTGATTTAATACAGGACATATTTTTTTTCTCTCAGTGCATTTTCTCTCTGTTGACTTTTTATTTATTTTTTTTAATATTTATTTTAGTTTTAGGTGGACACAATAGCTTCATTTTATTTTTATGTGGTGCTGAGCATCAAACCTAGTGCCTCACACATGCTAGGCGAGCATTCTACCACTGAACCACAACCACAGTACCCCCCGCCTTTTTTTTTTTTTTTTTTTTTTTGGTAGTAGAGATTTAAACCAGGGCCATTGTACTACTGAGCTATATCCCCAGCCCTTTTTATTTTTTATTTTGAGACAGGTTCTTGCTAAGTTGCTTAGGGCCTTGTAAGTTGCTGAGAATAGCCTTGAATTTGGAATCCTCCTGCCTCAGCCTCCCAAATCTCTGGGATTACAGGCATACACTGCCTATTGACTCCATTCTTAAGCCACATACATCTTCTCATGTAATGCAAAATTGTCAGAATACCCAGCATATGTCCTATGGAGTTCAAAAACAGTAACAAACTAGAAAATAATATCTCTCTCTCTCCCAAGAGTCTATTTTTATATTAGCAGCATTATTACTAGCTACTAGCAGGAGAAGTTCCATTGGCTCTCATGGGGTGCTGTGCCTATTCCTTAACCAATCCTTGTAGCCTGAAATGCTAGCATTGGATTGACCAAACCTGAGATACATACCACTCAGACATATACTACTCAGATGGAGTGTAATGAGAGCCCTAAATTCAAAATGAGGAGCAGTTACAGAAAAACAGCTTTCTGACATTAAAAACAAAAATAAACTAGCTCCCCTCGTTAGTCAGAGGATGTACTTATAGTTACAGAAGCAGAAAATAAGCTAGTTGTCAAAGATTACTATCATATCTCCACTTTACATGAATAAGCTAAAAAGAGGTTAAATAATTTGCTGTATGTCACAGGGCAATAAGTGCCGAGTTAGGATTTGAACCCCAACTGGTCTCAATCCCACAAATAAAAAATGGTTTTCAATCCTGGTTTGCTTGAGAATGAGCGAGGCTTTTTACAAACACAGATGACTAATGTCCACCTACCTTGATCCCTGGTGATTGATCATCTCTGCAGTGGATCCAGCCATTGCTTTTTTTCTCTTAATATGTAAAAAAACCCCGGCCTTACCTCAGATTTTCTTAAGGAAAGCTTCTACTCTTAAAATATTTCTCTCCTTTCTAGAAGTAACCAATATCTTGAAATCTGTGTTCATCCTTCTCCTACATATATTTTTGCTTTTTATATGTTTCCTTTAACAATATATTATGCTATTTAATGAATTTTTAAAAGTTCCATAAATGCAAACACTATCCAAAGGGTTTTGGTTTTTTGTTGTTGTTGTTGTTGTTTGTGGTACTAGAGATTAAACCTAGGGCCTTATGCATGCTAGGCCTGTGCTGTACCACTAAGGTATTCTCCCATCCCTTTTTATTTTTTTATTTTGAGACATGGTCTCCTAAGTTGCGGAGGCTGGCCTCAAACTTGTTTTCCTTCTGTCTTAGCCTCTGGAGTAAGTGGGATTACAGGCATGAGCCAATATGCCCTGCTCAACCTTTTTTTCCTTAATTTTTTTTTCAAATTTATCTATGTTGATTCTTGTAGCTTTTATTCATCCATCTTAATTTAATGGCTTTACCTTATTTATCCACCCCCTTATCATTAGATATTTTGATTATATGAACAATGCTGAAATGAATATAATTGTACTTGTCTTCTACAGAGTGTTCTCTAGGCTTATATTTTGTAAAATTCTTGAGTTATATGATATATTTAGCCTCACTTGATCTTCACAAATTGCTCTCTGAAGTAATTGCACCAACTTATGCTTCTGCCACAGATATAAGAATTCCTATTGCACCATTGTCTAGCCAACATTTAGTATATGTCAAATCTGTAATTTTTTAAATTTAATAAATATAAAATGGTTTTATTATTTTAATTGCTCTGACTTTTTGTAATGAGGTGTAGAGAGTTATTTTGTTTATTTCTTTGAACATGTGTATTGATTCTGGTGAGCAACTTGAGAGCCACTGCTCTATCTCTGCTTCTTGAATTTAAGAGACAGAAAGAAAATAGAAAAAGAAAGAAAGAAAAAAAGAAGACACAATAAAAGGGAAATATGCTGTCTCTCAGTAAAAACTATTATCACTGAAAGCTGCATTTAGTGTTACATTTATCAAGATCTCAACTGGTAAACTCTATACCAGCTGGTATTCCTGATTTCCTCCAATGTTGTCTTTAATCTCCTGACTTGGGTCACACATTAAATATTATTGGGATAGGCATGCTAAGCAAGGGTTAAACTTATAAATAAGGTTGAAACTTACCTTTCTGTTTATATTTTTTTCTCTCTATCATAAAGAAGAAGAAAAAAATAACCTCACTGGGCTTTAACAAACACTTAAGAGTCTGCTAATTTTCTTTTGTTTATTTGGTTCCTAACAGAAATAGTAAAGTAGAAATTACCTATGACCACATAAATTAACTTTTATTCAACCAAATTTTATCAACAGCTATCCTTTATATATTGAAAATAAAATGCATGTTTAAAAATACCTAATAAATATTTTTTAAAGTTAAAATATACCACTGAGGGTCTAGGGGATCAAGAGAGCCATATCAGAGTCAAGGATGATTCTTAATGAAAGGTGTCTTTAAGAAAGGAATTGAGGTTCATTTAAAAAGTAATAACATCCATGGATTGGTTTATAGAAGGAAAGATTCTAGGTAGAATGTTCCATGCAGGTGCAGAGGTAGGAAATATGTTTGGGTTTACAAACTTTCTTGAATAGTAACAGATCTGCTTAAACACAGTGGTTAACAAAATACTTAATAACTACTTTCAAGAAATTTATAATTTAGTGACCAAAAAACATGGTAAAATACATAATGTAATTATAAATTGTGATTTTGTAGGAAATAATAGTGGTAAAGCTGAGAAAACTCTTCTAAGGAGGTAATAATTAAGGCTTAAGCATACAAATATTCCCAGAAAAATTTCAGCATATGCAAAAAGTGTGGTACCAATCAGAATCCTAAGAGACACAAACCCAAATGCTATAATCCCAAATGTTGAAATATGGAAAGATCAAAATCCCTAAAATTTTAAATCCCTAAATTATAATCATGAAAGATTAAAATCCTGAATATTGAAATCCTAAAAGTCAAAATCCCAAAAACTGAAATTCCTATTGAGAAAAAATAGGCTACTTATCTAGGCATGATAGTACCTGCCTGAAATTACAACTGCTAAAAAGACTGAGGCAGGAGAGACACAAGACCAACCTAGAAGAACTCAAAAAACTTAACACTAAAAAAACAAATAACCCAATCACTAAATGAGCAAAGGAACTGAACAGACACTTCACAGAGGAAGCAATAAAATCTCAACAAATATACGAAAAAATGTTCAACATCTCTAGCAATTAGAGAAATACAAATTAAAACTACACTGAGATTCCACCTCTAGTCAGGATGGCAATTAGCAAGAATACAAGTAATAATAAATGTTGGCAAGGATTTAGGGAAAAGATACACTCCTCCTACACTGGTGGTGGAACTGCAAATTGGTACAACCACTCTGGAAAACAGTATGGAGATTCCTCAGAAAACTTAAATGGAGCCACCATTTGATCCAGTTATCCCAATCCTCAGTTTATACCCAAAGGACTTAAAGTCAGCATAGTACAGTGATGCAGCCATAGCAATGTTTATAGCAACTCAATTCACAATAGCTAAGCTATGGAACCAATCTAGGTGTCCTTCAACAAATGAATGGATAAAAAAAAAAGTGGTATATAATCACAATGGGATTTTACTCAGCCATAAAGAAGAATGAAATTATGGCATTTTCTGGTCAGTGGATAGAACTGGAGAATATCATGCTAAGTGAAACAAGCCAGCCCCCAAACCCAAAGGCTGAATAATTCTCTGTGATACGTGGATACTAACCATAATAGAGAGTAGGGAGAAAAAGAATAGAAGTCCATTGGTTTAGACAAATGGGAATGAAGGAAAAGGGTATAGGGTAATAGGAAAGACAGTAGAATTAATCAAACATAACTTTCCTCTCGTATATGACTATATGACCAGGGTAACTCCACATAATGCGCAACCACAAGAATAGGATCCTAATTAGAATAAGCTGTACTCTATGTATGTATGGTATGCCAAAATATACTCTACTTTCATGTATATTGAAAAAGAACAACAACAACAACAACAAACCATATTAAAAACTAAAAAGACCAACTTGGATAGTTTATTAAGACCCATCTCAAAATAAAATTTAAAAGGGTTGGGGGTGTAGTTCAGTGATATGGTGCCCCAGGGGTCAATTCCCAGTACCACTCCCCTCCAAAAAAAAAACTAAGAGGGATAAAAGCCAATTGTTAGAAAAGGGATTAAAATATGTTTTCTAGTTATATGCAGCATAGTTAGATTATATTGGGTGGAATCACGTGTGTCAAAATTTCAAAACTTCTTTAATAAATGAAGAGTTATTCTTTTTGTATACCTGCAATTCTTAAAAAAAAAACATTTTAAAAAATTTGTTCTAATTAGTTACAGATGACAGTAGAAAGCATTTTGACACATCGTACACAAATGGAGCACAACTTCTCATTCCTCTGACTGTACATAGTGCTGAGTCACACCAGTAGTGTAATCATACATGTATATAGGGTAATAATGTCTGTCTTCTTCTATTGAAAATAACATTTCTTAAAATTGCAGTTCTTTGACAGCTGCAAATATGGTGATGACCCATAGCAGTTTTCAATCAATCTTGTCAGAAGTTTTAAGTTAGGGGTTGAGGTTGTAACTCAGTGGTAGAGCGCTTGCCTAGCATGTGTGAAGCACAGGGTTTGATCCTCAGCATCATGTAAAAAAATAAATAAAATAAATGTATTGTATCCATTTAAAACCAAAAAATTTAAAACAAAAAAAAAAGATTTAGGTTATCCATCAGGGTATGCTAGATAACTGCAGTTATAAAGATGGGTGCACACAATTACCAACCATAGAGATACGCATTTATACTTTTTTGTTTTTACTATTTCTTTTTTTAGTTGAGGATCGAACCTAAGGCCTCACACATGCTAGGCAAGCACTCTACCACTGAGCCACAACCCTAGCCTACTTTTTGACCTATTTCTTTATGGAAATGATTTATCTGGTCATAACTCTTACATTTGTGCTACTATGGTTAGTAAATCTAAGCATTTATTCTTGCAAAAATGTGTATGCTTATTTTATTATAGCCTGTTTTACCGTGTAAAACTATGTAAGTATTTATGAAGTAAAATTATGTAATAAATACTTATGAAGTATTCCATTGTGTTTTATGTTTCTCAAATAATTTCCCTTTAAAATTTTAAGTAAATGTCTTTTAACAAATTAAAAAAAAAAATTTCCAGAATATGTTTTCAGGATTTTGATTGTTTGGGATTTAGAATTTATGAGTTTTAGATTTTAGGGATTTCACCATTCAGGATTATGGCATTCAGGATTGTCTTTCAGGATTATGACCCAAACCCCAAAGTGCAGCATAATTGAAGCAGGAAAAATAGAAAGATCACATACCTCTTGTAGGCCAATGAAAGGAGTTTGAAATTTAATATAAATGCAATGGGAAACCTCCATATAGTTCTAAGTAAGGGAGAACTGGACATTTTCAAATGATCACTGTGGCTATTATGTGATAAGTGTATTCAAGAGGACATGGAAGTGGGGAAACTGTATGGGCAGGAGGTTTCAGTGAAGATGGAGTGTCATGGGATGAATGAACTATGTCCCTCTCCCCTAATTTTTATGTTGAAATTTTGACCTCTAGTACTTTAGAAGGTGACTATATTTGGAGATGGGCTTTAAAGAGGTAATTAAGGTGAAATGATGTCATATGGATAGATCCCATTTGACTGATATTCTTTTTAAAGCAAGGGATTAAGACAGGAGACACACGGGGAAGGTCACACAAAGAAACTGGAAGAAGACAGTGGTGTACAAGCCTTGATCTTGAACTTTCAAACCTCCAGGACTATGAGAACAATTTCTGGTGTTCAAGCCACCCAGTCTGTTATGATAGACTTAGCAAACTAATACATGAAGGGAAGAATATATATTCCAGATGTATTTTTGGACATGAAATCTACATTATTTGCTGATGGATAGAATTAGGGAAGTCAAGGAGGTTTATTGGCTTCCTAGTTTTAGAAATTTTAGAACAGATCTACTTAAAATACTTAACAAGAAACAATCTTATGAAATAGAAAGGTGACAGTTAATTGAGAGCTTCGAAATCCAGATAGAAGGTTGGGAATTAAGTAAAACAGGATAGTAATTGTAGAAGTTTTGAGAACAACATAAATGTCATTGTTGTTAACTTCACTATAGTTGATGTTAGTGTATAATATACCATGGGGTTCCACTATAGTTTTCAGTGAATGAGCAAGGGTGAAAATGGCACTCAAGGGAAGTTGGTATAGAATCAAAAAAGATTGATAGGAGCAGGAAAGGCTGGATGGAACCTGGGAGACCAGCCAGAAATGGAAGTGTGAGCTGAGAAGAGTCTGATGTCCCTGAGAAAGCCAAGACTGGAAATATCTAAGTAAAACACATACTTACATATATAAATACATTAAATAGCTGGGGGCCAAAAGGGAAAATGTGATCGCACCACCTATCATTTTCTATCCAGGCAGCAATCCTACCTAAATTTATAGACTTCTTAAAAATCTATGTGGGGTCAGGATTCATTCCTTGCCCAAGTGCTTTGTACATAAGATATGATTGTATATTAGTGAAATCATCTTATACTTTGCCTTCATGCCCCGCCTTTGATTTGCTTTGTTCTTTGATACAGGGTCTTGGCTAAAAATGCTAACTCTATTCTAGAAATCATGATTCTCCTGTTTCAGCCTCCTGAGTTGCTAGAATTATAGGTGTCTACCATGGCTCCCAGGGAAGGTCTTTTAAACTAGCACTGCCCAATAGAAATTTCAGTGATAAGAAGACTGTTTGTTCTATAGATGGATCATCTAATATCATAGCTACTAATCACATGTGTGGCTTTGAGCCCTTGACACATAGCTAGTGTACCTAAGAACCTGAATTTTTAATTTAAATGTGGCTAGTGGCTACTATATTATACAGTGCAGATGAACTCTTCAAGACCTCAAAGTCTTCTATAAAAAGGGGAAATGGGGTAAAGTGCTTTCCTTTGCCTTTTAGTTTTGAAATGCCATTCAAATTTTGAGTTTTTGAAACAGTGTATCATGAAAAAATGATCAATTAGACACTTTTTTGCATATAGGAAATCTTGACACATTTTAATTAGCTATGTAAATACAAGTGATTTTGGGGCTGTATATAGCATATATTGTGACATTAAAACTGAAGAACATAGAGTACTTGGAGAGGATACAGATGATTACAAGAAGATGATTAAAGAGTTGAGAAACAAGACTGAGTAAAGGTTAAGGAACTGAGATTGTTTAGAAAAAAAGACTAAGGGAAGATTTAATAATTACATTCAAACATATGAGAGGTATCATTAGAAATGATACCTAGCTGTTTTCCATTTAATAGAACACTAGGAAATTAGTTAGATATTAAAAGACATTTCCAGGGAATTAGGCACATTAAATTCTTAAAAGAAATTTCGTTTTTAATTAATGGTTTTATAAATATTTTTGTGCCACATGCCATGCTGAAGTTATGCTTATGTCAAAACAGAAATCATAGATGTTGAAACAACAATTAAGCTGGACACCCACTGTCTATTATCTCCAGTTATTCAGGAGGCTAAGACAGGAGGATCGCTTGAGCCCAGGAATTCAAGTTCATTTTAGGCAACATAGTGAATAAATTTAAATTTATTTAAATTTAAATTTCTTTTAAAAAATTTTAACAAACAAAACAAAAAATTACAAATAAATTGGAATCACTTATTTAGAATCTTCTAAAATAGTATTGTCAACTCTCAGATAAGATTCAAGACATCACTTTTAAAAAAAAATATTCTTTTAAAAAATTTTTTAGTTGTAGTTGGACACAATACCTTTATATTAAATACTTTTATGTGGTGCTGAGGATCGAACCTAGGGCCTCACACGCGTAGGCAAGTGTTCTGCTGCTGAGCCACAACCCCAACCCCTCAAGGCATCACTTTTAAAGATCCTTTATAACACAAACATGTTATCAAGTAGACATTTTCAGTTGTCAACTAAATATATATTATATATCAGATACAAGTATTTCTGGAATAAATGAGATTAAATGACTAATACAGTGAAAGTGTTTACTTTGATGCATAATGCTCACAAAACATGGCATTATATGTAGAATGAACAGAATGCAGAATATAGAGGAGCAGTTCTCAAATTAGGATATGTCAAAGTCACCTACAGAGCTCATTAAAACCCAGATTGCTGATGTGTCCACCTGCAGAGTACCTGAGTTAGTTTGTTTGGGGTATAGCCCAAGAACTTACATTTATAGTATGCAGTTTTCAGTGATGCTGTTGCTGTTGGTTTGGGTACCACATCTTGAGAACCACTGGTAGAGAATAACACTTTTAGTTTTCAGAAAACACCATCTCATTTTTAGTATAATTTAGTAAAGTATAGTAAATAGTGGGATCAGCTAGCCTTTATTTTCAAGCCTGGATGTGGAAAGGACAAGCCTGCATTTGATAACCTATATTAGCACTGGAGAGGTTATTTGGGGACCCATTTGATACATGCCTCATTCAGTTCTGTCCTAAGAAAGGCCTATATTCCCAAATTCCTCACCTCCAGCTCTTTGACCAAACTTTCAAATTCTCCCATACGGACAACTGTAGCTATATTTTAGAGGGAAAAATATGATCAAAAATTATACATATGACCTTATATTTTTCATTAAAAAGTCTATTAATCAAAATGCATCTGTAGTTGGAATAATATTATATATATATATATATATTTGAAGGAAGTGGACCTTATTATAACATCTCCAACATACAAAAGAACAGAACTGAGCCAATTAATTCACCACACAAATCAGTGTCAGAGAAACCAATTAATATAAGTAAAATGCTGTCATTATAGTTTCTAAAAAATATATTTTTAGTTGTAGATGACACAATACATTTATTTTATTTACTTATTTTTTTTATGTGGTGCTAAGGATCAAACCCAGTGTGCCTCACGCATGCTAGGCAAGCACTCTACCACTGAGCCACAACCCCAGCCGTATAGTTGTTTTTTTTTTTAAAGATATAATATTATTGTCACATACCGTTGCTCACATTTTTTCTGACCCCAGGCCCCCACCCTGACACTAAACATAAGTGAACATGGTTGTAGTTTTTTTAAATATTTATTTTTTACTTGTAGTTGGACACAATATTTTTATTTTATTTTATTTATTTATTTATTTATTTTTATGTGGAGCTGGGAAACAAACCCCGGGCCTCACACATGCTAGGCAAACACTCTACCACTGAGCCACTACCCAGCCCTGGTTGTAGTTTTTAAAATATTTACTTTCATATGAATCTGTTTTTAAAGTGCTTTCAAGGGGCTACAGTTGTAGCTCAATGGCAGAGCACTTGCCTAGCATGTGTGAAGCACTGGGTTCAATCCTCAGCACCACATAAAAGAAATAAAGAGAGAGAGAGAGAGAGATAAAAAATACAACACCATTAAAAAATAAATTGATTTCAAATTGTTCTCTAAAACTGATAAACAAATGACTGTGTATTTTTCTTTGCTTAGGCATATCATAGACAATTATAACCAAGGTAACAATCTCAGAATGACACTACTTATTGTGACAGATACCAAAGTCATGGTTCTTTTTTTTTTTTTTTTAACTTTTAAACTGGTAATTTTATTTTTAAGTTTTTTAAATTCTAATTTGTTATATATGATAGCAGGATGCACTACAAATCGTATTACACATATAGAACACAATTTTTCATATATCTGGTTTTATACACACCATTCATGTCTTCGTACAATGTACTTAGGTTAATGATGTCCATCTCATTCCACCATATTTTCTACCCCATGCCTCCTCCTTTTAGAGTTCATCTAATCTTCCCATGCTCCCCTCCCAACCCCACTATGAATCAGCCTCTTTATATCATAGAAAACAATTGGCATTTGGTATTTGGGGATTGGCTAACTTCACTTAGCATTATATTCCCTTAATTAACACATACTCCCAGTAGCTTTGTGGTCAGTCTGTCTTCAAACATCTGTGTGCTTAATCCCTTTTCCAGCTCTACCTACTATCTGTACTTTATAAGGAGTTTTTTTTGTTTGTTTGTTTGTTTGGTTCAGGGATTGAGCTCAGGGGCACTAAATTACTGAGGCACATCTCCATCCCTTTTTTGTATTTTATTTAGAGATGGGGTCTCACCTAGTTTCCTAAAGCCTTGCTACACTGCTGAGGCTGGCTCTGAACTCACAATCCTCCTGCCTCAGTCTCCCAAGCCACTGAGGTTACAGGCATGCGCCATCACACCCAGTTGTAGGAGGTTTTTTTTTTTTTTTTTCCTTTTTAAAAAGCAGGTAGTTTATTAGGTAGATTTATGATTCCCTTCCACTTATAACTACAGATGTTCCTCAACTTATGATGGGGTTATATCCCAATAAATCTGTCAAATTTTGAAAGTTAAGCCAAACTATGTTGAAAATATCTAATCTGCTGAACAACATAATTTAGCATCACAGTGCACTGTGGAGTATGTAGTTTCTTCTAGCGAGTTTGTGGCTGCCTGGTAGCCATAGCTCACTGATGCTGCCAAGCATCTCTAGAGTATCATACCACATATCACTAGACAAAGAAAAGATGAAAAATCAAAATTTGAAGTATGGTTTCTACTGAATACGTATCCCTTTTACATTATCATAAAGTCAAAAATTCTAAGTTGAACCATCTTATGTCAGGGACTGTATACATAAAGATGGAAAACAATGTTCAAAATCAGCAAGGCTCCTAGTCATTATGATATGCATTTATTGTTCACAGTTGTTTCTAACTCTTTGCAGGGGTATCCCTTTCAAGTAGAAATCTTTCATAATTATTGATTAGTATCTAGAGTGTAACATGCATAACAAGGAAAGCTATAATAATAAACATTTTATATTTGAGAATTTAGAACATGAGTTAGAATGAAAGAATAACTTCAGGGCTACATTAATTTACAGACACACACTAATTTCTTCTAAGCCATGTGTGGTGGTGCAGGACTATCCTTCCAGCAACTGGAAGGCTGAGGCAGGAAGATCACAAGTTAGAGGCCTGCCTCAGCATTTAATGGTTAAGCTCCCTTGGTTTCAATTCCTGGTACCACCAATAAATAAATAAATAAATAAAACTATAAATATAGAAGTAGAGGATTCTGAAATAATGTCCCTGAGTTCAATAATTAAATCTTATTAGGTCAAGTGGAAATTTCTTTAGCAAGTTGTTCCTTATAGTTTCTCTTCATGCAATTTTTCTAAATCAATTATATCTTTAGTATCCTTAATCTGCATGATACAATAATAAAAACTCATTCAAACTTCTTATTCAATCCTCATTATTATCCTGTGAAATAGGAATCATTATAACAATTACTACCAATGCCCAGCACAAAAATCAGCACCCTAGAAGTGCTTTTACAAGTGTTTCACCTTAGTTTTTCATTCACCCAATGCCAGATATGTAGTTAGCAAATAGTAGGAAGACCAGAAACAGAAGAGAATAAGCATGGTGAGCTTTGGAAGCCATAAATAAACAAATCACAAGGAAGAGAGGAAACTCTTTGCAGAAAGGAAGACAGAATCCTGGTTGTGGCTCACCATGATAGGGGAACTCACAAATAGGGAGGGATGGATTTGGAGGGATTATAAACCACCTCCAATGTAATAAGGGCTACACTGAGTCCTGAGCAATACACAGAGCTCTATGAAACACAGCTACAGTTGCTAGGACTGTTTTTCCTTTTCTTCCTATGAATTCTTAAGTTGATCCTCACTAACTGAGGTCATTTATATCAGTTGCAATATGAAAACTCCCCAAACTTATATTAACCAGTAATTTTTTTCTAAGCAACGCCTTATTTGGAAGAAAGATTTTTGTCTCCTCACTCATTCATTTTCTGACTTCCCAGAGATCAACTCAGCTTTGTCCTTAATGTTTAAGATTATATAACCTAAACCAACACTATTGGTCAAAATAAATAAATAAAACTCTACTCCTTAAATTACAGATTTCCTATACTCCCTTATCTTTCTATATACATAAATTTATTGATAAACTTTTCACAATGCATGAAATTAAACATGCTACGGATGGAGTGTTTGAGCTCTGGAATCAGAAATGTAGGTTCAAACTCAGGTCCGTCGTGTTCCAGCAGTACAATTTGGGGGCAAATATTTAACCTCTGTACCTCAATTTCTTCATGTATAACAGCTTGATTTAAATTTTGATTTTTAATTTTTTAGAGTTGTGTGAAATAAATGAGATATTCCATTTAAAGCACTTAGCAAAGTGTCTGGCACAATATTAACTGTTACGTTTTATTCTATCAAAAATATTTGAGGACTGGGAGTATAGCTCAGTGGTAGAGTGCTTTGCCTAGCATGCATGAGACCCTCAATTCAATCCCCAGAACTGAAAAACATTTTTTTTTTTAAATTTAGGCAAAATTCATTAGTGTTTAGTAAATGTTGTAAAGTTTTCAAGTATCTGGTAGAGAAACATCTGTCTAGGCTGTGGAGATTGAATTCTCAAAATTAGAATCATAGTAGCAAGAAGTTGAGATTCAAACCCACACCTCCCTTCACTTCTGGGCTCTGGGATTTCTCCTTAATTTCCTTTCTCCTACTTTTCCACATTTATTGAGCCCATACTATTTGGTAAGCATTGCTGTCATGGGGACAAAGAAATGGGAGACACTGTTGCAGAAGCACTCAGAGGAATGTTGAGGAACCAGACATATATAAATACTTAAAAAAACTGGTAGTAGATTCCATGATAGAGGCAATGGCCAGATTCTGTTAGAGCCCAGAGAGGAAGCCTGTTGACTACTGTGAGGTGGCAATCGATGAAAAGGGGACTACCAAGGAGGGCTTCCTATTAGAAGTTAAGTCTTGAAGTTTGAGTACCAAGGGAAACCAGGTGAAAGGCAGGTAAGAGAGACACAAACAGCTGTAATTACATCTGCAGATGCAAAAGGATGAGAGGGAAAACAGCTTGTTCAAGGAAACACAAGTGACTCAGTATGCCTGGAAAACAAAACAAACAAATGTGTGGTAAAAGATTGAGGAGAAAAGCAAGAACTAGGATGGTTAGAGGCCTCCATGCCATACTGTGGGGGTTAACCCAAATTTGTTCTAAATGGTACCAAACCATGAACAAACTTGCATGTTGGAAAGATTGTTCTGACATCAGAATAGAAGTTTGATGGAGCCAAATCACACTAGAAACAAGAATATGATTTTGCAGGTGCTGCAAAAAGTGACAGGAGATATAATAGACCTCTTTTATAAAGGCCTTAATCACATTCATGAGGGAAGAGCTTTCTTGACCTAATCACCTCCAAAAGGCACCATTTCTCAATACTAATGCATTAGAAATTAACTCATTTGTCCTATTGTCTCAGATGTGAAACACCTATAAAAACGTAAGTATGGCATATAGTATATGATTATATAATATGTAACATATGATAAGCATATATAGTACTTATATTAGCTAATATAACATTATATATAAATTTTTAGATTTATATATAATGATTAGATTACAACTTCCAACCTATTTAAAATTTTTAGATTTATCTATTGATTAGATTACAATTTCCAATCTATTTTAATGCACCTGTGTCAATTTCATTTACATATTCACATAATTGAAAACTTGGGAGTTAATAGGTTAAATCGCAACTTGAATTTTTGGGGACACAAACATTCAAACCACAACAGAATGAAAAGAGGAGGGAATGATAAATTGTACAAAAGGGAAAGAGAGAAGTTAATAATAAATGAGGTTGAGTAATAAAACAACAGAATTCAATGGCTATTAAGAGAATGTTTTAATAGTCTGATTTAACAACTGGAGTAGTTCTGGAATATGACAGGGACTAGATTTAGAAGCAGGTAGCTAAAGTGAAGTAAAGATGAGGGTCCACTGTAGTTGAGAGGTTGAGGATTTTCTAAGAATAATGTTTTGAGATAATAATCTCCATAGATTTAGATAATGATCCAAGATAAAGGTGTATCTTTTTTATGAACAAGATGCCTCTCCATTTCAAGGTGCCTTAAACGGATAATTACCCCAAATGGGGAGAGGAGAGAAAGAGGACAAAGAATCACATAATATTGTCTTCATCCCTTGTATGTGACTGAAATTTTATAGACAAGGAATAGTAAGTTACAAAATCTTGGTTGATGATACAGAGGCACTTATAGAAGATAAAAATCACTCCCAAATGCTTTCAATCCACTTATCAAAGCAATTTAGTTCTCAATTTAATGTCAGATGAAACAATATTGAACAAAACAAACTCTTGCTGTATCTTAAGCCCTTTATTATAGTGTTCATAGTAGTAAATGCTCTAGTTAAGGGACAGCTTCCATTACAACCTCATCATTTTAATTATTGAAGTTTTCTTTTAGTGGAAGTGTTTAATGTATACTTTTCCAGCAAAGGTTTTGTTTGAATTGATCACTGGAAGGGAGTGCATACAAGGTTCCTGAGACTGCATTAGAAAGGGCTGCAAAGGAGAAGCTGTGTCATTACTTGTGAAGTAACCTGTAAACAAGGGACAATGATGATAGCTGACATTTACTCAGAACTCACCATATGTTAAAAACTGGGCTAAGCACTTGAAACCCATTGACTCATTTAATGCCTCAACAATGTATGAGATAGATGTTATTACCCCTGACGCCCATATTAAAGAACAGGAAATAAGTAACTTGTCCAGGGTCTTACAACTAGTAAATGCTAGAACTGGAAAACAAGCTCAAAACTCTAGCTCCAGAATCTGCAAATTTGTGGTTAAATACACTTGACATTTGGGGGCTGGTGGGAATGAAACCAAGAAGCAATCATGGGGGTCATTTATACCAATTCCTTTCTTCAGAGGGGAAACTGGAGTTCCAGAACAGTTCATAATCTTGTGTGTCTGAAGCCTGTTCACCCAGCTCTACCACACCAAGTGATATGGATTTCTTCTCAGAATTCTCTTGGGCATGTCCTGGCTGGAAGAAGATTATCTTTTTGCTCAGGGGCCCTTTCCTTGCATAATCCTATTTATACCTCTGTTTCACTAGCATTGCAGACAAAATCATTAAAAGCAGCAGCCAGGTTTCTTTAGAAAGGGTTAGATTTAAAATTAGAGTGATATTGCACAATCCTGTGAATGCACTTTTAAAAATGTCCAATTCTGTGAATATACTTAAAAAAAAAAAAACTACTGAATTGTTTAAATAGACTAACTGTACGGTATATGGTATATAAGTTTTATCTCCGTAAAGTTTATTTCCAAAAAGGAGTGTATAACTTAAAAAAATAATAATAAAATTCCATTGTTTTTGAGATTCCAAATGGACTCCTCGCATGTAAGACACGGTGACCTCCTTCCTCACCCATTTCTTCTTATTATTCTTATTTCACATTAGAAATTCAACTAAGAGGTAGGCTCCCAGCGCCTCCAGGATGAAAGATAAGTACAGAGGAATGCTTGTTCCTGAAGTTAAGCAGATTTTAGATGTTTGTGTGTTGAGATTTCCAGTGACTACGTTGCAAATTTCACTGCTTAAAAAAAGCTGAAGCGATTTTCAATTTAATTTTTTTTTAGTAAGATACGTTGGGTTATAGACCTAGTCCCAAAGTTTTAATTACAACAATCATTTACTCCTTTCAAGTTCTTTTTCCAAATTAAAGGTAAGTGAAAAAATTACAAAATTAATGTTTTAAAATGGACTTTTATTAAAGATCGGTGCCTGTTAATGGTATCTATTTTTAACTGGAACCTCTTTGCGGCTTTAAGCCCGGGACAGCCACTCCGCCGGCTGAGAGTTAAGTGCCTGTCCACGTTCTCTCCCGATTTCTTTCGGCCTCCGTCAGTTCATTTGTTCATGCGCGCTCAGAGTCTTTCCTGACCGCTGGCCGGGAAGGGGCCAGGCAGGGTGGGAGGACTTCCTGCGGCCAAAGGCGGCCGAGCCGTCTGCAGAGATCTAGGGGGTCTGAACTCAAGGAGCCTTACACAGGTCCCTGCTCGGTGAAGCGCTGGGGGAAGACTGGATTGAGGACGAATTGATCACGTGAGGCCGGGAGAGGAGTTGGAGGCCGGGAGTCTGGAGGAATGTAGTAACTTGCAGGGAAAGTTTTCCTCCGAGGCCGGCAGCAGATTCGGCGCGGGCGGGCGCGCAGAGGAAGGAAGAGCCGGGAGGAGGCGGAGCCCGCCAGCGGCTCGGGCGGGCGGTTCTCTCAACTTTAGTTTTGGCGTCTGAGGCGAGTTTCTGTCTCAGTCGGGCGCAGCCTCCGCCGGGAAAAAGAAAGGGAGGAAGGAAGGAACAAGAAAAGGAAATAAAAGAGAAAGGGGGAGGGGAAAGGCAACTAGCTGCCGGGCTTCAGTCAAGGGAGTTGAAGGGAAAAAGTTCTCAGGCGCCGCAGGTCCGAGTTTCTCGCAGCCCCTCCCGAGGCGCAGCCGCCAGACCAGTGGAGCCGGGGCGCAGGGCGGGGGCGGAGGCGCCGGGGCGGGGGATGCGGGGCCGCGGCGCAGCCCCCCGGCCCTGAGAGCGAGGATAGCGCCGCTCCCGCCGCTCCCGCCGCCCAGCGCCGCCCTCGCCGATTCTCGCGTCTCGGCCCGTCGAGCCGGGGCGTCCGGGCGGAGCCCTCGCCGCCTGGCCAGGGGGTGCGCGTCGCGGGAGGCAGACGCCATGGATCCCGGGCAGCAGCCGCAGCCCCAGCCGGCCCCCCAGGGCCAAGGGCAGCCGCCAGCACAGCCCCCCCAGGGGCAGGGCCCGACGTCCGGGCCTGGGCAGCCGGCACCCCCGGCGTCCCAGGCGGCGCCGCAGGCCCCCCCAGCCGGGCACCAGATCGTACACGTCCGGGGGGACTCGGAGACCGACCTGGAGGCACTTTTCAACGCCGTCATGAACCCCAAGACGGCCAACGTGCCCCAGACCGTGCCCATGAGGCTCCGGAAACTGCCTGACTCCTTCTTCAAGCCGCCGGAGCCCAAATCTCACTCCCGACAGGTAACCTCGTCGCCCTTCTCCCTCCTTCCCGGGCGGGCGGGCCCCAGGCTGGGGGGGGCGCTCGGGAGCCGCGGCCTCAAGCTCGGGCCTGGGGAGGGGGTGCCGGAGCTTCAGCGGGGGATGGGGGGGTGTCTCGTGGTGAAGTGGAGAAACTGGAGGCTCCCAGCCACGGTTGCCGGCCACTCCTCCCAGAGTCCCAAGCCGAGATTTGTTTTTCCCTTTGGAGTTTCTGTGGTTGCAGCCCCCCCCCCCCGGGGGGGGCGTGCTTCCCCCTTCTTCCTTTCTTTCTTCCCGGGGTTCCTGGGAGGTTGGCGGGAGTGGAGGGGGATGTGGGGGAGGAAGGAAGGGGGTGGGGAGAGTCGGGCCCCGGCCGCGGTGGGCTTGCACAATGCGCGCGCCTCCGCGCGCTCTGCACCTTCTCTCCCGCCGGGGCCGGCCGTGCCGGGGAGGGGGGAGGGGGACCTCTGGCATTTGTGTGTGGGTGAGTTGCCAGCGGCGGCGGAGTTTGTGAAGTTGAGCCCTGGGCCCCCTTTTCCTTCGGGGCCTCTTGGTCCACTTCAGTCTCCTGGGGAGTTAAATAATTGTTCTCTTGTTTTCCAGTGTTGATTAGGGTTGGGGGTTGAACCGGTCCATTTAGTTTCTTGCTCCTTCTCTCCCTCCCCCTCCGCCTCCAGCTCCCGAAAGCATTTATTTCCCTCGCGGCCCGGGCGCTTTCAGAATACAGGATTCGGGCTTCCCCTGCCCAGACTTTCCTGGAAGTTGTTTTTGGAGTTATTTTTTTTTTTTCCCTCCTCTTTTAAATCTCTGCGTTTCCCTTATGCGTTGGAACTCGGGCAGGCTCGCCCTTATCAAACTTAGTAAGTTCACGTGTTAGTTTTCCTAATTGTAGACTATTATTTACAGTCTGCCGAAATGCTTTTTAAATTAGCCACATCTGTACGTTGCGCAGGAACTGAGTTGCGCATTACAATACGGAGGTTTTAACACAAGCCTTTGATAATACACTGCAGGTTGACTCATAGTCCGAGTCCTGCCTGGTTCAACTGTGATTAAAAGTTAATGTTTGGGAAGCGATGACTAATTCTAGGATCGCCATTGCTTTTTAATTCCTATTGAGGATATGAACATGGCTGCTTTTCTACACACACATCGTTCGATTATTTTGCCAACTTGATTCAACATTGAAATGAAACGATTAAAATTCCGATAGGCCCTAGTAGGATTTTCTTTCTTTCCTTCTTTTTTTAAGAACTCGCTTCAGGCTAAACTAGCAAGGAACTTTGCCCAAGAGTTAATTGGTTTTCCAAATACTGCAATGTAGTTAGCCCACTCGGGCTGTAACTTGAGTGGAAAGAAGAGGTACCGCCCCCACTCCTATTCCCCTCCTTTTTGCAGGCCTGTTGTATTTTCTGTTGCAGACCAAGGGATTTTTGGAATAGAGAAAAGCTCACTAAACCTGATGACAAAAACTTGGGTTAAGGAGGAGGAAGGAAAAATTATTTAGTTGCTTGCGTAAACAATTTGTTAGATGTAGACTTGGGTAGGCTTTTTTTCCATACCCCTGGAAGAGGGTTTCTGGACTCATTATGGGTAAATGTATATTGGCATGCACACTATAGACAACGCAGTGAAGTTGTTAGTTACATAATAGCCGTTGAAAGTATACACAGGAGATTTCACTACTCGTTTTGTGGCGTCTGTAACCCAAAAAAGAAATGCAACTGAAACATGAAAAGTGTACTTGCACTTACAGTACACAGTTTCACAAGAATTTATATGCAGAAATTTGCAGATACATGTTATTCATAATTCCCTGTAGTTTGTTTAATTTTTTAAAAAAACTTAAGTGTTGTGCATCTGAAAAATTATTTCTGCTAATGATTTCCTCATTAAAATTTAATCTGGCTGGGCACGGTGGCGAATACCTGTAATCCCAGCGGCTTCCGAGGCTGAGGCAGGAAGATTGCTAGTTCAAAGCCAACCTCACCAAGCAAGTTAGTGAAACCTTGTCTGTAAAGAAAACACAAAATAGGGCTGGGGATGTGGCTCAGTGGTTGAGTGCCCCTGAGTTCAATCTCTGATACCCCCCAAACCCCCAAAAAAATTTTTGATGGGAAAGTGAGAAATATATATGACTTTGCCTTAAGGTGTAAATGCGTGCTGATTCCTTCCGGTTTTCTTTTCCTTGCCTATATGAATCCTAAGTTTTTGATTACCAAGCCCTGATTCTAATAAAGAAATTTTAAAAATATACAATATATGGTATGAATCTGGGTTGCAAATATTGTCCACAAATTGGGAACTATAAATTCTCATATCTTCATTTTTCTATTACAGAAAAAGACTATTTTACAAAAGAGAAAACAGATTCACAGAGGTTATGATGTTTGTTCAGTGTCACATTATCCCACTTGGACTTGGAATTCACATCTTTGGGATTTTGAGTGCAGAATTTTCCTGATGTTGCATAGTTGTAAATATGCACGTACATTCTTAAGTTATATCATAATTGAGCTGATAATATCTATCTGCTAGGTACAAAGAGGGTGTTTTTTTTTTATTCCATTCATTTTTGGACAGTTCTGAATCTTCTGAACTCATATAATGTTTGATGACTGATTTGTTCATCAATAAATCAGCATTTGCTCATAGTGAAAAGTATGAACTTGTTCACAGTGATTTGTTTTTTTCTAGACCTAGGAAGAAACAGTAACTTTAAAGCCTAGTGAAAGAATACTTAGTAGTTCTTTGGGTTGTGCTTATACCTGGAATATTTTAGAACTTGGAAAAGCAGTGCTCTGCTGAGCACTGAGCTACACCTCCAATCTTTGCCTTGTCCTTTTAGAAATTAGGTTTTAAAATTTAGTATTTACTATCTAGGAATCTTTCATTCTGTACTAGTTGTCTCTAAAAGATGTAGAAGCCATGTTTTATTTGTAGCAGGTAAAAATTCATTTAGATGAACTGCTCATCCATAAAATTATGTTTATAGAGCATATTAAAATTGCATCATTTAAGTGTTTTAAGAGGTCTCAACTGTATTGCCCAGGCTAATTCCTGGGCTTAAGTGATCGATCATCTCATTTCTGCCTTTAGAGTAGCTAGACCTACAGGCATGGACCACCACAGCTGGTTTAAAGTTACATAATTTTATAGTATTTATTTGAACACCTGTGTTTCTTAGTGTTAGATATTAAATGTTGAAATTAACCTTTGCTATTTAGATATTTGGTTGCAATAAAATTCTATCTAGGAAATTTGAAAATTTTTCTAATTTTTTTTTGTTGTTTTTTAAATTTTCATTTTAATATTCCTAATAGGCCAGTACTGATGCAGGCACTGCAGGAGCCCTGACTCCACAGCATGTTCGAGCTCATTCCTCTCCAGCTTCCCTGCAGCTAGGAGCAGTTTCTCCTGGGACACTGACCCCCACTGGAGTAGTCTCTGGCCCAGCAGCTACACCTACAGCTCAACATCTTCGGCAGTCTTCTTTTGAGATACCTGATGATGTACCTCTGCCAGCAGGCTGGGAGATGGCCAAGACATCTTCTGGTCAGAGATACTTCTTAAAGTAAGTGAAAATAATAATAATAAAAGCATGTATTAGAAAACATACTAAAGAGTCAAGATACCGAATATTATTTTTAATATTTTACTTAATATTTATGTCAAGCTCAATGTCTTCTATAATGTTTTCTTTCTAGTTTGGTATGAAATACCAAATCCTGTATACCTTCTTTAGCGTGGTTAATATTATCGAATGCTTGCTTGATTCTTGGTTCAGAGCCTTTTTACAGTCTCTTTTGGCAGTTTGGATAGTCTCATTTTGAGTTTTTGCCAAATGTGTTAATTAGTCTAGCAGAAAATAATTCTGAGAGTTAAAAGACTGTCATCGTCATATGAAATGTGTATGGTATTATTTATATAATTGTTTTATTTTTATTCTTTGGTTCTGGGGATTGAACCTAGAGCCTTGCAAATGTCAAACACACACTACTACTTAGCTGTACCCCAAGCTATCTATATTTTTATAAAATATTTTATTGTTAGAGAAGAATTATAAGTAGGACTTTTGGAGGAGTCTATTTGTACAGTATTTTCAGCTATCTTATGACAAATATTTTAGCTGTAGTTTGATGTGATTTACCAGTTTTTCCCCAAAATGTGAAGAGGAATATAAATTTTTAGGTTTGATGTACACTCGGTGGCAAGCTTCTTTCAAGGTCATCAAAACAGAACCTCTTGTCTGGGAAAACAAGGCCACCAGGTTATTTGTTTTTATCAGTCTTTCTGACTTTAAGAAAATGGCAAAATTACATTAGGCTGAAAAGACCTAAGTAGAATTTCATCCTCTCTAATTTTGAAATTATTGGGAAAACTTTAATTTTGTCTGGTTTGTTTAGATCTAGTGTACACATAATATTGTCTAAAACTAGTTGTTTTGAGGCTGAAATTACTCTTTAAAAATTCTTTTTAAATAATGAGGTTGAGATAATAAAGTGAAAATTCATGTTTTGATTCAGATAAATCTTGATAAATTTATTCAGATTTATCTTGATAGTCTACTCCCAGCAAATGTAAGATATATTTATTAGATCAAATAATGCAGTTAATGATATTCTTTTATTGTGTGTCTTAAAATGTGTTTTATATTGACTCTTTTGTGGTAGGTTGCTACTTTGCATTGTAAAATATAGAGTTTTATGACAGGCTTTTTAATAGCAGCAGAGGAAAGGTTTGATTTTGAAAAGTTTCTACCAATTTTTTTTATTTCTTTTCCTGCAACTTTTTTTTATTTTTAAAAATTTGTTTTCTGGTATTCTGGTATCTATTTCAAATGGTTAGGTTTCAACCAGAAAAATAAAGGGCCTGAGACTGGAAAGTACACACAAGTCTGGCAAACTCATCTGCATGAGCAAGATCATTTGTTCTCAAGCAGACATCCAAAGTAAATGATTGAAAGAGCTGCTAGCTGAGAGGGATGTGTCTTGAAGGAGAGACAGTGGAAACAAACCAGGTTGTTAGGAAGAAAAAGAAAAAGCTGTACTTTTTGAACCTCTCCCTGCTGGGTCACATGTTGACCTGGGGAGATTTTTAAACAGCCTAATAGCCTGTTTGCCTTCTTTCTTTCTTTGATGCTGTGGCTGAAAGTATAAGGGTAAAAGAGCAACATTTACATTCTTTGTCTTTTTTATCTTACCATAATTGTAGGTGACATCTGCCTATATTTTCATTATTTTGAATGGTCTTTTTTTTTTTTTTTAGCTGAAATAGACTCTAGATATTTGTTTTTAAAATTTTCCAATAGGTCTTCCTTTGAAAAGAAATGTTTCTCTTAAAGATATTAATATGTAGATGAAATAATTAAGGGTGTACACATTTTCCTTGCTCATCTCATTTCATCCCTTCCCAGAGGGCCTGTAAAGAAGGTAAACCAGGCCAAAGTAAGAGTTATGCTCTTTGAGGAATGGTTGCAAGATTGGGGAAAGCTTCCTCCAGAAAGGAGAAACTGGCAAGTGGAGAGGTTAGACAGAATGTTCTTTCCATATTTTTGAGAGAGACTCATGTGAAAGTAAGATTAGGCTTATTATAATATGAGAAGGTTTGATTCTGTAAAACTTTCTTGTATCACTTTTCAGAAATAGAATGCTTTTCCCTGAGAAGTAAATCTTGGTTAGTAAAAGCAGGTGAGATGAATTAGTTGATATATTTTGGGATTGTATATAAAGAGGTCCTCTAAGCATTGTATGTGGAAAACAGATTGTGGGCTTATAAAATTTCATATTTTGGGGGCTGGGGATATAGCTCAGTTGGTAGAGAGCTTGCCTCACATACTCAAGGCCCTGGGTTCAATCCCCAGCACCATAAAAAAGAAAAGAAAAAAAATTCATAGTTTTCAAAGTTATCTGCCCTATGAAAATATGCAGTTTGAAGAAATGTTAAGATTAGCTTACCTTCTTAAGTTGTTATTTTTGTGTATACTAAATAGCTAAATGGAATTAATATCCTCCCTGAATAAAAGATGATGATAACCTAAACTTCAAATTCATTTTTGTCTTAGTTTTAATGTCTTATATCAGAATCTCATACTGGGTATATGGCTAATGCCTGTAATACCAGCTACTCCGGAGGCTGAGGCAGGAGGATTGAAAGTTTGAGGCAACCTGGGCAATTTAATGAGACCCTGTCCCTCAAAATAAAATAGAAAAAGGGGCTAGGGATGCAATTCTGGAGAGCACTTACTTGCTTTGCATGTGTAAGGCCCCAGATTCAGTCCCCAGTACTACCACAAAAAAAAAAAAAAAAAAAAAATTCTATGTATTTTGTGTCTGAAGATTATTGTTAGCAGCTGGAGGTAGACTAAAGTTTTAAACTTGTTGTATGCTTATATTTGAACAGTGAAAATTTTATCTTACTATGCATTATTTCAAATATTTGATGGAGCTTTTAAGTTACAAAGTATAGCATTTATTGAGATTTATGCTCAGCAGGAAGAACTCTTGACTGTAAATGGCCCAAACATGCAAGGTGATGTAATTTGAGAGAACACTTAGAAATGTTGACTTTGGAAACACTAGTTATTAACTTTGACTGTAGATAAATGTATTTTTAAGTCATTTGGCCAACACTCTATTTTGAAGGCAGTATACTGAAGAATTACAGCCATCATTAGTATTTTTAAAGCCCTCCCTGGGTCAGTGAGACCTTCTGGAGAAGACTTGACCCTTGTCTTGGCAAGTGATATAATGGAAATATGGTACTAGGACAGTTATCAACCACAACATTTTCAAGCTCTGAGAAGATTATGATATATGTGAAAAAGATTAGTCATTATATACTACATATAATACTTTTTCTACTGAACTTCCTGTTTGAAACTAATTTCTTCAACATAGTACCTTGCGATTTATTTTAAAAGAATTAATTCTCTTTACAACTCAGTTACTGCCTTCTTCAGCTGTCCTTATAGTTTTCCTACAGGAAATAGTTTTTCAAGTAGTTGGTCAACAACTTCCTATTTCTTTATAAGCTGCTGAATAACTTCCTGAATTGGTATTCTATAATATCTTTGGTTACTAGGAGTGTTTTTACCTCTCAGATTTATTTTATTGACTCTAATACCTTGTTAACCATTACCACGTACAGTGAACTTTTTGTACATACTGTACTGTTATAATTCAATTTAAAGAATGTGATCCAGTGATTTAACAAGCTTGTATATTTACATTGTTTTAATATTGCTGTTATAATAATTTTTAAAAGATAGTTTTATTTCATTTTTATTTATCATTTTCTGAACAGTGGTGTTAGTGTTTTTACTTCTTGAAGATTCAAGATTTCTTGTGGTTGGGATTCACTTAAAAGTTATACTGAGTGGGGCTGGGGATGTGGCTCAGTGGTAGAGTGCTCGCCTAGTGTGCATGAGGTACTGGGTTTGATCTTCACCACATAAATATAAAATAAAGATATGTGTCCATCTAGGGGCTGGGGTTGTGGCTCGGGGTAGAGTGCTCACCTAGCATACATGAGGCACTGGGTTCGATCCTCAGCACCACATAAATATAAAATAAAGATACTGTGTCCATCTAAAACTAAAAAATAAATATTTTTTTTTTTTAAAAAAAATTATACTGAGTATCTTTGTGTGTGTGTGTGTATAGTTGTTGTTGTTGATGATGAACCTTTTTTGGGGGGATACTGGGGATTGAATTTAGGGGCACTGAACCATTGAGTCACACCCCTAGCCCTATTTTGTATTTTATTTAGAGACAGGTCACTGAGTTGGTTAGCACCTCGCTTTTGCTGAGGCTGGCTTTGAATCTCAACTTCCTGAGCCACTGGGATTACAGGTCTGCGCCACCACGCCCTGCTTATTCTTATTCTTGTGTGGCTCTAAGAACCGAGTGCCTCACACATGCTAGGCAAGCACTCTACCACTGAGCCACAATCCTGGCTTGGATATTCTGAGTATCTTGATCTATAGTTTAAAAGGGTATTTTTTTTCAGAGTTTTTTTTTTTTTTTTTTCTTTGACACTGTGCAGGATATAATTTAGGCACATACCATCATTAAGTAAAACTTGCCTGGAGGATCCAATTGATGCTACAACTATTTTAGAAACAAATGTTCCACTGCCCTAATTAAAGCTTCCATGATCACCATTGTTTCAGTTAAAGGAAACAAACTGCTTTTTAGTTATAATTTGATCATATCTTCTCTTCTCAAATATTTGCCCAATGGAAAATCATAAACACATATGGTGCATACTATCAGAATAAAGATTAAATTATTTTTAAAAAGGAACAGTTTTAACTGTAGCTAATATAATTCACATGACTTTCATTTAAAAATGAAAAGCTCTTAATTTTGTCTTGCTATGAAACTGAGTGGAGAGAGAAGATGAAAGTATGCCTTAGCTCTCAGAAAAAAAAGTGCTTGCTTATGCTCAGTGGGTGGGCATCCCTGGGAAGAATGGCCCCCACTGGCACATTGATTTAGGGAGAAAAACTCAGGAGGAAATGTATTCACCAGTGGCAGAAGAAAAACAGTTGGAAGATAGTGGATGTGACAGAGTAAATAGAACATAAAGATTAACTGATTTCCTGGGGAAAATAGTACTTCTGAGGTGATCTTAAAAAAAATATTTAATTAAGAAACCAGATATTTAATACCACAACCTATTGTTGCAAGATGGTAGGCTAATTTTCTTTGAAATATAACATTCAAAACTACCCCTAAGCCTCTTATTAACCACTTTTTAAATAATAAAAAACTAGATAGTATTTGAATAAATTAAAAAAAGCCCAGAAAACTTTTTGATTCCCTGAGATCAGTTCTTTAATAATATAAAGAAATATATTTTTCTTTATAGTTGGGGAAAAAATGTAAATTAGCAACCTAACATAGTAATGAGGTCATGATTCTGAATTGCCTTTTACCTTAATGCTTTTGGGGAGAAGTGAACTCTAAACTTATATAACCTTTTAGTTATCAGAATGTATGTTGGAATTTAGATTTAGAAAAAAAAAATGAAGTCATTTTAGAAATCAGCTAAGATTTAAAATTATTCAAAATTAATTTATTCTCTATTGTAATAGCATAATTTAGTCATTAATTATGGCTTGAAAGTTTAATGACTTGAGTAGCATTGTATGAAGGGAACTCTTAACTGTTGTTCTATAACTGTGGTTACTAAGTGATAAAGTTCTTACAAAAAGAGCTTTTGATTCTAGGATTAATCAGAACTTTAAGCCATGAAAGGGACATTGCTATTTTAATGAAGAAGAATTGCTTCATGATTCTGGTTGCTCAAGTACCATAGCACCAAAATTCCCAGGAATAAGTAATGCCACCCGGGAAGCACTTTATTTATGTAGGGCTTGACCCCTCCTAAAAGAAAACAAAAGAAGTTGGTATTAATTACAACAGTCCTTCTTTCCCCCCTTCATATTCAAGATGAGGAAAAGTAGTAAATAGTTTAATTTTTATTTGGCTTTTAGCATGAGAAGGATAATACTCTATATTAAATGACAAGTTATTGTTTTTCATAAAATGTTGCAAATTAATAAAATAATGGAAATGGAAGTGTTGATTAAAATACCAGGTTTTGCTGGGCTTTGGTGTAGACCTGCAATCCTAGCTACTCAGATGGCTGAAGCAGAAGGATCACAAGTTGGAGGATAGCCTGGACAATTTGTAGATCCTGTCTCAAAAGGGCTGAACGTGTAGCTCAGTGGTGGAGTACTTGCTTAGCACTGCATTCAGTTCCCAGAACCAGACATACAAAAACCTCAAAACCAAAAAAAAAAAGCCAGGTTCTCAAATCAAATATTTTCAGTGCTTTATTTGTGATTAATGCTTTTATCACTTCATTTGTCTTATGTGCTTCTCTTTCTCTTTGTGGAATAATTTTAGTAAACTTACTAAATTATTCTTCAACTGAGTCCTGATTTAGTGGGGATAGGTGAGGGGACATTTTATTAAAAGCTCATTCCTACTCCTCCTCATAATTGTTTATTTAACTTGAGGAGGATTGAACCCAAAAGCCTCAGGGGTGCTAAGCGAGCACTCTACCACTGAGTCATAACCTCAGCCCGAGGAGGGTTATTTGTTTGTTAACCAGGGGCTTTATTTGGCCAACAAATATATTTAGAGAGATGTGCTTTTTGATAAATGCATGAAAACTTACTACAGAATATTTTATTAGGGGATTAGAGTAAAGATAACCTTTTTTGGAGTGCTAGTATATGCTTTGACAAAATCAAATATAGATTAGAAAGTTGTTTGAACTCATATATCCCAATTCACTTATAATATGGAATAGGTTCTTGGGAAGTAAGCTCTCCAATCTAGGAGATGTGAGCTATTTATTTATTTCTAATATTTTTTTTTAATTGTTGGTGGACCTTTAATTAATTAATTAATTAATTTATACGTGGTACTGAGAATCAAACCTAGTACCTCATGAATGCTAGGCGAACGCTATACCACTGAGCCACAACCCCAGCCCAGATGTGGATTATTATTTTGTATAAGACATGAATGTGGGGTTCTTTTGTTTTTTATTTATAAAACTATCCTTTCTCACTTCATTAATCTGATGTTGTGGATTTTTTTATTAGTTGCTCAAGACAATACAATGATCTTGACATATCATACATTTGATTCAAATGGGGTATGAATTCTCCTTTTTTTGTGGATTTTTTTAAAATAAAAGCTTGTTTTTTATTATAGAAGTATCACTTTCATTAGAGAGTATCAGAAAATTCTAGAAAGGAGAAGAAGCAGCTGGATCCTACCAGTGAAGGGTGTTTGGAAATACTTGCTTCATCATTTCATTTACAAACATATACTTTGAAATTTGATTTTAAGGGAGTAATGTATATTGATGTAGAAAATCCCTTGATATTATGAGGGTTTTTGTTTATCGTTTTATCCGGTACTGGCCATTGGCCTAGAGCCTATACCTATGCTAGGCAAGCACTGTATCACTGAGCTACATTCTCAAATCAATACCGTTAAGACTTTTATTTAATAAATTTTTTTTTTGGTATATGGATTGAACCCAGGGAAGCTTTACCACTAAGCCACTTCATCAATCCTTTTTATTTTGAGACAGGGTCTTGCTGAGTTGCTGAGGCTCTCACTAAGTTGCTGAGGTTCTCCTCACACTTGCAGACTTCCTGCCTCAGCCACCCAGATCACTAGGATTATAGGCATGTGCCACCATGCCTGGCTATATAAGATTTTTAAAGACAACAGTGATCTCTTTTTAATCTTTGGCTTTCAGTCTCCAGAAGCAAATACTTTTCCAGTCCTTTCAGATTTCCCCCTCCTTGATACTTTAAAATTCCATGCTTTTTATAAAATTATTAATATTTTCTATATGCTTATTCATTATTTCTTTATTTTCTTCATCCCTTACAGTTCTCATTTCCTTAATCTTCCCAGTAGAATTACTAGAATTTGGGAGGGGGTTATTTTTGTGTTCTTATGATGATTTAGGTTTTTCCTCCACCTGAGCTGTATATATACTATGATTTTCTTGAATACTTTTATATTTTCTTGGAATTATTAATTGCATTTTCATTTGCATATCTGTAGCTTTTTTGCCTCCCCGGTATCCTCCCCATTTACCTAAGAATCCTTAGTGTTTTTTGCTCTGGGTTACCTAGATTTGTTGCTTCAGAGTTGTCCCATTAGGATGTCCTTTGGCTCTCATCCTGACAGTTCCTGCATCACTTTTCTTGGTTGGAGACTCTGTTTTTCTCTTTCTGGATTTGTTCACACTTAGAATTTGTTTGTCCCGGGCTGGGGATGTGGCTCAAGCGGTAGCGCGCTCGCCTGACGTGTGTGGCCCGGGTTCGATCCTCAGTACCACATACAAACAAAGATGTTGTGTCCGCCGAAAACTAAACAATAATATTAAAAAAATTCTCTCTCTTAAAAAAAAAAAAAAAAAAAAAGATAGCATTGTTTAAAAAAAAAAAAAAGAATTTGCTCATCCCTCAGAAATTTGCTGAGACTGATACAGGTTATGTTTCCAAAGTCATGTAGTTTGGATAGGCTCCAAATGATGTAAGAAGATTTTTTGGGAGGTTAACTGTGTTGAGTTCTTTTGTGTCTAAAAATATCTTTATTATCTTTATTTGTTAACTTTTGATGGGCAGTTTGGTTATAGAGTTCAAAGTTACTTATCCCTGGAATTTTGAAGGATATGTTCCTTTCTTTCCAATTTTCTTTTTGGGCAGTTAAACCCAGTTTGCTTTCCTTGGGGATTGTATTCATCTTTGGGGTTCTGAAAATTCATCTGCCATGGTATGGACCTTTAAAATTCATTGTAAAGAATGCGTGGTATGGAAATTTGGTCTTCAGTGTGTATGATGCTCCTTAAAGTTTTGTAGTGCAGTTTCCCCAAATGTCCTTTAGTCTTACAAAACATTTATAAGTTCCTAGATAATTTCTTTTAGTCTGTTTTATCTGTTCTCTTTCTGTAATTCCTGCTTGTCAGAATAATTCTGATATTCTTATCCCTACCCCACCCCCACCGCAATATTCCTTCACTTAGCTTTTTGCCCTGCTTTCTGGGAGATCTCTTCAACTTTGACTTTTTAATGTTTTATTTGATTTTTTTTTTCAAAAAGCTATTTATCGTTCTTAATTTTCAGTGGTTTCTTTTTTGAGCTCATTGTTCATTTGTTAGTTTTAATAATATACTGTCCTTACTTGATCCATGTAGTATCTCTCTGGGGACATTATATAGGGAGTTTCTTTTTAGATTTTCTTCTTTGGGCTTCACTGGTGAGTAATATAATATGGGACCAAGCCCTGAAGTTGTTGGGAGCTCTAAATATCAGCATCTTAGTTATTTCTTCTTTTATTTGCCAGTTTCTCTCTATAAAAATCTACCAGTCTCTGAGAGGACATCAGGGACTGTGGGTGTGCCAGGTGACTGTATCTAGAACCTCCTGGTCCATTTGTCTGGCACACGTACATTCCATATCTTGCTTGAGCTGGGCAGTTGTATATAAGCTGAATGGATCCCGTTTATCAGGTTGACTACATAAAGTTGCCAGTTTAATAAACCATTCTGTGGTTATGTAAGCATTTTTAGAGTGCTAGAATTTCAGGAAGACTGGGTTTAGGTTAAAATAAGTTCAAGTAATCTCTTTTCTTTTTAGGTAAAAATCTGTTATATATGGAAAACTACTTGTGGAAAAAAAAGAAAGCAAACCTTTGAAAACCTGCATAAAATCTTTAGTGAACAAAACCAGACCAGAGCACTAAAAAGCAATTGCTTAAGAGGGTTAAACATCCCCTCCCCCAAAAGTGGATATTTCTAAGTTCTAAAATGTATTAAAATATTGAATAATGAAGGGAAGAAAGGAATAGAATCCATACATTTTAGTTAAACATGTAGAACAAGGGAATGTGTTAAAAATAGTAGTAGTTTAAGGTTAGAAATGAGCTAAATAAATGGAGATTTCTCAGACCCTGCCTGGAAATAATACTCACAGTTTAAATTTACCAAGCTCTCCTGGATAACTCTTTTAAGATTAAAAAACAAACTAGTGAAGAGTTATCCAAATACAGATGTTTCTGTTTTTCTTTTACACATGTTCAGACTGATACAGGTTATGTTTCCAAAGTCATGTAGTTTGGATAGGCTCCAAATGATGTAATAGGATCACTTTTAACCCCTTCTAGCTGGAGGTTGTGTGGACTTTCCTGTTAGGACTGGTTACAGATCTCTTATGAGTGAGAAAATAATCATTATTTCTTCACATCGATATCTAAATATCATTGTCATCTATATTTGAGGACAAAGCATGCCCTTTGTTTACCTGTCGATAGACAGGTAAGTTTTCAGTTAGTGCCAATGATACTACAGATAAGAATTTGTGCAGCTTGGGCTTGAGATGTAGCTCTGTGGTAGAGTAGTGCATGCCTAGTATGTTTGAGGCCTTGGGTTTGATCATCTCTAGCAATCCAAAAGAAAAAATAAAAACAAAAATACACAGCAATCCTGGTGACTCAAGTTCGAGGCTAGGCTCAGCAATCTAAAAGTCTGTCTCAAAATAAAAAGGACTGGAGATATAACTCAAAGGTATAGTACTCCTGGGTTCAATCCTCAATGTGTGTGTGTATGTGTATATATATATATATTTATATATATATAAATAAATACTGCTGACTAGGTGCGGTGATGCATGCCTATAATCTCAGCTACTTGGAAGGCTGAGATGGTAGGATATAAAAGTTCGAAGCTAGCGTTGGCAACTTAGTGAGGTCCATCTTAAAGTACCGCTGAGATGGAGTGCAGTGGTAGGGCCCTTGCCTGGCGTGTGTGAGGCCTTGGATTTAATCCCTAGAACTGAGAGAGAGAGACAGACACACACACCCCCACGATACTTTCTTCTTGATATAAATTAACAGTAGTTCTACCAAGTTACAAGTCACGTGCACAGTGTCTGACTACTTTAAAATTAAATAAAAATAAAATTATTTTAATCCCAGCAGCTCCAGAGGCTGAGGCAGGAGGATTGCAAGTTCAAAGCCAGCCTTAGCAAAAGCGAGGTGCTAAGCAACTCAGTGAGACCTTGTCTCTAAATAAAACATAAAATAGGACTGGATATGTGGCTCAGTGGCCAAATGCCCATGAGTTCAATCTTGGATAACACACCCCCCCGTCAATTATTTTAAATTGACACATGAGAAATGCATATATTTGGGGTTGCGGTGTGATAATTTAATACATGTATATGGTGTGTGTTGATTGAATCAGGATAATTAACATTTCTGTCAGAAATGTGAAGACACAGTGCAAGGTGAAGTAATGAGGCAATAACAATGAGACCTATGCAAAGAGGTAGTACTCATATCAGGCTTATAGGAATTAACATTTTCAATTCAAGGAATGTGGGGATAGACAAGGTAGAGTTGAAGACAGAGCTGCAGACAGGTTTTCTGGTAAAAACCAAAGGGCTTGCTCTAATGAGGTACTGTGTCATCAGAGAATTCTTTTGTATTTTAACAGAGATTGGGGCTTGATATACTGTCCAGGATGGCTCAGAATTCCTGGGCTCAAGCTGTCTTCCTGCCTTAACCTACCAAGTAGCTAGGACTGTACTCATATGCTACCATGCTCAACTGAGAGTCCTCTCTGATGTTGTTGATTATGGTTAACTCTACTCTGACTTTGGCATTTTTTTCTTTTTTTTAAACAGTTCTTTTGATACCAAAATACTTAAGGGGAAAACCCCACTAAATTACCTTGTTTTATTCACATGTTGAAACAAATTGTATAAAAATGAGGAACATGGATTACAGAACATTGTCAAATATAATTGTATCCTGTACACATTTTTTAAATTTATTTTATTTTTTTTTAGTACTGGCAATTGAACCCAAGCATGCTCTACACTGAGCTATATGCCAGACCTTTATTTTTTTTTAAATTTTTATTATTATTTTTTAAGTAGTAGTTGGGCACAATACCTTTATCTCACTTATTTATTTTTACGTGGTGCTGAGGATCGAACCCAGGGTCACGCATGTGAGAGGTGAGTGTTCTATCACCGAGCCACAATCCCAGCTCTATGCCAGACCTTTTTATTTTTTCTTTTTACTAGTTTGCCCAGGCTGGCCTCAAACTTGGGACCCTCCTACTTCAGCCTCCTGAAACACTAGGATTATAGTTGTATGCCACTGTAACTGGCTCCTAGTATTTTAAATTTATTAATACAATTTTAATTTATAATAAAGCTGTGGAACACATAGCAGTCAGAATTCTTTTTCTAAACTATTTAGGTCAGCTATTCAAAAGGGCCAGCTATTTAGGTAGTATATTAAGGGTCTCTAACTTTTTTCTTGGCATTGACTTACTAGGGAAACCTTTTACTTTTTCACTTGAAGGTACCAGACTAGCAACTTACTGCCATACATATATTACTGCTCCTGATTTAACAAGGTATTATAAACAGCATATACATTATATGTAAATGTATAGTGTGAGAATTCAGTTTTTTACACTATAGTATTTCTTTGTATATTACCTAGCGGTACCTACTATGTGCTGATATGGTATGCTCCTTTTATTTATTTTATGAAAAACTTGAGATATATGGGGAGAAGAATGTATAAAACATACTTAAAATGTTTAAGGTGCAAATACTTACATAATCACTGTCTAAGTTAATGAGAGTATTGCTAATTTCTTAGAAACCTTCTATGCTGCTCTTTAATTATCTCTCTTTCCATTCAGAGAGGTAAACACTGTTCCGACTTTTATTTTACTTTTTTAAAAAATGTTTTTTAGCTGTAGATGTACACAATACCTTTGTTTTATTTATTTTTTATTTTTATTTGGTGCTGAGAATTGAACCCAGTGCCTTACATGTGCCAAGCAATTGCTCTACCACTGAGCCACAACCCCAACCCCTTGTTTTACTTTTTAGTTTACTCTCTACATCTACATCCCTTTCAGTTAGCTGCTATTGAATAATAAACTACCCTAAAACAAATTATCTTATAATTAAAACAAATTATATCTTAAATAGCTTAAAACAAATTATATCTTATAATTTTGTGAATCAGAAATTCATTCAAGACACAACAGAGTGATTCTTTTTTATCTTGTACTAATGGAGGTCATGTAGCTGCTGGACTATGTCATTCCCAGGGTTTGGGCTTTGGTGTAGATGGAAGGCCGACTTAGCTGGGTCTATCCACATGAATTCCTTCATGTGGCCTTTCCAGTATTCCAGTCTCAAGGTGGTTGTGTTTCTTAAATGGCAACTGAAAATTCCTGGAGAGGAGACAAACACGCTCAGGCCAAAGTTTCAAGCTTCTTAGAGCCTAATCTTGTACATCCGATTCTGTTGGTTAGGCCAGTTGGTCAATAAAGCAAGTCAAAGGAATTAGACTTGTTTTTTCTTTTCTTGTGCTAAAGATAGACTTCATTCATTAAGAATTGGTGGTAGTTATTAATTTGCCTCAGTCCTTAAATCAGTTTTCCCAATTTTTAACTTTATATAAATAAAATAATCCTGCAAATATTTTTATAATGTGCTGCTTTTTTGTGTGGCTGGGGGAACTGGGATAGTACTGGGGATTGAACCCAGGGCCTCCTGATGCTTGGCAAGTATTCTACCACTGAGCTACTCACCCAGTCTATTTTGTTTTGAAACAAGATTTTGCTTAATTGCTCAGGCTTGCCTCCAATTTTGTAATCCTATCTACAAATGGTAGAACTCCATTTTTTTTTCCTCAAATGGAGATCTAATTTGTGATTGTCCTGCCTCAGCCTTCGAAGTAGCTGGGATTACAAGCATGCACCTATAATATGCAGCTTTTTATCAACTTTGTGAGACTCATGAATGTTGGTATAGATTTTTTCACAGCTGTATGGCCATTTTATGTGATTAGACCAGTTTTAACACATTCTGTTGTTGAGGAACATTGGGTTAAGTAACTGATATTTGATGAACATTCATATTCTTATGTAAAGGTTTTTTTGCTTATATGTACAATAGTTTGTCTAGGTTGTATGTAAAGAATGGAATTGCCATATGTTATAGGTTAAATGTATCTTCAAATTACAAATATTCTTGTGCTGGGGCAGGGATGTAGCTCGATGAAAGAACACTTCTCTATCATACATGAGGCCCTGGGCTCTATGCCCAGCCTTGCAAAAAGAGGAAGAAGAAACGAATTCCAATGCTTGGTACCTTTGCTAGTTTTCTGTGTTTTATTGGTATCCCATTGTACTTTTTTTTCTTTTTTTTTTGTACTAGGGAATGAACCCGGGGCACTTAACCCCTAGCTGTTTTTTTATAGTTTATTTTGAAACTCTCACTAAGTTGCTTAGGGCATTACTAAATTGCTGAGGCTGGCTTTGAACTTGGGATCCTTCTGCCTCAGCCTCCCCAGCCACTGGGATTACAGATGAGCACCACTGTACTCAGCCCATTGTGGTTTTAACATCACTTGGATCATCATCAGTGAATCTGAGTATATTTCATATACTTTTTTGGCCTTTGGCTGTCCTCTTTTCTAAATTTTGTATTTATCTGCTTTTTCTGCATAATTTGTGCTTATTTTCTAATCTTACCATGTCACTAGAACATGAACTTTTTCTCTATATTCAGAACATTTCATATATAGGTTTGTTTAATGCTCTTGGAAGTGACGTTTATGAATAATATGAGGGAAGCGGTGCAGGTTAATTTTTCTCAAAAGCCCACTCCTTTCCTCTAGGAGGGATTCCACCTCTGTCCATAATAGCTGCATCTCTCTCTTACTCTATCCTGTTTGTTTGTTGTTGTTTTTTTCCCCTAGCCCTGTGCAAGTATCCTTGTCTTAATTACTAGAGCATTAGAATAGTGGAGAAAGCCCATTTATCTTGTCCTATCTTGACTATTGTCTGTCATATTCAAATGAATTTTAGAATTGATCTATCAAGTTCCACAAAGGACCTCCTGAAATTTTCAGGTTGCCATGAATCAATGGAAAAATTTGGACAATTGGCATCTTTATACGAGTAATCTTCCAATCTGTGAGGATGGTATGAACACCTCCCTCTTTTTTCCTCCCTTACATTACAGTAACCTAAAGGTCTAGAACTAACAGACTAGATTTGGAAACTCAATTTGTTTCTTATTGACTTAGGACTTTAGGCAAATCATATAAACTCTATAAACGAGATTTCTTATATATAAAATTAAAGTGGTGATACCTACCAAGCAGAATTATAAATTCTTTGCATAGAAAATGCTGAATAATAATAATCTCCCAATGAATCCAAATTAATACCTTGATTCTATACCACAATTTTTCCCATGAAGTTTGTGAAATGTTCATTTTTTAAACTGGATGTTCAGTTTGTTTTGTTTTTGTTTTTGGTACTAGGGATTGAACCCAGAGGTACTTTACCTTGAGCTGCATCCTCAGTTTGTTTTTTGTTTTTTTTTTTAAAGGCAGGGTCTCACTAAGTTCCTGAGGCTGATCTCAAACTTGTGATCCTCCTACCTCAGCCTCCTGAACTGCTGGGATTATAGGCATGTGCCACTGTGCCCAGCTGGATGCTCAGTTATTTTATTATCATTTTTTGATGTTAAAAAAGTTAAGCTTATTGGTGTAACAGATTCATCATACTGTATATGGTTAGAATTAAGATGATGGGTATATGAATGTGTACTGTAAAATTCTTCTAATCTTACTGTATGTTTGAAATGTCTGTAAAAAAATTTTTTTGAGGAAAATAATAGGAAAAGTATACAGTGTTTAAAAGAATTTGCTGCATCTCTTTCCTCTCTTGTGAGGTCACAATAAGGACAAGTTAAATTTTATTTTTTTTAGATGACTTTTTTGAAATATAAGCACACATATATTTATTTTTTGCCATTTTTGGGATTGAATCTAGGGCCTTTTACATGCTAGGCAAGCCCTGTATTACTGAGCTACATCCCTCACCACACATGTATTCTTGTGGGCTGCTGCTATATTTCTAAATATTTTACAAATTATTATAGTCATTTTTTGTTTTTGATTTAGAGTCATGGAGTTTCTTAACCTTATCTTCTTAAAGTGTTTGTAATCCATCTCATAATTATCTTTAGATTTTTGGAGAGGTGAAAGGGTTCACCAAGTTCTTTCCTTAATGTATTAAGTATTATGCAGTAAATTAGTTGCTTAAAACAGTGATTCTGCTTTTTGAATTGGGCTCAACTGTACATTTTTTCTACTACTGTTACTTGAGGTCAGTCATATAGCTATATTTGGCAGCTGCATTGGGACTGGATGGTCTGAGAAAATCTTTTTCAAATGTCTGGGTGTTGGTCCTGGCTCTTGGTTAAGCCTTTGTTTTCACATGGTCTCATGGGTCTACTGGGTTCAATCCCCAGTACCATCCCAGTTCCCCTACCCACACAAAAAAAGCTGCAGCACATTATATCTGTACAGGTTTCCTTACATGTTGGTGGGAGCATTCTCAAAGGGTGATAGAGGAAACTTTAAGGCCTCTGAAGGTCACTATATAATGTCTCGCCTATATTCTGTTGGTCAAAGCAAATGAGTTAGGCCAATTTCAAGGGGCTGGGGAATGACTCAGCCTGTTGAATTAAGGAACTGTGAAAGATTGTGACCATGTTTTTTAATTGACTGCACTTGGATTAAAAGTTTTATTAAATAATGGTAATGGTAGAGAAATTATCTGGGCTCTAAAAACATCATAGTAGAACGTGGCATCAATGGAAAACAGTTTATACTGTCAAAAATTTCATTTCTTGTGAGTTTGATAGGTGTTTCCTTTTGAGGTGCCATCAGATCAGTTAGATTATTTCAGGCTATTCATTAGATTGGACAGAGTATATTCATAGACTTTTGGCTACAGTTCATTGTGTTCATGAACATGAATTCTAATTGACACTTAATTGTAATTACCTATAAAACTTGACTCTGGTATTACCAAAAAAAAAAAAAAAAAAAAGGCCCCTCAGACTGTCTCATGTTACTTATCTTTAGATAAATTTAGGCATGAACTCAAATGAAAAACAGCAAAAATGGAACCTGGATTCCTAGTACCTGTGTCATTTAATTGCTTTGAATTACCAGTTCAAATAAGTTGAAAAAGAGTTTATTATTATTACTGATAGATTAGTCTTTATTAATTTACTGTTCATTGAATTTTTTTGTCATTTTATAGACTGGTAAATTATTTGAATTATCAAGTTATAGATTTGTATTAAAACAATGTAGGAAGTGAATACTTTTACTTTAGAATGATTGCTTAGTTATGTTGTTCCTGCTTCCCCGAAGTACTTTCTATGATCACACCACACTTGTCCAAGTTTCCAGGTTTCTTATAATGAACCCTTATCTTCCTTCACTGGAAGATAATGAAGACATGCTCATTTAATTTTCAAACTAAGCGTATAAATCTAGTTTTTTTCCTCTTCATGAATTTGAATCATAAAATCATTCAATTTTTAATTCAATAATTAAAAGACTGATTTTATCCACTGTAATTTTTTGTTACCTAGAAGTTGAATTTAAACAGTGAATCAGATTTTAGCAGTATGATTCATACTCCCCAAATGAGTAATGAGTAACATGATTAGCGGGATATCCCTAGTTGTTCTCTTGACTTAAAAAAAAAAACAACAAAAAAAACGTAGTTCATGGTGAGTCCTCCATTTTTGGTAGTGGAGTTGTATTGGATCTATGAAGAGGCTTTATAAGAAAAAAGAGCAGCTATTTATGGAGCATTTCCTCAGGCCTGCAATTTGAAGCCATTATAGCAAAGTTGCTGAGCAAGTCAGTGATTGCAGGCTAGCAGTCATTGAGGCCCCTACCCTGTAGCCTGTGTGGCGTGAGAGTTTAGAACTACTGCTTTGCAAAGTTTGCCCTCTTCAAGGTTTTTTTTTTTTTGGTTGTTGTTTGTTTGTTTTGTTTTTTAACTTATTTTTTGAAGAGCAAGAGCATCCTAAACCCACTTTATTAATAGCTAGAGTAAGCGATTATAGGATAGGAGTTAAATTTGGGGTTTTAAGGAAGTCATTCAGTATCCAAGAATACAGAGATGCCTCTATCCCCTATTCCCTTTTAGTTACTTAAAATTAGTTCATCTTGTCAAATGTAGACCTTGTCTAACAATTTTGCTTAAGCTCATAGAAACAGATACTGGACTGTCTATCAAAGGAATTATATCCCTTAGACTTAAAGTTTGTTTTTAGGGAGGAGTTTGTTTAATTTTAGGTAACTCTGTTGCCTACCTATGAAACTTCATTTCTTTGTAGGTTGTTTGTTTTTGTTTCTTAAAATAGTGTACAAAATTAAATCAAATTAGTTTAATTTGTGTTGTCATCAAGGGATGAAATTGGCATATGATATTTGCACATAATAAACTGAAAATCATCGAGCTTGAGTCTGCTCAGAATAAAATTAGTAATGGTTTTATCTTAAACAGGACACTTTTAACCTGTGAATTTTACAACTTATCTGTGGTATCAAACTATTAAAACATAATAAGCTTTTCTATTAAAAATTTTGGGTGTTTCATGGTATTCTCTAGCTCTGTTTAAAAAACAAAATATTTTTCCATTGTTCTGGATTCAGTTTCAGGAAAAATATAAATAACTACTAGAAACTTTATTTTTAGCAACAGCTGTAATTTTAATTTCAAGAAAGCATCAGATAAAATCAGAAATTATATAAGATTGAAATTTGCTTTTAATTGACGTTCTTTGAAAGTGTTGACATTTGATTAACTATAATAATCTACACAATATTAGAAAACGATGTTTTAGTCCTGTGGGCATTATCTATAAGAGATGAGTATTTCCTTACTGTGATTATTTAATTTTAACCACCCCATTCCAAAAACAAACAAGAAACATAATAGCAAGATTAAAATGAAGAGTATCATTATTGCATGTCCCCCAAATTACTAGACCTTTTAAAAATGGCACCCTAGATTGCATGAAATATGTGAATGAAATATGTGTTTTAACCATGGTAGTTATAATTGGGAGAAATTTCCTAGTTCTCTGTCTTAAACAGAAACATTCTAAATCTCAATTTAGCTAAATAGTGCCTTTTTAGTACTGCTCTTTGGACTTTCTGCCTCACTTTTGCTCCACCACCCTTTTTTTCCCTTTCCCTCTCATTTGAATTTTAGCTGCCTGTTTATCTCCACTAGATACTACAGGACTCGTTCATTGGGTTCACATTGTGTCTCAAGCACTTAGCACAGTATCTGGAATATAATAGATGCTTAATAATGTTGCTTTCTGACTGAGAGGACTGGTTTCCTCATCTGTAAAGTTAGTGGATTGAAATATATGATTTATAAGAATTTTTCTGCTCTGAAATTCTGTGAAACTCAATGAAAAATTTTCCTGTAAATTACCAGCTGTCTATATAAATATCAAAATAAGTGTTTTTTTGCTGTGATAATATTGTATTTACAGTGCTTTTCATTTAGAGTCAAGTAATACTGTTTAATATATAAATTTATCCTTTAACAACAACAACAACAAAACAAAACAAAAAACTCCAGTAATGTTGGCAAATGGAGTTGTTGTTATAGAAGAGGAGTTTTTCTTGTTCTAATTTAACTTGTGGAGGAAAATGAAAAGTGAAAGCTCTTAAAGCAGACATTGCAAGGTCTCGGTAGAAATTAATATGGACCTGATAGGGTTGAGTTAGGAAAGAGAGGGCTGCTCTTTTTGGAGAAAGTCAGCACAATATGTTTTGGGTATAGTTTTGCTAGGAATGCAAACTAATTTTAAGAAATATTTGTCTGTTTCAGAAAATACTAATATATCACCAATTGTTTATCATCTGTCAAGCTGTAAAGAAGAAATAAAATTTGAGATTTAAACTTCTGTTTGGTTTTTATTTCTACCTCTTCTTTTAGCACAAAAATTGAGAGGCTGTCACCATCTCTCAATGCCAGAAAAAGGCTTTTTACAGTATTCTGGGAGAAGAGCTATTCATTCATGTCAGAGCCAGATGCTTTCCATGTCTTTGGGAATCTGTTTTTCATAATCAGTTTTAATTTCGGACTGTTGATTATCAAGTAAAACTTAGAATTGTTTTTAACTCATTATAGGCAGTCATCAAATTGCTGGTGATTGTTTAGTTGTGTTATTCATTAAGGTGTAGGGAAGAATGTTTATGTTTTGTTGAGCAGGTTCATAATTTATTCTGTGATTTAATTTCAAAGAAAAGCACTGCAGTTAATAAAACAGTATAATTTTCAGTCTTCATCAGTATTTGGATGCTAAAGAAGCTTCCTTTGGAGTGTGCAAAACTTGTTTTGTGTGCTGTATTTACTATTACAACTTTAGAATGAAAGCAACTATGTCTTGGATACTTACGTGTATGTGACTGTCTTACCATGCCATATCTCATTGAATTCTCCCCATAGATAAAACTGTTTTATAGATTGGGGATCAGTTTTGGGGGAGTGAAGTTACTTACACAGCTCAGGCCTCTGTCACTGCAAGGCATGAGCCATTTCTACTAAACTATTAAAGGTTTTAAGTTTTTTTGTTTTTGTCTTGTAAGTACTTTCTGAATTAAACTTGTTATGTTTTTTATATACGGATATTTATCGTGTTCTTTATAAGAAATAGTACCAGTAAGAATGAGTTAACTATTGGTTCAAATGCTCCTCAGGTGATTCGGATAATATGTATCCTCTTATCAAGTAGTAGTTGAATGAATTGAAAATACTTCAAATTCAGATATACTTGTTACTCTTTTCTATCATCAGACACATATATCAAACTTATTTGATGCATGTAGAAATATTCACAGTCTATCCAGCATCCCAACTCTCAAGTGCTGCTGATTTCTCTTTATTATTTTATACACATGTTATGATGAGTGACAGAACTATACAAATGTCCTTTGTAACCTAGTTATGGTTTTTGCTAACAGCAGGTCACATGGTATAGATACTGAAGAAGAGGTTACATAATTATTTGGACAAATTACATATTAGATAAGAATTTGATGAGTATTTCATTTAGGCTTGTGTTGCTCTACTTTTGTATGATAACCAAGAAAATAGCAAATTCAAATTGAGAGTCACTTATAATTTTCTTAATGGACCTTTTCCTGGTGGAATTTTCCATTTGTGAAGATGGTAAGCAAGATGGATTTTTAAATTTTGATTTAGTTTCTTTTTGGGGGGTACTGGGGATTGAACACAGGGGCACTCAACCACTGAATCACATCCCCAGCCCTTTTCTTTTCATATTTTATTTAGAGACAGGGTCTCACTAAGTTGCTTAGAGCCTCTGTAAATTGCTGAGGCTGGCTTTGCACTCACAATCCTCCTGCCTCAGCCTCCAGAACCACTGAGATTATAGGCATGTGCTACCACACCCTGCTGATTTAATTTTTTATTTTGATTTTCTTTTTTTTTTTTAAATATTTAATTATTTATTTATTTGGCGGACACAACATCTTTGTTTGTATGTGGTGCTGAGGATCGAACCCGGGCCACATGCATGCCAGGCGAGCGCGCTACCGCTTGAGCCACATCCCCAGCCCCTATTTTGATTTTCTTTACCTTTTACAGGATTAGGAATTAAATCCATGAGTGCTGTACCACTGAGCTGCATCCCTAGTCCTGTTTGTTTGCTTGTTTGTTTCTGACAGGATCTTGCTAAATTGACCAGCTGGTCTTAAACTTGCGGTCTTCCTTCTCTAGCCTCCCTAATCACAGGTGTCAACTGGAATGATTTCTTTCATAATAGCTGATAAAGTGTCCTTCATTTGATGATATGTAAAGACAATAAATCTGGAGACTGGCCGGTGTATTTCTGGAGGACAGTCCGCTGTTGGTAAACAAGCCTAAGAAGAGACAGGATGACTTCCAGGTGCCTCCTGGCTTCACGCCCATCATCAAGAGTCCATAATTGAAGTATTTGAACACTGAAAGTAGTGGTTTCAGATTAGCCCATTTTAAATAAGAAGTAAAATAATAATAAATAATAATGTACAGTAAAGATTATACCTGCATACAAATCCTATTAATCTTTTCTCAATTATATATGGAATTGACCAAGGTTACATCCCCAGTCTCCCCCCCTTTTTTTTTTTTTGAGATGGTCTCATTGAGTTGCTGAAGCTTGCTTCAAACTTGAGATCCTTCTGCCTCAGCCTTCCAACTTGCTGGAGTTACAGGTATATGCCACTGTGTCTGGCAAGTTGCATAGTTCTTGTTATGATCTTAGGGCTAAATATTTAATCATAATTTTATGTAGAGAATATAGTAGTTTATTTAAGGAAACTTATCATATGATACTTTAGGACCTTTAGATATAATTAAAAATCAGTCACCTATTGTATGAATCTTAAATATGGCTTATTGATTTTACTGGGTGCCTATTTTTAAAGTACAGAATAAGCTTCTGCTTTCAGGAATTCAGCCTAGTATTTCAAATGAGAGCTCATGTATTGCAACATTATTTATCTATTTTTGTAGAGGGCTGTTAATCACTTGGTGCCACCCTGTCTGAGTAGCGTGCTTATGGATTGTCTACATGAAATCACTTCATAAGGTCTCCCGTTTCTGCAAAAATTTTTCCTGTCTTTTTAGCCCACCACCATGATATGAAGTTGAAATATTTGCAAATTAGAAGCTTGCTTCTAATATAACAAGTGTAATTCATCTTAAAATAGGACAGTCTTTAAAAACATGTATCAATATAGTTATGAAATATAAAAATTATTTTATCCTACCTTTGGCCAACAAATACATACACATATACAAACATACACAGTGTCTCCTTAACTATTAACTAGGATTAGTATGTCCAGTTTTTTCCTATAATTTGCTTAAAGATGTGAAATTTTATGAGATGTTTGGTTTTGTTGGGACTATCATTTAATGCCTCTTGAATTATTCCTCTGGAGTGTTAGCAAGGGTTGTATGCTGGAGTTCCTATGTGAAATATGAGACTGTGACCTCTTGATTGAGAGGCTAGGAATATTGGCAACTGAATTAAACCCTGCTGTTTCCTAAGAATAGAAGTTCTTTGCTTAATGATTGGAGTTCAACTCAGTGCTTATGGTGTTATCCAGTAATTGGTCAGAATCCCAGATGCATGTGTTTGTTCTGTATGTGTTCTGAGTGGATAAACAAGTCTGTCTTTCTTTGTATTGGGATTAAACCCAGAACTTTGCTCATGCTAAGTAAGTGTTCTTCTGGGCTATATCTCTTTCCAGCCCATAAGTTGTTGTTGTTGTTTTAAATGGAGGAGGGGAGATAAAATGTGAATTATTTCTTCAAAAAGTTTGTGAACAGGTTCTAGTGCATTAGAAATGCCAATACATAGGCCTACCTCTGCCCCTTCCCCCAAATAAGTTGTTATAAAAGTATGGAAAGAAATGTTCATTTTTATATTAGCCAACTTGAAAAGAAACATGTAAGAAATGAATTATCTACGTCTCTCATGCATCTGTGAGACATTAAATTTTTGTGAAATGCTGATCATAATGTTCAGTCTATTAGATCAAACTGTTCAAAATTAAAACACAGTAATCCTTACAGTTTTTCTTTGGATGGATACAATTAATAATACTTAATAAATTGAGGGTTCCTATTTTCAGATCCAAGCTGCCTGATCTGTATTTCTACTTTTCCAATTCCATTGCTCCCTCATCTTGTTCTTTGCACATTTTCTGAATTTCAGTGCCTGAATATTTTGGGAGTCTTTGGGGACAGTTGGTTATAAAATCATTATCTGTCAAGAGAGAATAGAAGAAAAGGCCTCTTACCTGACCCAAGTAGTTAATTAAAATTCAGTTAAGTTAATTAAATTACTTAAATCAAGAATTAGTTCAGTTAGTTAAATTACTTAACATTGGATATGTAATGTACTTTCATAAGTCAGTAGAACCACTACCTTGGTCCATACATAACCTAGTCCCAGATCATCTTCTAGTCTTATCTTTATCTCTTCTCCCAGCCCACCAGACACCACCAGTCAGGTGCACTGAAGGGTCCTTAAATGTTTGCACATTTTTGACTTTGCACATACTTTTACTAGTTGGGTTGCATATGTTCCTACTATTTGGGCAGAGAAGGTCTCCCAATCCTCCTCCTATTTTCATTTACCATTTAAGATTTAAGGATTAGCTATAGCTCAGATGGTGTCATTTTTTTCTATAGCATAATACTATTTGAAGGCATTAACCTTATCTTTTTTTTTCTATAGCATTTTAAAAATTCTAACATGTATATTTTTCACACTTTAACCTCTGACATTAGGGTACTTAAAATTCATGTAATCTTAGTTTTGACTAAATAAGATAATCTCTCATCTGGTATATTCTATAGATAATTGAGGTTCTTTCTGTGGTTGCCCCTATTTTGGAACTTTTAAACTCTTTTTTTGTCTTTTATTATATCTCAGGCAAATTTCAAGTACATGATTGGTTCTAAAATATTATCAACAATAATAACTAGCATTTATTGATTGCTTATATATGCCAGGTACTAGAATAGGTTCTTTATCTGGAGTAACCGAGTGAATCTTTACACTAATTCTTTTGTTCCCATTTTATTGATGAGGACAACTAGAGCATAATTCAACCAAACTTACATAGCTAATAGGTGGCACAGACTGAATTTTAGCTATGACAGTCTGGCACCAGAGTCCATGCTTATAACCATGTATAATAAGATATATTTGAGTATTTATTGCATTTCTCATTTAATCTTTCTCACAGCCTCATGAAGATTTATATTGCCATGTTAATACATCACTCCACTAGTCATCTTTAGATATAAATTTTATTTTATTTTATTTTTTTATTGTTGGTTGTTCAAAACATTACATAGTTCTTGATATATCATCTTTCACACTTTGCTTCAAGTGGGTTATGAACTCCCATTTTTAGCCCATATACAGATTGCAGAATCACATCAATTACACATCCATTGATTTACATATTGCCATACTAGTGACTGTCGTGTTCTGCTACCTTTCCTATCCTCTATTATCCCCCCTAGATATAAATTTTAATACCTATCTAATACTATAGAGAGATACAGAAGATACAAATAAGTCCGTTTATGTGCATCCTGTACATGGTGGGTTATGAAGGTTGGTACGATGAGTCTTTTATGTCTCTCCTGTCTTTTGAAATTACTAACCTTAAGGGAGAAGGACATTGTCTCAGTTTACAGATGTGGAAAGTAAATTCAAATATTTCAAGGAGATGAAATAATTTGACCCCCTGATTCAACACAAAGCTCAAGCAGAGTTCATCTTCAGCATTATATCTCTGCCTTTAGGAATGATTTCTAAACAAGCAAGTCATCTGTGGTGTTATGTTTTTTTTTTTTTAAATTTTAGGGTATTTAGGAAGTCTTTTTTTTTTTTTTTTCAGCCAATCTTTTTTTCTAGCATTGAATTATCCTAAAAATAATTTGCTCTCTATTGCCTCTTATGTAACTTGTTGATATTCAACAGCAGTTATCAAAAAGTTCATAATCTTATATCTGTTTATATAAACAGTTATATTTACTGTGAGCCACATTCTTTTTTCTACCAACTATGCTATGGACTTTAAAAAATTGGTGTAGTACTAGAGCAATTAGAATGATAGTCATGAAAAAAAAAAGGAACAATGTTTACTATGTAGATTTTAGACATTATTTATGTTTAGTATAGAATATCTGTAAAATAAAGCTTTAGAAAGATTTTAAGAGCTGTGAGTGGTATGGTGACTTATGCCTATTATTCCAGCTACTCCTGAGCCTAAGGCAAGTTGTGAATTCAAGGCCAGCCTTAGCAACTTAGTGAGACTCTGCTTCAAAATTAAAAATAAAAAGGAATGGAGATATAGCTCAGTGGTAAAGTGCCCCAGAATCCAATCCCCAGTACCAAAAACCAAAAAAAAATCTTTGTGACTTTTCTAAGTCTGTATTAATTTTATGACTTCCCTTGGTTATTTAGAACAATTAGCACAGTATGGTTTGTATTGTACTTAAACATTGTTACTCTGCTTAAATTCTTGTTCATTTCTTTTTTAAAACTTTTAAATATCCCCCCCACACACACTTTTAAAATAGTGCATTATAGTTGTACAGACTGATGGAATTTGTTTACATATTAGTACATGAACACCTACACAATCTAACAATATAATTTGGCCAATATCACTCCAGGCTCATCTCCTATCCTCTTGTTCACTTTATGACCTCAAATTGATAGCATGTTTAAACTTGGGAAACTGGTGTTTTTTGGTGACTTGGAAAGGAGATTGCAGCTTTGATCTTTTATGCTGCGAGTAAACAATGGGTTTAGGGCTTTTGAAACACTTAAGATCATTGATTTGAAAGCTGAAATAAGTATACATTTATAACAGCTTGTGCTTCTGTAGAAGGATAGTGGGTTTGGATTCAGTGTCTTTTGTATGACATAATAACTGAAAAAT